>NW_005054298.1:10967171-10982692 GCF_000277835.1 Geospiza fortis | reverse complement strand
TTTCCCTCCACTTCCTCTTCCTCACACCATCTCTACATTAATGTTCTTCCATCTACTCTGATAATCATGATGTCTACTTAATCAAATTTAGTTTCACCTCTGGCTGCGATCTTATCAGCTCCCTGGGGAAAGTATCCCTGTAACTGCCTATGGAGGAGATCTCTTCCCTCTTCTCTGAAGAAGCCAGTCACTGTTAGAAACAGAGCACAGGAATAGGTGGACCACTGCTTTGATCCAGCAGGCAAATCCCTCTTGAAGCAAATGAAGCTGGCTTTGGGCAGTGATTAAATGAGGCACCACTAGAGGAAACCCAGAGTGTTGCAGAAAGCTTTATTTGATACAGAATAGCTTCCTTCTGAACCAGCAATGCTCAAGCAAATTCATATTATTTTCCTGCTTCAAAAGCTATGCAGCTACAAGAAGAACAGAAAGACTCTCATATCCTTGCCAACACAGACATGCTACTTCACTGTATTGCTGTGTCCAAGATAAGGCTTTCAGTATATTTGAGATTTAATGCTCCAAATGTGGTGTGCTGCTGCAAAGCATGATGCTCTCTTTGCCATTCTCATCCTTTTTCCCTGGTTATTTGCTATTTTCTCCAGCTGCTTTTAAATGGAAAGTTTTCATTATCACCCCAAAAAGTGATCATCTGAACAAGACTCACCCATGGCTCTGGAGCAGAAACTGTCTCTCCATTTCCAATCCTCTCACGTAGCACCGATTGCAGTCAATGCTCCTTTGCCTTAGCAGAGAGGTTTGTACAGCTCCATCCTGCCCCTTGCCTGCTGTTACTGCTTCTCCAGGCACTCAGGCTTAGCTCAGCTTCATGCAGATCTCTCTGCTCAGCTAGTCTGAAGGAGTTTATGTGAGATTCCTCTAAGCGTGGCTTTTTTAGAAGGCAAGGCCATGCAAAAACAGCAGCGCCCAGGAAAATGACAGAATAAACTATTAAAAGCTGCAGCTATTAGCTCAAGAGTTTTGACTTATACATAAAGTCTTTTAATGGTTTCTGCTGAGGCAGGATCAAGTTCTTAAAGTGCATAAATGGATACACACTCAAAGCAAGTATAACATTATCCTTTATTTTCGTTGAGGTAGAAATAAGGCAAAAGGGAAAAGCCAGGGTTTCAGCAGTCATTTTCACCTGTAGAGGATGGGAGGGTTGATATGAATAATTAACTCACATTTCACCCAGATTAGCAAAACAATGGATTGTTTCTCTTCATTTACACATTCTTTGCCCTGAGTTTCTGGGGAATCTTTGCAAATATCCTCCTGTAGTTCCATCCTGAGACAGGCTCTGCACAGGGAGCTGTCCCCATCACAGTTTTTAGGAAGTGTGGGGGTCTCCTGAATTGCTGCAGACAGCAGCACAGCAAAATTCAGTTTGAAAAGGCTCGAGAGGTTTGCAGTTAATTACTGGTTCCAGGATTTTCAGATGAATGCAGCTGCTGAAGTGATCTACGCCAATCTCCCCCCCCTCACACTTTTGTCCTTCTTTTGACCATGTGGTGACACTGTCTCTGTTGAGGATTTTGGAAAGAAGTCAAGTAACTAATGAATGCACCAGGCTGCTCCTTTAGAGGACTTTGCATCTGATATGGGAGTTATAGTTATTAACTTCTCTGGCAGCCCATCATTTAATTTACCTGTTACTGACCCCTTTTGTGCATCCAGAGGATAATCCAGTCCACAAGAGCCCTGCTGTAGCTGGTTTGCAGGAGATCATTGTCCTGTTCTCAATTTATCTAATGTAATCACTTCACTGCCTTGCTATAAGAGCTTTATCCCATCAAGAAGCTTTAGAATAATGTAGAGACATTAGAGATTAGAATTTATTGATCCTGAAGTTCATAAATTTAATGAAAATCATGATTCTCCAAAGGAACTTAATCTTCATTTGTTCTTTCAGTGGAGGTGTCAAGATTTAGTTTATGATTCATTAACCCATTGCCCACTGCTACTTTTTCCATATTCAGCTTTTCAGGAAAAGGAAAGATACCTTGTGTGCACTTACATGCAGTACTTTCTTTCAGCTGCTTTTGAGACACCAGCTGATAGCCTCTGAGAATAGAATGTGATTTCTCTTTCTGACTTCAGTGGAGTCTGGCCCAGGACCTTTCATGAGAACATCCATGCCACTCAACATAGACACACTTCCATTCAAAATGGTGTTAAAGGAAAATACACTGAAGATTATTTGTTCAGTGTTACTCATAGCTAATAGCTTTTACATATATATGTAGGCAAATCCAGGACACCAAGAAATAATCTCTACACTATTACTGTTGTTTTTTATTTTTTGTTTTGTTTTTTGGGAGTTTTTTTTTGTTTGTTTGTTTTGTTTTGTTTTTTGGTTTTGGGGGTTTGTTGTTGTTGTTGTTGTTGTTGTTGTTTTGTTGTTGTTTTTTTTTTTCCTGCAGAGCACCCTAAAGGCTTCTCATCCTAGAACTGGAGAAGTCTGACTTACAGTCTGAAAGCAAGACAGCCAGACCATTGACTGGACTCAGACCTGTCACAACACCACTCTCTGCAATAGCTTCCCAGTTGATATATCAGATTTCTTTTTAAAACAGTCTAAAATTTCATTACAGAATAATTTATGTTGGAAGAGACCTTTAAGATCATCAAGTCCAACTGTTGACCCAGTACTGACCAGTCCACCACTAAGGCAGGCCCCTAAGTGCTCCATCTACACTTTTCAAAAATACCTCCAGGGATGGTGACTGCATCACTTTTTTAGATGGCCTGTTCCAATGTTTGACAACCCTTTACATGGAGAATTTTTTCCTAATATCCAATATAAACTCCCCTGGCACAACATTGGATCCATTTCCTCAAGTCCTATTCCTGTTACCTAAGAGAAAAGACTGACTTCCACTTGGCTACAACCTCCTTGCAGGTTTTTGTAGAGACCTCCCCTGAGCCTCCCTTTCTCCAGGCTAAACACCCCCCATTCCCTCAGCTGCTCTTCATATGACTTTTCCAGACCCTTCCCAGCTCCGTTGCCTTTCTTTGGGCTTGCTCCAGCACCTCAAGGACTTTCTGGGAGAGAGAAGCCCAAAACTTGATAAAAGTTCTGTCTAAAAGCAAGGAATCGGTCTCGTTGTTACTTTCTGCTATACCTTGTGTAGAAAGAGAATTTGACTGAGTTTATTGACAAATGTTCAGCACCTCTAGCTGCTGTACTCACCTCTAACCCTGGTATGAAACCTTTCAGATAAGAGAGGGTTTCAGCTAAGCAGCTGACCTGAGAAGGGTTAAGTGCTACTGCTCAGATACTGCACAGTGAAGCTATAGAGAACTTACAGGGAAATAAAGATACCCATATTCAAGTCTTCTCTGTTCCTAATAACATGTTCCCAAAATAACTCTGTGTATTTCTGTTCCACCACACACTTAATTAGAAGACTGCATTTCACAAACTTTTCCTGTTTTAGATGCCTGTTATTTTTCCCTCTTGATAAAGCCTTGCAATGAGGTCCGTAGTCCTTTTGACACATTGAGGAAGATCCACAATCAAGGGGAGAAAATTTTTTTTAAAAAACTATACATGAAATGTGGAGAAGAATTGTAAAATCTCTGGCATTTCTTCCAGCAGAGCTGTATTTGACACTGGGATTTTGAGCAGAAAAAGACAATCCACACAGGCAAAGTGGCTATGTGACAGCTCTTCACATCTGCTCTGGAGCTCACAGAAGTCAGTGGAATCCTACTCATTGATTTCAAGAAACTTTAATGCCCACCTTTGATCTCCACTTCTCCTTCTCAGCTCACCAGGCTTTTCCCCAGTATTGATGTAAATAATGCAATGCAAAGCTTGTCTTTTGACCTTTTTTGTCCTGCACTTCTTTTACTGCCCAAGAATACTCCTTCATCTGGTGTCATGAAAAGCAACCACATTTGGATTCTGCTATCAGGACAATGTACAGTTCTGGTGACTGTAGTTTTCCTCATGAGCAGAGCAGAAATATCATGGAATAAGGGCAGCCTGTCTGCTCCTTAGGAAAACTCACCAAGGGAAGCTACAACCAAGCAACAAGAGATAAAACAAATGGCTTCTTACTACTATTCTCAATTAAGCATCCTCTCATAGGACTGGTCTTTCAAATTAAAATCACAAGCAGAAAATAAGAACACATAAAGATGAAAGCGGCTGAAAATCTTGGGGGAAAGAAAACTATCTTGAGTTACCAGTCAATAGAGAAACTCCTTTCTGTGTAGATTTTGACAGAATTAGCAAAGGTAAATGACTCTGCAAGGGCCACTCACTGTACTGGGTCACATACGACTAACATGAGTACTTTCAGAGTACAGGTTTTACTTCAGAAATTGACCCCAAAAATTCTCCTGTAGAGGAAGGGTACATGGTTGACTGCACTTCTCACTTTCTAGCTTTCTCTCTCTCCCCCCACATACCCATATGGCCAACAGCCCTGAGTAATTTTTCTCTAAAATTCTGCCTATAGGAAAGTTAACATTCAGGCACAAAGCCCCAGGCTCTTCGCACTCTGAAGTGTTTCAGCTTCAGTATTCTTTTCCTAAATTGCTATGTCCTAGAAGCAAGGAGTGAACACAGCCATTTCAGCCACTTCATATGCAGACTGACCACATGCTTCTGCCTGTACCTTTTTTACAAAATGTAATCTCTGCTCAGGAAGTGCTTAAACTGCACTGTACCATCCATGTGCCCTCTGTACCTCAGTACCAGGTTCACTAGCAATAGTGACCATGCACTTGTTTTTTAGACTCATGCAGTGACACAAGCAGAAATAGCTGGAGGGTTCATCTTTCTAGAGAGCCCAAGAGCAGGAGACAGAGGTGGCCAAGGCATTTCTTGATCCTTTTGGCATCAAAGAGCATCCCAAAACTTGGGCACTTAGAGCACGTTTAATGCTGCTGCCAGTGTTGGGGAAGGGATATAATATTTAAGGGTGATATAGCCATGAATGAACATCCAACAAATAACTGACCCATGACCATAATCTTGAGAAGAACTGTGCAGAAGTGTCAGAGGTGTCCTGGTTAATGCTGCACCATGCTGTGTAAGTGGGTATGTGCTAATAGATAAAGTCACAGCAGGAGTGCTCAAGAAGTCATAGCGTTTCAGGGACTTGACTTGTTTTTTTCAGAGAAGCAGTATTTGTTTCTCATCATAAGGGGTTTCTTGTGGCAGCTTGATGCACCAATTTTTAGTATATTTTGGGAATGATTGGTTTTACTATAATGCCTCTTTTACAGTACTCTGTCGGTGGAAAGCCACTTAATGTTGTGGATTTGCTGGGCAGGGAGTAGAAAATTGTCCTGTTGCACAGAGAGGTTGGCCTTTGCCTCTAGTCTGGAGGAAGGCTTGCAGAGCTGTGTGTTGCTTTATGTGCTCTGTTAACAATGGGTTAGACTAAGAGCATCAAATACATCCAGCACCTGAACAACAGCTGCACTAATTTCTGTCACCATGAGAAAAAAATGCAAAAAATGTAGATCCAAGGAACAACAATTAAAGGGTTTTTGATTGCAGAACCTGTGCAAGGCTCAAGCAACAAACTCAGCATGATCTCAAAATTGTAGTTCATTTTAGCTGTCTGAGTGTAGTTACCTCAGATTGGGAATGGAGATTGGGCAGTCTATGTCCAGTCTTTGAAGCATTTCTTATCATCAAGCACAATAATTTTAGTATTTCTGTAACATACTTATTTCCCTAAGGATATTTCCAAACACCAGGGAATCTCTGGAAAAAGTCTGAGCTCTACAAGTTGACAAGCAAACAAGTTGGTCCAAGCCTTTTCAAAAGCTCAGATCCTGGAAGGCTGCATTAATAGCTCTGGGAAATTATGTCATCAGCACCTCAGTTCACATCTCCTTATGATGTCCTCCAAAAGCTGAGACAGATCCTGCACTGAATCTTGCACTTCTCACCTGTCAAAAGTCACAAGGGCTGAGGAGCAACATAGTCAAAAGGGGAAAATGAAAAGATAACAGAGTTGATCTTAAACAAAGGTGTGCAATGGAGCAGAGATAACTAATGTTGTGAGAAAATCCAAGCCTTAAAATACACTCAGCGTGCCTAGGACCACTATTTTCCACACCAGCGATAACTGAAAGACTTGGTGGCAGCTTTGTGGGTTCATCTTTTCCAGTAGTGCAGCCAAATGATGCTCATCTATGAGAAACAATTTAGGGATAATGTAATCATTCTGCCAGTGTGATTTACAACAGATTCCATTGACCCAAAGGTCACTGTAATTCCTCAAGCACAGATAACCTGCTATTATTCCATGGCCAAAAAATCATTTTTGTATATATCTTTGTATGTGTGTATATATATACACACATATATATAAAAGCCCTTTATTTACTGTAACAAGCTATAGTGATCTGATCAGGCATCACTGCCTCAGCAAAGGCAGCCTGACTCCGTAAAAGTACATTAAATCATTGCTGATAGGATTATGAATAACAACTTATGGGAGTCCTCAAGAAAGTCCTATAACCATTTAAAATAAGGAAAGAACTGTGTGTATGCTATTCTCCTTCCTCCAAGAAAAACTTTTAATTTATAAAAGCAGTGCATTGTTCAATATCCATTGTGTTTTCTTCATTAACTCCAGGGTTTGCCTCATTTCATTTTTCCACCAAAGGGGAAGAATATATTGAGCTGTCAGTGATGTTATCTATGAAGAGAGGCTGTGGATTTCATATATTGAATCTAGGCTGTACAAACAGTCAAGTAATAGGAAAGGCTTTGTAATAAAACACAGGTAAAAATAAGCTTGCAAAACTCAAAGGGAAAAGAAAAGTCTAAATTGTTTATATAATCAGTTATACTCCCCTGAGTTGTTGATCTGTCTCTTCCTTTTGAAAATTTTCTCTTGTATTTTCCAGAGTTGGTAAACCAGTATTTGAAAACGGCTGCAGAAAAATATTATCTCAATTGCTTAACAGATATTGTGATCCAGCTCTTACCAATGTGGGAGGAAGCTCAGATGTGCACATACATGCACATACTCTCTGATCTGATTGGGTTTTGGAAAAGTGAAGTAGGAAACGTGTAGGTGCTCAATTTGTGGTGACTGGGAGTGGGGCTGTGGTGAGCCTCATCCCCAGTGGGTACAGCTGTGAGCAGCAGGTGAGCAGCACTGACAGCAATGGGCCATGGAGTGCCCAGGAACACTGACCAACCACCAAAGGGAACAGAGGGCACAGAGGTGCAATGCATCAGCATGAGGGGTAAAAAAGATTGGGCTAAAAAACAAGAAGGCCCCATGCTTAAGCCTTCTGCAGTGGTGTGGTGTTGCTCTGTATGGGTTGGAGCTTTCTGGAATTGTGTGCAGAGACTCTGTGTGTCATTGCTGTCTCAGCTGCGGCAGAACAGAGCAACATTGACTGGGTAAGATCACAGAAAGGAGGGGCTTCTGTTAAAAGCTGGGCCTTGGTCATTTCATCCTGAACCATTTGACAGGGGAAAACCTGCAATGCCAAAGAAAGGAGATGTGGTTGCTAGGAGTGAAAAGAGATTGGAATAATTTCCATGAAAATGGCTATTGAACACGTTTGAGTGAGCGGGAGAACTAATGCTGGGGAGTGGGGAGGCACCCTGAGAGGTTGGAGGAACCTCAAAAGTCTTGAAAATGTATCATTATGGGGGAACTAGCAAAACCAATTGAGAAGATAGAGTTTAGATGACCAGAACGATTGAAATGAGGTCAGAAAGACATTTGAGACTTTGGAAATAGCCATTTCAAGACAATAAAAAAATTTACAAAAATAAACTACTTACATGGAAATAACTGAAGCAGAAATCAGGCAGTAACAGGAACTGGAGGCAGTGTGGGGGTGAAATTGTCATGAAGCCTTGTGGAGAATGGCCATTGAGTAAAATATTTCCTACAGTGAGATGAAAAAGAGCCATAAAAAGGAATGAGGAATGTGAGTGGATGTTTCAAACACCATGGGAATGGGAGAAATAACAGACTAGTGCAATGACCAATCCACAGGTGACTTTGGAACCTGTGGCACTTCTGATAACTCCAAGTTATATATTAAATTACCTTGATATATTAAATTTTAACACAAGACATTGAGGATCACAGCCTCACTTAAGTAAATGCAATGTGTTCCTGAGCAAATGTTTTCTAAATTCCATCCCAGCTGTCTTCAACTCTTGGGATAAATGTTGAGGCACATCACAAAAATAGTGCAGACTGAGATAGGAATATTACAGGTCTGCCAAAACTTTGCCTGCCAAACTGACTAGAGAATCAATATAAAAATAGATGAAATTGTGTTTACTTATATGCCCCATGTATTTGTTTCACACAGTCCCCCGGCAGTCTTGTCTTCTCTCTAATTCTCTTTCCTTTTTCTTAAACCTAATTTTCTTTGCAGCAGTTCAGCTCTAGATGCTACAGATTTTTGCTTGTTTGTTTAGTGAATAATCATCCAAAACCTCTAGAGCTTATCCTTTTCTAATCTAATGTGAAATGTTAAAAGCTGCTTACCAGCAAATTAGCTCTTTCCAAATTATGTGCACACCAGATCCTACAAGTCAAACAAAATTAAACTGAAGTTTGGTTTCCACTTTGGTAGAGATAACTTTAGAAACTGGCCCTGGGGCACGCAGTCAACTAACTGGCTGTCTGGCTTAATAGCACAAAGCACATTCTGTAATTATGCCCATCATTTCCTCTTAACCACTCATTGCTGCAAAATGAGCACTTCAGAGATGTTTACCTGCTTTTTCAGGGGTAAGGTACACCATGAAATTCTACTGGCCAAACACACTGCAAGTCACAGCTTATAGCATGCTGCTTTTCAGGAGTGTGCTTGAGGTGTTTGAGAGCTAAACATCATTCAACATGAATGACAATAGCCCAGAAGTCTTCTGCCTCCCCAAGCTGCATTTTTCAACCCCTTCTGAACTTCATTTGGAGTATCCTGCTTATTTGCACAAAGGTGTGCTAGAATAAGACATTTCAAGGAATTTCATTGTTCAGACATTGCCTGACAAGGATTTATCTGCTGCTTTGATTACAAATGACTTTTTATTCCAAAGTCTGGGTCTCTCTGTCTCACGATCACAGCCTTGATGATGGAAATGCATCAGGAGAAAAAACTGTCCCACCCTTAAAGGGTGAAACTCCAACTCTGCTGAAATCAAAGGGCTGTTTGACCCTCTGCAGCCTGTACAAATTAAATGCAGGGAGAAAAGTAGTGGGATAGGTTAGAAAAGGGAGTTTCCTCACTTTGAGAAGCAGCCTGCATGTTTATCGTCATTCACTCCAGACCAGAAACCTTCCACAATGCAACAAGAAACTAACTCGGAACAAAAAAATGTGAGAGAAAGATGAAGAGCAGGACACTGCACGGTTTTGTTATTGGTGGTGCCAAGCAGTCCATGACCTCACCTTTCTCAATACCACTACATGAGTTCAAGCAATTATCCTGATCTGAATCTCACTGAGCTTCTGCTTCTCACAGGCTTTGGGTCATGTCCATAGTGTGTGTTACCACCAGCGTGTGTAGTTGTAACACAAGTATTTCTTTAATTTATGCAGGTTTTATTGAACAAGTGAGTGCCACTAATCAGCCAAGATGATTTCACAAGGACAGAGAAAATCCACATGATGTGCCTTTTCAAAGGGCCAGCATGTTATCTATAAAAAAAATCTTAAATTATTTTTAGTAGTTGAGTTCCTTCAAACTAGATTGTCAAAATACACCTAAAATGCACCTGTGAGGCTGAAGCTATTCATAAAACATAACAAATACTTTCAGCTGGAAAGAAAGTTTTAAAGTGACATTTGTAAAATTATACAGGAGTGTTTCAGAATAGAGCAGCTCCATTTAGGGTACACCTGAAAGGATATTTTTCAAAGATAATTAATTTATGAGCAAAAAATCAGTTCAGATGGACTAAATTTTAATATATGGAGGGGGTTCTGTCTGGTTTTTTGGTTTTGTTTGCTGGTTTGTTTGTTTTCTTCTTATTTTGTCCAGGAGTCCACGAATTTTACTGCTCAGCTCCTAGGGGAAATGCTATTTTTATAAACAATGTGTTACCAGAATATATGCCTAATAAAACAATGTGGTTTCATGATATACTTTTAAGACCGCTAGCCTTGTCATTGATTAATTCAGCCTCTCTGAAGTGGAATGCAAAGCAGAATATCAAGGAAGATAGATAGTAATCAATCAATATTGTAAATCACTACTAAAATCCACAGACAGCACAAATGTAGAGTAACAGCAACACCTTTCTATGGAATTCATGTCAAAGCAGCACTGCTCTGGCACCCTGGGGTTCAATTATATCTACAGTGGCTCTATATAGGATTAGCCTCTCATCTCTGGGAGGGTGGAGAGAATGGGAGAGGAGAAGGAGAATGACACCCAGAATTGTCAAACCTTGAATAAAAAATGTAGGTGTGAGCATTCTTCCTGGAAATTTAAAGTGACTTTAATTCAAATGAAACAATCCAATAAATAATACCTTGCAGCTGACTTTGAAATGTTTGCACTGGCACTACTGAATTCTACAGCTGCAAACTTTCATTCCCATCATAAATGACATGCCATAATTACATTTTTTACAGGGTCTCTATATATGTTGATTTATTTTTTTAATTTCTCTTTCATTAATAGCTTTTTTCTTCCTTGGCAAGATAAGGTGATCTGAAAAATGCCCACTGGCTTGTTGAGTGACCCTGTTTTTATGGTGTGACAATACCAATAATAAAAACTAATTTCCTCCTCTGATTTCCTCATACATACAAAGCAAAGATTACTTCTGCCTGTGCTTGAAAGCTATTGAGAATGCAAAGGCCATCAAATAACTGGTCTAAAACACATGCATATTTTTTCATCTTCTCTTTAGAAGCTCACTTTTTAATCCGTTAACAGTCACAAGCAGCAAACTGAGTCACGGGTGGTTTAGGTTCCCTGTTGTGGTATGTCACTGCTGCAATTGATTGCCAGTTAACTTGTGTTAGCCAGCCAGTTCAGTAAGCCACAAACATTCATCTCTGGGAATAAATGTTTGCAGACTGTCTATACTAGCATTTACAAATGCATTATCTATCCAGAGTTAATTCCAGCCATCCTTTAACAAAATTAAATCTAGTGTAGAGAAGAGCTCTGTTATCAGTTCTCCTTGTGCATCTGCTTCTTGGAATGTTTAGATGTGCCATTTGTTACTGGCAGTATTGCATTATGGACTCTCACACTGGGGCTTCCCTGGAGCTGACCTTGTCTGTCTTTCCTCCTTGGGATTTTTGGCTTCCATCACTGCTTTTTCTCTGTGATGCCTCCTGGGAGCCCTCCCTGAGCCCATGTGGGGGTCAGCTGTCTGGCACAATTCTGTTTTGCCAGTAGGGGTGGTCTACTCCTCTCCATGGTGTATGTACACACCTTGATGTGCATCAGCACCAGACAGAGGGCTGTGGAATTATATGATGTGCTGTTTCTCTATCCCTAAATGTAACTGTGGGTTAAGGGGGGGCATGCAGACACCAGAAATGGTTCTTTCCTCGGAAAAATTATGAAGTGTCCAGCTGACATGGCAGGAAAGTCAGGGTGGAAGGACGCAAGACAAATCCTGTGGTCCTCATTTTTTGCTGTTGAAGGAAGACAGAAAAATGGGAGAGATAAGGGAAGTAGCAGGGTAATGGCAGGAAACCATCAGGAAAAAGTGAAGGAGGAGCAGGTTAAGTCAGGATGGTAACCAAGTGAATTTTCCAGTGGATGTGAGAAGTGGTGTTCATGCTTTTGCTGCCATCTTCCAAGGCTGTTAAGCACTGAGGGAGGTAGTAACATGAAGTAGTAATAGTAATTAGTAGTAATATGTGGTAGAAGAAAGGTCATAATAAGTAGTCTTACATGGACTAATAAGAGGTTTCAAGTTCACTGTGAGTATCCCAAAGAAGCTGTGGAGGTCTGTGCTTTAAAGTCGAGACAGTTTACCACTGAGCCTCTGTGTGAAAGGAGAGGTTATGAAAAGCAGCTCTACACAAGAAAGCATCTTTGGGAATGAGCAAAGAGGATTCAGTGATTCGGGGAGAGGTGGTAAGCCAGGCTTGTACCTGTATAAACACATAGTTTGAATGCGTTTACAACCCCTTACAGCAGAATTTGGCTTCTCTTCACTAAAATGCCTCCAGACAGCCCCAAGGCTGCTTAGGTAGGGACATAAATGGTTTGTGATGCTGAGGGTCCCACTGACAAATTGCCAGGAGGCTGAGTCACGCTTAATTTGCATATAAATTGCAACCATTTTTATCAAATATAAATGCACACAATCATAATAGAGCATTTGCTTATTCTTCCTTCTCCTTTGAGAGATGAATACAAATTGTTTGCCTTTAAGTTTAATATTAAATAGCTGCAGCATCTCAACATTGCAGAAAATGGAGGAGGAGGAGATGTTTGCAGTGGAACCTGACTTAGGATCTTGGCAAACCAGGTCTGACCAAGCATGGGTTTAGTGGATATTTACATTAACCATTTGATACCTTCAGACAAACCAATTGAACAAATTCAAGCCAAGGGATATGCCAGATTAGTTGCACAACTACCAGAAAGTTCAGACCAGATGCAAAACTTAATTACACCTGAGATTTACACTGGACTCAAGCCTGATTACTCCTGCAACAGGGCTGCTGCAGCTCTGGATTGAAAGGTACAAGCTATTTTACCCAAGGAAAATTCTGGTAGTGGGGGTGTTGGCTCTGTTCATATCACTAGACTTGTAGTCACAGTTTTAGATCATGGGATAAACACATTGCTCAAGACACTAAATTACACTGTCCCAAGTTCCTAAAAAACAATGCCCTGAACTTCTCCTGTCCTTCCTGTGCTTGCTGACTGGGGTTTGCAAAGTGTGAGAGCATTAATGCCTAACATTTCTGCCACTGTTCAGAACTGATTTCACTCACAATTAAATACTGTGTCTACTTTTAGCCAGACAGTATAGTCTGTGGGGCTTAGTGTCTCATGTTTGATAGTGACACAGGTTAAGAATATCACTATTAGCTCCTAATCATGCGTACTGATAATAATCCCTTCTTATCAAGTGCCGAGGGCTATGAGGAGACAGAAGAAAGAAATCACCACTAAAAGTCCAGAGGGAAGGAGGCTGATGAGCAGTGCTTGGAGTCTGTGCAAAGAGATCAAGGGAGAAGGCCCTGCAGCTAGGAGGTAAGGAGAAGAATGCTGTATTCACGAGCCTAGGACAGAGAAAGTTTTCATTTGTGCATAGGAAACATGGAATTAGCTGAATGCGCATTGACAGCAAGAGTCTCTCTGTGTAATGGATGAATGAACTTGTATGGCTTCCTCCCATTGTTATGGTGCAGCTAACAGACACGTTTTCCTTTGTGCTGCTGAGTTTTCTTTCACAGTTTGGAAGAAGCTCTTTGTCTCTTTCCTTTTAGCTTACAGCTAACATTTCCTTCTCCCATGTGAGGAAACCACTATACATGCAGTTTCTTTTTCTTCACAGCCAGTGCTGCGAAGATACCTAGGGCTAAATTTGGCTCTGAGCAGCATGTCCTAGCAGACTCTTCCAAACTGCACTGATAGCTTCCCCAGATTGATGGAGAGCCTGTCTTTTGTTTTTCCATTGGCAGCACTGGAAGAAACTACAAACAAGTTGCTACCAGTACTGTATGCAGAAAATTAATCTGTGTATGCAGAGCTCTGGAGAGCTCATCATCTACTGAGGAGCCTTTTCACACCCTCCTCCAATAAAAGAGTGACCAAAACAAGAAGAAATTTAGGCTCCACAGTCCAAGCACAACCTCCCCTGTTGTCATCTCCAACCCTGGCAATGTGGTGAAATCAAATGTTCATACAGACATACAACTTGAAGGGTAGATGATGCCAAATTAGAGTTCCCACATGCAATTTTTTTTTGCCAGCTTCTAAATACCTAAGGATATTCATGGCATAGAACCTGTCTTCCTTCTTTCCCAGATGACCATATCAGCTTTCACAGCTGGGGATTTGGTAAAAGGGACGTGTGTTTTCTGGATACCATAAAATTTAAAATGTCTCTCAGAGGACTTTGAATTTGCTTTGTAGCCTTTAGCTCATTTCTTGCTTATTGTGCAGCAATTTACATCAAAACTAGCAGTCAAAAATGGGTTGCTGTGATGAACATGCTTCTGGCAGTGCAACAGGGCTTCAGTATAACAATGAGAATAAAGTCAGGTATTTCAAGCACCTGCCTGAGAATCAGTATTGCAGGAGAGTGTTTCTGGCTGTGGCTTAGTCTCACTAGGCAGAAACAAATGCCATATGCAAAAGAACATGAGAAAAAACACCAGGAAGGAAGAAAGTTTGCTGCCCTCCTCTTTCCAAAATTGTGGGATTTAACATCCTCTGAACACCACAAAGTTTTGCTTGTTACACATTTACACATTGAATAGTCTTGGCCTTTGGTATCACTGTAAGTAGCATGATTAAAGGTACTCTGCACCTCAAGTAATAGTGATCAATACATCCAGCAATGGCCAGCAGTCTGACTTTTCATCATTCCAGAGCTGCTTCCTAAAATGTCTAGACATTTATAATTGCAACTTGTTGCTACATAAACAGTAAATTAGTGCTAATGCTAGGAAAGAAAATGTTATTAACAGCAGAAATGTCATTCCTTCAAAAGGGGTCTTCAGTCCTACATATGTCCTAAGAAAATTTGTTACATGCAATTTGTACATTGCTAAATTATGTCAACAGTTGTGGACTCTATTGAAAAAAAAATTTAAACCCAGGAGCAAAAACATTAATCATACAAAATGTCTGAATGAAGAATTGAACTGGGAGTATTATCAAAAGAAAAAAAAATTAGTCTTTAACTACAAATAAGTTAAACTATGTGTGTCAAGAAGTCAAATATACCCAACAGGCAAAAGAAAATCCCAGAGAAGGATTCTTTTGGGCCTGGCTTTATCATTTTGCCTGGTCTCTGTGCCAAGGCTGGCAGTCCACCCTGAGTTACTTGCTGACACAGGTGAGGAAGAGGATCTTACATGGGCCCCAAGCATCACCAGCTACAGCATCGTCAGGCAGAGCTGCTCAGGAGGATGATGCCTTCTACCCACAGCTGTAAAGCCTCCAGGCAAGGAGGAGCCCTGAGCCCCATCAGCTGTGGTGTGACAGGGGCCAGCAGCAAGAGAGCTCTGGCAAATCTGCCCTCTGCCCTGGGGGTGACCTCGGTGCCACCCCTCCTCATCAGACCTTGAGGGACCTCATGTCTCAAGGGAGGGGCCCTTGAGAGGTTGGAGGGGCCCTCTGCTGTGTCCAACACCTTTCTCAGGTGGCTTTTCTCAGTGAAGGGAGCCCTTTCCTCTTCAGGTGGATGGAGCTGCACTCCCCCTTTAATGCTGATAGAACCCCCAGGCCCTTCCTTTTCACCTTTCCACCCTTTGGTGCATCAGTACAAGATGCGTTTCTTACCCCAGAGGTCAGATATTGACTCCAGTGGAATCAATAAATACCAGCTGCTGTGGGCAGCACACATGCTC
>NW_005054298.1:10933648-10967161 GCF_000277835.1 Geospiza fortis | reverse complement strand
CCTGGGGAATAAGAAATGCTCCTCTATCTTGTTCAAACAAAACAATATCCCAGGCACTAATCCCATTTCTTAATGACACAACTATAACCTCATATTACTTTATCACTTGGGGATTTGACACTGTAGCATTTTATATTATTCTTAGCTAAGTCTAGAAAAAATTAAGCCTTTCTTATTGTCCATTTGTGAAAATTTTCTTAATCCTAACAGAATATGAGAACCTATTTTTCTCCATAATCTATAATGCATAAATATTTTAAGTAAGTAGACTGGATGATATCTGTAAAGTTTCAGTAAAAAAAAAATAGGTAACTCAAAAGAACGGACATTAAAAATAAATAAACTATTTTTTAAGTAATTTTAGAGAAGTTAAAAATACAAAGTAATGATGAATGCTAAATCAATACAAATTTGCTGTCCTTATAATTCTTGGGGTTTTTTTCTGATAGATATAAGTTTTGGTTGCTATTCTAAAGTATATGGAATCTTATTTTTTCAAGCAAATATTCTCCAAGTGATATAATATTTCAGATGGAGCTTTTTGATAGCCTTGGTTTTTGACTATTTAAACATATCACTAGTAAATAATTAAACATGAAAAATTGGACTTAGTATCTGCTGTAGTGAGAAGATGGCACATTTTACCTCAAAGGCATGTAATAAGAAACCCTGTTTGACCAGTTAAGCAAGCAGAAATAAAATCTGCACAGCCCATTGCAAACCTTGCTGCAGTCAATAGAAACAGACCTATTAACATCAAAGGGGTTTAGGTTATCTCTTTGCTGAATAAATGCTTGTACTATTAGAGTGGTCAGGGACGAAGGGAATCAGTTGATACTGATAGGACAGCAATTCAGCTATCTCCTTTGTAATTCCTGCAGGATGCATTGCCTTTGGCTGTATGGGCATTGAGAGGCACAAGGGCTTCTCAAGGTCCCAGGATGGGTAAGTTTTGATTTATTTTCTTTTCCTTCCTATGAAAATGAAGGAGGATACCCTCCTGTGGTATAACCAGGCCATGTGGTTTATTGCATGATGTCTAGAAAAAGCCTCAAACAGCAGTTTAACTCCAGAAATTTAGGTGTACAAAATTTCTTTGGATGGAAGAAAAGATGTTCCTCCACCATGCACAAACTGTATGAGAGAGCAGGCCACAGCCACACCATCTACATTTCATGTCCAAATGACAGATCACAGCTCCTCCTGCTGCTCCTGGAGAAAGCGACTGGGCTGTGCTGAGCTGGGCAGTGCCAGGCTCCACGAGTGACACAGCAAACACACCTCAAGTCAGAGGGTCTCAAAGTCCACGTGCACATACATCCACCCACATCACTGTAACTTTGCTTCAGCACCCCACAGAAAGGTTCTCACAAGCCCTGCACAGTATGAAAGCACTCACTCTTGAGAATAAAACCCAAATATCTTTTAGCTTTGTCGTTTCTTAGATAAAATTCCCTCAATTATCTTCTTTGGCTACTCTACTTTTTGTTGCTTCCTAGTCTGAAATGTCTGATCATGACTGTGGGCTGTTTATCAGTTCACAGATCTGTGCTGCTCTTCAGCCACAGGTACATGCAGCAGTAGTTTTGTCTTTGCCCTGCTTCTGTTACCACCAAAATCGACAAATTTGCTTTGACTTATTGTAGTAAGAGCCTATTGACTCCCCAAGAAAGGTACTTTCCACCTTGTGCTTGACTCAGTGCATTAAGCTGTAAACCTGAAAAAAAATGAACTGTGCTTCCCTTGAAAAAGAAAATTGAAAGACCTTTTTTAAAAAAGCAGAGGAAAGGTCCCTTAATGGACTTAGACTGCATTAAAGCTGCTATAAAATACCATACAGCTTATTATATTACTCCTGCCATTTTTATTGAGTAAGCAAAAAAAAAGGCCAAACAAAAAGCCCCTAAAATTTCTAAAAGTCTATTTTAATACCACCTGAGTTAACATTTAAGCAGTTTTGGGGGTTTTTTTTATTATTTTCTGTTTTTCTTCCTTTCATTTTAATTTATTTTCTGTATTACTATGTTAGGAGCAACAATTTCCATACAAGTGATGGCCACATAGCTTATTGATTTCTCAGTCAGTTATGCCATGACATATCAAAGAAGTAAAAATATTACAAATCAGTTCAGTGCCATTGATATTAGTAGCAGAAAAGACTTTAAATGCATGAGTCAGCATTACAGCAGCTGAAAGATCACACCTTGGATATATCAGGTACCCCAGCAGGAAAAAGAGCCAGTAAGGAAGCAAGAGACAGGTTTTGGGGTCTTTTTAACAGTGACCTGACAGGAGCTGGTGACCAGCTGAAGGTGTATGTCTGGCAGAGGTCATCACCACAGTGGGGACAGCATGCACACAAACACACACATCCTCATGCTGAGCACAAAATAAAGAGTCAGGATTCCCTTTGTCTCCCAGCCAGGTTGATTCAGTAGGTAGGTTTGGGGGGATGATTGCCTGGATTATCTCTCAATGCCCCATTCAACTTTTAATAGCAGGTATAAAAATTTTATCTGATTTTCTACTTTACGCTTTTGAAATATTAACCATTGATAAATTATTAAACTAAATATAAAGTGGTACAAATGTACATAGATTTCATAAAGAAGTCTGCTCAGGCAGGCTACATAATGGGACTGCTTCTGCCACCCAAACAGGTCAGAAACCAGCTCCTCTTCTCTTTTTTTTCTTTATGCCCACTGGCCCAGGTATTTCCAAGGCAGCTGCCTGTTAAACAGTCCATTTTTCTCAAAAGGTTAATATTAAGGAGCCCCAAAAAGCCTATTCATGCACCCTAAAACAGTTTCAGTACATTCTTGCTTTGAACCAGCCAATATTCAACTAAGCTGTTCTTAAGAGACCCCAGCAGTAGAGGCTATGAGACCTCCCCTACTTGTTAGTGCTATAATAATTTTTTGTCCCTTGATATCTAACTGAAATACATCCCTGATGGCCTTGTCAGACTGATATTTTTTTGCTTTATGCCAATATAGAAAAAAAAAGCTTTGGTCATTCTCTGCCCACTTTCCTGGGGTTCCTTTTAATGGTATTTGTGGAGGGAGCTGAAACCACAGCAATTTGTCTCTCATGGTGAACTGCCTTCCACAGTGGGTCCAGTTACCCTGGAAAATGAAATCCCACTTGGGGCCCTGGCCACAAGACACAAGGAGGAACACGATGCCTGTGAATGGCAACTCCTGAGCACCATCCTGCAAAGCAAAATGTTGATATTTCATTATTTGGCAGACATTGCTTCATTGGCCCCTGAAATGCCAAGAATTCTGCCATAAAGATGACAAAAAATCCTATTTTTTAGTCATTACAATTGTAAAAAAAGCAGGAAAATACAGAACAAGTAGCTATTACACCAGCTCTTAGCAAGAGTTGTGTGCACCAGGGAGCAAAACTTGCAGCTCACTCAGACACTGTATTGTGGACTTCAAAGAGACACAGTGTAAGTCATTAGAGAAGGAGCTTAAATGCCACAGCTGGTATTGTTTGTCCTTACACTTTTGTCACATAATTCCAGTCACTTTAGCATTATAAAGAAAAATGGAAAATCTGGCCCTCATATGTATTTGTATTTGGAACCTGGTGAATTACCCTGGATATTAGCTGTATTAAGTTACCATGAAAATATAAGCCTTAGCAGAAGTAATTAGCACTGATACCTTGTTTTACATGGGCAATGCACTTAGTGGATAAGAGAATAACAGAGGTGTTAAAGTCGTGCACGCTGTGCTTTATCAGACTAGTGTATTACAGCCCTTCAGGTTAAAGGGTTCAGAATAATGAAAGAAAATCCAGGTGCAATTTCCTTCTGCTGTTTTGCTGTAATATCAAATCCTTGCAGGGTTAACTCTTTACTTGCTAGATTCCCTGCATGTTTGCAGTTCCAAGTTGCCATGAGATCATTTGCAGAACCTCTGCAATTGCTTGTTTCAAGAATTATGGGAATCATTATGTATGAAAAAAGTGGGAATACAGATCAAGAAACAGGTAGCAGAAATCTATCTAGATTTATTTCTCCATTTTTAAAACAGGGGTTTTTTTTTGCTTTGAAGACCATAGGCAGAGGATCACTGCATATTCATGGGGATATGCTTGCACCTCTATCTTTTGCACAGATTTTTATTTCTGCCTTTCGCTACAAGGAAAAGTAAGATGAAGAGCTGCTGCCCTTTCCCACAACTTGCCATAAATCTTCCCCTTTTGTGTGGCAGAACATTTATTGGAACATGGTTATAGTGACAAAAATGCTCATATGCAACTGATTTCTGGGCTAATTAAACCAAGATATAACTGGGCTGTGAAGTGGCTGATGAGAATCCCAAGCCAAATCAGAGTTACCTGAGTGCAGCCTTTAGAAATATGACTTACCTTTTCTGCTGTACAACAGTGCAAAATTACTTCTTGAGTCAGTACTCATCTTTACTGCTTCGGCTCAGCTGACCTCCCTAAGAGAAAAACAAAAATCCAAGGTTGCTCAGAGCTCAAGACTTTCCCTGAGGAGGATATCAGATAATGAAGACATCAGCAAAAATAATCTAGGACCTTTTGCCATAAAAAAAAAATTTCATTGATCATCATATAACATATCACATTTTCTGGCACATGTAAAATTAAATAAAGCAAGTTATCTTTAATGTTCTCTCTACTTAAAAATAAACATTTCATGAGTGCTCTATATATATACCACATATATATTCATGGGTTTTTTCTCAGGAAGCATGACAGTTTTAACTATTCACATGAAGGAAGCAATTTTCTTATTCACACATGGGCATCCTGGGAGGCTTTTTCCCAGAAGTTAATAATTTCAGTGTATTAGGACAGAATGGACATTCAGTGGATAAGAAAATCATCAGTCTCCAGAAAATCCTCCGAGAAGTATTTTACTAAACAGAGAATTTTTGAAAGGGATATAAGCCCACAAACCCACATGCCTCAGGCTTTAACTCAGCCTCTAACTACCAGAGGTTAAAGCAGATTTTGTGGGCAATCTTCTCCATAATTAAATACTGTGGGGTTTCTTGCACTGTGTTTGCAGGTTGTATCAGCCATTGCTGGAGACAGAATTTATGAACAGACTGGGATTACATTCTGCTCAGGCAGTACTAATTTTTACTGTAGAAATTGACACCTTTCATAAAAGTAGAGGTATGTTTTAATTGAGGTATCAAAATTAATTCTAATATGCTTAAAATAATCATGATGGTTTGATAATTTTCTTAATATTTTGTCCTAGGTTTGTTTGCTAACGTGCAATACTTGAGGTAATCCAGCTGACTTCTGTAACAGGACAGAAGGCAGTCTCAGTTCTATCTCAGTATTAGCATTCAAAATACACCAGTTCTCATATTTATAGGAGTATGGAGAGTACACCATAGAGGGGTGTACATTAGGTAGGAAGTCCCATGTATTTATTTTTTTTTCTCACTGCATTCCATCCCTGGGCTGACATCCTTGGATATGCTCTTTTCCATCACCATGACATGCCATTTTAAAGTAATGCATTGTAAGTGAAGCAAGTGTTGCCATAAAGAAATCTTTCATAAAATCATGTCAATGGAAAGTAACACATTCCATTCAGACCAATCTCCTTGATGGAAAAGGGGGCTTTGAATAAGCAGAGATTGTCTAGCTCCATGGATAATTTATCAGTGCCACCAGCTGATCTCTAGAAAAGGCTTAAAAATAACAAAAGACAACTAATCCATTTTTTGAAAAAAAGAAAAAGAGATTGAAGATGTGTTTCACAAGCTCATTGGTGCCTCTGGCATTAAAAAAGCTTACCCTGATGCATTCCATCGATGGCTTTAGACTATTCATCATATCATTTGCATGAAGAGGCTTACAGCTCTCCCCAGACAGAGAGAGGATTACAAATGTTCCTAAGTCAATAGCCTTCGCATTTTAAAGTATTTGCTTATTAAAGGCTACTTTAAAAAGTTCAGAATCAAAACCTTGCTATTCCTGTTTGACAAGAAAACCTTGGCAGTTTCCTAATTCTCAGTATAAAAATGATGCTTTACATTTCTTTAACAGTTTCTCTCCTAGGAACTCCAGGTGCTTTGGATAATTAACATAACTCCAGTATGTATCCCTAGAAACATCCCTCTGCTGTACAGAACTCTTTTCACCACGCTCTCTCAAGAAGAGGTCACAAAGCTGGCATCAAAGGCAATCAATTCAGAGCTTGGATTCCTACTCATGTGAAGTGGTTTTTGATAGATTACTGATGGATTTGATAGATTGTTTGGTATTGTTAGGGCTGAAGGACCTTCCATGGGCACACTGGCTGACCTTCACAACAGCGAAGGATTGTGCCCAGTGAATCTCTAAGCTTTTAATCCCAGATGTTATTCTGTCTTTGCCCAGATCTCAGAGGAGGAAAAGGCAATGTGATCATGCTGTCTGCATGCTCCATAGTGTCCTTGCAACCCAAAACTCTCAATCTATGAAGAATTCTAAGCCATTTTGGCATAGCAAAAGAGACCTCACAGATGCTCAAATAATTTTATGGGAAAAAAATTATAGGTCTCAGCACTCAATCTATTACTGCAGTGGAGCCCTAGGGATATAAGACACAAATCCACAACAGACTCTCTTCATTAGCCAGGATGCTCATGGCCCAGGCTATTATACTGGGACAGATGAAGCAATTCAAATTCCAACAGAGACAGGGAGAAATATGTAGGACTAATACTACAATAACATTGGAGTGATTGCACCTTTATCTTAATTCTCACTAAAGGCTGTAGCACAAGGATTACTCTGTATTAAGAAAAATAAAAGTATTTAACAGATATAATAAAATTCAAGGTGCAAATAGACTGTTGCAGAGTCAGAGGCAACATTTAGTTGTACTGACTAGCAAGCTGTAGCTGTAGCCAGAATTTCATCCTCTTTCTAATAGGGACAAGAAAGGCTGGTTTGGAAAACTAGGGAAAAAAAATGAAAAAACTATTGGGCCCAAGACAAATAGCAAATATTAGATCAAAGATCCTCTACTGGTAGGGTAGAGGAGAAGTGGCATCTGTTTTACAGGCAATGATTTTTCCTTTATTGATTCTGGCCAAACTGAAACATGCTGGTTTTGTCGGATTACTAAACTGAATAATAATACAAAGATAAAATAATGACATTCTAGTAAGAAGCCTTTGTGCATGGCATTTACAGTTGTATTTGGATCATATACATGGCTTAAAAGAACATAGCATTAGTTTTAACAATCCCTATTTTTTCCCAAACGAACTCACTGGTGGGTTGATTTTTCTGCAGATTCCTTCATAAATATTAAAATCTAGAGGGGAAAAAAATAAAGGAAAATGCCAAATTTTGCCTTTTCTATATCTGTGGAAGAGCTAAATGTTCCTAGTGTTAAAAGTTTCAAGCTCTCCTACAGACCACTACCCAGAATAATTTTACCAGTACATTGTTTCACTTGCAGGGAACATGCCTTTCTACTGCAAGAGAAAATCAATACCATTTTATAAATTGTATCAGTGTAAAAGTTCTTAGTAGCTGGGTAGTATATTGCCCTTTCTGGACAGATATAAGATCTATTACTACAGGTACCTTAATACAGATATACATGACTCTACTCTTATGGTGCTATGCCATATTTATACTAGAATTTTGAAAGCAACTTCATATTTTGTACTATAGAAAGATGATCTAATATTATTTAATACTTGTGCTTCAGATCTCTCCCTCTTTTCTCCCACTCAGAGTGAAGAAGAGTTTAATATTCTTCCACCCACTGCATGTCTTACTTGTCTAAATATATAATTTCTTTAGGTCAGAGTCTTTTACTTAAAGTGAGCATGTGTGTATCTACATATGCTTTGTGCTGAGCAAGCTGGGCACAGTAAAAACTGCTTGGGAAGAGCTGGTGAAGTGATGCACTGGCCTCCACCCCATTTAAATCCTCTAGAGCTGTTGAAGTAAACTCAATATATGCACCCTGGATGAATCAGTGGTCATGGGTTCAAAGTAAAATTTCCTGAGTGAAACATGAATGTCTTATAAACACCCAAAGAAACAGTAGATAACTGTAATGGAAACTAGTGTAGTATTTGGATCTTATCTAATCAGGGCTGCTTAACAACATTATGATAACAGAAAAATTAATACTAGGGAAAACCTTCACCATAGACTAGCTGCATCTGAGCAGATATAGGTGCAAAGAGATGTGGATATAGATGTAGTTTAGCTGTAGATGATGGATATATAGATAGAAAGGGGGGTGCTTTTCTAAGTATAGGAAGCCCAAATGCTGGGATAAAGTATTGAGTCTCAGAGTCTCCATCTGTGGTGCAGGGAACCACCACACTGAAGTCCAGCAGTGAACTTCCAGATGTTAATAAAATCAGTTCAAGCTGCTTCAAGAAATGTCAGCTAAAGCACATTGGCTGCTGTTCTACCTTAACTTCCCAATGCTGGTATAAGTGACTTATAGCACTTGCAAGCTGAGGATATGAAAGGGGGAATGAGACTCTTGACTGGCTCAGTGACAGAGTGTGTCTGCTTTGGGGGATTGTTAATTATTATCCTCTTAACTGAATCACCCTCATGTGGAGCTTATCAGTCCAGGTAAGTAGACAGCCTATTGAGAGCAAAACTCTGCGTCTCATTTGACCTTCATTTAGCACCTTCTTCTTTAAAATGTAGCCCTAATGTGTAAGGTATTTATCCTATTCAATAGTTGATTGCACACTACCTAATCTCTTGATGTTGGTCTAATCCATCCATGCCATGGATTTTTGTTACTGTTGCCAATACTGGACTGTCTTTATTTATCACAGTCACTCTCACTGCATCTTCTCAGAAAGCCACATCAATCAAGCAACCATTCTGATTTGCTGCATCCCAGGGTAACAAGAAATGCTTTGTTCTGACTGTATATTTCTAAGCTATTTTGAGCCCTCCCACAAATTAAAATCAGAGGAGCACTAACTGAGATGGTTCTCTGTGTCATGGGCGAGCAGCACGAGCTGTTCACAGAATTAGGGTGGGCTCTCATGGTGACAGGCAACTCCTACCTACCCTGAGTGGAGCATAGGGGTGGAGAGGAGGCTGGCCAGACACCACAATGCAGGATTCACCCTAATGTCCCAATGGACCTAAAGACACCACCATCCCAG
Organism: Geospiza fortis; assembly: GCF_000277835.1. Taxonomy (NCBI): domain Eukaryota; kingdom Metazoa; phylum Chordata; class Aves; order Passeriformes; family Thraupidae; genus Geospiza; species Geospiza fortis. The sequence goes on along the minus strand of NW_005054298.1, from coordinate 10,958,009 downwards.
GGACAATAGCACACAGGGACTGTCCACCAGAGAGAGGGGCTGTGTTGTCCACAGACAGTTCCCAGCTGGTCCTCAGTTCATTTTTATGTTTCCAAATTTGTCCTAAAATTTTCCCTGCAACTCAGAAAGGCACCATGGAACACCCTGGTGAACCACTAGAGTCTCTGGGCTGATTTACCCACTCTGGTCTTGCCATCCAAACCAGGGGTCAGTGCTGAGGGGCTGGGAAGGGCAGGAGGGGTGGGAGGACAACAGAGGAGGGGATGCTTGGGTGAGTTTTCTTATCTTGGGCAGGATTCTTCTGTCCCTGACAGAGGCATCAAGTTTGAGATGTAGGCCTGATCCAGGAGCTCTTCTATAAAGTCCCACTTTATGAATAAAGAAAACAAATGTGTAAACTCTACTAGAAAAATTATACTCATCAAAACATCCATAAAGCCATGCATATTTGCACACAAATCTTAAAGACTTTTAAAATTACAGCCTAAACCATTTTCCAAAGAAGTTCTCTTTAATTGGCACAAGGTGTTGAATTATGCAGAACAGATCTCAACAGAGATTTTTTTTTAATATAAAGTTAATTACCTTATCTTGGTGTGCATGAGGAAGCACAATACTTTTTGCAGTGACTCTTTGTATCAGAGACAGCTAGTATCCATGTTAGTCTGTTCATGTAATAAAAATCAAATTGCATCAATTCCTTAACAAAGCACAGCAGAGGCTTCTCTTAATAGAATCTTTATTAGAGAATCAGATACAGCTATCTCCAAAGAGAGGATTTTTTAAAGGCACTGGGATTTCTCTGTAGTTTATTAGCTAAAGCAACACTGGGATTAGCTGCTGGGAGATGTCATGTTGGAATAAGGACTGCTGGGTGGAAGCAAAGGCAACTGGGATATCCTCTGCTGTTGACATGATTCAATGGAAATTTTTTATTTTATGAACTAAGCTGGAGAGGTGAGAGGTGCAGAAGTGCTGCCAGTTGACATTTTGACTCTTCCATTTCTATCTGCAGAGAGCTCCTCCCTCATAGGCATTTCACTCCCAGCAAGACCAGGGTTGCAAACCAAAACCCATTCAACTCTGGAACAATTCCTGATGCCCCATCACCTGAAACACAGGGAAACAGGGAGCTCTGGGGGTTCTGCTGTGATGGGATTTGGCTTAACCTTCTTCCTGCGCCCCAAAACCCAAACAATTTAACAGGCCAAATCTGGGCTTCAGAATCTGTGAACAAGCAAGTGAATTCTGCACACCTGTTTTTTTGTGAAGAACGGTTCTCACAGACTCATCCCTAGCCTGCAACTGTGCTCAGTTTGAGCCCTGAAGCATGAGGATTGACAGCCCTGTTTGCTGCCAGCCACTGTAAGTGCCTTATCTCAGCAGAGCACAGCCCATTGCAGTGGGACTCCTCTGGAGAACAATGAGCAGCAGCAATAATGACAGCAGGGCCACGCTCAGGCTGGAGGAACAGACCCCCTGTGCATGTCAGAGCTGCTCTCCACAGCTCCCCAAGCATGGCTGGGAAGCTGCTGGCAGGAGGTTGGCAGGGTGTTTAGAGGCAGCTGTCAGGGCTGCCCAACCAACAGCCACTGCAAAAGCTCCCTGGCAACTTCAGTACTTCAGAGATTATGGCTTTGGAAATTCCAATTTGTGACATTTTAAATTGCTGGTGCCAGACCCCTCAGTCAGCACTGCTTATGGTATTCTTGGCCACTGCCTTTAATTTGTTGGTCCACAATGGCCATGCAGAGTTCAATGGACACTCCAAGCTTGTGTTCAACCTGATGCTGATAGTAAAATACCAGGCAGCACCATGGCACCCTGGGTTATCCTCCTTCCTGCAGCATCCTCTTGCTCCAGCACTCCAGAGCTGCTGAAGTGGGGAAAGTGAAATTGCTTCTAAAACATCCTGCCTCTTCAGAGTTATATTTTCTCTCCTGGCACACTGCTATATAAAAGGTTTTACAGACCAGGATTTCAAAATGAAACTAGTTTTCCCCTTTCCTCTCTGGCTGTGGTGCTTTAGAAGTGCATGGACAACACCTGCAATACAGAGGAGGTTAAAGAGTCAACAAGAAAATTCTGTGAGGGTTCCAGGATTTGGAGAGGGAGGAGACAGCCAAGGGAAAGGAGTAGGAGCAAAGGCATTGCTTGCCAAAGCTGAGGGTGTTTTGAAACTGCTGTGGAGCTGGATCAGAGGGAAAATGGCAGAAAGTTACACATTCCCATCTCCCTCTTTGTCTTCATTTTCCAGATAGACAAAAAGACTGTTTCTTTGCTTGGGGACCTATCAAAACCAAGGCAGGAGCAGCTACTGATACCTGACTGTCACAGAACCAGAGATGTGCCAAGGTTGATGCTGAACCCTCATCAACTGCCAAACTCCAAAAAAAGCAGGCAAGATGCAGTTCAGCAGCACTTTCTGTATTCATTCCCTCTGACATGAGGTGTCTAACTGAGCTGTCACCCTCATGCCCTGCTACAATCAGCAGCACAGACAGGACCTTCCACAGACAGGATGTCTTGTGTAGGCTGAGTCACACTCCAAAGATCCTAATTTCTGAAACTGTTCCACATACAACTGTCTGGGAGTGTAACAGGAGCCTCCAGCAACTCTGTCCTTATCTCAGACCCTGAACAAAAAATCTGTAGCAGTGGGTGCAATGATACACGTTTACAGATGCCTAACTTAACCATAAATCGTCTGGTTAAATATGTGCCCTGATGAGCTTCACGTGCTGTTTTCTAAGTAAAAACCTACCTGTAACAATTTTAACAAGAACTAGCTGTTCAATATGAGCATTATTAAGAGCGCTCTAAAATGCCCAGAAGATGGCAGCAACATGACTTTTGGACAGTTCCAGCTTCAACCCCTTCTCAGTTTGCACTGTGGGGAAAAGGGAATCTGGTCCTGCCCTCTGAATTTTTGTTTCCCACCTGCCTCAGGCAAATGCCAGGAAAAAGTGTAAAGTGCTTGTCTCCAGCTTGCAGACATTTGAAGACAAGAGACAAGTTTAAGTGGAGTTTGGCATCCCGTGGGGTGAACTTTTCCAGGCAGCCAGAGCTGATGATATTGAATACTATCATTCTCTGCTGTACACATCTTTGCCTGACCTTATCCTGGACGCATCCCCTTTGACTCGCTTCTTTAAAGAGCCTAATAGATTTTCTTTAGCTTGAGGCAGAGCAAACCTCTGCTGGATTGAAATAATGTAGAAGTATTAGAAAAGATTGGTGCTGGGAATTTTTTCCCCTCTTCCCCTTGCTGAACGATAGGAAGAAAATATATGACCCAAATCTGCCAAGCACTTTCCAAGGGAAGGAAGAAACACATGTGGAAAAGCATTACAAGGCCACCCATCTCCCTTTAATTATAATGAGAATGCCACCATTGCTAAATGAATAGAAAATAAACGGAATAAGTATTAAATGATTATGGTTTCCCTCACATATTTCTTCTCATCTATTCAGCAGCAGATAGTTTTACAACATAAATAAATCTTTTCAGATGTAAACAAGTCTGCGGCACCCGGCGCTGGGGCTGGCGGAGGGCGAGCGGCAAGCCGCGATCTGCAGCACCCCCTGCAGCATCCCGGCACGGCTCCCATCCAGCCCCGGCATCTTCCCGGGATTTAAAACGCTGAAATGCACTTACATGCAGGGTTCGGTTCTACTGGTTTCTCACTGTGTCTTGGTCTCAGCCCTGCAGAGAAGGAAAACTTGTTTTGGAATCAGAAGGTTTGTGAAACGCGCTTTGTGCGGAGCCCTCGCTCCCCGCGGGGCCATTCTGCTCACAGGGTCAGCGGAAGGGAGAGGGAGGGTTTGCAAATCCCTGCTATTTGGGAAGAAAAAAAAATAATTATCTAGATTTTTTAAGAAACCTAAATCTCTTCCCGAGGCTGGATGTAGACTGCTGCCTTGCTTTCCACTGGTCTGCCTTCTCCCTGCACTAGAGACATTCCAGCCCCCAGCCCTGACTGACTCTATAGGGTGGACCAAAAAATATAATTACACTCTTAATTTCGTGAATTTTCCAATTTAGTCCTTGATATGCTGACCAAATGGCTTTCCATTTCATCTCCACAGATCCAGCACTGACCTGCTTACCTATTGACATGCAGTAAGAGCATAAGACAGGGATCATAGCCCTTTAAATTCACTAAAATGAGTTAGAAGCCCTGTTCCCATACAGCTACACAGCATCAGGTACCCTGTGCAGGGAAACATCAGTGTGGGGACTGTTCCAGCTGCAAAATCTATAACCCAGTAAGAGTAGAGAGCTGCACTGCTTTGCACCACCAGGGCTCTGTCCCACCCTGTTGTCCATTAGAGATGCTCCCCAGTTTGGTTTGAGCCCTCTAGGAGAAGGATTGCCGAGCTGTTGGCTGCCAATGAGCCCCTGTACTTTGCTGAAGTGCAAACAAGAACTTCAACATATTTGCCTCAGAATCAGGATGGTCTGAGCCTGTTTTTTTTGCTAGCACAAGAGAAAAGAAAATTTACAAATTGTTCTTTTCTTTGCCAGACTGCTTGCCAGGCAGGTTTTGAGCAGAGCTAATTTGACATATCCCCACAGGCCTCCCTGGTGACAATTATGCAACAGACCCCTCTCATGTGGGGCATTTCACACCACTCAAACATGCATCTGGGAAGAGACCTGTTTATATTGTATTTATATCCTTCTTTGCATCCCTGAGCTGCTGAGTGCTGCATGCCCCTCTCCAGCTGCCCACAGTCTCCAGCCCTTCCCTCCTGCCCCTTCTGTTGAGCACCTAGCGTGACTTTTCTCCTGTGCCCTGTCCCCTTGTCAAGTCACCCTCCTGCAGAGCAGTTGCTGCTGGAGCAGATGTAAAACGCTTCAGTAGCACTCGCAAAGATTAGCATTGACACCAGCTCAGAGAGGAAATAAATTCTTTTCTGGGGGAGAAGCACAAATTACTTAATGCAGCAGATCAGAGCAGCATCTGTAACAATGCTGGAAGAGAGCTGGTTTAATATCTCCTTGAATGTAACACACCAAAAAAAGCAGAGTCACCTGCCCACCAGCGGCCGTGGTACAGCCTGTCCCAGCACACCGTGCACAGCCTGTGGTGATTCTTTCCCAGCCTTGCAGGACTCTGGTCATTAATCTAGAACCTATTTGTCATTCCATAAAACATTGATTCCAAGGGCTTTTTCCATGACAATTACAGCTGGCACTAGCAGCACTGGAGAGGTGGCTGAGGCATGTGGAGATGGAGGGGCTGCTTGCTGGTGTTTAGTCAGGCACAGGTCACAGATCATGGAGTGGGGTGACAAGCAGCACCCAGGCATGATCAATCCCTCCATTCATACTTTGGCACAAGCCATGCAAGAGTCTGGCAGGGCAGTGGGAGGAGCAGAGAGGTTTACAGTGGACAGGGAACCTAGATGGTGTGTTAGAGTGACTTGAAGAGGTTTCAGCTTTCTCCTCAAGGAAGAGAAGCTTCTCATGACTATGTGCATTGCTCAGCAGTCAGATCCCACATGTGCTCTGTACACTACAAAACCTGCTTTGCCAGTGATCCTGGTTCCAGCCTAGACAAAAAAAGGGATGCAGGGATGGAGCTGCTGCATAGGGCTCAAGGACTCTGAAACACTTCTGCCTGCAGGAGTGTCCCATCCTCTGCTGCTCCAGCACAGCTCCTACCCAGGCAAATGCATTTACTCTGCCCTGAGTGACTTTTCCAAGGCAGGAGTGTGGCCAATGATTTATGATGGCCTTGAGCTGGAGAGGAATCACATCTCATTCCTGTGTTACGTGCCAGGTTTTCTGTGTGTACCAGCCCTAGTAAGAGATTTTCACCTGCCTCTGAAATCTCATGTACAAGGGGGATTCGACAGGGATGGGATGACCTAGTATGCAAATGATTACATTCCTGACCTGGAAACTCCTCTTGTTTCTCCTTTGTTCTGCATTTGGGATGAAATCAATGAGAGCATTTCAGCAAAGTCAGTACCAGCTGCCCTGGTGGGAAATACCTTCAAAGGGTCCCTTTTGCTGGTGCTGCAAGACTGAACACAGCTCAGGAAATAAGGAAACACATCAAATTTGGGAACTGCAGCCACTGACACCACCAGTAATTGGCCCATTGTCCCTTTGAGGAGTTCTAATGGAAATCTGGGCTGGTGATGGGAGTGTTGATGTGTTAATCACCAGAGCACACACCCGCCTCCATTGCTGGCCAGCTCTGTGAACAATTTCTGCTCAGGTTATAGATTGGTACACCATGTGCAACACAGAGTAGCATATCCAGGCAGAAAGAAAATAATGAATTCAACACAAAGAATCAAGAAACTAAACTGTTTAGATAACCTTAGGCTTTTTCTGCTGAGAAAATCAATATGGTTAGAAGCAGGGAAACTACCCATATTGCCAGCAGAGTGAGGGTGCAGAGACACAGAAGCCAATATGAATGACCAAAACAGCTTCGTTTCCTTTTCTTTTTGCTTATGTTACCTTTTTACAACAGTACTAAGGGTTTCACTGCAGTTTACACCTATGTCTTAAGGTAGCTTTGTCTTAAAGTTAAATATTATTTGTATCCAAAATCTTGCTTCTCAGTCTCCTGTATCTGAAATGTTACAGCCCTATGAGTTCCCTTCCCTTTTGATGATGTCTGTTATTAGAGCACCGAAAATCTGGCATAGAAAAGACTGTGTCAACTTGCAGCTTCCCAGCGTGGGTAGTTTATTCTCTGTATTCCATTCACACATTTCATGTCCTCACCCAACAGCCAACATGGGTGCTAATTAGCAGCTGCATTCCTCCTGGCAGGTTCTGTGGGCACCCTTCAAGCAGAACTTGACACGAATTTAATTCACATCACGGATTAACTGCTGTGTTATTTGCATTGCAAAAACACCATCAGGTCCCAGGTAGGGCTGGGACCCCAAGCCACAGAAGACTGAGAAGGGTGGTGTGGAAAATGTAATCTGGAAAATGTAATCAGGCGTGAGGGCATTAATAGGCCTCAAATAACCATAACCAGCCTCAGCTAGGACCCGCATCCACACCCTGCCCCTGGGTCTGAGGATCCCACTTAAGCAAAGGCCAGGGAGTTCAACCTTTCCCCAAGCTGTGCTGTGCCTGTATCTGCTCTCAGCCCTGCTGCAGAAGCCCTTTTCAGAGCTGGCCTAGGGCTGTCTCATGGATGGTGCTTGGACTAAGGCCGCAGCCTTGTCTTTCTTCTTTTGCTGCTGTGTACAATCTTTGCATGGATTCTGGACTTGATGTGCTGCCTTTCTTTATCTGGGATTGTTGATAGACCCTGTTACCTCCAATGCTGTGGTCTTCCTCAGCTCACAGCTTCCCTTCTGTTGCCTTCTGCTCTTGCTGCCCCCTGATAACAAAAGAGAAGTGGGGAGGAAGGAGTGACTACAGCAGCTCAGGGAGCCCTGGAGGAGCTGCCACTAAAGAGTGAGTGGACAAGGAAGAAAACCTATCCTCATGTGCTGCAGTGAAGAAGAGATGTATTTGGTAGTCTTCATCCCACAGGATGGACAGAAGGAGATTGTGGGACTACCTGAGCCTTCCTTACCCCTCAGGTAAGCATTCAAGGAGGAGAAAAGGTGTCCCCACCACCTCTTACCCCAGCAGTCAGGGCAGGCAGCCAAGGACAGCAGTGGGTTGTGCTTGCTGTGGATCAATCTTTGATCCTTGTCTAAAGGTGCAGGGGAATCACAGGCTGGAGTTCTGAGACCCCATCTCTGAGTGTACCCAGAGCCCCCTCTGCAGTGGGAATGCCAACAGGGGTTTAGCTGATTTCATGTCTCCCTCTGCCCAGCCTGAGGGACTAAGTAGGTGTTCCTGGTTTCCTGAGTCATTCCCACCTGATAAAAGGCTGCACCATGCTCTCTTTAGCAGTATAGGTTGGCCCTTAAGTTTGAGATGACATACAGAAAGAATTCTGATTAATGGAGGGGGAAAAACACAAGAGCAAAGAACTCTTTTTAAGCAAATAACAAAATACTCTAATCTTTGGAAGAAGTTTGATCCCTGTGTGTTTTAAAGCTTATGCTGCAGAAAGGAGATGCCATTTGCTGCAAGTTTTATTTTTATTTTTTTTATCTTGGGAAGAGACTAAAGACAGAAGTACTCAGAAAAAATAACTATCTACAGACACTGAAGAGTCAGGAAACAGTGAGATCTCCTCCCTTTCCATACTTTGTATGCCAAATGGCTCCCAGTGCTTGTCAGCCCTGCAGAGCATCAGGGAGTGTAGCAGACTGTGTGCTCCATAAGGAGAGCCAGCTGGGCTGCCCCATAAGGCACTGCCTCACTCAGTGCTGCTGAGCCATCTACATCCCCAGCACCAATAGCAGGCTGATGAAAACCAAGCTGGGCCCCCCAACAAAGCTCAGAGAAGGGAGTTCAAATCCCTTGTGGGGGTTTCTCAAGCTCATCTTGCTGTGCTGCCAGCCTGAAGCCTGCATGGAGCTGCGTCAGCCCAGGTGGAATACTGTGGGAAACAGCTCTTCATGCTGTGGGGAGGAAAACTTTAGGAGATTTTTACTGAGCAAGAAATCTTAGATTTCCCCCTAGGGACCAGGGAGGTGTTGGCTGATGATATAATCTATAAAACTCTCATGCACAAAGGTGTTTCTCTGTAAAGAATGGAGCAATGCTAAACAATGGGAGATTAATCACTCCTCCTCCCCTTTCCTCCCACTTACCTCGTGGATCATTAGGTCTCAGGAAGGTTTTAATTCTGCATGTACATGGAAAAATTGACACGAGTTTCACCTGACTGGTGACTAGGTCGTGTTAAGATCTGTATCACAATCAACACTCATTAGTCCAAAACAGCAAAGAAACAACGCATCCTACTGGCAGAGGAGGATATTTATCATATTAGAGGCTTTTATGGGGGATGAAATGTCAAAATCTTGACAGCTGTACATACAGCTCTCCCCCAAGAGCTTCCACTAATATAAGCAGGAGACCGGGGAACCTGGTGTCCCCTGGCATCCCTCTCACTTACGTGACCACAGCTTTGTGTCCCAGACTGCTTCCCCCAAGGAGGCTTCCCATCACAGGAGCTTTGGGGCGAGAATTTCAAAATGCCTTTATCAAAACTGTTCTGTTTAATGCTGAAATAATGTCTCACTCAAATGCAAAGCCCCTGAGACTGTCCTGGATTGGATTTACTCCAATCTGAGCCTACTTTGTGCCTGGAGTTATTTACTGTGAAACTGTTGGGAACTGGACTTTCCCTTGCAAAGCAACAGCTGTGATTCACCCTCAGTCATATATTGATTAGATTTTGATCCTTTTTCAGAGTAAATGCTGCTGAGAAACTATTTCTGTCCAGAAGAGATTGAGTTGTGTCTGCCCTTTATGGGTTAACAGTTGAATTCCTGTATTCATCTGCTGGTGCTTCAAGCAATGCTAATCTGTGCAGAGAACAGGGACAATAATATGGGATTTAAGGGATCAAATAAACTGAAGTAAAAATCAAGATTGCAGAGGAAAGATATTTGACTTAAATGTTTGAACTAAGATAAAACTCAAAGGCTGAAAACTTGCAAGCAAGAAGGGAAAATATTCAAATATAATCTTTATTTCTTATCCAGTGTTTGAAAAATAGAAATAGATTTTTTTCTAGTTTTGAAGCTTCTAGTTTTTATAGTATTGGTAACTAAAGTTAGAACTAGCTTAGAACTTAAAAAATCTTTAAAAGTAGTTTATAATGACTGGACTTTTACAGAGAAAAAAAGAATCTGCTGCTTTCCTCCCCAGTTTACCAAAAGAGGCATCAAAACTCAGCCTTTCACTCTGCAGAATAAACTAGAAGCAATACTTTGCCTATTCCAAAGGTGATTCCACTGGTAAATGCTTCCATGGGGGTGCAGTGAATTTTAAACAGTCCATCCTCTTTCTGTGAAAGAGGTTATTGAAGTGTATTACAAGCTGTTATCAAGTTTACAAAAGAGATTCACTCTGGAGTTATGGTATTTTATACCAACTTTCAGCTTAAACTAAACTTTTATAGCCAGGATATAAACTCCTGAATATGGGGTCTTCGTAATAGAAAACTTGTCTGACCAGAGGGTCAGGAGGAGCAATGGTATAATGCAATTTATGGCCTGCTCAGCTTGGATTTACACTTCATCACAGCACAATATCAGGAGCAGATGTTACAATGACAGTTCTTCTCTTTTTTTTTTTTTTTTTTTTTTTTTTTTTTTTTTTTTTTTTTTTTTTTTTTTTTTGGTTGCTGTGTAAAATCACTTTTTAGTCCTAAACCAGAACTGCTGTTTTCCTAATGGGAGAAGTGGGATAGCTCATGTTTCCCAGAAGTATTTTTATAAGGATAGGCTTTGCAACAGCAACCCCTCAGATACCCCCAAGCCCCTTCAAATACAGGGGCTTCAACATAAAATCTCTGGATTTGACCTGTGAAATTAGAGATTAGAAGCACAGGAAAATCAAAGGCTGAGCTTTCTTGAGACAAAGATGAAGCTATAGGGCTTCCAGAAGGTGTTGGGAAAGGGAAGCCTATTTTAAAGATGAGAGACAGGGCATTTGCCATGGGTGGAATCATTATGGTTGGAAAAGGAGTACTCTAGACAGCACCTACTCAAAGCAGGGCCAACTCAAGGAATAAAATCACTTTTTAATGGTCCATGCAAATAACTTGTACTCAAGAATATTGCAGTGCTTGCTCAGCGCCCAAATCAACCAGTTCAGTGACAGATATGTCACCCTAACACTGCCTGGATAGAAACTTTCTCACTGGATCACAGGGCAATGTGCATGCAACAGATAATCTAGAAATGCTAAAGCCTTCTCTTGTCCCCCTGCAACCCTCCACCCACTTCCTTTTTACTTTGCTCATAAAAACAGAAATTAACAGCTGCTTTAAGGCATATAATGATTATAAAAACACTCTGTTTTCAACCCTGGGTGTTGATGTTTGGGGGAAACTAGTAAGCATTAAAGTTTTGATCCAGTCTGGCAGAGCTTGTCCTGTAATAGATCACTGGGACCAGATAGTTTTTTGTTCTGTGCTTGTTCAGAGTCGGCTCTGAGAAGGGAGAGCTCAAATACAGAGCTCCCAGGCATAACTGAAATTAAATAATGGTATAGGAATGTCTCCCAGTAATTTTCAAAAAACTGATTATGTGAGATTGACAGCAGAAAATCAGGTATGTGACTATTTCTGTCTTTATTTCTGTCTGCAAGGCTGAGGGAAGACCAGTCTGCCTGCAGCACCTCTTAGTCACTGTTTAGATACTTTCCAGGCTACAGGACTACATTTCTTGCCATCTACCATATTATAGCTCTGAGCAGAGGGCAATGTTGGTAATATTAGCAAGGAAATTCTTGGGTGAGACTGAAGCTTTCTAACAATTCAGCTGGTGCCCATTCTTGAGGCATCATTACCTCCATAGCTGCTGGTGCTCTGTGCCACCAGCAAGGCTAGCAGGGAAACAATGACATTTAAAATATATCAAGTACATTCTACTCCCTTTAGTTAGCTCCTGGCTGCAAGAAATGCTGTGAACTACCAGTGAACCCTGGCTGAGAGTTAATGCCTGCCATTTCATGCTTTTGGGCAGGTTCCCTGGTGTTTCCTAACAGTGCTCCTGGCCTTGAAGGTGCCAGCAAATCCATGCACTGAAAAGGGCAGAGATGGTGTCTGTTTGAGGAGGTCAAAGAGTGAAAACACTAAAGGGAGAAGTTCAGACTGTTGCAAGAGGAGACTGAAAATATATCCTTGTTTAATATTCTGTTATGTGCCAGTGTGTACCAAGGAGCACATCCTGGGCATGACATTCAGAGCAAGGTTCAATTTGCCATGTCCTGGCTATATTGCCAGTGAGATTTGACTGTGAAGCTTACAAACTCTGCACAACTAAACCTCCAAAACACTCAGCCTTCTGATTTGCAAATGGATACCCACATTGGCCTTTTACTATTTGATAAGTCCACACATTCTATCTTTTTGCCCTTACAAAGTGTTTCCCAGGAATAAACTTCCTGATGCCATTTTGGCTTGTCTGAATTGCATATGCATACACATGATTTTCAAGGTATTTTTTAGAATTCTTAAAGTTTTCTAAGCATTAACTACAGGGGAAGCAAGGACCATATGTGGTTATAATAAGAGTTTCTGCTGACTCTATGTAATTTAGTGTTGGTCATAAACCAAAGCACCAGAATGGATCTTGATGGCACCTGTGATGATATCTAGTAAGCTGGGTGCTAAAGGACAGAGCAGAAGCTCTGGTTTTCCCTGTCAGTTCCTCTCACTTTGCTGCCTTCCTTCTCCACAACTACTCTGCTTCCACCCTGACTTCCTACCAAGTCCTCTATGTATGCACAGTTTGTCACTCCATGATAATCTTGATGGAGGCATCAAGGAGAAATCAGCATGAAAGAAAGAGGTAGGATGAGTGATTAGAAAATTTCTGGAGGATGGGCTGACAGGGTGAATCTCATAGGCAGGAATTTTTCTCCCCTCCCATAATTCTGAGGAACCCAGGACTTTCAATTAGGGCAGATGTCTTTTGTGTTTTCACACATCAATCTTTCATTGTCCTTGCATCAATCATTCACTGGTTTGTGCAAATAACTTCTCCCAAACAATATTCTCCTGTCAGAATCGGGCATTGTCATCTGCAAACCTGTTTGAATATTTCATTATTACCAGATGATGCTTTTTGTTGAGGCTTTTTGTGTATTTTCTGAATGACATATAAATATAATCCCTGTGCTCCTTGTCCTAATGAAGCTGGAGGGCCAAGGTAAAGCCAGACAGTGACAGGGGCTGTGTCCTAGAAACCTTTTCTTTGTAGTCTGTGCAGGGAGGAACAAAGGTAGCTGCAAACAGGGAGCCCTTGTTCACTGCTTGTTTGATTCCAGTCTGGCCAGGCTCGACCTAGCTGATGTCAGGAGTGACTAATTGGTCTTATAAATCCAATTTATACACATACAAAGCTTACTTTAGGTACCTATTCCTTCAGGCAAATATCAAGCCATAGGTTACAGCTCCAGCAGCTGTCAGATTGCTTGTTTGCTGAAGGTGCTACTGACCAAGCTCTTTGTGCATGGTCCCTGAGAGGCCACACTGGCCCAAGTCTGGGTCAGCATGGCTGAAAAGGGCTTACCTGGGGAGAAGCAAAGCACAGAACTGAGGGGACTTCTGGTGAAAACTAACCCACCCAGCAACATCTGAAAAGGAGGTCTAGCCAGCCATGGGACACTACAGTAACTTGGCTGATCTGAGTACGGAAAACTAGGCTGCCACCGTCATATTTTCTGAAAAATCCTCTTTGGCCAGGATCCTTCTCCTGGGAAGCTGAGAAGCCTCAGAGAAAAAAAAAGAAAACAATAATTATCTGACTTGCTTCTCCTGTCTTTTGCTGCTTTGGAATGTGGTTGGAGATTGTTTATCCAACATGTGAATTGTTTTTACCTAATGACCAATCACAGTCAGGCTGCGTCAGACTCTGAAGAGAGAGTCACAAGTTTTCATTAGTATCTTGTCAAGCCTTCTGTTTGCATCCTTTCTCTATTCTTTAGTATAGTTTTAGTATAGTATTCTTTAATATAATATAATACCATAAAATAATAAATTAGCCTTCTAAGAACATGGAGTCAGATTCATCTTTCCTCCCCATGACAGGGAACCCTGAAAATAGGGGTCTAAAACTAGGCCTGCCCAGAAAGTGCATCACTGATGCAGTAAGCAGTAAATGCCAATGAACTGGGCTTGCTCATGGCTTGGGCAGTGTAGTGTTTACCCAGTGACATGAAAATGACACTTATAATGGAAGTGAATTTTTATTCCTGATGACACAGAGATCACCATTACATTCTGTGATAGTAAATAGCCTCCGCAGGAACAGTGCTTAACTCAATACAGATCTTTTCAAAAGGGCATCAACAGATTAAAAATACAAATTAGCACCGTGTTGCTGTGCTCCTGTGGTCTCAGATTTCCCCCTCCATATACAACAGCTCCTGCAAGTGTCAAACTTTTTTGCCTTTGTGTTCTCTCACCAGGTTTCTGGGTGCTATGCTTCTGCAGTAGAAAAGGCTTTGAAATCAATTGCTGAAATGTAGTTCAGTTTATGGTTCATAAAGGGCTTTGAGAAACCATTTTGTATAGAATGTGTAACATAAATAAAGGCAGCATATTCATTCCCTTTTCTTAGTTTTGAAATTATCCTATTAAACTGGCAAACGTGTCAAATATGTAACTTAACTTACTGAAGCCATACCTACCAAGAGGCACTTAAGTGGATGCTTAAAATTAAGCATGTGATTTAATCCTGCTTCATACAGTTCTTTACCACAGGCATAAGTCTCACTGGAATCAAGGCAAGCACATTAAAGCTAAGTGTGTGCTAAGCACTTTGTTAAACCAGGGCCTAACTCTGGTTATTTTCATATGCCTTTCTAATGCTGAAAAACAACAAGTATGCTACAAGAGGCAGTGACATCTCAACTTCTGCCCCCACTAAATAAGTTTAAAAATCATGAATCCTAAAGCAATTGCATTGCCATCATACTACTTTTCTTTTATGATTAATCCAGAGTTTGATATGTCTTTCTATAGGATTAATATCTTAACAGCAAGGTAATAGGTAGTGTGACATTTAATCTCTTTGATTAAATTCCATACTAAAAATGTCCCATAAATAAAAGAAACAATTGAGGCAATCATAAATTACCTTCATTGTTGCAAAGTGATGGATTTAGTGGTTACAGAGTGTAAAATCTCATGAGCTCATTAAAAGCTATAAGGGTTTTTTCCTTCCAGAGCCCTGAAAGACGTTGTGGCCTACGGCAGGTTTTCTCACATTGCTTTCATTTAATCAGTTGAAACTTAAGAGGAAATAGGAGATGCTTTATGTATGTGTCCATTTCATTTCCTAGTAGAGATACCAGATCCAAACAGGGCTTTCTATCTCAGGTGCCTCCTGTGACTTCAATGAGAGAAGGTGCATTTTTTGAGTCAACAGCCAAAATGAAATTATTTCAAAATCTGAGTTTGCTTTTAAACTCTGGCACTGATCTCCACTGTGACCTTGGGCAAGTCACAGAAGGCCAAGTATTCAGGAGCTCAGTATCAACCATCCATACTGCCAAATTAGCATGGTTTGGATGCAGCCCAGCAAGCTGCTCTTTTGAGTACTTGCCTGAAAGCACCACAAGGGAGATGCTTATCTGAGTGTCTCTGGAAATCCATGTGCAGGCGAAGGTCTCAACCTTTAAGGCTCAGGTCTCAACCTTTAAGGCTCCACTGTACTACTTAAATGCACCTAGAGGATTCATTTCTCCCTTTCCAGAATTAGCAAAAGGTTGTGCTCAACCAGAAGCACTTCACTTAGCATACTAAGGCATCATTTTCCTGTTAAATTAGAAACTTTTTACTACAAATACTAATACACTTTTGACCTTTCTGTTTGACTATAGCCGGTAAAAAAGTCAAGTGACAAGGGCAATAAAGTGCACAAGACTCATCCAAACTGCTGGGGGTTTCAAGGGCTCTCATAAGAACTTTTCTTGCTCCTGGAATCTTTGCTGTCCCTTTGATTCCTCGCAATGAACTGTCATGACATGAAACACATCCTCCAAGAAGCAGTGCACAGGTGCACAGGCTGCACCATGCCTCTGCTGAGCTGCAAGGTTAGGTATGGACAAGAGGCTTCTATACTGTCTCACAGTGCTGCTGGAGAAAAAAAGAATTAAAATGGGATTAAGGATTCAAATGAAAAGCTTTCCGTAAGGAAGCATTTTTAATATAAAAGGCTAACAGCAGAGAAGCCCCCCATGGTGCAGTTTGTAGGATCTTGTAAGAGTTTAGCAAGATTAAGTTAATGTAAATTACTTGAGGAGTATCTGTGTAACCCACAACGAGGTTGGTTTTGCTGCACATTTCACCAGATGAAATGCTGCATTTCAGAGTTAAACCTCACTCAAGTGCCCATGAAAACAGCACAGCTGACAGTGCTGGGAGCAGCAGGCTTCCTACTGGGGAATTACTGTAGGATTGGCATTAGTGCCCATGGCATGGCTGTTCTGCACAGCTGGGCCAGGAGTGGTTTTGCTGTAGGTCTTTGCCATCAGCGGAGAGGGGGATTTCCCAATTCGGCCTCAGAAAACAAACAAAACAACAAAACCCAACAAAACAAAGAAAACAACAACAAAACCCTAAATGAACAAGAAAACCCCCGCAAAACAAACACGGAAAAAAAACCCTGCCCATACTGACCAAGAAATTTCTCATTACTGTCTCAAGAGCTGCCCACAGCTGATCTCCCCTAAATTGTGGGAGGCCTGTTTTAGCAAAGATTCATGGTAGGCAGAAGCTTGCTGACAGGCCCTGATAAATCAGTCAGATCTTGGATTGCTTTTTAAAAACTTCAGCCTGTTTTTCTGAAATCTGTTATTAAGCATGCCCTGTTCTGACCAGTTCCTTTCACAATGACCTCCAACACTGTTTTGCTGGAGAAGATATAAAAGGAGAATGGGCTTAGGGCCAGGGACCCTTGAAAAAATGTCTTGCTATAGAGGATGGCAGGGTCTCCAGACCATGCAAGAGTGGCCCAGGACTGCATCAAAATTTCCTGTTAGTGGAGATTTAATAATGCTTTGAGTGGATTAGCAGGGAATGCACCCAAAAGGGTCCAAAAAGGGAGGAAAACCATGACTTAGCATCCCTATGATTTGGTTTTCTTGTCTTTCTTTGTGTACCACCATACTGTGACTGGTTTATCGCAGACTGGGCCAGTGCAAGCCTGGATTACTGTAGAAATCGCACAGTAAATCTCCAGACATGTAGATTCTTCATAATCCTTGCCAACCACTTCTCTTCCATCACCCATGCTGGTCTGAGAGTCACAGGCTGGGGCTGGGGATACAGATATTTTACATTCCCTACACAAATTTTTTTAGATTTTCACACAAAAAATCAAACATTTTTCACTATGACTGAATTTGATTCAAAACTCAACTGTCCATAGGGAGGGGAAATTCAGATTTTTCCCACCTCCTTTGTTATTAAGCTGATTGTGCTCCAGGCAAGAACTAATAGGATTAAGAGGGAACTGGTAGCTACCAGGGCAATTTCAGTAGTTTGTGACATGACCTGAAGAATTGATTGATTTACACTATCCCTTGGCAAGGAAGATAAGTCATGTGCAAGGAAAGAAGCAGCCAGGCATCTGAGGTCAATTGACCAGCAATCCTACAGTGCAGAGATGGGGTGCAGAGCAAATGAAGCATTTTCTTTAATAACAGGAATTCAGCCCTGCTTTCTTTGAAGCTGAGAGAATTGTTTTCACTGTGTTCTGATTTATATTATAAAGAAAGAACCTGTCTCAGGAAGCTGAGTTGTGTAATTCAGACCAAAGTAAAACATTTCTGACTGCTTTAGTATTTGTTCGGCAGATAATAGTTTAGAATGAAACAGGCAATTTTTTGATACAACTAAGTCTTAATGATTGCTGTTGTTTTCAGTTTACATTTGTTCTAGTTCCCTTTTTCCAAACAGACTACTTCACCCTTTGCTGGTAATCACAAATTAGCTGTAAGTGTAGTCCTTGCTGCAGACACAGCATTCCTTTTCCATTACTCACTTTCACTCTCCCCATGTACCTTTTACAACCTCATGCCATATGTAGCCACTTTTATGCTCATGTGCTTTTTAACAAGTGAATGTTCAAAGTTTGTATGGATGAGTGTTTACAGGAGCTTCCCTGTTTTCCCTCACCCTTTGTACATCTATTGAGCCTGGTGCCCTATTTGCAGGTATTTGTTCCCATAACATATTTCACTCTAGAAAACTGGCATAGTCATAAGGGCTGTCACTAGGGTCACCCTAAAGCAGAGGGTTAGTACTTTTTCAGGTAGACTCTAAATTTGTATTCATATTTAGGGTTGATTTAGAAGTTATTCTCTGTAGGGTTTTACAGATTCTTTTTTCCTCCCTTCCCTTACATACTGCAAAATGTATCTCAGATTGGCTTGAAGAACTGTGAATATTTATTTGATTTTTCTTCTAGAAGACCATAACTTAACTGTAGCAGATTTAGAAAATGAGCTGTAAAACAGAAATCAAAACAGGGAGTTCTGGCATTGCAGGCAGTGTCCTGCTTGAGCTGGAGGCTTGAAAAATGGGTGAAAGCTGCAGATATGCTCCCACATTCATTGTGCAACAACTAAGCAGAATGAGAATTCAAAAGAGGGATTGAGCTAGGGAGAAAAGGGATTTACTGGATGTATTTCAGTGGACCAAGATATAGGATTTGATGGCATCCTAGGATTGACCCCAGCACTGTAGACAGCCTTGAAGACAAACACAGTGTTTCTGTCATGTATTTGCAAATACCCAGAAGCAGTAGGCTCCAGCCACAGCCAGAGGGTTTCTTTAGGGTTGACAATATATATTGATAATACTTGGCATTTACCTGCCAAGTTGAGAATTACTGGTGCTGGAATCTTTGTCTGCTTAGTTAAGGAGAGAGCAGAGGTAACACAATCTGATTTCCCCAGCCATTCACACCTTCACAATGAAGCCTGAGCTTCTAATGCTCCTGGTCCCATTGCTGTGTAGGCTTTCTTTATAGTTCATATGATAAATAGGTTTGAGGAAATCTCTTCATTTCAGTGGATCCCATGAGCAAAAATTAGGGCTGTATATATGAAATAAAGTGTTAATTCTGAATTATTTACTCAGCACCACTTACTTGTTCTCATTTCCTTCTTTTTTACTTAAACTAAAGCACTCATCTTCTCTTCCTTCCTTAAAGACATTTCAAAGGTTTTTTAATCACTTTACACATATCAAATGCTGTTAGATACCACAATCATACTTCTGTTTGGGATGCCTACAAATAATATTATATACATTGAAGTAAAGAAACCTCATTACCTTTATTAACTCCATTAATCACAGTTAATAATGTTAATGAAGCTTATTTTAATGTCACTATCAGAGATTCAGGACTAATTGATCTCATTATTAACTTTTGTGAAATTACTATAATCTTGAAATTTATCCCTCAGTCCTACCAAATTTTATGTGAGGTCAACATCTTCCTATGAGATTTTGAAACATAAATTCAATGAAAAACATTGATTTTGGAAGCATTTTGAAAGGTTTTGAGTTTGATGGCAAAAGGGCCTAAGAATTAGAAAGTGAGGACAGGAAATTGAATGGGAAACTACAGAGAGCCAAACTTCTTCTCCTCACTTGCTACACTCTACCCTCCATGTGACAGGGGTGCCACCTGAGCAGCAGTGTCCCAAATCCCAAGCAGGACTCAGTCACCCAGGAGCCAGGTCTGACATAAAGATATTGACTCAGAGGCACAAAGGCCACTCCAATGGTCTCCAATGCTCATGGATTTTACCTCCTATTCCCTCCCAGGCTCTCCTGAATACTTTTATGCACTTGGATCTCCACATCTGGGGGTTGCAGAAGGGTGTTAGCAAACTAATGTATTAGTCCATTTATAGGCTGCACTAAAAGAGTTTTATTTAGCAGATTGTACAGGCCTGACCTGATAAATTAAATTCTATACAGAGCCACAGAAAAGATTATTTTATTTTCCTTAAAATGTTGTTCCTTTTTTTGATGAAGTGTTGACAAAACCACTATATTACATTTCCTGAGCATTTTAAAATTCAAAGCAACACCTCTAATGTTACACTATTTTCTACTTTTGATGCTTTTGGGGTTTTTTTCCAAATATCTCCCATTCTGTTTTCTGGCATGGATTAGAATTGTCAGTATCTAAAATAGCTTGAAAAATATGTCTTCCAATAAATCTTTGCAGTTGAAAGTAGGAATACCCAGTGATATAAAAGAGCCAGTTTTGCAGTTAGACTTGATAACTATCTATTCACATTAATACATACCAGCCTTCTGTATGAGGTACCCAAATCTTTCTCAAGCACAACAGCCTTTCCTTAGAGTTTTCCATTCCCACAGCATGAAAACAGATCAGTTGCTCATTTCAAAAGTGCTAATCCTACATAAACATAGTTTCTGTATTTTGGTCTCCAGTTATAAAATGTTAAATGTCTATGTTGGGCTTGAGGTCAGTCAGCTTGAATTTTTTAAGAACCAAAGCCTGAAGTATCTCCAGTGTGGCATTCCCTCAGTCAGGCAGCCTTAAATCCCTTCCCCACTCCTCATGCTTCACAAAATAAGACAGTTTTATTCCTACATAATTACCAGCCAGAAAGATTCAGGAGAAAAAAAAGGGGAGGGGAGAAGACACTTGAGAGCTCTACCTAGTGAACTGTCTGAGCCTTTCCATCAGTTCCCTTCAACTGCTCTGTGCTTAACTTCCCAGGTTTCTTTCAGTGACTAATGCTGGTTGTTAGTTTAATGGGTCATAGTTACTGATTGGATCATAAATACAGAAATCCCACCACTGAAGCTTAAAAAAAATCCCTCAGAGCTATTCAAGAGCAAAGTAAAACTCAGCACAGCAACCCAATATAGTATGCAACTGTTGGCTTTCCCTTGCCAAGAGAGCCTTTCCTGACCCTGCTGCACTTCCCCTATGTGAAAAGGGTGGTTATTTCCTCAAGAAATCCAGATTTTATAATATCTTACAGCAAATTATATTTCCCTTTTCTTTGGAAGGAAGGGGGATCAAGGCAGAGGCTATGAGTACAGGTCACTGGAATGACTTAGAATTTGTTTAGAATGATGAAGATCATCAGTTTTGCCAGATGTCAGTGGCATTTCTGTTCTAGGGCAGTCTGGTACAACTTCATTATTGCAGTGCTTTATTGGAGTCTTTGAGGGGTAACTAAGGAGCTATTTACATTGACCTTTACAACACTGGCCTGAGGCTGGGAACAACATGGCAATATTCCTTGCCAGTACAGCTCTGCAGAGACACCTCACACTGCAGGAGGTGGGAAGGAGGCAGACACTGCTGGCACAGCAATGGCCTCAAAGTTTTCCAGGTGCAAGGAGTCAGAGGCTCAATGTGCACCAGTGCCTGGGGGCTGTTTCCAGCCCTACTTGTGCCCCTTGCTCCGGCTCTGCAGAGGTGCTGCACTGCCACGTGCTGCAATGGAGACACCTGCTCACTCAAAGTTTTAAGGCTGACATTGTAGACCTTTGTGAAATCTCACAGTCTCCAGGACTGCATTTCACTTTGATTTGTAACTTTTAGGTAGTGTTTGATCGCATTCATACATCTTCTCTTTAGAGCTGTAAAAATGAACTTTAAAAACAAGTGAATACTGAAACTCACTGAGATAAAGTGTGGAGTCTTTAAAATAAAAGTATTTCAAGACTCAAAATCCAGAATGTGAGTAGTACCAGCTGAGTTGGATTGTTAATGCTCTTTTTTTCTCACTATAGATTTGCTCAGGAACATTCATTGTATCAGCTACTTACATCTCAGTTCCACCTTCAAGGAAATATGAATCTCTTAATGAAATATAATTTCCAGGACAGGTTCGCTGTCTGGCATGTGTCAGGAGGAACAAACTAGAATGTGTATATTTTTACCACATTTACTCTTCTCAGGACCTCCTGGGAAGGAAAAAAATCCCTGCCTTTCCTACCAAAATCCTTGCCTTCCAGTCATGTATAGACACACATTAGAGGGATGCAGATGTAAAAGAAGCATGCTATCCATTTCTTGTAACTTTATTTAAAGCTTTCTTTTCAACACAATGATTCAGTATGTTTTCCCATTCAGAATCTGAGCCAGCCATATTAGCTTTCAGACAGGTTCAGATGAGTTTTCATCCTGTGTAACAGAATGAAAACCTGAGTATGATGTGAAGGGCTCAAGAACTCAAAATTAGTTCATTGTACTTTGGATGAAGCAAATTTCAGATTCAGGACAATACACAAGTCCAATACAGCTTGACAAAGATTCATCATCTTAACAGAAATGTAAGAGTAAAAGAACTTCCTGAATGACAAAGTTTAGTCCCCTGCTAATACCTGCATGATATAATCCCTTATTTACTTTAAATTGACTTTTATTTTAAAAAGTAGAGTAGTACTTAGTAAAAAGGAAAAGACTGAAAGTTTTTCAGTCCTGGCGCAAATAGGTAGACAAGCGTTAAACCAGAAAACAACAGCTTTAGTGATCTTCTGTATGAAATCAAGGTCACTGAGGAATTTAAGGAGTGCAAGGTGGGAGGATCAGTAGCGTGCCCAGCAGAAGCAGATAGGAGTTTCTGCTCTTTTATTCTAACTGGAGAGGAATAGAGGCAGTGGCACAGGAAAAGACTGTCTGCAGTGATAAAGCATCCTGTAAACCTTGTAATTCTGTGCCTCCTGTGAAGTATGCCAGAACTGCAGCAGAAGCAGCACACCCAGAACTGAGCGACGCTTGGCCAAGGAAAGGCGCAAGCGCAGGAATGAAAGGGTTGCCATCCTCTCCTCACAGCTCAAATGCCTCACAGAGATAAAGGTTACCATGAGTAACAAGTCTCATCTCCCAGGGAGAGAACATGCAGCAGCACAGCTCCTCACATATGGAAGGTGGTAGTGGATGAGTGGGCTGGGTACACACACAGGCTCAGCATTAGCAGCACCAACAGAGCTGACTTCCCTGCTGTCACAGTGCCAGCTGCAGAAGTTCCATGCTGTTGCTAACTGATGTCTCAGTAAATCTTCAGGAACATGGAAGGAAAACTACACTCTGAAAAATTATGCACCCTACAAACAGGAGCCCTTGCTGTGTTATTTCAGAGAGCTTTGAAAATGCAGAAAATAGTAGGCTATAGGATCAAAAATAGTATTGGCTTTGCCTGGGGCCTAGGAGAACTTCTGAAGTTGTAAGGTCATCAGAGGTCCTGTTTTCTTCAGAATTTGCCTCAATCTCTTCTAGCTACTTAATTAGACTGAAATTATCAAGAAACAATTGATTCTGAATCCCAATTTAACTTCCTGATGGAATATGAGTCCTTCACAAAAATTAAAGCATGAAGTAAAAGATGCACTTAATTAAAAGTTTAGAAGCTTCAGGAATAGAGTATTACACGAGGCAGAAAAAACAATCCCGCATTTTACTTAGTATTCAATATTTCTCCTTGAGCATCTTATAATAATTGATATTTTGCTAACAATTGCCAGCAAGGCCATCCTTGATGTGCAGAATTGTCTCAAAGAAGTCAGGAGCACTGAGGGTGATTTGATCATTCTAGGATTGGTGAGGAGGTAGGTGAAATGACTCTTCTTGTGTTGTTGTCTGATGCCCAGAG
Organism: Geospiza fortis; assembly: GCF_000277835.1. Taxonomy (NCBI): domain Eukaryota; kingdom Metazoa; phylum Chordata; class Aves; order Passeriformes; family Thraupidae; genus Geospiza; species Geospiza fortis. The sequence continues at coordinate 10,934,779 of NW_005054298.1, read as the reverse complement.
ATAAATCTAGTTGATGACAGATGCCCTCTGCCCTTGCTCTCCACAAGTTAAAAAAAATCCACAAGTAAAAGCAAGAGTATTTCAAGACTTCCTTGCTGAATGTTCTACATCTCTTTCTAGTTATTTTGCCATCATTAATGTTCCTCATAGTAAATACTCTGGGGCTTTTTGATGTGTGCTGGTAACAGTGTTGATAATTTAGGGATGTTTCCATTATTGCTGAGCAGAACTTGCGCAGAGTCAAGGCCTTCTGTGCTCCACGCCCCCCCCAGCAGTGAGGAGGCCGGGGGTGCACAAGAAGCTGGGAGGGGACACAGCCGGGACAGCTGATCCCAGCTGACCACAGGGATATCCCATCCCGTATGGCATCGTGCTCAGCACATAGAGCAGGGGGAAGAAGGACAGGGAGATGTCCAGAGTGATGGAATTTTTATTCTCAAGTCATCACTACATGTGATGGAGCCTGGCTGTCCTGGGAATAGCTGAACACATCCCTCCCCATGGGAAGTGGTGTATAAATTCCTTGGTTTGGTGTCCTCATGTGCAGAGCTTTTGCTTTGCCTATTAAGTTGTCTTTGCTTTGACCCTGGAGTTTCCTCACTTTTATTCTTCCAATTCTGTCCCCCAGCCCACTGCGGTGCAAATTGCTGACAGGGGTTAAACCATAACAAATACCTGCACTTTTCTTCCTTCTTCTTTCTGTCTTTTTGTCTGTCTATTAATAGACTGAGAGGATTAATGTAATGCTTGATTGACTGCTTGTTGTCAATCAAACCTCTCTGCCTTAACAACCAAACAGTCATTTAGGCAGCAAATTCTCTCATAAATAGGAGGTGTAATGGAGGGAAGGCTCAATTTAGCCTCTCAAGATTTATCCTTATAAAAGAGGGAACAAAAATGCTGTTTCTGATTTCATCTTTGTGTTTTGGGTTTTTATTTTAAATCCAGAATATGCCTGTTAGCCATTTGTGATGTGCAGTGCGTAGTAACTGATGCCCCCCACCTCTCCAACAGGCTTAGTGGTATTCCTCCTTTCCCAGTTAGGGAGATTGAATTTCTTCTCAGTTTTCACTGGTCTTATCCCCTCGGCAGCCCAGGAAGCCGCGCAGCTGCAGCAAGGAGGGGGCGGCC
>NW_005054298.1:10903903-10933508 GCF_000277835.1 Geospiza fortis | reverse complement strand
CAGCACTGCCACCCCCGGCACTGCCACCTACAGCACTGCCACCCGGGCACTGCCACCCGGGCACTGCCACCTACAGCACTGCCACCTACAGCACTCCCACCCCCGGCACTGCCACCTACAGCACTGTCACCTACAGCACTGCCACCTACAGCACTGCCACCTACAGCACTGTCACCCCCCACCCTGGGAGCACCCTGAGCCCGCCCGGCTGCACACACAGCCCCCATCACTGCTGTCCCCCAGCCTGCCCTCGGCCCTGGGGACAGCTGCTGCTCCAAGGCTTCCCACAAACCATCCAAAGCTCCCACAGAGAAATTAATGAGCGGCCAAGGAAGAGGATGGTGGGATCTGCCTAGAGGATTAGCGCCTGTCCTGACTCCCAAAAGAAGCAAAATGGGGGTTCATTCTTTTTCTACAAAGCTGTCTTCACTTGGATTTGGGAAAGATACAGGGAAGCTGTATTGGGTTTTAAGCATTCTTGACTATCAAGTGATCAGCCCTTGTCAGGTCCAGCAACATCAGGGATGTAGGGCACACAGTTGTCTCCTGCACTCTGTCTGTGCTAAATTCTGAACTTTTTCTAGTGCTTCTTGCTATGTAAGTAATGGCAACATTAGTGAGGTTAGAGACTCTAGAAAATACATGTCTAATGGCATTCTAGCATGTTTTCTAAATTGCATTATATTTTCCAGTAGGTTCTGACAGGGAATTATCTGTCTCATTATCCTGATTTTCTGTAACAGCAAAGTTTGCAGGACTGTAAGTATCTCTACCATTCTTCCCTTCAGTTTGAATTTGTTTGACACAGTGGAAGTCTCAAAGACCTGAAATTCCCATACATTTTGCAAAAACAAGAAAAGATCAAGAGAGACTCTAGTAGAGCTTTTACCCAGAATAAAGAGTGGAGCATAAACTGACCCCTGATTAGACATCAAAGTATGCACTTGAGAGAGCAGCTGGAAGACATAAGTCCATAGAATCACCGTCTCCTTTTGATATGTTACTTGAAAAATGACATGTTATTCTCCCCTATGCATGCAGAGACAAAGCAACATAAAGTGAACATCACAAGTGGTTCTCACACTGCTGCAATTTCCTAACGACTCATTTTATAAGGTCATGGCAATACTCTGAAATTGTTAAAATGGCATCTGGGCTGCCTTTTGATCTAGAGGATTCCATCATCATTCCTTTTTTACAGTTTATTGTAGCAAGAAAGCACAGACCCTGAAAATCTATAATCCAATATTTGCTTCTCAGGAGTATTTATATTCTTATAAATATACAAAGAAAGAATTCTTCCAGATTAATAATTTGTACTATAAAATTATTTCATGTAAGGCCAAATACAGATGTCCATGTTTCTAATGAAGTACAGTCTTCTGAGTGAGTTGTCACAATAAAGCAAACAAAACAATTTTAGAATAAAAATTCCTATTGCTTATAGATAGTAGGAAAATCCTTAAATCAATTCAGAAGAAAATGTTCCAAAAAAGGGCATGGACAAAACCCCACACCAGAAAGAGGTGACATATTACTAGAAGACGGAAAAGGAGCCAACTGTATTAAATAATTCTGCACTGCTTTGATTAGTCTTTTTTTTTATATATTTAGCTCTTTTGAATCATGGGTTTGAGACCCATGGTACAACAGGAAGCACGTGCCCATGCTATATGCAAGCCAAACCAAGTTACACCTATACAGCTATACCTGGTCTCCTTGGCTACTTTAAACTCTTCCTTCCTGCACTAATTGTCTTCATGAAGTTTTTCTTAGAGTCTCTGTTCTCTCTTTACTTTTTCCAAGTGATGAGAGACTAAGGAGTCCATGACAAATAGCAATTCAGTCAGCTCTATCTTAACTACTTTTCACTTTTAGCTTTATTTCATCTTCTCAATTTCATCTGCCTTTGACTCCCTGGAACAATTCAGTTTAGCTTGAAGATTTTTTCTTATTATTAATACAATGGCTCATTAGATTAATCTCTGCTTAAAATTCATGTCCTTCTCTCTCACCTCTGAGAGACAACCACTGAAAAGCAGCCTCCTCTGATGTGTATTTACTGTTGAAGGTCACTTTGTGAAAAACCTATTTCCTTCCCCAAAAGTCTAAAGATTCAGGATGAATGGATGATAATCCATATCCTGCCCTCTTCCTTTATAGCTTGTTGTTTTAGATTTGAGGGTTTGGGGTTTTTTTTCAATCAAAGGAGATTTAGAAATGCTTGCAGGAATTCAGTATTTGTTATTCAAATTGTCTGTGCCACTGTCTTGACAAAGCAGCTGTGCTCTGAAAATGATGACATTTCTACCCCTCTGGGCTAGAAAAGGAAACTTCTGTCCAGGCTACACAGATCTCTAGTGACATTAGAAGAGATTTTCATGAAGTGGAAGGCAAACACCATTAAAAGCTGTAATTTTTGCTCTTAAGAAATTATGCATATTTAACCAGATGTCTTTGAACTCATGCCACCTATGTTAAAAAAACCAAACAGCTTTTTTGAGAATTTGAGGATTATTTTACATGAGAATTTAATTTGTTTTAAAGGAAATGAATATGGATGAGGATATTTGAATAGGTTTGGTGTGTTTGTCAGTCACAACTGCCAAGCAGGGACTAATCTTGGTGATTAGTATGGGTAGTGATAAAAAATATGCTTGTACCCAATGTGCCTCCTGATTGGCAGTTTATTGCTCTTAGAGGACCAGATGTCAAAAGCCATATGCTAATACTCAGCACAGAACAATCCTCTGGTTTATGCTTTAAAATGCACCATCATCATATGTCAATATTCAGCAGAGAACAATCCTCTGGTTCATGCTGGAAAAGGCACCGTGGCTGTCGCTGCTGAGCAGTGAGCGAGCAGCAGCCCTGGAGGACAAGAGCCCTTTCAGGCAAAAGCAGCATTTGCTGCAGCAGTTGGCAGAGGGGAAGCGGGGGCTGCTGGGGCTGCTCCAGGCTCTGCTGCTGACTCCTGGCATCCTACGGAGACCATCGGGGAAGGGGACATGAAATATTTTACCTAAACTGCACTTCATACTTATTTAAACCAGGAATTATTTTCTCTTTATACAGCATCTGGCATAGTGTGGTTTTGCCTCATTACTGGAGGTGCAGCAATGGAGTTACTAAATCAGAATTTAGAAGTGTGTTACGTGAGAAGTGCATTAAAAAGAAAAAAAACCTTCGGATATCAATGACTTAAAATGTCTTGTGTTTATATAGGATTTGAGTTCATGCTCTTCTTGAGCAGGGGAAGTTTATATTTTTACTGGAATGATGAGTTTTGAATACAGAATTAACAATGAAACAAAAAATCTCCATTAACTGGTTTCTTTAAAAACAGAAGTGCAAGCAAAAGGAAAAAAAAAAGCACGGAGGGAGACATGCCCTTGAAGCATTTCACTTACATAAAAACAAAGCCAGCTTCTGCCTGCAGCTAAACCTTCCAGCCCCAAAATTCAGTGATACAAAGTTTGACTAAAGGCAGGATTAGGACAGATTTATTCTGGTACCATTTTCCATATGCCAAATACATTAACCATAACAATTCCAGGTAATGTTACCAATAATGTCAAGGAAATAATTGCCAGAGCCATCAGCATTTGCTGTCCACCCAATCAAAGCACAGGGACAGCAATGGGCAGGTGTCTCTCAGGACAAACCAGGCTGTAGAAATGCAGAGAACCAACAAGATTTCCAGCCACTGCCAGCAATAAGAAAACTCACCACAACATTCTTAAAGGCAATGGTGTTCTGCAACACACTGCTGCAATTTCTTTAGGATATTTCTGAAGTTGCAATTTCCTCTGATTTGATAGCTGCTGCAGAAAAAAACTTCTATTTCAAAGATAGCTGAAGTGAACAGCACTCACAGTAGCTGGCCTTACAGGTAGTTAGCCCCCTTTTACATCCCATTCTCTTGTACAGAGACTGAAACAAGCAGAGTTTTGTACCTGCATAATTCCATCTCCAAATGCATCTACAGCCACAGCCTAAATGGAAAGTGTGTCTTTGAAACATCTCCATTCCAGGCTGTATTTTGATGCAAGATGAGAATTACAAAAGCCTTACAAAAAGATCACTTGAGTTTTTTTCTTTAAGGAGAATACTCTGGTTTCAGTGTGTAGGAGCCAGAATTTCAAACTTTTGTAAAGTTTGATTGGTCTTGAAATGTACTCTGGAGTACATTTAAATTGGAGCAGATACTCAGTGATGGTCCTGAGTGCAGTTCCTGTACAGCTGTATTACATCTGGCATGAGCTTCCCCTTAACTCTGGGCTTTGGAGAGCTCTGTCTCATTCTAAAGGAGAACTGTCAATATGCTCTGGGTGAAGGAGATATTAATCCAGTTCTTATGCTATTCCACTCTATTTTTTTTTTCTCAAAGTAGAAATATAGTGAGGTCATATGCTTCTTCATAATGATCGTTTCATTTGCACTATTTAATGAAGTTCTTTTCATGAGTTATGTAATCCCACACTAATTAAAGAGGGCTTAACAGACCCTTACATGTCCCTTGTGTTCCTCTTGGAAGGTGTCATACACAGGGAGGACCAAACAGGAAGGAGCTCAGTGGGGGTAAATGAGCTTCTGGAGGCAAATGGTCCTGTGTACCTGTAGGAGACAGTGTTTGAGGACAAAGGTGTGTGTCCCATGCTCCATAGTATGTAGATTATGCTTATTTTACTGTTGTTCTCTCTTGGTTTTTAGCTTTGGGAGAGGATCTTGACAGAACATGCTGGAAGGTCCTGGGCTTTAGAGGATGCTGTTGGAGCAAGAGGTATTGTTCACTGTGACAGTGCTGTTGGGATTGTGATGGCTGAGGTAAAAAAAAAGAGACTTATAATGGCATCTTCAGAGAGTGCATGTACTCCTGCACAAGTAAGTTTTAAAAAGTTGTAGACTGTGTGGCCAGGGAATGATGCACAGATGGAGGTTTTTTACAGGGCTTTGAACCAGAGCTGGTTTGGAGCCTGCCAGCTGGGAAATGCAGGCAGAGTTGGTATGCAAACCCTGAGCCCCAAATTATTGATGTGCCCTGAAACACCTTAGTTTTAATGTATTTCTTGAGAGCTGGTTTAATATTTCACTAAAGGCTTTGACAAGGTGAAGCTTCAGCGAATTCCAGACTCATCTGCTGTCTTAGTCTGGTGAGCAGAATGTGCTTTAAGATGCGTCAATGATTTGTAAAAACTAGTCTTGGGCTCCCTGAATTTTCCCAGTGTTTTTCAGTCTGATAGTTTTATTAACTGCTTTTCTAGTACTGTATTATAAATCCATTAATTTATTTGGTTCAGGCTGTAATACTGACTTGGTGAGTGGTGTTCTATAGCCCTGGCTTTTAAGAATAGTAGCTTAAGAGTTTATTAAAAAGACTAACAAAACTACAGTGGTTTGTTTGTGGGCAACCAAACTTCTGTAAATCATGTAGGCTAAAAAAAAGGTGGTTTTAAATAAGTAGGATCACTTGTAGTTTGTTTTTTGTTTTACAAAGGGGGAGAAAAATCACTCAGGATGAAATTTCATTATGGTTTTCCTGTCACATAAATGAGAAATGCTGAAGCCTTCTCCTATGTATTATTAGTCCCTTAACAAAATTATTTATGGTTAGGATGAGCTCTACATAGACACAGATATTTTTCTCATGTACTTTGATAAGGTGATTAAAATCAGTGACTTAAAATGTCCAGAGCATTGCATCTCAAGAGAGCCCTGTCCCTGAAAGTGGTTTACAAAGTCACTTACAATCTTGCTGTGAATCATAATTGATTAGCTGTTTTAAACACCAAAATATTTATAAGAATCTAGCTGAAAATCATGAGCTGTCGAGACCTAAAGGGCTGAGGGACTTCTGAATTGTCTGCTATTACATTGGATCAAACGTTTTTAAGAGGTAGGAATACAGGGAACCATAACTGCACACAGATAATTATCTCTAGGGATCTTAATTAATTTCTGCCTGCTAAAAATCACTTGACTTTGGACTTAACAAAGATGAAACTTCCCTTTCATTTGTTACAACTCCATATATTCTGCAGCATTAGTACTAATATAATAGACATATTTTATTTTTTCAGCATATACTCTAAGAGGTCATGTAATTTTCAAGTTTCTGATTGCTCCAAACTTAATGATTCTGGGGAGAAAAATCTCTCAAGTTTGATTCACTAAGTCTTAACAAGTAATGCAGATGCTACAAGTCACAGTCTTGTAAGCCCTTAATTTACAATTCTTTTGAAGCACACATTATATATCTGAGTCACCTTGCTAGCAAGTGCACTTGGTGGAGGGAGGATGGTGCTCTCAGGGGGGTTATTCAGGTTCTGTTTGTTAAGCTGAATGACCCTGGTAGACTTAGAATGACCCTGGTATGGCTGAAACTTTCAACATTTATATGAAACCCCATTCTTTATTCTGGTTCGACCCCCACTAAGCCCAGAGCCTACTTTTAACTAGCTCATAACAAGGCTGATGTGTCACTCTGGGGAGGCCAAAGGATATCACTTTTTCAGTAGAGCTGGGGAATCCCTTTTTTCTGGAAGAGCCTCTGGGTAGGAGCCACCTCCAGGTGCTCCAGATATGCCCTTGGCTGCGTCGAGCTGCTCAGGCCCCTGTGTGAAACACAAGCACTGAGCAGAAACAAATGACTCAGAGCAGGGAGGAAGCTCAGGTTTGTGTTCTTTCATAATCTGGTTTTTCATACTCAAAACAGCATGCTGATGTCCTGAGGGATGCCTACCCAGGGTAAACTGAGAGTATGCCTGGATATTGCTAGACTTGCCTTCTGAATGGGTTGTTCTGACAAAAAGGCTGGACAGGATGTGTTCTCACCATTTTCCTGACACCCTGGTGGATTTTCACCTGAGGGAAAATTTCTTCATCCTGACATCATTCCTTGTGGGGTCTTTTGAAAAGCAGCTGTCATCTGGGCCTATTCTGTGTCCTCTCTCTGTCTCGGGGGAGAAGCAGATGGAAGCTTTGGGCTTCTTCTCTTTTTAGATACTGTATGTTAAGAGCACAATGGCTTCTGTAACCAAGGGTGGCTCCTAGCCAGGCCAGAGGACAAAACATTTGTTTGCCCCATATGTGGCCCAAGTGCTAAGCTTTAAGGAATGTCCCACAGCTCAAAGCATAGGTACATGAAGAGTTTGTGCTCTGTAAGAGCTGTGCAATGAGCTGCTCCAGCTTCTGTGGGTAAGAGGAAGTGGCTCCTGTAAGTGGCTCTTCAGTGCTCACTTTGCCAGGGACCCTTGGCAAACCTGGCAGCACTTCAGCCCCTCTCTTCTTCTGTTTATTTAGATCCAAATGTGTCAGAAACCCAAACCCTTTCTTGTATCTTCTTTTGCTGAATTTATCATTTAGCCCCATAGTCTGCATATCCTAATTGTAACCGCAAATTTTTAAAATTGGAGGAAGGAGGACACAGTTTATCAGCTCATTCATTTTGATTTCCCAAGTATTACTGTAGACAATATTCTCACAAGTATAACTCTTTGGAGGCTAAAGAAGTTAGAAGCATAGAAATATCACTAGAGCTCAACTGAATTACTTGTGCTAAAATAGCCCCATGCTCCTGCAGGGCGCTGTGAATCATTTCACTTGCAGCTTTTATTTAGAAGTGTGAGTATTTTTTCATCTCTCAATCCCTGCAAAGCTGTTTCTAAGGCAATTCCTGTAACTTTTGGACAGTTCAAATTGATCCCAGACTCAGAGCAGTCCTGAAATCCTTTACAGGTCCCCTTGACATCTGCTGTTCCCAAAACGGCTGGAGCGGCCATCTGTCAATTTTAAGCCTACAAATGTCAAGTAGCCAAGATGAAAACAACCGGAGAGGGCTGCAAACTCTTCCCAGCTGTGTCTGTTGACTGAGTGAAAAAACAGCCTTTGCCTGTTTATATCTCAACTGTGGACTGTCACCATTGGTGTTCCTGGTCTCCCTGTTTTCCTGCCTCTTCTGCCTCCTCACTGTTCCAGGTCTGCTCACAGCCGAGCTGCCTGCTCCTAGGTTCTTCTCCCCTAGTAAGGGAACAAGGAACCGAGCACACAAGGGATTAAATTTCAATGCTTTCTGATGCCAGAGGCTTTCTCTAGCTCCATTTCGGCTGTTTCATCCTGGCCGTGCTGGGAAGTGCTTGAATGTGAAGCAGTCACACATTAGGTGGTGCTAAACTCCAATAAATGTGGGCAAAGTGATTTCTGCAGCTGTCCCATCTCACTTGCTGCCACTTGCCAAGGCTCTGCACTCATCCCCATGCTCTGAACGCTGCCCTGCACAGAAGTGATTGCCAGTTCAGAAGCTTGCCAGTTTGCTGTTAAACTTGCCATCAAATAATTTGAGATTAAAACTTTTCTGAGTACGTTTTTTTCTTTCCAAAAAAATTACACCAAATATTACAAATCTTAGAAGCCTGAATTTAATGTTTTGGGACTTTCCTGCTCCTAGCTACATCTCTGTTGCATTTGAGGGACAACATAATATTGAATCTGCTGTTGGGTAGCTGGTAGAGCTTGAGACATGCTGCAGTATATGAGGGCAGAAGGACATCTGTGGTCTTCCCTGTACAGTGCTCAGCACAATTTTTTCATACTCTGCACACACCCCCAGGTTGCATTAAAGGCCATGGGATGCAGCAAGAATTGGCATGGAGTATGTGGAACTTGCAGACACCTATCAGAGTTTGCTTGTTAGACATTTAAGACTTACAGAAAGGTTCCTTTGTGTTCTGTTGCACGGGAAAAGCTTTGCATTAGGAGATCAGGACCTTACAGGATAACCATGGACAATATTAGCAATGAAAGCATGTAAAATAGATGAAGAGGTGCTTTGAGACAAGCTGCCAAGTAATGAATAATCACAGGGAACTTAAATGAGACTCACAGTACAGCCTTTTGTTTCTTAAGGCAAGTTATGTCTCTTGGACTTCTTTCCTCTCTGAGAACAAAAGGCAGAACCAATAAGCCAGTCAAAGAGACTACTGGAAATTACTTTGAAGTTGGCGATGAAAGAGAATTTTCCTTCCTGTTTGAATTGCAGATTCCTTAGCACAAAACGTGGCTGGATCACTTCCATCTCAACAAATCCACCTGAAGAGTCTGAGTTTTCATTCTACCCTAGCACCCAGCCCTCCTGAGCACCACTCCACTAAATGAGTTCAACCAGCTGTAGTCTCTGCTGCAGACATTGCCTTCCAAAAGAGGAGCTGAATCTGCTGTTTCACCACCACAGCTCTCAGGAAGTTTTGCTGTGGCTATTTTAAGTTGTTATACATTATAGGGCGGGGTAGGGGGACGTTGTTTCTCAAAGAGTCCTAAGATCTTTAACCTTTTGGGTTTTGCCTTTAGTTTATGTTCATGGGTTGAGAGAGCTGCAAAAGTACCAAAATTATTACCAGTAAATTAAGAGTTAAGTTATATTAACGTGTAAATTAGCACTTGATAGTTCAAAACAATTAATGAACTATTGGTTGGAAACTGGTTAGACAAAAAACCACATAATTCCTAAAGAAGAACAAGTTTAAGTGCTACAAATCATATCAGTCTTACTTTCACCTTTCAAACATATAACACAATGAAGATAAATCACTTGGCTTTCTAGATTGTACCTGAAGGACACCACCACTTTTTCCTGGCTGATTCTGGCAGCCAGGGGATGTTTGCTCACTATTTGGTTCCTATTTTACAGACACTCAGTCTCTCTTCTGCAGTTTCAGAACTGCTCAAAGGCAGGGCACCAGTGGGAATAACTGGTTATGGTTATCCAGGGACTGTTACATTTTAATCTTATGAAGTTCTTATTCTTTACTGCCATTATGAGTTAGTAGCCGTGACAGAGACATGGGTGGTCTTTATTGGCATGCAATCATGCAATACCAGATTGTCCTTGACCAGTTCCATTTCAAATATATCCCTGGCAGGGATGGCTTCTATGCTCTGCGCATTTGCAGAACCTGGTAATTTCCTTTTCATTGAGGCTCACTAATTAATGTTTTACTCTATTCAAAAATGAGACCTTAAACATTAGATAGATGAGTAATTGGCAAAGCAGAATTTATGTAAGCTTTTTTAACCATAAAAACTATCTTGCTAACAGTGGATGGTCTGTAAGCTAATCTTGCATCTTACTGTACGATCACTCAGCCTTCAGTTGTTGAACTACAGCCTTTCAAACCACCAGGACCTGCCTTCTCTCTGCAGAGGTTCATGCTGCCCTAGTGGGTCCCAGGACACCTGTCCACATCCCACCAGGCAGCTCCCTGTAGGTCCTGTTGGGTCCTTAATTTAATTTCCGTTTAAGAGGGGAAATGCAGAATGACAAAACTTGGTCCCTCATCTTACTGATGGCAAGATGGACCCAGGATGAAGAGCATTTCAGAGGCCCATGAGACGACATCTCCACTTTCCCTCAGATTCTCCCAAACACATTACAAAACACCAGGTATGCCACAGACTTCAGTTGAAGCCTCTAATGTCCCTGCCACTGCCTCACTGCTCACAGAAACCCCTCCCCTGCTATCCCAGTCATTTCTGAAGGAAGTTCACCCAACAGAAGTGCTTTCATACTGCAAGTGACCTTAAACACTTGGGCTCCATCTGAGCTAAGGAAAAGTTGCAGGGAGATTTCTTCAAGTGAAGGGTGGGGAACAAAAGGTTAACCAGCTGACTGCAAAACCATTCCTTTAACTGCAGGCAGGGAGGCATGCTGCATTTTTTATAGCTTGGGACAGAAAAGTGCACAGCATGGCATGGATGCAGAATAAATGTTTCATGAGTCTCCTAAGAGACTCTTCCCTGAGAGGAAGGAGCTGGCATGGTGTTGGCAGCCTCAGGGCCTGCAGGAGCAAGCCATGAAGTCTCTGGTAGCTGAGGCAGCTTTCTTAGAGGATCTTCCCCCTTGGGCTTCCATTGCTTTTCGTTAAATAAAACTCGGGCCCTTTCTTAGCAGAAGGGTGCTATGCATGCAGCACACACTGCACTGGACACAGAGGCAGGCAGTTCTGGAGATGTGTTTGATGCAGCTCTGTGAGTCTGCTGGCCCTGTACTTGTGAGCACATGAATAATTGAATGCTCTGTCAGACCATGCTCTTATTTTTAGTAGCATTGTTGCAAATACCCTTTGTGCTACAGAGATCTCTTTCTGCAGAAAGAATGTCATTTGCAATCTAATTTCAACATGGTTAGCAGAGTTTGCAAACACGATAATAGCCTTGGGAAAAATTGTTTCTGTGAGAGAAGAACCTTTGCTTTAGTCTGAGACTGTTATTATTCTATCTCTTATGGTATCTCTGTTCTATGGCAGAAAGATTGCAAGGAATTTGTTACAGCTTGCAGTGAAAACAGATGGTGCAACAAAGGAGTCAAAAAACAGGGATAAGAAAATATGTTATTAGATTAGATTAGGTTATGTATATATTATTATCTAAGATACTTTGGTCAGTTCTTTAGAAATGTCAGGCATCAGCTTTCTGGTATCAAATATAGATGTCAGGTAGGTTTTTTTCAGAGTTACTAAGTCAATTACTGCACATTCTTCTACAAAATCCCTTTGCTCCAGTTACCAGGGAACATTCTTTCCCCCCTGACTGTTGCAAATCCCAAGGTACTTTCATAGTCCCACCACAAGAAGGTGTCAAAAAAAAGAATTTTCCCCAGGCAACAGCATCATGATCTTCACCACTCATAAATGATGACACCCCACAAGCAAACTAAAAAATTCATTCATCGTTTCCCATGGTCAAGTAGGAGTTCAGCCATCTCCAGTGTAACAGCAACTGAAGAAAACAAACACCATCACACTGAACACCCCCTTTCCTTCTTCCCCCAGCTTTATGCTGAGCATGTGGCCATACAGGAGATCCCTGCGGCCAGTTGGTGTCCTCTGTCCCAGCAGTGTCTCTCTCCAGCTTCTTGCATCCCCTCCCCAGCCTCCTCAGTGGTGGGGTGGGGAGCAGAAAAGGCCTTGGCTCTGTGTAAGCCCAGCTCAATAGCAGCAAGAGGCGTCAAAAGGTGTTTAGGGGGCATCTGGATCTGCAGCTGGGAGATAAGGTTTGGTGGTGTAGGTGTTACAGTGATAGCTGGCTTCATGGTTGGACTTGATGATCTCTTCCAACCTTCATGATTCAACTATTCTAGGAAAACATCCCTTAAGTATCAACACTACTGGCAGCACAAATCAAAACCATAGCCTCACACCAGCTACTATGTAAAAAATTAACTCCATCTCAGCCAAAACCAGCAGAGTCACACTGAATAAAATAAAATATTAAACTATCCAAGTTGGCATGAAGAAACACATCTGGGAGCATGGAATAACAAGGGTTGTGATGTTCCCACTGCCTGGCACAGGGACCAGGCTGTGTCATTTATTCTGCACAGAACTTGAGCAGTACCTCAGTGTGCACATCTGGAGGCCAGGGGTGCCACCGCTACCTGTGTGACCATTTTGCTACTTGGTCTGGCCACAGACAGCTCCAGTGACCACTAAAACCCCAGGTTTGCCCTGGTCTCTTGGCATGGGGAGCTCCCCTGTGCCAGGAGCCGGCTGCAAGCTGCTGTTACGGGACTCTCCACTTCGTGTCCTCGCTCGCCTGCTTTTGGATCAACTAGTAAAAGGAAGGGCTCTCATTTCAGGAAGGACAGAGGCTGAAAAGCAAGAATACCTGAGTTTACCCACATTTTTTTACGACAAGAATTAATCTGAAAAATTCAGTCCTCCCCAGGCTCTGACAAAGCACCTTGAGGTTGCAGCATCTTTCCTGATGCCTCTCGGGTTTGAATGGCTTCAGGATGGGACCCACACTGTGTAGACATTGTAACCCATATTCAGGGGCTTGTCTAGGCTCCTCGAAGCCTGTGGAGTATGGCAGACTGACCTGTAGGGTCTGATACAGAGCTGAAAATCCCCGGGAATCTCTCCTGATCCAGACATGTCTGCCTCACTGTGGACAAGCAAGTGTGAAGCTTTCACACCATGTCTGCTAATTGGGTACTGGACAGAAGGTATTGGTCTCATTGTGAGTCCTGATTCTGCAAAGTATCAGTCTGTGCTTCATGCTGAAGGTAATTCTTCCCTTGCATGTTCACTGATAATTAAACAATCTAACTGGGAAACATCCCATAGACCTCTGTGTGTATTTCAGACGGGAGGAAAAACCTAACTGAATTTTCACAGCTGTCTCTGTTAAGCTCATATTACTACCTTTAAAGTTCAACTAGCTTGTTAAAAAAACCTCATTCCCAGGATGTCTCAAGATGGGGAGAATAAGGTCTGTGCAGACCAGCTCATGTATTGCAATCACCTCACAGGACATGTGGAATTGCAGGGGAAACTCTTCACACTTCCTCTTTGCCCAGTTCCACAAACCTCAAATGCACCCCTTCATAATGGAAATTATTTTAGTAAATGTAATGAGAGAGTTTATAACTAATTTTATAACTTTAGTATGGTAACTATTGCTCAGCTTCAAGAAATGTCTTTGCAGCTTTTATATTATGACAACAAGGAGGGCACAGAACAATGCACCTGCTCCAAAAGTTTCCACCAGTTTTGACAGGGGAGGACTGAACCACGTTGCTGAGTAGCCCTGGGCTTTGCCATAATAATTGTTCCAGGAATCTTTCTCTACTTGGGAATCTGGAGCCCTGAAAGTTTCAATTCTGTAGCTGGTAGGAGACAAAAACCTATTTTGAAACTGAAGTCTGTCATGAAGGAACAACATTGTATTTCATATCATCCTCCTTTTACCAAGTTCTCCTATTTTAAGGTCAAAACCTGTGGGTTTTATTTCAGATCTTTTCTCCATACAAAAGCAAGAATGTGAGACAATCCAGCCCTTCCATTTATTCCAATGATAAAAACTATCTTGCCCTATTTCTTTTGTGAAACATTTCTAGCTTAAGTTTGCAGCAGGTTGTTCAAGTACTGCCAATCACTGCTAGGGTAAACTTCAGAGGGATAAAATCATCCTGTTAAATATTATGGTAATATATAAATAATATGGTAAATATTCATGGCATCAATTCAGGAGTTGGACTTTCACCCAATAATTCCACCAACAGTTTAGGGGCACAATAAGAGGACTATCTCCTTCAGTTCCCCTTCCTGTTCCCCCAACTCAATGCTCATCAGTCCAAAGTCTCTTAATTATTTTCTAGGGCTTCTGACATTTGTTCAATGGAACATTACCTTGACCACTTGTACCTGGCAATATTTTATGCCTATTTAAATCCAGCATAATTCTCCTTTGCCATATAATTCTTGATTCCTTTTCTTTGTCCTGATGAATACCAGGACACAGGCCTCTAACCTGATCCTTTTCCTTGTGAATTGTTAGGATCCACCTTGAGGCTCTTGCGAGGTGGATGGCAGAGCTGGGTTTTTTTGCAAGATCAAGAACACAACTGAAAAACAGAGGCATTTATTTCTCCAAAATATAGAGTTAGAGCAACTGAAAGGTTTGGGCTGTCACTGATGTATTAGGTGTGAAATACCCACTATCTTTAACAAGGTGAATCTCTGACAGCAAAGCCTTTTATTCATGGCACCAGAGAGAACTGCATCCATGGGCCAATTTTCTGTGCAGCTGAAAATCATACTATATTTCTTTACAGAAAATGCACATTCCTTGCAGGAACTGATTGTATTTGGGTGAGTTCTACTGAAGGAATTACTGCTATTTTAAAAATAACTGTTATTGGTTTTATTTTGATGTGGAATACAATAAAAACTAGGCCAAATTATGCAGGGTTACTATAATTATTTTGAAAGCTCAGCATGGAAAAATTTGTAACAGCTCATGTGCTCACATCAGGGATCGTTTCAATTTTACCCTCATGAACAGTTGTTCATTCATTGCTGATTGCAACAATCTTTTAATCAAGAAAACAGTGTGGATATTTTACTCCAGCTGGTAACAGGGATTGGGGGAAATGGTGAGATTAATTTTACAAGCTGAATTTGAGAACCAAATTCTTCAAAGTAGTAATACTTGCTAAATAGAAAGAAGTGGCTTTAAAGTTTCTTTAAAAGGAAAGGCAGTGTCAAATTCAGCCTTTAAGTAGTGTGTTGCAAATGTTCTTGTTAGTTATTGAATGGCTTCAATGACCCATGAAGCAGCAATGGGAAGGTCTGTGTCACAGTCAGACCACAGAGGGAGCTTCTCCCCATTGCTTTTCATGTGGCAGCAATGGGCAGCAGCTCTGGTTTGCTTCACCAGCAGCAAATTATAAATCACTAAATGAAATGAGACAACACACAACAAAACAGCTGGAAGCCAGGATCTTCCCTTCCTTTCTCCTCAACACTGCAATTAGCTCATGCAGTGCTTATTTACTCTTCAGTGTCCAACCCCAGCATCTGACTGACTACCTTAGAGCTGGTGTCATCTGACAGCAGAAAGGTGGACAGACACCTCTGTGCTTCCCAGAGAGGCAGATATAGGGAGGGGATAAGATAACAAGTCTTCTCTCTGTTCAAGTCCCATACTCCTTGCATGTTACCATCACAGCTCTCTGGAAAGCACCGTTCAATATTTTCCCATTCTTAATGTGAAAGAGGGAAGAGAGACAGCCAGAGAAAGAGGAAAAGAGGGAAGAAAGCCAGGGGGATCTCATAATCTCTTTAGATGTAGTTGTTGTCAACTTTTGTGGATTTTTACATCTGGAAAATGTTGAGGTTAAAAGTGCTAGAGGTATCCAGTGAAAGCAGGAGAAATCTTGATGAAATCTGGTTTAAGGGCTCCCCCCCAAACACATACACAAACACATACACAAACACACACACACACACACACACACACACACACACACACTTTTTCAACAGAAAATGGTACTTCTGGAGGAAAGAACCCAAACTTTTCTGATCACTTCGATCAGCTCCTGGATGATGACAAATCCTTCAGATTATGATTATAGTCTGATGGAGTCTTACATCATAATTTTTAAGTAGGGCCCACCCAGATATTGCACAAGGAACAGCACTTGCATTGCAGAATTTCCTTGAAGAAGGACACATTTGGGCATCACATGCACCAAAACTGTTCTATTCCAGGGCTCAGTTGCCTGCTGTTACTGTGCTGGCTTGTGTTTGCTCTGTCTCTGGTGTTGAACTGTTTGGATCCATTCTTCCCCACAGGACACTGTTCTGAGAGCAGGATGCTAATTAGACTTCTCAGATGGCCCATCTGAGGAGACAACAGCAAAGGAGAGTTTACCCCACAGACCTCACAACTGTTCTCAATGACCAGGTTTGGAAACATGTGAAGGAGATGCCCAAGAGATAAGAATTTACTCTCAATTCAGGTTTGAGCAAATAAGCAGATATGGAACCAGACAAATATCTGGTTTGCAGTCAGGAGATATGACTAAGTAGTCTATGGGACACACTGCTTATATCAGTGATCTTGTATTTTAGTAAGCAGAGGAAAAACTGCATCAAACATGTACTTTTTAACAGTAAAGTCCCACTGCAAAGTGATATACAAGTTAGGGGCTTTCTGTCAGTGTAAAAGAATAAGGCCCAGGCTCTTCAGCCTTCCCAGGCACAGCTGGAGTGACAACAGGTATCAAAGGTGCAACTGATAGGCTTCACTCCCCCTGCCCTGGTTAATGCTTGGTGGCTTCACTGGGGATCTTGCATACCTGCAGAACTCAGGCTGGGGCTAGTCATCATTAGTACAACAAAAAGCAAATGAGAAATCCCTGGTTAGGTGGGTTATTAGTATCTGTTTTCACAGATTGCTCTCCAGACTGATTTGTTTGGTTTAGGGGGCTGGTTTTTCTACTGGCTCTTCTGGAATTCTAATAGGGACTGGGAAACTTGAACCTATTCAAATTGATCTCTTGATATTTCTCATTCATTTATGTATTGAGATTATTCCTTAATGAGCACATATTTGGATTTTTCATACAGAATCAAGCAGCTTTGATATGCCATACTTTACCCCAGCCAGTATCTTCTAAATAGAAGGAATATAGATTGACCTCTGTCATGGTGATATTTTCCTTATCTTTTTAGCAGCATGAAAAACTGGCAAGTAAATCTTCTATAGAAGCTCCCAGCACAAAACTGAAAATGAAATATTTAATCCCCATGGAAACAGCTTATCATGGAGGGAGGATTTCCCCAAAAATCAGATTGTCAGCTTCCAAGAACACATCCTAAAAATGGTGATTTCACATCAAAGCTGAAAAGGCAAGTGAGAGGAGAGAGATTTGGAGGAGGAGGGGGAACCTGACTGCTGGTGTTCACCAGGCCTGTGCAGTCTCACCCTCCAGGAGCTAACTCCTCTGGATTTCATGTACATTTGAGCACTTCCATAGATTTTAAGCACTACAGGCAGAAGTGGCATTGTTAGGTATTTAATTTGAAAGTAAAGAGGATTGTCTTTCTTCCTTTCAAATCTAAATCCCTTGTTAGCTTAATTTCTTAAGAGGGAAACACAATCAGATGGGGTTTTTTTTCCCCAGTGCAATTGAGAGTCAGGCTTCCTTTCTGTCCTTACTCCTAAAGAAAAGTAGAAGTTATAAAGGAATGCTTACTTTTATTTGTAGCTTTTTCCTGATCACTTAAGTCCACGTGATATGTCAGCTCCTTAAATCCCTTTATTCTGTGTCTGAGTCTGCACTCGTCCAAGTATTTTGTTTTCAGTCTGCTGTGTCACTTCCCATTTTCCTCAGAGGTTCTCCTTTTAACTACAGCATTTTAAAACTCAGTAACCACATACCATCACACAACCACACCATCTTCTCTTAAGTTTTAGATTTTCTAATCTACTTCTAGGCAATGATCAATGTACTTGATTGTTCATGCCATCTACCAGTGGTGGAAGAAAGGAAAATCTGTCATGAATGGCCCAGACCACTTTTCAGAATCCATGGTTGAACTAGGTTTTTCTGCCTTTCTGTCCTGGAATTTATTTTCTTTCTGCAAGCCACTGAATTGTCCTCATATACTTTTATGATGATTCCTTAAGTGTCTCAAGTCATAGCACTTGGACTCCTCTTCTCTGTGGCTTCTCTGCTTTACAAACAGTGCTCAGGCACTCAAGTTATTTAACTGTTCATGACCTTTGCACAGCTGAGGGAGAACAGATTGTCCCTAGCTAGTAGCCCACTTCAGAACCTTTTATTCCTAATCTCACTGGTTTGGATCTTGGCTGATGTCTGAGTAAAAACTGCTATTACTTGACAGCTGGTTTTGAAATGAACTGGCAGTTTCTATTTTCTAAAGGTATGTGGTTGATATGGAATACTGGAAATTTTGGTGACATATTCATAACAGAGAAGAAGCCAAGGATGGAATTAGCATGCAATCTGAATTACTGCAGCATGATGAAGCATCTCTTTAGATCAAATTAACCTCTTGTCAGTGCAAACCACCCCCAAGTGTTCAAACTGTTTGGATTACTCCTTTGAAACCCAGACTGTTGCAGAACTCAAAAGATTATATTGTTGGATATAAAGACCTGTGCAAGCAACAGCATCCTTTGTCCAAAGGGACTTTGGAGTGGCAATATACTGAGGGTGAGGTGGAGCCTCAGCACTGCAGGCAGCTTTGCATATACCCACCCAACCACATATTCAAGCAGAGGCTCTTCAAGCATTGGAGGCCTTCATCATCCACTGAAAGCCTGAGATCAGCTTTGCTTTTTGCAAAGAGATAGCTGTGGAAATGTCTGGCCTTCCATAAACACCACCCAGTCCTGGTAAGGGAGGGGATGGGGGTATGAAGGGCTTAGTCCTTCCTCACTCAGGCAACATATCATTAATTTCTTTCTGAAAAGAAATAGTTCACTTTTATTAAAACTTGGCAGCAAGCAGAAGCCTGAAGAGCAGCACAATCCCAGCAGCATCCCCATGAGGTGTCCATGTGGGGCATGGATCCTGGGCAAGCAGTGCCTCTTCAGGCTGAAATCATTACTCTGCCTTTGAAGCTGTTCCAAACTCAACTCCCCTTGAGGAAGCACTGAAAAAGAGTGGACTTGTACCATTTGGGCAATTTTAGTGACTTTCCATCCCAACACAGTCCTTTCTTTGAATAAGGAGTTTCAGTTTGTTTGTGACCTGATCTAATGCCTGCCACATTCACTGAGCTGCAAGGTTGTCTCCTTAAATTTGCTTTGCTTGAAGGTTTTCCATCAATTGCCTGTAAAACAGTGGGGCAAAGAACCTGTTTTCCCATTTCCCAGTGAGGCTTGTTTTACTGATGTTTGTAAAGCACATGGTAGTCTCTGCTTGGGGATTTCAAAGATTTGCACTTCTGCCTGGTCTAAGTACCCTGACTTCAGCAAAGTTATGAACCAGATGAATATCTCCATCTTGTGCTAGTAACTCCTAACTAATTTTATTAAATCCTTTCCAGACCCAGATCAATATCTGAAATGCACTCTGTCCTGTAATTAATCTGATAAGCCATGCTAGCCTTGTTTATAAATCCCTTCAAATTTTTTCTGTAGAGATTTTTATTTTAAAATTAAACTAGCTTAGCAGAAGCACGGTCATGATCTCTGTTTCTCAGCAGCTTTTTCATGCCCTTATTAAAACTCCTGTACTGAGTGCTTTCACCAGTGCTGCCTGGTGAACAGGGTTGGACACCAGGTTCTTAGAGACCCTGCACAGGGGCACATTTGGCAGTCTGATGGCTCATTGTGAAAGGAATCAATCAGAACAGCCTGACAGATTTGTGGATTTGTTCCTCAGTACATAAATATGTGATGAAGTGTGTGGAACTACACGAGTTAGAGCAGTGTCAGTACTCCTGGCTCCTACCACGTGCAGCCATGCGTCCTCACCAATGCTTGGTCTGCTTCAGCTCTTGAGGACAGGGTCCACCTCTTGGCAAGGATGGTTTCCTGACACCTGGCTCTTTCAGAGTGAAGAACCGTTCAACAATCAGTGATAAACCACTAATCAGTGATTAGCGCTACTAATTGATTAGGGCATGAAACCACCGGCCTTTAGCTTCATTGCCCTCCAGAAAATTATCTTAGTTTATTAAAAGTATAGATGACAGCAGGGCTTGGAAGTAAGCTTAGGAACAGAAGGAATGAACGGAGCAATATCCTGACCCAATTCTGTTGCCATTGACCAACAGTCACATGGCTCACGTACACAAGAGTGCAGGAAATTAACACACCACTGTTGTGTGCAGGCTCAAACCCACAGCTGCTGGTCTGCTGTTGGCAGTAACTTCCAGCCTGAGCAGGAGGCTGGACTGCAGACCTCCACAAGTCCCTCCCAACAAGCCTTTCCAGGAGTCTGTGACCCTGCCCAGGAGCCCTGTCCTGTTGCATGACACACGAATGTTCACACTCTAGTGAGAAAGAAAGGGATCTAAGGATGGGGAGAAGCTGTTGGATATACACAGAGGGAATCATTACAGATCTGGAAACAATATTATGGTGTTGGGTTTTTTCCTTCATTGATCTTTAGTATTCTTCTTTGAAAGGGACTCTGCTAATTGAAGACATCAAGGAAGTGCTGAAGAGGCTTATGGCAACAGGGGCATCAAGCAGGGCAAGGCTGAGACAAAACACTGAGATACTCAGTGGAGAGCAAAGCTACAAATATTTCCATGTCCCTAGAGCTTTCTATGGAAGTCTGAAGTTTTCCCCATTTAAAGAGTGGGACACACAAAGATTTTTGGCCTCAGATTTAAGGTTTCTCCATGAGATGCAAAGAATATTGCAAAGCTCAAAATGCAGTGTGTGAAATCACTGACAAAGTGTCAGCTCTTGGACATTGCTGTTGCCCCTAAAGGAGCTCAAAGGCCCTGTGAGGAGATCCATGCCAACCCTTTTTATTATTTGAAGCTTATGTCATCATAGAATTGTTTAGGTTGAAAAAGAGATTTAAGATCATTGAGCCAAACCATTAACCCAGGACTACCAAGGCCACCACTAAACCACGTCCCCAAGTGCCACACCTACACATCTTTTAAATGCCTCCAGGGACAGTGATTCAACCACTTCCTTGGGCAGCCTGTTCCAATGCTTAACAATCCTTCCAGTGAAGAAATTTTTCCCAATATCCAATCTAAACTCTCCCTATTGCAATTTGAGGCCATTTCCTCTGTCCTGTCACTTGTTACCTGGGAGGGGAGAAGAGAGAAATGGGCCTTTTTGTCCCTTCTGAAGAGACTTAAAGCACTTATCAACAGTTCAGCTAATGATTCAAGTTTGACACAGGTCTAGAATGTTCTTGTGCCCAGTTCATGTATCTTGTAGCTGATACATATGCTAGTTTGGATTCAGAGCCCATTTAAGAACATCTTCCTTATCTCTGAGGGAATTTGCATGCCTCACTGTTCCCGTTGCACAATAAGCAAAGCCTGACCCTCCAGCTTGTGAAAATCACCCCACAGCTTGTGAAAATTACCCCACTTTTGCATCAATTTTTTTGCCTGGGTCTAGTGACCCAGGCCTGACTGGGAGAGATAACTTGACCAGCCAGAACCGCGCTGGGCTGACAGGAAATTGGCAAACTCAGTTCCGCAAGGAGCTGCTCAGCTGGGCTGCTGCTGCTGTGTGGGATGTGAGGATAAGAAACCCTTCCAGGATGAGATCTGGGACACAGCCCGACCCTGTGTGTGGGCTTCACCACCAGGGTCACACAAGACCCCTGCTCCTGCAACAGAATTTGAGAGGAGTGCTCAGCATAGTTTGAATATCCCAGCGTGGGGAGGGAGTAAGAGAGCAGCTGGGGGGCTCTTCCTCTCACCCTTCATCCTCATGGGAATTAAACATGAGAGCTAAGTGCTCCTTTTCTGAAGCTATTATTGGCAACCAATGCAAAATGTCCCTTTTCATGACAAGTAAATGACCTGCTAAGTACAAGCTATAAAAATTCAGGTCATGTTTTCTGTTTCATTAATATGCTGCCTGACAAAGCCTTTGCCTGCTGGGGCTCTCTGCTGGGGAACGGGAGTTAGAAAACCCTTAAGGATTTCTCACTGTCATTATGAGATAGAAAGGCAAACAGGCTTCTGAAGGAAAGACGGCTCCCAAAAGACGAGGCTCTGTGTCCTGATCTCATGAACAACCACAGGAGGAGGCAAGTAATGCCATTTACACACACAGCCCCAGTAGCGTGGGGTTCGAATGCTTTTATGTTTCACTAATAGCTGGGCCTGACTGTCCCAGAAGTCAATAAGAAGGTTCTTTTGATTGCAACAGGCAGTGGACCAAAAACGCTATTTAGACACAGAAATGTTTGTTAAGCTGGCAAGGAGTGGGAGAAGAACAATATTAATCAGAAAGAGAATTCAAGGGAGAGTCTCTCTGAAATGTTTTTCCACAAAAATCATAGAAGGGTTTACATTGGAAAAGCTTTCTAAGATCATCAAGTCCAGCCATTAACCCAGCACTGCCAAGGCCACCACTAAACCATGTTCCTAAGTGCCACATCTAAACCTCTTTTTAAATACTTCCAGGGCTGATGACTCCACCACTTCATGGGCAGCCTGATCACGGCCTGACCACCCTAACAGTGAATTTTTTTTTCTAAGAAACATCCAATCTTTACCTTCCTTGGTACAACTTGAGGGCATTTTCTCCCATCCTGTCCCTGGCTGCCTGGGAGAGCAGACTGACCCTCCCCTGGCTACAAGCTCTCTTCAGGGAGTTATAGAGGGCAATAAGGTCACCCCCAAGCCTCCTTTTCTCCAGGCAAAACACCCCCAGCTCCCTCAAATGCTTCTCACAGCACTTGTGCTCCAGACCTTTCACCAGCTCCCATGGTGACTGCAGTCTTTGGGCCAGCAGCATCAAGAATTTACTGGAGATTTTTTAATGTGGTTGTTCTTACCACATAAAAATGTCCTTCAGAAATCAGAGAACTGCCCCCCTGGAGGAGACATCCAAGGTGGATTCAGAGGGTGCATCACTTCTAGCTGTAACTACAGGGATTTCCCATAAAGGATGTAGCAAGGCTGGACCTTCATTCTCATGCTTGACTTAAGCTGGATGAATCTAAAGCTGGGTTCTGGACCTAAAACATTTTTCCAGTGTAAGGAGTTTGAGCTTGAAGGACTTTGAAGAGCATTAGGTTTTGCTCTTGGCAATATTGAGTAGGATGTGTCCTGCCTTCCTGAGAATGTTCTCTGGGCTTGCAGGGTGGTAACTGATATGCTGTCCTGCCTAGGGCTGAGGTTTGGCTTTCCACCTCCAGGTCAATTCCCATCTTCTCACCTGTCCTGCTTCCTCAACTACAAGCTGATAAAGTGAGTTTCATGTGGAGAGCATGGAGGCTGAGACATAGCAGGGAGATCCAAAATGTAACCTGAATGCCATTCAAAGGGTTATAAATATATCATTTATAAATAAAAATCACTGCCATTCAGAAGGCTATAAATATTTCCTTGAGCCACCAGGTATTTCCAGGTTTGGCAGCCAAATGTCCTGGTGAATTACTTCTTGCCAAAGGTAGTTTTAGGGACCTGCTGCTTTGTGCCCTTTGTGTGGTTCAGTACCGTGTATTTTTTTCTCTGCTGTGCTCTTGCCCAGAATGCCAATGTTTTGGAGCAGCACTATCAGCCTCATTCCAGGGATACTCAGCCTGCAATGAATGCATTGATTCATAGCTTATTTTCAAAGCCAGAAGGAATTGCTATGCTGATCTGCTCTGACCTCGAGCATTCAGTGGGCACAGGAGTATTTATAGCTCTGTTTACAGCACTCTGCTCTGTATACAAGCAAACAGGGACAAGAGCAGGTTCCCTGTCCCAGTGTAGGTTTGACAGCCACGACAAGTTCAACAGCTTTATTAAGGTATTGCCCTCAGTAACTGGCAGGGCAGATTAGAGAGAGCAATTCCAGAGCACGTGGGCAGGGAGTCACCCACACACAGCACTTGTGCATACAGTTATGGTCTGCCTGCAGCACAAGCAGAAATAAGCTCCAGGTGCAAGGACAGAGATCTGGGAAATCCTGGGCTTGTCTTTCTCAGTCTCCTTGCTAAGCCTGCCTTGTGTCTTCTCTTGGGGGATCCTCTGTCCTATGTTTTAACCATATGGAAGCAGCCTAAAAGATGCATAAGATCACTGGATAAGATGACTGAAAAGAGTTTAGGAATAAAAAATAACTTGTAGGGAGGTTCTAGAGAGCAGCAGGACAGAGCCACGACCAACTGCAGCTGTTTCAGCTCTCCCAGTATAATATGTCTCAGACACATATATGTGTGTTCCCTGCTTTGTACTTGGAGTCACGGGCCAGGACACAGTGCGTTCCAGAGCACACCACGCTGCTGCATTTCAGATGTGGTGATGAACAGACCTGCCCCAAGCTCAAGCAGACCCAGAAGATAAACTCACTTCTATGTGTGAAACTGAGACCATTAAAATGGAAACTGCTGAAAGTTGCCTCACTTTGCACTTGCCATGCCCTGTCTTCATGCCTTGCAGCACACAGCCAGTCTGCATGACCATTTGTCTTTCCCCTGAGCTTAACTCTGTCCCTGAGCTCCTGATTTGTGGTGAATGTCCAGCCAGAAACCTGAGCAACAACCAAATCTATTCATTAGACAGATTAGCTAGTTTTTCTTCCTGTTCAAGGTCAGATTTCTGCAGGTTAATGCCCTGGAACTGCCAGCGCAACATAAGACACCCATGTCACTTTTCTCCCAGTAAAATGGAATTTACAACATTCCTTAGAACATGATTTTCATAGCTAAATTTTGCTAGAGATATGATTGACATGTGTCCTGTCAGGTTCAAATTCCCCTGAGAGCCTGCCTTTTTCACCAAACTATATTTGTGAGTGAACACATAATTGTCCAACATTGTACAACCCTCGGATGAAATCCCCAAGAGGAAAAGTAATCGCTTTTTTACATGCACAAAAGTAAAATCAGCTGGAGCTAATGCTCTGATAGTTAAGAGAAGCAGTTATTAATATTTCTGCGTGGAGGCAGCACAGCCACCAAGGCCTTGCTACTGTGAATCTCACAGTCTTGCTCTTGGGCAAAGTATATGCAGTCATCTCTAATCTGTTCCATCTCTCCCCAAGCAGCTCACCCAGCAGCGTGAACAAATTGCCTGGAAATGTCGTCATCGGGCTTCATCTGGCACTATCTCTCCTTCTGTCTGGGTCATTGATTTCCTCATCTCCTCTGCCTTGAAACTCACATCACACATTAATTTGTGGCTCTCTGGTACAGAAGCAGCTGCACTGTGCCTTCGCTGCTCAACACCAGCAGCTTTCAGCCTCTGAAGTGTCCTTCACTGCTGCTCACATGAAGACCTCCTGAATGTGTCTCAAGTGGCCTCCCTGCCTGCCACATAACAACATGTGCTCTGCCAGCTTTTGTTTCATCACAAGAGAGCTTAGAGCTCTTCTGCTTTCGGAAATTGGGTAAGATTCAGTCTCCTTCCTACAATGACTCAGTGTGCTGCAGAAATTGCTCCTGCCTTGTATGAGCAGCTACTGTGGATCTCTCAGAGCTGTGCCAGTCTCTGCTAGCCACCAGCTGCCCTCTGGAGAGCAGAGCAAAGACCTGGGGCTGCTCCACACTCTGGTCTTATGATTGCTAAATATAGTCCATTGATAAATAACATAAATGCATGAAGGGCGCAAAATCAACAGTTGTTGCAGGTGCTAATGCAGCCTTTTCCTTTGTTCTTTCACCCGTGTCACTGACGCCTTTCAACATCACCCTGTGCATTTTGAGTAGGTATTGTAGCTTTGCACAGCTATTTCCAAGGATCTAATCTGGCCAGCAGAAACTTACTTTCCTTGTGTTTTATTAGGAGTAATAAAAGTCTCACCTTTCCTCAACACTTGTAAACTGAGTGCATCTGACATGGAAGTAAGTACAAGATGGTGAAGCCCTTCAAATGTGAAGCCCTTACTCCTAAATTAATGGTGATCTTAATGGGAATAATTCCATTCAAAAGAAGTGTCAGATAAAATGAGTGTATTTCCTTAGGGAAGTGTGTTCTTTTTTAAATCTCTGCCAATCCTTGCTTTTTTAGAAACCAAATTGGCAGTCTCTTTGTTTCACAGCCAAATTCCTGATCCTAGGCCTGGAGTATGTCTGGAAAAACATTTCTAGAGAATCCCTTGTTATAAATAACTGGAGGAGGGAAGTATCCTTTGTATCCTTCCTAGAACAAAGAGCAGCAGGCTGTAAAAGGGTATGGAGAAAGGGTTGATCTCTTGTAGTAGAGAAAAAAAATCTTGATCTTGAGGCTGATGTTTGCAGCATGTGCTCAGGATGAGTCACATGAAAGGCAAATTGAGATAAGAGCAAAGACTCATGAAGGAAAACGTCCAATTTTAATCTCTGTATCCCAGTTTACATGGTCTTTGCTGTAGGAATAAAAGCTCTGCACTCCCCTGTAATGTCTCCTTAAAAGATGTAGCACCAGCAGCTCCCCTGAGCTTCCTACCTGTGCCCTCACTGTGTGTTCCCTAAGCCTCTCAGGAGGTTTTTCTTTGTGACCCATTTATAGAGGGTGCTCATGGTCAGCCTGTCCCAGCCCTCCTGCAGCTGTCACAGCCACACCGTGTCCCATCTCCAGCCATGCTGAGTCTGAGGAAGTCACATGAGAAATTTTATCCGTTTATGTAGTTTATGTAGTTGCATGGGAATATCACTAGATGTCCTCTACTGCTAGGCAGCTTCACCACGGTCTGTGCCAAGCACCAGAGAAATCTGGTGAAATCAATCTCAGTTGTTATGGCTTCATTGTTCCTAGTCCATAGAAGCAGAGCAATATTGTTCATCCATAGCCTGAAAGTGTGACCTGTTTTCTCTGACCAACTGGACTCACAGTGGCAGCAAAGCTACTGCATTGGCTTCATGCAGATTTGGAGCCAACTGGCTGTGTAGGAACACCTCATTGTTTTCCTTTGCAGCTCATTTGAGATTGTGCCATCTGACAGAGCTCAGGCTGTGGTCTCTTTGTGCTCTTCTTCAAATTCAACACCGAGGGTCAAGCCCACAGGGCTCTGCTCTCGCAAGATCCAATCTGGTGCAGGATGGTGCTTCTATCTCCAGAGGGTGCAGGCAGGTACAGCTCCCTGCTCCAGCACAACCTGCCTGTCCTCCAGACAGTGATGCCAGCAGCACCTTGGGTTAGTTCTTGGGAGGGCCACTGCATCCCCTCAAACCCCATCTCCATCCCCTGACTTCTCTGAAGTGACTTCTTATCCCTGGCTATGTGGCACCAGCAGGAACTTGTACTGACAAAAATCTTACCCACTGCACTGTTCCTGCATGGAAAATTTATTTATTTTTTCTTTTTTCTTTTCTTTTCTAGTCTCTGCCTCACTGTGGTGCTGTGCAAACCCTTGTGTTTGCAACCTCCTGCTGCAGAGCCTGGGCAAGGGAAGTGTCCCCAGCAGCCCAAAAGGCAGCTGCCAACAAAACAAGCCAAGAGGCTCATGCTGCACTAACCCACTCAGCTTTAATATGGGATAATAAACAGCCACATTCATCTAGACCTAATAGTGAAATACTATGCTACATACATAATGCATCCTCTGATTTAGTGAGAGCTTGCCTGAAGTATAATCTGACTTGAGGAGTTCAGGGGTTGCATGGTCATTTTATTCTATTCACTGAAGCTGAAACAGACTAGAAATGTTATGTGCTTAAATCTATATGGGGGAAATGTTGGCTGAAATTTTAAGGCACTCTTTTCTTTTGGCTTTCTATTTCGTTCCAAGGTTTGAAGTGTCTGCACTGACATTCTCCCAGGGAGGGATGGTAAAGGGGAGGCTCTTGATGCCACTGCCTCTGCTGTCAAACTGAACGTGATGTTTTGTTTGAGGGCACCTTGGGGTGACTCAGCAGGATACAAAAATGCACTTAAATAGGAGTTGTATTGTATAAGCGCTCAACCACAGCAGCAATTCCCCTTTAGCAATGTTGTTAACTAATACGCACTACAAGAAATTTAATGCTGCTCCAGATACTGGATGGAATTGAAAGAGGACTTTTTGGCCTTCCTCCATCCATAATTTTAGTATTTATTATGGTAGGGAGGCTACTGAGAACTGAGCAATAACTCTGATACCTGATGTAGAGAAGCCAGGCCACAGACTTTTCTTGTTAAGTGTTACTGACTTTGGTATGAAATGCATCAGAGATTTTCAGGTTTAGGTGTCTGAATATTGGGCTTGGTTGCCAAATGTAGCTATCTCCACAGAAGCAAAAATGTGCAGCTCTGAAGGGTAATCTGTTTAAGATAGAAAGCTGGATGCTCAGATTTAAAGATCTAAACCTGAAATCTTTGCCCTACCAGTCCCAGGACTGCTGTGTCCCCAGCATTTAGTGACAGCATTTCCACACCTCTGAGGGTGTTTGAATGACCTGCTATGTTCAGCTTTGCCAATTCTGCCCTCCCTGGTGCCAAGATGTGCTGATAGCAAAAACCAGATTCCTTGTAGCCAGTCGCCTCCATCACTGCACTGCAGTCTGCCCTGGGAAGATGAGGAGACCCTCAAAACCCCTGTTTTGTCCTAGAGACAAAATCTGTAACCAACAGAGAAGCTGTTTCACACCAAATTCAGGTGTGACTCCTTTTGACATATGCAAATCTTACAAACCCAGCTGTCAATTCGTGTGAACAAAACACATCTATTCGGAAACCTGTGGGGTTCTTCTGGTCTGTTCCCTCTCACCTCTTCCATGCTGCTGGGCCAATGCAGGTTTTGAGGCAGATACTCACGTATCTTGTTTGTAAAATGGCAGTACAGTTCTCTCTGCCTCTTACACGTGTGGGAAAGATAGCACGGAGGCTGTCTTATTCCGTGCATGCCACAGCGCTGTGCCAGACTCCTTGGGCAGATCTTTCTGGGGACTACTGGAGTGTACAGAATGTTAATTCAGCACAGAGACTGTTCACTTGGGTTTAAGAACCATTTTGAGTTCCTGTACCTCTGCTTGGCACACCACCAGGGAGGTAAACCCTGACCCAGCACGGTAAATCAGCAGTTGCCTAAATGTACCCTCTGAGATGATGTGGGCACTCAGTCTGTACCTGAGCACCACCCAGGGTTGTGCCCAAGGTGTTCCCGCGGTAGGACACATCCTTCCTGCCATGGATTATTCTCACACAGCCATTGCTAGCATCCTCTGTGAGGGCAGCATGTGTCAGTAGGTGCGGGAGCAGAGCTTTTGCTGGTGTCAGGTGCAGGGTGCGAGGTGGCAAAGGAGCCCGCAGGTGGCATGGGAAGCGCTGCTTTGGTTCTGCCTCCCAGTGCCAGCCAGGGGCACACATGAGAGTTAAGAAAAGTAACCACTGCCCATGTGTTCCCCGAGTGCTATATAGAATGAGCTCTGGCGTATTAAACACGAATTCCCTTATTGGGATTAAAGTTGATGGGGCTTCCTCGGATTAAGTATGAATATATATACAGATATATATATATATGGGAGAGGGGGAGAAGGGGGCTTGTGTGCGCACAGTAGCTGGTTCTTAGAGGTTCGGTGTGTGCCGTGTTCATGCGGCGTGAACGGCGCTTGTGACAGTCCGTGCCCTCCGGCTGCTACCCCGTCCGTCAGACAGAACCGGCTCTTTACTGTCCTTCTCCTCCTCGTTTGCTGGCGGCTGCACAAACGCGGCGACCGGAGGGTCGGTCCGCTCCGCTCCCCTTCAGCCAC
>NW_005054298.1:10890904-10903072 GCF_000277835.1 Geospiza fortis | reverse complement strand
CGGGGAGGGGGAATGTGTGGTGCAATGGTCGGAACGCCGTGCGGTCCGTGTCCGCTCCGGGGTGAGCGCTGGGGAGGGGGATCGCTCTGAGTTACGCGGCGTAATGGAAGATCTTTGTAAGTTGAGGGTTTGTTGGGTTTTGCTTGTCTCAGGGGTTGTTCCCCCCACCGCAGATTCAGAGTCACGGTATTGTTTTACTTTCCTACCCCGGGTGTGTTTGGATGTGATCTGGATATAGCGAGGATTCTTATCTTACATGAAAATTGCTCTTGGATCACTGAGTACTTCGTATAAGCTTCCATAACTTTTAGAAGGATAGAGATGCTATCTTCAATTACAGAGAAAGGAGGAGGAGGAGGTACGGGTTTGGGTTTGGTTGGTTTTGGTTCTTTGTTTTGTTTTTTGTTTTTTGTTTTTTTTTTTCTGGTTTTACTTTACTTTTACTTTGCTTTTATACTTTCTGCTTTAAGAGAACAAACTGATCCACAGATAGGACAAGGATTTTTCAGACCTTGTGATTGGGATTGCTGGGGATTAGAAAGAAAACTTGTAGGTTTTTTGTTTGCTTATTTACTTTAATCAATGGCTCAAGAGCCCTAGAAACAATGTATAAAGCCCTGCTTCCTAGACAGAGAGAAACTAAAATAAAGCCACGCTGGCTGCAAGCTGAGGAACAAGTGTTAGACCTCGAGTGGATCACTCTCAAGCATCCTGCACTCTCTGCTCCAGTGACTCTCCTTGTCGTGCAACAAATTGGGACTTCGCACCAGCAGGTCCGAGTGGAGACAGGGCTTTTCTTGGAAGAGCTAAGCGCGCAGGGGAGCCTTGACCCCGGCATGAGGCTTTTTCCCAACGCAGGGAACTGCAACCCTTCAGCACTGTCAGCTGGCACTGATCTCCAGTAATGCCACAGAAATATGAAAATCTAAGACACCAAGTCCTCAGGTAGCTTAAATCGTCTGAGTTTGGATTTTATTGGCAGGCTTAAAGGGATGCTATTGACTGCAAATGTTTATGTACATCTTACCTGGAAACTGTTGTTCATACAAGAGTTGATGTTAAGAAAAGTGAA
This sequence comes from Geospiza fortis, assembly GCF_000277835.1. NCBI lineage: Eukaryota > Metazoa > Chordata > Aves > Passeriformes > Thraupidae > Geospiza > Geospiza fortis. The sequence goes on along the minus strand of NW_005054298.1, from coordinate 10,902,000 downwards.
TCAACTTCATAGTTGTATCAGCTAGAGATGTGCTTTCTGAGTTCTCACTCTGAAATTATCTGGTTAGCTCTGGCTCTTTTTGCATAAGAGACATGCATTTCAAATGCCTAAAACTGTTATTTTTCTTTATGAAAGGTACTTGTCTCTTGCTCTGAATGTGTTAAAATGGATTTGCAAAACCGGGGTCTGTTAATTTAAGAAAGGCTAGGAGAAAGATAAGAGAAAGAACAAGGGGTGTGGCAAGGAAATTGCACGAAGTAACAGCTTTAAAGAAAAACTCTCTATAGTGGAGCTTCAGACTGCCTGAGAGGTAAGATTTCTTTCCAGATATTTGAGTCTCAAAATACCAAGCTGACAGCATCTCCTTAAAAATAATAGTGTATGTAGAAAATAGGTTTGAATAGCTTCATGTTGTAGTTCTGCATCAATTTGTCTTTCTTTGATTTTGCTCCTCCATTCCAGGAAATATCTGATATGATAGAATGTATACCCAGATTGCAGAGGGCCAAACTCCTCATCAGCATCACTCCTGAACGAGAGCAGCTGGGTCAGAGCTGGCCCAGCACATCTTTTCAGAAATTATCTGAGAGACAGTTCTATTTATTGAAGTTTTCGGTGGGTGTTTTCACAAGCTCTATTTTTTTTGCAGAGAATGATAAGAATTGCAGAAACTAAACTTGCGTTCTTTGTGGGGGAACTTTTTGGTATGTGTTGCATTGGATGTTCTTTTCTTAACCTGGGACTGAGGCTAACATTAGGGAGGAATAACATTGTATCAGAAGGTGGTTAGAGAAGACTTTCTTCCTTCTCCCCGCATATTTTTTTAGCTCTGGTGGAGAAATGGCATTTGGGGACTGGAAGGAGGAGGACGACGAGTCCTGCACATGAGCTGCTATTGTAATTGGCAAAGGCAATGTAAGGCAGGTGGGTATAGGAAAAATGGATGTGATGATTCATTGTTGTTGTCATTGTGCTGGGGTTTCTTAGGCTCCTCTTTAACTGCAGTGTCCTGTACCCGAGTCCTCTCTGGCCCATTAGCTACTCCATGTACTCCTAGTGGTGTTTCTGGGCTGACAACATTTGAGCAGGAGCTCTACTCCCTTCTCTTAATTCTAGAAGGCTCCTTGAGGAAAACTGTTAAGCTTTATTCAATTCTGCCTTTTCATTTTTATCTTCCTTCCTTGGGTGTGAAGTCCTTTTTGTAGCTGGATTCAAGCCAAGAACCTCTACTCACAGCTGCCAAGCCTGGCATCCCTACTGGCTCCAGGTGAGTCAGTTCATTAGGATGAATCAGTATGACCTGTAAAAGTTTTAGGCTCCAGACTTCAGCTTGACCAGTCTTAATAATTTGGTTTTGCCTGGTTTATTTGTTTGTCACTGCTTCAGCTAAGCTGTCACTTCTGGTGGCTCCTTGCTTCAGACTTGCTCAGCCTTTGGAGCCATGCAGGGCCTTCAGCCAGTGTCCCTACACTTTGTGGAGCTGCTTTTGCCTCAGCATTGTAACTTCTCCATGACCACTCATCCCTTTACCTCTCTTACCTGCACAGGGGGAGTTAGGGGGGATTGCACCTCATCATGGGAACGTGCAGCTCTCAATGCAGGGACCACTTCAGATTCCGGAGGTGCAGAATATTAACATGAATCCACAGGAATGAAGAGGGGACTGTTTTTGCATGGTGGAGGTGTTTGTATAAGCTTTTACTGTCATAAATAAGTAGATTGGGATTCAGGGGACAGATTTAATGTGAAAAATAAGGAATTAATTTTCCGGCTTCCAATGTGGGGCTGAGGAAGACAATGGTGTTAAAAGATATGGAAATGTGCCTTGAAAGTAACCTTGCAAAGATGGATGACACTATTTTTGTGGTATGAAGCACCCAAATTTAACGAGGTATAAAGCAGAAGGCTTGGGAGGATTTGGTCCAAGTGAAAACAGAATGAGCGTGGGACTGGCAGATGGGAGGAACATTAGCCCACTCCTTGGTGGACTTGTTGCTTCTTTCTCCTGTTCTTGCTTACAGGGGTGCTTGAGGGAAGATACTGGGGAGGGAAGAACAGCCTTCCTGTTCTACTTGAATGTCACTGGCTGTGTTTTTCTCTGCGGGGAAACAAAGTTCCAGTGCTCCAGTGGGTCACATCCTGAGTGTCTGTATCCAAAGTAAATCTAGAGCAACACTGTCTACTTCAAAAATATCTGCAATAAGCCAAGACTGGCTCTTTCTGAACAGAGGATAAATGAGCAGCTGTAACTTCAGATGCTGAATTTTTTGGCATACTCTGTTTTTTTCAAGATTTATGGCTCTTTTATTCTCTGTTTGAGAATGTAGTGGAGCAATTGCTGATCTGTGCATGTGTATGTGTGAGAAAATGTCAGTGGAAGAGTAATATATATGGAAATCTTGCATAGAGATAGAATAGGCAGCCAGTTTGCCATTAGATAATGAAATAATTGTACAAAAATATGTCTCCTGAAATAACGATTGAGGGAAGGGGTAGGGACAGGGTTGGGGGAGGTTAACAATATTTTTGAGTAATTTGCTTTACTTATAGTACTCATTACTGACTCTCCTGCAGTTTTACTGCTTCAGACACTGCTTTTCCAGTGAGTGGTGCTTTCTGTTGCACAGGCAGATAGGTTCCATCTGAGATACCCACCCAATTCCTGGAGCTAGGTGAAGGGATGGGAAACTGCCCCCAGGTACTTTCTCTGTCACAACCTGGCCAAAGGTAGGTAGGCTAAGGTCAGCAACTCTTACAGGTACCAATGAACCTGCCTTTCATTAAGTCCACTTTTCTTTCTAAAATGGGGTAGTAGAAGTTATTTCTTTGTGGGGTGTGTTGGGACTATAAATATAGCTGAGATACTTCAGAAGGCATCTAAGTATCTGAGACAGTCTTGATGGGATTCCCCTTCCTGCTACTTCTTTTCTGGCCAGAACTGACCAGCAGAAATGTTCAGTGCTTGTACAATTTACATATTAATTTTTGGCTACATTTTGTTAACCTTGGAATTTGTTTGACATTGGTAGGCTCAAGAGTAAAATCTTCAACTACTTTCTTGTACTTTGTTCTACTATAGTGCAGCTTAAAAAGCTGCTGGCACTCTTTCACCTCCCAAATAACACAATGCCTGCCTTGCCTTCTCTTTGAGAAGGTATGCTTCTGCAAAGAATGTTGTACCAAATATATAACTTTATACAAGGTGGTAAAAATGGTTTATTCTTTCTTCATCCCAGCTCTTGACTGCATCTGCCTAGTTCTTGGTCTAGAGATAAATGTCACTGAGGTGCCTGGGGACTATTTTGCATCTGAATGGTGACTTGTAGTGATTCAGGTAATGGGCCAGACCACTCTTTTATGTAGTGACTGGTGCTAGTCCGCTGAAGTCCAAACAGCTGCTCCAAGTTTCTATCATCTCCAGTGAAAACAAGAACGACAGCATCAGCTTGCAGGCAGTTTACAGTAAACCTGCTCCCTGGGCTGTGGGTTAACCTCCTTAAATATCCCTGTGGGCAGGTCTGTTACTCTTGTATGTGAAAATAAGTTTTGGTGTGCTTTCTGATTTACTGAAGTGTAAATAAACCAAGAAGGTCTTTCACATTCAGGCTCTCTCATCAGCATATATTAGTAACGCTCATCAGCTCTTAACTGGAACTTTGATGGCATAATTACTTTGAAAGGGTAACATATTCAAAACTACCTGTGTGACTTTGGGAGTTAGATTCCTGAGAGTCTTAGTCATTATTTTAAAAAGCAATTAGCTTTTTAAGCTACACACACTCCTGGAAGTTTTAAGCGAAGGGTTCTGTTTATCTTGTCTTTAAAATGCTAGTTTCTAGGATGAGAGCGGCAGCTCTGCCACTCCACTTATTTCAGATATTAAATAAGAGTGTTGGAGAAACAATTAGAAAAATACTGTGGTAAATAAATTCTCATGGGTAATCTTACTAGAGAGGTCTAAGAGGTAAAAGTGTACTTTTCAGTCACCTGACAGCAGGATGGATATGGGCATGCATTTTCAGCTATGTCTTTAGGACAGCTGAGAGGATGACTGATGTCTCAGCTGTTGTTGTAGACAGAGCAAAGCATGTATTTCTCTAGACAGGATTTGGTGCACTTAAACAGCTTGTGACTAGAGCAGTTCAAGTCACTGGGGCAAACATGGTTATCAGCAGAAGGAGATAAACTAAGAAAACAGTCTTGCATACTCTAATGTTTGTGTAGGTAAGATTTTCATTTGCTATCAGTCCTAGGGTTCTTTATGAGCAGTGATGGATTAGTCTTGATACTTGTGCAAGTTTTAAAGCATTCCTGTAACACTTGTAATGCAAAATCTATTTATTTTGCAGCATACCTGTGAGATAGGGACCTGCTATTTATCTCATTTGTACAGCTAGGGAACTGAAGTATTCAGTAAACCTAAGCACAGCATCAGGGATTGATCACACAAGAAAGTCTGCAGCAGGACAGACAGAAGGGTGCTCCAGCAGTCTTAATTCCCATGAAAATCAGCAAGCTCTGGTCCATGCTTTTCCCATCTGATTCTTCCTCTGTGCTTCTGAAGCAGCTTGTGGCATTTGCTTGGCTAGACAATGTGTGTTTGGCTTTTCTAAGGAAGAAAGCTCAAGCCTGGTGATGGAGGGAGGGAGGTGATGTGTGTCTGGGGAAGGTGAAGAGTGGGGAGCATCCCCCAGCTAGAGATGCCTCCACCACCACTTCTTCAGTGAGTGGCTTCCCCAAGGTTGGCACAGGCTGCTTCTCAGCTACTGAAACTATGTTCCTCTCTGGCATATCTTCCTGTGCCCAGAGCCAGCTGTGCTCCTCTGAATAAAGTTGATATGAGTGGCTGGGTTGATGATGGAGCCTCCTGCCCAGCTCCACATCTGCTGCCACAGTGCTGAGTCCCTGTGCTGCCTGGGTTCCCTGATGGAGGAGAGCTTCCACTGCTCCATCTCAGCCATGTGAGGGTCACCAGTGCTTGGAGTTTGGTGAAGGAAGTTGTCCAAAGCTGGCAGGAGGAATTTTTTGTTATGGTTGCATGATGAACAGTAACAATGTGAGTTTTATTGCTCAGAATGTATCCACATATATAGGATGCTATATTTAAAAAGGAGAAAAAATGAGTCATGGGGAGCTATGCTAATGCTAAGTATTTATGTCTACCTCTTGTGAGGCTGAAGGCAGTGGGAGTTGAGCAACATTCTTGTGAAGTGTCTAGAGGATTTATGGATCAAACTAAAGCCTGCTGAAGTCAGCTGTAAGTCATGCAGTGCCTTGCTCGGGGCCCATGTCATGTACTGTGTGTGGGTTACAGTGAAATATTCCTCTTGGGAAACCCGGCGGCTCTCCGTGCTGCCGGCTTCCCTGGGCTCAGGCAGGAGCTTGACTTGCTCCCAGTGGTTATTACTCTGCCACTGGGAAGTCACTCCTGGCTTGCTGCCAGGGCAGGAATGTTGCTGTGCCTCCCAGTCATGCCTGCAGCACCATAGGAATGGGTACCTGTGCGCTGAATGGGAGCGGGCAGAGCCTGGCAGGTCTCAGCTTCTCCTGCACTCTCAAGGAGATGTGGTGTCACGGTCTGCTGTGGTACAAGCTGCTGGAGCTTTCCTTTCAGAGCTGGCTAGGGTCACAGGGATGCCAGGGTTCAGATGCTTTCACTTACGCCATGTCTTGACACTAATTCAGTTGGATTCCACTTAATTATGAAGTGCAAATGTTGGAGTTTGTTTTATTTAAAAGTTCTTTAATGAAATTGCGACTTGATTGAGAGTGCCAGTGAATTCAGCTTTCCAAGAGTCTGCTTGCCAGCATGCCTCAGCTCCTGTCACAGCTATGGGGAGGACTGGGATCAGGATTTCATTGGTGGGTGAGCCAACAATGGGATATGGAGGGGGACTCTGTGAACAAACCCTGACAGCACCATGTGTCCAAAAAATGCAGATTTGGCAACAGCAAGAGGCTCTGCAGATCCTCTGTGTAATCCACTTATTGGAAGGAGGAGGTTTTTAAGTGAGCAAAAAATAATTATTAAATTGAAATCTTCAGCTTTATTGGACTTTTATTTTGTTTTCTTGTGATTTTTTTGTTTGGTTTTTTTTTTAAAGAATTGGTCATATCAGTATGAAAATGAATGTGTTTAATCTTCCTTGGATATAGTTTTGAGTGGTACACTATTGCAGCCTGTTCTGTTTTCCAGGGCAAGTCATGCTCTGGTTTATGGAAACAAATACTTGTACATCTTGCAAATATAAGAGGGGTTGAAAGGCTTTTGAATAGGGATCTGCTCTTTGCTCTTTTGCTGGAAGCACTAAGCCTCATGGTGAGCAACAGATGATAGGTAATAGCTGGAACAAAGATCCACCCATTTCAGATTAAAAGGATGTTAATGGACATCAGTAGTGGGATCAGTAGGGGTAGTGGGAATCACTGCCACTTTTTTCTTGAACTGGCCTTCCCACTTAAAGAACTACTAAAACACCACTGTAGCATGCCTTCAGGTACCTGGTGACTCCAAGAAAGCATTTAAAGGATTTTTTTCCTGTAAACATGTGATCTTGTGATACAAGCTCTTTACTAGTTGGCTGTTGAAACAGTCACTCTGAAGGGGTACCAAATGACAAAAGTAACAGGATGCAGATGGAATTTAATCTCTTGGTCACATTCAGACACTATTATCAGGTCTGTCATCTGTACTTAGCATACCCAGATAGCTTTTGAGTGGTCTGCATAGACAGCTGGTAGTTTAGTAGAGATTGTGATCTTCAGAAAATACGTAGCTGATGTCTTGTGTAATACTTGCTATGGAAGTATTGGTGTCCCCAGCCTAAGTGCAACACTTGCTGGGTAGGGAACATATATGTCTGTAAAGCAGGACTCTTTGGAAGATGTTATTCAATACCCAAGCACTCAATCCCAGAAAGAGTGATAAGGGCATCCACAGAGCTGCAGGGTGATGAACTGGGAGGGGTAGATCACTCAAGGAATCCCTTTGGCTCAGTAGTGCTTGCTGCTGACTGCAGTTGCAGACTGAGGCTGGTTTGGTGGCTGCTGGTGTTTCGTAGGGACAAGAATCCCTAACTAACCTTGGAACAGGAGGAGACATGCGCCAGTGCTCTGGAAAAACCCTCAGCTGTTGTGAATTGTTTTTGTGCAGCAGTGCAAGGTCAAACACTGCTGTTGTAGCTCTCAGAATAGTGCATGGTCTCGCTGTTAAGGTACCTGCATGCATCTGGCACAGCTGCTCTTGGACAAGAAGGCAGGTATTGCCTGAGCCCACTCTGTGCACTTCACCTGAAGAGACCTTGGTGGTAGCTGGGGAAGGATTATAGCTTGGAATTCAAGCATCCAGAGGTTGTGATCAGCTGTAGGATGAGGTGGACTTGAATAAGTACTTGCAGCACTTCCCTAAGAAAATATTCTGTAGCTCAAGGGCAGAGTGCTTTGAGAGAGACTTCTGTTTCCTCCACATGCTGTGTCTGCTTTCAGATCTAATCTGCAAACAGGGACTATGTCAGGCATGAGGAACTGTGTGGACCATTTGCTTTTCTTGAGCTTTGGGCAGGTCCAAAGAGATACTGAATGCTCTGTTAAGATGCTCTGCTGGGCATTGCTTCTTCTGTGCATCCTGCAAAATAGCTCCAGAAAGCACAAGGATGCTGACAAGATGCTGCATCACCCTAGTCCTGTGAGCAGCAAGGGTTTTGTTACATGACTTCATACTTGTGGAGTATGAAGTCTGTTTTCAAAAGTTTTCCTTGGACCAAACGCCTGTGGAGCATGAAAAGGCTTTCATGTTAATCGGCCAAGTTAGCTAAGAGAATATATAATTCCTTATTCTTTTTGCAATGGAGCAAGCCTGTTTAATTAGGCAACTGGGATTTGAATTATTAAATAACAGAACAGTTTCAACCTACTTTTCTGTTGGTAAAGATCTCCAGCAACCCTGTTTTTATTCCATGGATTTTTGAATTATGAGTTCCAGAAACTCCTTGAACCTCAGGAGGATGACTTACTGGATCCAGGAGGACAGAGAAATAGGGCTCTTATTTTAAGGTCTCCTGAGCACAGCAAGTTACTCTCTGTTGTTTACATACCAGCCTCACAAGAATATGGAAATAAATGCTAGGCTGTCGAAGCAAAGCAGAAAAATTGTGTTTTCGGGCATATCCTGTGTCGAAGCATCTGTTTGGTTTTGTGCAGCATAAGAATAAATCTTTCTACTGCACAAAACTCTGGGAGCAGCTCTCTCTCTGATTTGGGGTAAAAGAGAATAGAGCAAAGTAACAGGAGCTGCAGTTCATGTGGGCTTGGGAAGACCGGTGAAGATGAACTGGCATAGCTGAGAGGTGAGAAGGGACAAAGATGAGCTGTCTCAGCCAGAGCAGTGAAGAGCTGCTGAACTTAGGCACTGATTGGAGGACTGCCACCTTCAAGGCAATGACAAAAGGGCTGAAGAAATGCCTGCTAGGGTCCATGGTTGGGGCAGACATGCCAGCAGCCCTGGGCAGGGTGTCCTTGTGGGCAGCAGGACATGAGGGACTTGCTGACAAAGCCACTTGGACCCAAAAAACTCCTGAAATGTCTCCCAGCCTCAGGCTCTCCAAGCCCTCCTGACCCCAGGCTAATGTATTCTGGCTCCTGTTTGGGACTGGTGCACTTCAAAAGCCTTGTTGAGTGAATGGGTGGGTGGAACTGGTGACCCAAAATACCATTTCCCCTTCCTAAGGCTGGGCGTATACCAAACTTGTGTCTCTATGTGGTAAAAGAATATGAACCAAAAGTGCTGAGAGATGCAGTGGTTAAATTGAAACATGCTGTGGCAGGATGAAAGTAATCTTGTCCCTTACAAGGCCTTAATGCTTTGGGGCTTTATTTATTTTATTTTTTTTCAAGTGACTGCCATCCATGCTGTCTCTATCTGTGATTTTAATAGAGATATTTTTATATGCAGGCATGTGTCAAGATTCCATCAGGTTAAATCACCCTATGTTATATTATCACTCACTAGGTTGATATAAAAACCAATATCTATAGCTGTGTTTTATTTAAAATTTGTAGTCTGAATTGTCATTGAAGATGCTGAAGTATAAGAGGATAACTCTGTGTTAGGGTCTGTGTCCCTTGCAGTGAACCTTGCAGTACAAAGAAGGAAGGGTCAAATCCAAATTTTTTGCTGTTTCTGTGAGTCTGGTATGTAAAATACGATGCAAATCAGAGATGTACATGGATTGCCAAGACTAAGGCTAATCCATAATCTCTTTGCTTGGTGTTTAAAAATAATGGCACTGTACATGCATAGGAATGGCATATGAGATCTACCCTAAGGCTAGAGCAACATAATGCTGCATCCCACTGGTTTTAAGAGACCTTGGTGTCTTGACTTGGTAGCTGTACTTCAGACCTGTGTGGTGGATGGAAATTAAAAATGGGTCTTAGGGCAGAACCGAAATATTCCTTTGGAATTTCTCAGCTGAGGTCTTTGGAAGATTGAACATGTTTCCTTGCTCAGATCCTTCTGAGTTTGGAACAGGAGAAGGAGAGCAGAGTAATTGAACCAAAGCAATTATTTGGAAGAGCTAATGAAGGACCAGGGATTCGTGTTTGAAGGTAGCTCTTGATTTACCTCAATAGTCTAGACACAGAAACTTTGTCCGGTTACTTTGCTGTATTTGGTTCATGCGTGGCCTTACCTGTGAAGTGACCCTTCCCACTGCTCAGGCAAAGCAAAGTTCTGTACACTGCTAGGAGCTCTGAACCACTCAGCAACAGCTGCAGTGTCCAGTGACACTCTAGTACCACTCACAGTGAAGGAAAGGTGAGTGTGCTCCAGCCCCAGAAAGTGACAAGCAGTGTGGTGATACCAGTGTTTAAGTGATGTTTATCCTCTTGTCCCATACAAGGTCCTTACTGGCCCTGTTGCCAAGACTCAGAGATGTGTTCACTGCCTGTATTGCTCTGCAGCCCAGCACATCTTCTCATTCCTCTGGGACAGCATCCCCTCAGGGAATCTGACTGTGCAATTTCTGCACATCTGTCAGTGTCAGCCTGATAATAAGACAGAAGAAGGCATCATGTTGGGCGTGGAGCACTGAGTACCTTGAAAGCTGACTGCTGAAATGAGTATAACCAGGTGTGGTGTATTTCTCCCATGTGAAAACAGCTTATAGTGCAAAAGCAGATGTTATTGTTTGGTGTGTGTGAAAGATGCTTTGTGGCAGAAGCGGGTGTGCCTCTCTTTTTCCTTTAACTGGCAAGAGAATCTGCTATTGCTTTCTTCTTCTTTTTCTTTTTTTTTTTTTCTCCATGCAATGGTAATTGAGTTTTGAGGGGGTTTATCTTTCCCTGAAGTTGTGGGTGAATTTCTGATGTGATTGCACAGTGTAGTGGTGGCTGGAGCCCTGCTGTTGCCTTGTTCATCAGAGCTGCTTCACGAGAATGCAGAACACTTTTGAGGTATGATTTCCCATCACATGCTAATCCAGTGAAGTGCTGTAGATTCACTTGCTGGCACTGTTTAAATCCATAATGCAGCACCACCTGCCAAACCACGGGGCATAATGGAAGTGTTAATGAATGTACATATATACCCTCCCACATGGCTGCAAGTTGAATGACTTAAGAGTCAAGGCAGAGAATTTAGGCTGAGTGTAGAAGGAACCAGAATTAGGGTATCCTGATGCAGATCTCTGCTGAAACTGGAGGGTGAGGGGTGGCCACAGGGGGTGTAAAATTGGGTCAGCTGACTTACAGGGTGCTTTCAAAGATGTGTTGATTTTCAGCTGCTGCTCTATGGATTCATCCAGTCACGACACCTGGGATGTAACTTAGGCATTCAACAACAAAGTGCAGGTACTGAGCAGCACCAGCTGGGGCCCTGGTACCTCTCTTCTGAGGGGTATTCTCATGGGATGCTTCTCTCCAGTGCTGGCAGGGTGAAGGCACTTGATAGGAGAGTGGGCTTGAGTCATGCAAGGGTAAACCCTGTTCCTCAGGGGTGGTTTGGCCAGTTGCCCACTGGTTTGAATGTCAAGGTGTGTGGTTGCCACCAGGATGGCTTGTCCAGGCTGGCACAGAGCAGAAGGAGAATAGCAGGGAAA
>NW_005054298.1:10845510-10890856 GCF_000277835.1 Geospiza fortis | reverse complement strand
CAGGCAAAGAGCTGAACGGGGACAGCCAAGGGGTTTGCCAAAGGAAGAGGCAGCAAGGCTAGCATGTGGCTGGGGTGCTGGCAGTGTACATGCACCCTGTCCTCAGGCAGGTTCACTGGAATATGCTGTGGCTTTGCAAAACCCTGCATCACTATGTGTGAGGCAGAGGCAGAGGAGGGGCCCATGCATCCACTCATCATCCCTGTACCCAGCCCTGAGTTCTGCCCACCCTCCTCTTGAGACAAGCAGTTGGATTTGCCAAGTATGGAGTCACCTCCCCAGCAGGCTGTTCGTAAATAAGAGGCTTATGCTCTTGGCAGACACTGTAACAAGCCTGGAAAAAATTACTGTTATGGGTCCTGGCCAGTGATGAGATCTTGGAGTCTTCCAAGTGACAGAGTAATGACATGGACCTGGGAAATGCCTGGAATAGCCTTCCACACAGTTCTGGGATTTAGCGTCATTAGATTCTAAGTAAAATAGGCCATGTGCCTATTTGGGTAAATTTGGGAGGCAGCTGTTCCTTCCTCTTCTGAAGTCCATGCTGGTGAAGCTCTACTAAATCTCCAGCACTACAGACCAGCATACTCTCTGTTATTCTGTGCTTGTGAGTATTAGATGTGTTGTGGGGAACCAGGGGGACTGTCCTTGATCCAAGGAAAATTTATAGAGAGCCTTTCAAGCCTGCCCTGTGCCTTGGGGTGTAGAACTATTGAAGAAATATCAGTGCTGCCCCACAGCTCACAGATAATTTCTGGGAACCTTGTGATGCAAAGTGAACAGGCAATGTGTCTTTTTTCCATATGTTATGTACAATAGTCTTTTTGCCTAGGAAGGACATAGACATGAGTCAAGTTTTGGAACAGACTTGTAGGCAGAGGACAGATTTTGTAAATAGCCTGAAGATCCCTACTCTCCTCACCTTTCTTCATCTGTCCCTTGGACTTGGTAGGATTCACCCATCCCCTAGTGGAAATGCTATTACCAGGGAACTTCACAGCCTTCATCTCTGCAGCTGTCTAAGAGATGCAAAGTGTGTTTGCCAGGAGGGAAGGGAGTCTTTAAAAAGCCATTTACATCCTGAAAGACATCCGGTAGCAACACCGGAGATGTAAAAGCATTAAATACTGAATTGAGCCTGACTGGAAGACAAATGTGGAGCCAAATGCATTGATTGATTTGCAGAAGGGTGACTGGAATGAGGTGGCCCTGTAGCCTTTCCATCCATTAATCATCTCCAAAGCATCCATAGGTGCCATGAAGTCTGTGCCTTGGAGCAGCCATGTGTGGACAGCATGGTGCCCGTGAGGCTGCAGGGCAGTGGCCCTTCAAGCAGCTGGGCAGAGAGGCAGATGCACCCCTTGTTTTGGCAGGGGCTTTGGGACTGATGTGGGGAAGGCAGAGTAGAGCAGTGAGGAGGTCCATGCTGGGCAGTCCTTGGTGCTGCTTAGGATCCCCTCACAGCTCCATGATGCAGCACAGGAATTTGTTGCCTGGACCACTTCCACCTGCCCAAGGTGATGCTGGTTGAGGCCAGGAGGGCTGTGCCATGCACATCTGGTTGCATTGCCAGTGTGAGGGCCACGTGCAGGCAGCAGAACATCTGGGCTGGAAATAGGACATTGCTAAAGCACTGGGCTATTGCTTCAGAAACCTCACTGGGCAGTATTAAGAGCAGCAAAACCACCCAGGGCAGTGAATTTGGGGTCTTTTCTATTGGTGTGTCAGCAGGCTGGGATGTTTAGGAGGGAAGCTGCCCATTTCCAGGGATTGTGCGAGCAGGAAGGGCAGCTATTGGAATTCGAAGCCGCTTCCTCCACTAAATTTGTTCTTGCTGTGTTATCTCTGCCTGGGCAGGGCAGGGGAACATCTTGGCAATCTGCTTTTTTGCTACAGTATGTTTAGGTCAGCTTCATTGGTTCCATGATAACATAGGAGAGGCCTTCCTGGCCTCACTAGCAAAGAATTTGCAATAGTAATACAGGAATCTGTCATCCCCTGATGTCTCCTGAGAGTTTTGGAAATAATTGAGTAAGGAAAGGGATGGTGGATTTAAGCACACAAGAAGTAATGGAGGTAAGAGTAGCTGAGCCAGGCCCCAATTACTGAGTAGGATGCTCTCATTTCATACCTTGGCAAAAGGCTTGGGTCAGCCTCCAGTGGACACCCCTAAACTGGCAACAATAGAGTTTTATTTGAGGTCTTAGAGATAAAGGAATGGATCTTGTGTAGCTGCTTTCTGGTCACATAACTGGATTCTTCTACAGAACTGATACTGGCAGAGCTGTAACTACAAATGACCCAAATCTGACTGAAGTATTGCTTTTAATAATAATGAAAAAAAAGAAAAAGAAATCTGGCATCTGCACCTGCCTGTTGGTTTGTCAGTGACAGAACTCTTCTTACATATTTTGAAAAGGGCACTACGTCACCAAGGGAAACAGGCTGAAGATTAATGGAGTTGTTGTGGGAGGTGGAGGAGGAGTTGGGAGAGGGAAGCAGAGTTGGTTTTGGATGACATTTGTCAGTGTGATTGACTCATGCTGTGCTGCACTTTCCATACAGATTGGGACACCGACAAGCACGACAAGCACGTGCTTCCCAGTAAAAGCAAGTGAGTCCCTGAACCCAGGGTGGCCAGGGAAAGCTGCTCAGTTCTACAGCAAGGACTCCTCCTGACATCACGTAGGGATTCACAGAGGGGGAAGGTGGGGGGCTGCCTACTACCTAAGCCACTTCCAGTGACGTGGCTTTTTATTATTATTATTTGTTCAGGCTATAATTCTGTGTTTCCTGAAATAACTACCAAGTATTCATCAGGCAGCTCCTGCCTTTAGCTGCCTTTTGTGTGAATCTCAAGTGCTTCATTACTCCCCCGGTGCCTTTTCTTTCTCTTACAGTAAATCTGAGCAGCATCTGTGTGGTGGGGGAGGTGATGCAATTTTGGGTTGAAAGGGAAAAAAGGTCTGGCTGGCACAGGAAGCCAGTGAGCAGTTCAGGGAACATAACACTTGGGGTACAGCATCTTTTTGCACAGGAGGAGAATTGATGAGGCCACTTCCAGGACCCACAGTTACCTCCCCCCACATTCAAAGCCCAGCCAATTGCAGGTCTTCATTGCTTGGTAGAGGATTTTATTTTTAAACAACAGTTGGTTCAAGGCTTTCTTTTTTTTTTTTTCTCTCCCTTTTAGTAGCAATCTGATATTGCTTTGATCACTACTCCAAAAGGAAATGCCTGTAATTTCCTGTCCAGGTCTTACCAGGTGCTGGGCTCCATCAGATCCGGAGGCTGGTGGGAGTTGGGAGCACCTGTTAGAATCTGCCTTCTTAGAAAACCTCAGAGACTTGAAATTTCATTTGTGTTTTGAAAAACCTAATGCCAGAGCTACAAAGGGCATCAGACTCTGGCTTCCCACATGACAGGTCTGTTCCATGCTGACTTCCCACTGAAGACTGGAACACAGTCCAGCTTTTGTTCAGTGTGTCCTTTCAGAGGCATTGACTGGGAAGGAAATCTGACAGACTGGAGAAAACCTGGCTAGGAGTTACTCATCTTTATTTAATAATAATTGGCAGGTTTTTTTCATACACCTATGAGTCCTTTGGCTCTTGATAGTTTAGGACATGGTCATGCCTACTTGAGGGAGAAATTCCTGAAGTTCATTCAGTCCTGATCAGCATGACTCAAGGGAAGTAGCAGCCTCCTAAAAGGGCATGTCCTGTCTTTCAAGGATTCTTAGTAGTTCCCAGCCCAAGGGATTGCCTACAACACATCAGGCTGAACTATTTTGGTACCTGGCTAGCGTCTCTGGGTGTGTCGTGGTGGTTGTGTGGCTGCAGCCAGCAGTCTGCAAGAGGAACAGAGAGGGAAGTGTTCAGATTTTGCAGAGTTTCAGCCCTGCAGGCACTGCGTGGAGCTGTTAATGCTTACAAAGTGGCTGGGTAAAAGGGTGTAATCGAGTGAGCTGTGGGCAGAGGAAGAGTTCTTAATTGCAACCGTAGGAGGAGTTGGCAGCCTCGGTGGCTGATAGTCTTCCTCAGGTGAGATTGGCCTCCTCAGGTATGCAGAGCTCTGTAAGGCCATGGGTGAGGAGCCATGGACCAAAACAAGCTGATGATAGGAAAATTGCCTTGGCCATGGGTTGATGGAATCATCAGCATCCATGCCTATACGTTAGTGTGTACTAAATCATGGCCTGTTGCTGAAGTGGACATCGGCTCCCTGAAGTTGTCTGCTTTGGAGAGCTGCAGCAGAGGAGGAGGGAGTTTGGTAGTTCCCACACAGGCCCTGCTGTAGCTTTTCTTGGAGCTTTCATAACAGAATTAAGCAATTTGTGTTGCATGTTGCCATGGAGACTGTAAATCACTGTCATGCTGGTCTTCTCAGTCAGGGAGCTGGTGTCTTTAATTGCACTACCCTCTCCTACAAATCCAGGGCTTGGTTCTGAGCTTGCTGACCTTCTGTAAAGGCCTCACCCTGGGAGCTCAGCCTCCAGGACAGCAGAGCAGAAACCAGGGAAAGGGGTGCCAGCACATTGAATATCAACTATCTGGGGTCCATTTTATTTTTTATTATTGTCTTATGGGGCCACAATTCTGCTGAGAGGCTGTGCTCAGACCCACTTGCATTCAGGGCAAGTTTTGTAATCAGGGTGGGGATTAGATACCCTACCTACAGTTTGTGGGCCAGTCATACAAACTAAGATGAATTTGGTGTTTTTATGTTACTTGGCTGCTCCAAGTGCTCAGCCCTTCCACTCTACCTCCATGTCCAGACAGGTAAATGGGGTTTTATAGAGTTTTTTCTGCCTCCTAAAAGAAAATACTTTTTGCTGAGGAGGCTCAGTTTCAGTGACACCCTTGAACCAATGTTTCTTTTTTCTTCCCATCCACCTACCCCAGAAGTAGCCACACTTCTGACTGTCTCAGCAATAGTGGCTTGTGCTCTCAGGCCACCAGTCTTGCCAGTGTGTATGAAGATGGTTGTATAAATGGCTGTATAAATCAGCCTCCTTCCAGTGACTAAACCAGAGCCCTGACGGCATTTGCCAGCGTAGGGTATGGATCCCTCTCTTGGCTGCCTCAAAATAAACAACTATATAAATTGTAAGATGATTATCATCAGACCTTATTAGTGTATTACCACATGCTGCTTTGTATTCAGACAATAGATAAAAACATTTGTGCTTCACTTTTCTCAGTCAGATCTACAGCAAACACGCTTATTCTTGCTCCCATCTGAGGAGGACTGTGTCAGTACTCTTGCCAAAAACACATGAAAATTAGCCCAAGTCTTTTGCACTTGCCTGTAGCTCTGTGCACCTTTGGGAGTGTTTAGTCTTTTCCAGGAAATGATATATGTTGTTTTAAAGGTTTGAATCATGAGCTGGTTAAGTTCATAATCTTGTCAAGGCATGAGTTGTCTTCGTGCTTTGGTTATCAGGGCAGATGGAGGGGCAGAGGGATGGAAGTGCTCGACTTTCTGAAGGTTTTCTTTATGTGCATGCATGGCTGGAGCATGGGACCTGCCATCTCAATGAAAAGAGGAGTGTTTCCATGAGCAGAGAAAACAACCCTGCAGAAACATCTAGACTTGCTGCCTTTTGACACTGAAGTTTTCATCGGTTGTGCTAGCATCACCTAAAATACAGGGAATTGTGCTCAACAGGCCAGCCTACAGTTCTTGACTTTTTTTTTTCAATTTTTGTTTTTTTCAGTTCAGTTGTTGCTGTTTTCCCCAGGCTATGTAAGAGTCAGTCTGGTGGTTCAGACACACAGCATGACCAAACTTCTGGAAACAACGGGAAGCAAATGCCCCGATTCAGCCGATAAGCATGCTGGGCAGAGACACACAGTTTGTACAATGGGCTAAACATTATCCTAGCACTTTGGGGAGCATTTCATGCAAGATAAGCTTGAGGCTTCTTAGGAGTGGGTTAAAGGGCTGGCACAAAATGTCAGTAAAAATGTAATGCTTGTTGCCAAGCAGCAGCTTGTGGTTTTGTGAGGAGGTCAAAAATCGTGCACAAACGGAGTATGTTTTTCACATCCACAGACTGTCCCCTGCCATGTCAGTAACAATCAGTCTTTCATTCCGCCGGCTGGAGCTGCTCTGCTGTGTAAAGGATGGGGTGAAATCTTGGCCATGGACAAAGCAAAAAATTGTCGTTAAATGTGTTGGAAGGAGAGGCAGAGCTTTAGCCAGGGTCTGTGTCTCAAAAAGCCTGTGAGGATCATCTGACCCCAGAAGGATTACACAAAAATAAAACTTAGTATTTCAAGCCAAAATAAGACATTTAGTTGAAATTCATTGGTTTTTCAGTAGCCCAGCCTGCTGTGTATTGATGTGTGGTCTCATAAATATGAGAAAGTGGCTTACTCAAAAACAGGGCTAAGAAACTTTTCCTTGGGGTTGTCGTGAGGAAATGCAGTGAGACTGTTTGAAACCTCAGCTGGTTTGGTCTTCTCCCCATCTAGCAGATGTTGCTTGCAGTGGAAATTCTTGCTATTCTCAAGAATTTCCTTTAAAGGTGGTTTAGAAACAAGCAGATTTGATCATGATTCTTGCTCTGAAAATGTTGGCTGGTCTCAATTTGGACAAGAGGCCTTTGCTGTTCTTAGACTCAGAAATCTCGTCCTCGGTCTCCTTATGGGCTTTTCTTTTTAGAGGTGGTATGGGGTCTCCAGTGTACTGAAAGAACATGAAACCCCCAAATTTTCCAGGTAAAAAGTGTTTTTATGATTCAATATTTTGGATTAAACTGAAGTAATGATTATGGAGAAAGGGACAAGAGAAATCAGAAACTGGATTAGGGGTTTATGTTTTTGTGTTTTCACAAGAACACAGTCAGCTTCTGTGGCACAGAGCACATCAGACTTGCTTTGTGCTTTCTGAGGATGAAGAAGTTGAAGTTGTCTTTTTAATGAAAAAGAAATCCCTAGGGTTTATTGGGAAAGCCTCCAAAAGCTTGTGTTGGTTGGTGGGGATACAGGTTGGGAACCAACAGTTTATGGAGGTCCCCTCAGAGCAGTCTTGGTCCCACCTCTGTGCTGACCCCAGCCAATGCCTGCAGCCCAAAGGGCAGCAGCAAAACCAGAATGTCTGGGAGCAGGTGCCTGCAGAAGGTGTCACCACAGCTGCTGCTGCATTGAGCAGTATTGTCAAGAAAACCAATACCAGGAAAATCAACTGCCTTGTCTTCAGCCTTATCATTATGATGAATTTTTTTTATTTTGTCTTTAAGTGTGTGAAAGACCTCCCAGAAAATGGAATGGTCATTCAGATGTGGGAGATGGCCACCTGTTTCCTCTGAGATCTGAGTCAGTATCACTGCTGCCCAAGCAGCAGTGATAAAATGATAAATGAGCAGTTTCTGCTGCTGAGTGTTGAAATGGGCCAGTCAGCAACGGCTGCCTCTTCTCCCTTCTCCACAAACTTGTGCCGTTGTCCAGTGTCAGCCAGGGAATTTTTTTCACTTTTCTTTTAAGAGCTAGCTCTGAGGTGAGGGGAGCAGTGTGACCATGCTGCTGGGAAGCTGCTCTCTAGGCTGTGTCACAGCCACAGGCACCAGCCTTCCTGCCACAGCAGGGTTGAGGGTTTTTAAAAAAAAAAGGCAAAACAAAAACCACCTGTTATTCCTGGCCTGCTGCCTTCTTGGTTTTATTTCTCAAAATTGAAAGTGAGAGAGAAGAAAGCAGCTAAGTGCATTTTTGTCTGCTGGCAGAGCCAGGATTGGGCCTTTACCTCCAGTTTCATCCATCACCAGCAGCTCTGCCTGCAGATCTGGCCCTAGGGTGTAACATACCATTTAACATTTGCTATACCTTGGGTTAAGCAGTGAGGAATAGCACAACTCTGACTTATTAATGGGATTTGGTCACTGGCAACAGGAAACTGTTGGGAGCTTGATAGGTGCACTGAGCCAGGGTGATTTTTGTCATGGCTCTGTGGACCCAGCCCTTGTAGGAAAGGTATTCAATGGCATAGGTGTTGCATGTGCATTTGGTGACAATTAGCAATGCTTGCAGACAAACAAGGCACAGTGGTGGAGATGTCTGCACTTGTAAGCACTGAGCGTGAGTTGCAGTAGAGCTGTTGGGAAGGGTTGCTGCTGCTGCTTTCCAAAAGGATTTCCAAAAGGATTCTGGATGTCAGAGCTGCCTTCATTCTCACTTCTTAGGCAGTGGGTAAAAGCTGCCTAGTGCATATTGCCCTGTTGTCTTTGCTGCTGAGTGATTGGAGATGATCTCTCTCTCTCCTGCAGGTGCAGCGCACTGGCAACATGGCTACAAGTGCCGTTCCCAGCGAAAACCTGCCCACGTACAAGCTGGTCGTTGTTGGAGATGGTGGTGTGGGCAAGAGTGCTCTCACTATTCAGTTTTTCCAGAAGATTTTTGTGCCAGACTACGACCCAACTATTGAAGACTCCTACCTGAAGCACACGGAAATAGATGGGCAGTGGGCAATTCTTGATGGTAAGCAAGCTACTGTCATGATCCCTTTTCCCTTCTAGCTGAGCACAATTGCAAATAGATCTCAGTGTCTCCCATAGCATGTTGTGTCTCTGTCCCTCCTGCTCTGCTGTGGGCTGGCAGGATCTGGAGCTGCAGTGCATGGTCTGCAGCTGGTCTCCAGCAAAGCTTCTGCTTCCAGTTGCATTGGTTCCAGTTCTGCACAGAAATGTTTCTTGCAGGCCTGTGAAAAGCTGCAGATCCTCATTGACATTTGGTGTAGGCTTCTGCAGCCAGTGAATTACAGCCCTGCCAGGTGGCTATTGCTAATGATACTTCATTGAGGCTGAACTTATCCCCTGGGAAATAACTGTGAGTGGGTAACTGAGTGAGTGGTTATAACCAGAAAGAATATTTAATCAAAACTGTTGTCCACTGACAGTGAAGAATTGTTACAGCTCTTAAACTCAGTCATTCAGGATGATGTTTTCTTGTGTAATTACCTCTCTCATTTCAATATGGGTCGGGTAGCAGCCCGGAGATCTGTTGTAACCAAGTTTTCAGTTCTTTGAAGAAAACTGCCTCTTTTTTTTTTTAAACAAAACAACATCAGTGAAACACACAAGGGAAAAAAACCCGCAAAAAACCAAAACAAAACAAAAAAAAGCCCCAAAAAAATCCCCAAACCAACCACCTTGATTAGCAGGTGAGAAGAAAGCCCTGTATTACCTGAAACTGCAGCTTTTTCATTTATGCTTCATGAAGCAGACTAACTACAGCTACAAAGGGAGTCTTGCTCTTAAATGTTGTAAGTTTTGTTTTCCTTTATAGAATAATTAAGTAGTACATAAAATCAAGCAAGTGGCCACTAACATAACTGAACTAAATTTAGCCTCACTTGTGCCAAGTTCTACCTCCGCCCTCTAGTCACGAAGGTGCTCAAGATCTTTGGTGTCTCTGCATAAGTGTCACTGGTGTGTGGGGACAGAAAGCTGGGGGATTGTCATAAGTGGTGGAATATGGTGCTGGTGGGGTTTGCTGTGAAGACTGTTAGCTTGGTCTGGAAACCTGAGATCTTAGTTGCACTCTTAAGGATTAAGAGATATAATCAGATATAATTTAGTCGGTACAAATGGCCACAAAGTCCTTAAAAGAACAGATTTTATTCAGTGTTAAAAAAAACAAAACCAGCAAACAACAAAACAAGTTAATCTTGCCAACATTTGTTCATTTGAATATGTTAACAGTTGATATGAGGCAGTATTTGTGAAATCAGTGCTGGAATGTCTCTTCTTGTCATCTGCGTTAGAGATATCTGCTCCCAATTAATCATCTCATAATGTATACATGCACCTTTATTTTTAAAATGCCAGTCCTGTGTAAAAGAGAACTCCAGTCCTGCTGTAAATTAAATTCATTATTTTGACTCCAGAATCCAGCCCTCTAAAATGTGTGACCTTTGTCTTCACTGGTATGCCCCATGTCGTGATATATATATATATATATATACACCAGCTGCTGTACCTGTTGATATTGGCTGAAACAGCCTTGGCTTTGCAAATTACTTGAAAGTAGAAAAGGCGTCTTTTACTGAATATTTGGAATTTTTGTTTATACAAAACAAACAAACAAGACTTCAACAAAAAACCCAACCCAACCTGATCTGAGTAGGAGTGATGAAAGAAACTGTTTTCCAAGGAGCAGAAACGTAACCCTTTGTTTTAATGAAAAAGCATTTCTTTTGCTCAGATGGGCTTAATGGCTGTACTTGGGCTGAACAGAATTCAGCTGTGACCTTGAATGGCATTTTGGGAATCCCTGACTTCCAGGGCTTGTGTGCCCACAGATGCTTCCCAGCCAGAGAAGTGAAACTGCAGCTGCTTCTCTTTCCTACCACTTGAGATTTTGAAAAATCACAATTTTGGAAGAAAGGCAATAGTCTTGCCTGAAAAGGGATGTGACCCTTCTCCATCTGCCCAGAAGAAACAGGGCACCAGGACTGACTAACACTTGTGTCATTTGCCTCAGCTCTCTGTCACAGGCTTTGGATCTAGGCCATTCTCAGAGGTCACCATATTCTGGGACAGCTGCTCTGTGGCTACATGAATCACTTATGGGATAAAATTAGGGACAGACATGATAGGTAGGGTCAAGATGCATCATGATAAATCCTAGACTTTCCAGTTGTTCTTTATGACCAAAGCTTTTACAAGCTGAGGTTTCATGCAGTGCTTGGTGGGCAGAAGCAGCTGCCCACCCCCAAAATCGGAACTAGTTTTGGAACATGAACAACCAAGTAAGGATATAGCATGAGGGGCTCTATAAATTTTGAAATTTTCAGAAAGAGTTATTATTAAAAAAAAAAAACATACATAGACATCCAACAACTTTTTAAAAAAGGGAAACAGCCCACCCTTTTCCAGGCTGTTGCCTGAGCAGTTCTGTACAAAGCATCTCAAGCATTTTGTAGCTGCACCAGCATTATGTTGTAAAAAAACCCTTCTGCTAGCCAGCTTGCATAAAGCATTTGGCTTCCCTCCATGGAGACCTTCACCCACATTTATTCAAGAGCACTAACTGCCTGCATGATGAAATGTTTGACTTGCATTTTTTTCTTTAGCTCAAATCTCAGTGAAAGTAGACTGGGATGGAATAGGGTTCTATTTTAGATCTCAAAATCTTCCTTTACCTGTTTGTTCTTCAGCTTGGGCATGTCTCTATTTTTCTTACCAGGAGTTGTCTGTGATAGTTCCCTGCCTCCCAGAAGATTGTGGGACCTGTGCTTGTTGTGTTCATGTTCCACACTACACAAACCCTCTTTGTTGTTGACCTTGTGCCAGCTTTAGAAGACCATCAACACAGTGTTTGGAAGACAAGCGTTGTAGAGTGGAAGAGGGCACTTAACCTGAATCAAAGATGCACAGGCAATTTGTGGCTAGCCCATTTTTTCGTAGCTGCCACTCTAATGAGGCTTTAGGACCAGCCTTCATTTTTCTCCGCATATGTTATCTTGGTTTATTCCTTGCTGGTAGTGCTGAAATCAGCACAGTGCTGTGCTCGGTGAAATGCACATAGGTGCCCTACAGATATGAGGGCAGAATTAAGTGGGGGCCAGGGTTAATCTGCTTTGATTAGCTCTTGCTGCAGTTGCATTGCTGTGATTAATTTTGCACACTCCTTTCTGTGTGCAGGCTAACAGCAAGTAGCAGAGAATTTCTTTTGGTGTGGCTGCCAAATGCCAGTCTGAAATTATTAATCTGGGCATGAAGCCAGAAGTGGAATACCTTAATATGGCAAAAAAGTTCCCTATGGTTCAGAATTCCTTATGGTTCATACATCACACAGAGATGAAAAGGTGGCAAGCAAAGGGAGATGAAGAGATGACCACAAGCTTGGTCTTGTTGGGGAATTGGGCTGAACTCTTAGCTGTCAGTAGAGCTGTGCCAATTGGTATGAGCCAAACAAGGAATTGTGTTGGCTGAAAGGAAGCTGAGGTCTCCTTCCTCTTCCCTTTCCTTTCCCTGGTATGATTTTGATGAAACTCTCACAGCCTAGAAGTTGTCTCTCTGCTCCTGAGGTTCAGTTTTCCTTCTAGTTCTCTTCCCAAGACCTCCATCCCAGTCCTGGGGTGCCCTTGTGCTGGGCTGGACCTGCACAGCCTGATGTGCACCCCTGTGCACTCACACCAGGCTCCATTCCTTCCCCCACACTCTGTCTACCCTTCCCACCTGTCTACCCCTTGCATGCCTTTTTGTGGAGGGATGCTAGTCATTTCTGGGCACACAGAAATTTTGCTGCTAGTCATTTCTGGGCACACAGTCTGCTTTTCTTCTGGGGAAACTTGAGATCAACTCAGCCACGAGGCCAGAGGGAGATCAAAGGTCACTTCAGATTTGCAGGCAGAAGAGTTGGTTTGTGGCTCGCTTTCTTCTTGTTTTTGTTAATTTAGAGTAGCATCACTGAGAGCATTAAAATTCAAGTTAAATTTGTACTTTCATTATTTTATTTGTGTATACAGTATTTCCCCTCCCTTAATTGCTGGGATTTTGCAACAATGAAAGAGGGGGTTTTGTCTTGGGTCGGATTTTTTTCCTGCCAGGAAAATTTTGATGTTGCAACATGGAAAACACAAGGCTTTGAATACTTGCCCTTTGTTAGAGAAAGGGCTCCTTTAAGGGCTTGCATCTTTTTTTCTGTTTATTGATGTGGAAGCCTGTCTTCTTTTTGCTCAAAGAAAGGGCAAGAATTCAAGTACTTGGGTTTTCTATGTTATAACATCTGTGTATTTAGCTAGGGCACAGAAGAAGGGCTCATAAAAGCCCCCAGTGTTTTCCTATCATGTGTTTTTTGCTGAGGAAAGCTGTCATGCCAGGAGCAGCGTGGCTGTGTCTGAGAAGGAGCAGAAGCATCAGTGACAGAGTGAAGCATCTGCCTTGCTTTGCACATGGCAAGGGCACCTCATACCTCTTCAAGGTGACTTGGGGTGTGGGGACACAGAATGGGAGCTGTGACCCCAGTACCCCATCTGTGCAGTGCCCAGAATACCAATTCCTCAGCTGAAGGCAGTGCCCTCTCCCACGGTGCTGCTGATGGAAGACAGAGACTGTGGAGGTGGCTTTGCTCAGCCTGAGGCTCGTTAGTTTGACTTGGCAATTCAAACTAAATTTTCCCATGAGCTTAGGTACCAAGCTGCAGGGCAGTGAAACCCAAAGGCTTAAGGACAGAAAATGGGTTGACGTGCCTGTCAGTTCATCTTTATCCCCTCTGGATGCCATGGACAGTGGAGAAACTCTCTTGAGGTGACCTATACACCGTGCTGCCTGGCAAGGTAAAGATGTAGCAGGACATTTTGCCTAAATATGAAAAGAGAAGAGCTCACCTGCACAATGAGATCTGAGCTCCTCGAAGGCTGGGAATGCTGTGTTTGAACTGAATCCAGCCTAGGCTCCAGAAAAAGCAATGCTATTGCTGGCTTAGAGTTCACAGTGTGTCTCTGCCCTTGGTTTAGGTTCACCAAGTGCCTTTGTCTCTGGATGGGCACTTGGAGCACTGTCAGTTGCAGAGGCATTGCCACATGGTACACCTTGAAGCACCAAGGGCTTCTATTTTGGACCACAGATTCCTGTGTATTCCTGGGCTCCTGTGCCTGCTCAGAAGTGCTTTCTAGGCAGCTGCACTCTTGCATAACCCATCAGGATTCACAGAAAAATGGTATGGAGAGCTCTAAAGGGGCAGGATTCAATTAGCAAGGAGTTCATCACAGCAGCTGGAGGTCACATCTACTGGAAACTCGAAAAGGCCATCTCTTCACTCAGCAACCTCTTACCTGCAGAGCAGGAGACCTCCCTGCTGGGCTCTCACAGCCTAATTGCTCTTAGTTTAGTCTCCAGCTGGTCTCATGATAGCTCTAAATGGCTTTGCCCTCTTTGGATGTCTGTTCCTACATCATACATCATCCTTGGCTTCTCTCTCCTTCAGCTTACCCAAATGCTTTCATAATTACTCCTCCTTGCTTCTTTGGTCAAATCTGTGAGAAATTTACGACGTTTTCTTTTGGGAGTCCCTGACTATGTGCAGCCTATGAGTCTGATTTCAGTTCTTGGAAGAATGAGGTAGGAGAAACCCACTGTGCTTTGGTCCTTGTTTCCATGCTGGCATTTATGTGCTGCCAGTGGGGCAACTGGTGGTTTCAAGTGTGCCAGTTCACAGTTCTCTGCTCATGGTTCTTTCTGTCTTCTGGCATCCTGTCTGGAGAAACAGGAATTTTAAAAGAAGGTGAATGCTGGCTAACATGCTAAATCTTCTCATCCCTTTGGGAAGACAATCACCTTCTGAGCTCCCCCTTCCCAAGCTTCTCCTTGCTCTTTCCCATTTCTGTAGGTAGGAGTTATCTTGAAGCGCTTATGTCACAAGATACCACAAGCAAAGCCACTTCCATCTGTCCCTTTTTTGGTGCTGATGCTTTTCAGGATGGGGTCCTTCCCTGCCTACAAAGGATTCAGATCCCTCTCCTTGCTGTTGTTTACAATTCACAAAGCACAGAAGCGTTAGGCTGGGGATTTGCCTTGATGAAGAGCACGTTTAATGTTAAGACAAGGACTTTCTCTGGCCATCTACACAATGCTTAACTTTGTATTAATAACCTTAACCTTCACTGCTATGTGTCTTTTACTTACACTTTCAGATTGCCATTTTAAATGCTGCCTGGACTTGCTCACCTTTTTATCAATGCTGCAAGTGAATTCCCTTTAAACAGCAGCTGCTGACACAGCAGCTCTGTCTGTGTTTAGGGTGATGGCCAAGATCCAGGCAAGGTAGGAGAGCCCTGTGCACTGGGGTATCCCCACAGCCCCCGCCAGGGCTTGCCCCCTCTCCCAGGGGATGCAGAGCTTTGGAGGGGCAGCAGCTGGAGATGGGTTGATGGGTGCAAAGGCACAGCTGGATGCTTCTTATGTGTTTCATGAGAAGTTTGCAAATGTGCCATAGCAAGGGGAAGTCCCTAAGTAAATTACCATGCAGGATACAGCACATCCATCTCCACCTTCCTGCCCACAGCTTGTGCTGGGGCACCTGCCCTGTCTCAGGGGGAGGGAGGGCAGGAGGGCCCAGCTCTCAGCAGGGAGCTCTCCCACTCCCCCACAGGTTGGGTTTGTGTGCTGGCTGTCAGCTCTCAGCCCTGCTCTGACACCGTGTCTAGCTGCTGCAGGAGTCAGATGAGGGCAGCCCAGCCTCTCTGTACAGGTTGGGCAGGTAGGAGAGATTAATTTCCTCTTCTGTCCCAGCTCCAGAGCCCTGGCCTTATTCAATGGTAGCAATTCTGCCCAGGGCATAGAAATTTACCAGCACATGCAGTCTCTTTGGGTTTTCTATTTCCTTTTTTTTTCTCTTTTTTTTTTTTTTTTTTTTGTACAGTCCTTAAGAATAGCTAAAATGCCTTTGAGCTGAGACCCTTGTTTCCTAGATTTAGAGGGGAGGAGCAGGATAAAAGGCTATGAAGAGACTCGGGTGACTTTCCAACAATCTTGGCAAATAAGCCTAAATCTGAGGGTCTTTGCAAGAGCCTGGAAGCTCTTTTTACTTTAAGAGCTCATGAAAGCAGACATTTAACACCAGTTAAGGCAGGAGAACAAATGAGGCTGAAGGCTGTAAAGGGCCTGCCAGCACAAAGGAGGGTCTCCAGGTCTTCCAGTGTAGCTGTCTCTCCTCCAGACATGCAGTGGAGGTGTGTGGCTGGCTCGTGTGCTGCGCTGTGACATGCAGCGTGTCCACCTGTGCTGATGCTGCAAAACGGTCTTTATCATGGTCCCATCTGGAAACTGGGGCAGCCTGAGCACTTCCCCTACAGGGAACACCTTGCTGGGTCTGTGGAATGGTTCAGACCAGACAAACCTGTATCAAGCCCTGCTGCTCTGTCAGCAGTATGCTCCTGCCACTGTCTCCATCCACAGCTACCCTGGGCTTTCCCCATCACTTGTGGGCAGCAGGTGTTTACACCACGGCTGTACAGCAGAGGCAAAACAGTTTTCCCACCCAGCCCAGTTGACTGGGATGTGAAAATGCTCCCAGTCATCATGAAGGTCCCACGTTTGCCTCTGGGGTGCAAGGATGCATTAGGACTAGCACTTCTGAGCAGCTGGTGCACTCTGAGTGCAGCCCATGTTGGTACTGGCACAGCCTAAACTGATGAACTCGTCTGGTACCCTCCTCCTGCCAGACAGAATCCTGGCTGTGCACAAAGCTGGGGCTCAGGAGGTAGCACTGATGTGTGTATGTGGTGCTTACCCAGAAGGCTGGGGTAGCTTGTTCCACAAGTGATGGGACCCCCTGCAAGACAGATCCATGGAAAACCAGTGAGTTATGATTCCATTAAGTTTAATCTAGTGGGGAACAGCATCTGAGTGGCTGTCACAACTGAGGTGTTTTAGGGGATCTGAGCATGGATTTATTCACTGAAACGTAATCACTGTATTGGATGTGCAAGGTACTTAAAGCTTTTCCATCTCCTTTAGTTACCTTCTTAGTATCAGCACACATTTGGGACTAAATATTTAAGGGGAGTTCCCCAAGGCTTACTCTGAAAGGACAAAATCGTCTAGAAACAATATTCAGGTGTTGAGAAAAGGAAAATGCTTGTAGCTGTTACTTTGGGTTGTCTCCCAGCTCTGCTTCACCAAGCATTTTGTAGGTTATCCCTGACATTTAAACTGGCTTTTAGCTAATCTTCTAGTCTTGGGTTTCTTCTTCTGGGAGAAGGGAAAGTTGGGAGGGTTGTGAAATACTTTGAGCCGTATCTTGCCAGAGCAGCAACTGTCCAAATTCAGTGATCTGTGTTTGGTACTGGAAAAGGAAAATTAAATCCACGGTGTCATCTTCCCCTCCTCTCATCTTAGGCATACAAGGATGGGTGAGGTCTGGGACAGAAACCCCCTTGTCAATCCAACTTGATTTCATCAGATCTTTCAGCCTTTGAGGAAGCCCAGCAGAGGCAGAAAGGCCACAGGACAGATAGTGGTGCCAGCAGCTACAGGTCCCTCACAATAATTAAAAACCTTTGTCTCTTCTGTCCTAGTTCTGGATACTGCAGGCCAAGAGGAGTTCAGTGCAATGCGGGAGCAGTACATGAGGACTGGAGATGGTTTCCTCATCGTCTACTCGGTGACAGACAAGGCCAGCTTTGAGCACGTGGACCGGTTCCACCAGCTGATCCTGAGAGTCAAGGACAGGTGAGTGCCATGGGGCTCCCCACCATCCTGGGGCATGGCTGTACACCTGACCCCAGCTTCTGCCTTCTGCATGTCCTGAGACAAATCCTTATGAGGCATTTGTGGACCTCAGTGTGGTGAATAAGTGGTTTACTTCCGATAAGCATGAAGGGCTTTCAGTGTGGAAAGGGTCAGTGGTGTTACAATGGAGTGAAAATGTGTCTGGAAGGCAGAAACTTCTGCCAGAGCAGTGTGAGAAAGAGAGATCAGACACCTTTGAAGGTGACCAGCTCAGCTCTGAAGAGGAGGAAGGATGCTCTGTGCACAGTGCAGGCACTTCAGGATCACCAGCAGGGAGTCAGCAAGCATTCAGCCCTAATTATTCTGCGTGTCGTGGTACCATCTTCCTGTGCCTGGCTTGTGCCAAACACACCTTCGAAGGCCCTGCATTATTTGGGGGTGTGAGCAAGTGTCTTGAAGGGGAAAAAACTCGTGCTGGAAGGAACTTTCTTACCAGGGATGTAATGTAGTTAATGCACTGTGCTCTGCAGTGAGCAATTACACAGAATAAAACATCTGTCTGTGCCTGGGGATGCAGCAAGAGAGGTCGCCTCTCTCCTCCTTGCATGTGCAGGGGAAAAGGTATCACTGGGAATTTAATCATGGTAAATAAATGTGTCCGGGCACAGTGAGGGGAAGCTGCTGGTTTATCTACAAGATAACTCCCTCTTCCCATCCTGGTTCAAGAGGCAATGGATCCATTCTCACTGGGTGGGGTGTGAATTAAGCTCTTATATGTCTGCAGCTTTGAATCACTTAGTTCTTCCGTTCATAATGACTTTTAATTATGGAAGTCATCAAGAAAAGTCACCAGAGGGTTTGGGCCTCGTTGCTGGCTTCCTTTCACAGCTCTGAATAACTTCCCCACAGGAAGGGTGGACTCCTATCATGTGAGGTTCACAGCTGACAGCTCTTCCAGTAAAACGTCCAAAGTGTAGCCCACAAGAGTGAAAAGAAAAGGAAAAACCACCCTTTGATTTCATTGAAATGAAGAAGAATGTCAGTCCCTCAGTCAGCCTCTCAGATCACAGCAGCATCAGCACTGCTGGCTTAGCTTGGGGCAAAGTAAATCTGTTTCTAAAAACTGAAGGAGACAGGACAGAATTTCCTGTAACCTGCCCCAATCTGATGCTGATTTTATCTAATTTAACTTGGTGAAAATAAGATATGGTGTTCACTGTTTGCTCTGGACTGAAACTTTTGCCCTCCATACACGCTGCGCAGTGCTGCAGCAGCGTGTGAGAGGCAGGAAGTGAAACGGGCTGGCGAGGTTGTTTGTGCTCCCTGCTCAGCGCCGCTCCGAGCGTGAGGAGCGTATCAATGCTTCACCAAAACCTGAGCTGGGGCAGAAAATCGCAGCAGTGGGATCAACGTGAGTAAAAACCCTTCTGCTAAACCCACAGGGAGCTGGGAGCAGAGCATCGCCCTGGTTTTCAGTCTGGCAGGCAGTTTTGGCAACTTAAAATCCAAAAGAATTGCAGGCTGCTGTGTTAGCAGGGCTGTTCAAAGCCTTCCTCCCATTTTCTTTCCACAACTTTCATTATAGTAAAATTTCCAACTGTAGCAGCTTTGTCCAACTAGCATTTGTACAGCTTACAATAGGGAACAAAGTCCCTGTAGAGTTTTATGCCTGATGTAAACAAGGAAAATGAGATACCATCCAAAAGTAATCCCTTTCTAATCAATGTGCTGCAAGCCAAAAAGCAATCAAATAATCCAGACAGGCAAATATTTTGCTCCAGAAGGATCAGAGTCAAGATATATCAATGCTCAGGTATTAACATTAAATCACAGTCACATTATCAGAATGAATAACTCTAAGGCTCATTTAAAATGCAGAGTGCAGTACAGTATTTTTCCAGGCAGAGCAATGGGGCAACATGCCAGAGGGAAGATGGAGCTCTTATCATCTCAATGAAAAATGACCCAGAAATGCTGTTCAAAAATCCAGAGTTACCAGGGAAGTGTTTTATACAGAAATGAATATGGCCAGCTGCTCCTTACCCCAGTAAAATCAGCTCTGTTACAGCAGAGAACACTGGGAGCATTTAGGCGGGGCTTAAATATAAGACAACAATACTGCAGTAAGTGTCAGTGATCAGAAGGGACCTCCTCCCTCCCAGCAGTGGCTAAGAGGCCCTGCAGCAGCTGATTGCTCTGTTTCATAAGGCCAGAGGAGAGAGTGTGGCACTGCCAACACCTCCCATGGCTCCCAACCTAGGTTCTGTTTATTGCTGGAACAGTGGAGCTTTCTGCAGGGGGAGAAGGGGAGAGCCTTGCACAGGACATGCTGTGGATAAATGCATCTCTTCTCAGGTGGTAGCTGAAGGCAGGCACTTACATGCCTGGTAGTTAAGGAAATACTGAGTATTATTCAGAGAGAGATGGGTTTGGTATTTTTATCTGGGATTAGAAACAGGTGATGGTAGGTAATAGCGCTGGAAGCTTAACTAATCTCTTTGGTTGCTTCCAGCTACCATTGCCAAGCCCAGTTTGTCTTGGGGTAACAGCTGATAGGCATCTCTGCTCCCACTCATTTTCTTCACCATTTGATGCCCCTCTAAGCATCAGCTCCCAGAGCCCATCTTTCTTTCCCCCACAGTTGCTCTCAGTAGATGACCAGGAAAGAAATTACTCCAATTCTTCCATCATCCCTCAATATCTTGCCAAGATATGCAGTTACTGAGATGCCTTAACTAATACGAAAGAGTCCCAGTCTCCTGTCCAAGATCTGTCTTTATGTCTCAGTTGATTTTCTGGCTAATTCTCTAGATCTTTCTTCACCTAGTTGGATCTTCAGGCTTAGTTATCATCAGGCATTGCAGAAATTGTGACAATAAGTTCCTGAAGTCCCTACAAATAACAAGGAATGTGTGCATGCATGCAACTTGTCAAGTAAATTTTTACAATATGGGCATATGTATAGCACAGCCTGGGGGTTTTCTTTTTATTTCTTTACACATGTGGTATGTCTGTAGCTGAATATGCTAGATGATGTCAGCATCAAAAAGTGAAATTTATGCTCATAATTTTTGTTGTAGTGTAGTAATAATTGGGTGTTGGTTTTGATTTTTTCCAGGGAGTCTTTTCCAATGATTTTGGTGGCAAACAAAGTTGATCTAATGCACTTACGGAAAATTACAAGAGAACAGGGGAGAGAAATGGCAACAAAACATAACGTAAGTTTGCAGGATTATTTAATGGCTTATTGAAAGTCCTATTACAGGCATTCAGGATCGAAAGCTGTGCTCATTAGGAGCTGCATTAAAGCTTACAATGAAACATTTGTAAATACGTTTTTGACTACTACAAAGTAGCAGCTCTGCAGTTCCTTCCAGTAGGGCCACTTCATGACTGAAACCAGAACCTCTGCTGTGCACCTGGCTGTAGGAGAGCTGTGGCCATCACTGAGACTTCTGTACAAGGTGTCTGAAAGTGCTGAGAAGTGCTCAGGATGAGGGAAGAAAGTGCACCTCCCTGGAGTGAAAAAGCAGAGTCAGGCATTAGAAGGTGTATCCAGGTGCCTGAGCTTGTTAAAGATAATGAAGTTAACAGGGTTGTTAAGCCTATATAAATCTGGCCCACCATCTCAGCTCTACATTATTCATGCTGTTAGTTTAGCCTGAGAAATTGGTCTTAAATGGGTGTAGATCACATGCTGCTCCACTAATCACCTCGAAATGCCAGCAGCCCTGAATACCCAGAGGGAGACAACAGCTCCCTTAGGAAGTGGAACTGAAGGAAAGGTTAAAGGCAAACAAGCCTGAGACCTCTTGGCAGCTTGCTGTGCCTAAAGGACAAGTGTGTGGTGGTTTCTAAGCAAACCTCGATGGGAGTTTGGCAGGGCAGGTTCACTCCCCCCCTCCCCACGGAATCTGGTTTCTGTCAGAGCCAGGACACCTAAACTGCAGCACAGCATGTTGTATCCATCTGTATACACACGCCTTGGAAAAGGCCATGCATGAAAATACCTTATCAGAGGCAGTTTTATAAATCTGCCAGTGTGCTGGACAAGCACTCTAGGAGGCCCCATCTGGCTGTCAGACTTTGAAGGGGAAGATCATTTTACACTGAAGGGGAATTGTAGTCATGAAATATTCATGCAGTAGTCCCAATAAAATGTGGCAAGCAAGAATTTTTGGCAAGTGCTGGTCTTTCAACAACCTTCGGCTATTTTCATGTCTGTGAGCACAGCTCAGGGGGAGAGAACATCTGATGACATGAAGTCTGGGATTATTCTCCCCCAAACCCAGACCTCAATAGCAGCTGTTTAGCCTGGTGCTTATTCCAGACCTTTTGTAAGCAGTCGCTGACCTTGCTGCAAGCGTGAGGGTGTTGATAGCAGTGTCATGGCAACGTTTTGTTTACCTGTATTTCCGTGGTATTAGCAGCCCATTTCTCCAGCCTTCAGGCTTTTCATTTTGAAGCTGGTATTATCACTGATCTCTTTCATGATACACTTCTCTCCTCCAGATTCCTTATATAGAAACCAGTGCCAAGGACCCACCTCTGAACGTGGACAAGGCCTTCCATGATCTCGTGAGGGTAATAAGGTAAGCTGCAAACTCCTCCCTTCCTTACTGCCCGTGGATGGGACATGCAGGAGTCATGGCCCAGAGAGTCAGGAGCCAATTTCTGGGGAACCAGGTTTTCTTGGGGGTGGGATATTTCTGGTGTTTATTAACTTTCTTGTCCTGTATCTGCTTAGGTCTGTTACTAGCACTTAGCTACCCGTGCAGGACATCAATACCATGCCCAGTAAGATGTAGCTGTGGCTGTAATGAAAACTTTTTATTCAATGAACAGTGCAAAGCCTACTATAATGATCAGCTCTAAAAGGCTGGCACTGAAAGCTCTGGACCAGTAATTAGCATTTTCATAGTTTTGTCCTCTCAAGGTCTTGCCTTGCTAGAAGTTAAAAAGGACCAGCAAAAGATTCTACAACATTCTAATGTTGTAGGTGACTTCTAATATTTTCTGCTCACTAAATGGAAAAAATTAAGCCATTTTGTATGAGAAACTGCATGACCTAATGGCTAAGCCCCAGGTTTCCTCAGACTGCAGAGGTTTGTTCCCAGTTCTGGCATGAGCTGCCTTTGCTCGTTTTGGCAAACGCGCTCTCCGGGCGAACCCCTGCTCAGGCTGCCAGCAGGGAGGGACTGCCTTCCCAGAGCCCGGCTCCCCTGCAGGAAAAGAGCTGCACACACCTCCCAGCATCTCTGCTGATAACCTCAGTTCTCTCTGAGAAGATTTGTTTTTCTGGCACTAGTTGTCTGCCAGATTTTCTGGGCCCTCATTTTTCATGTTTTGGGAGGGCGCTGAGCTGAAATCATGCTCCTCCCTGCCGCGCAGTCAAAGTGCCTCGCCCGGCAATTAAACCACAAGGCATTTATTCACAGCATATCTGTACTTGTGAATATCCTAGCAGAGCCTCAAGCCAGCCTCCATCAAAACCAGATGGTACTGCCCACTCTTCCCACATGTCTCAAAAGCAGAGGGCAGAAAGTCTTTGGAGAACTGAGTTGGAAGTGTCCCAAGCTCTTCCCCAACTGTTCTCTAACTCAGTATTAGCTGGCTGGATATTACTTTTGTGTTGCAGCAAGCTCTTACCACCATCTACTCTGCTCTGCAGGAAAGGAAAACAGCCAAAATAAGATGGAAAGGCTTTGTTTGCTTTCTCCACGTAACACAGCTCCAGGCAGGCTGAAAGGAGTATTGTAATGAGGCATTACTAATTTCAAGCCCTGAAAATGCACTCCATAACCTCAAAAATAAGTGGTACACCTCAGTTTCCTGAGTAGCTGCTGTGAAAGTCTTTGCCAGCCTGTGATGTCAAGAGCACCAGCAATGTTCACAAGAGCTGGAACTTGGGTTAAGTCAGAGAGCAGGAAGATGCTGTGTGATATGGCTGGACATTGGCCACAAAGCAGCTTTGCTTGGTTTTTCGACATTACAAACTGTCCACAGTCAAGGGTAGCATCACCCATCAGGTATTGTTTTTCTGGTTTTCAAGTAAGCTTTTTCAAATAAAATGAAAATTTCAGCTCCCTCGTAACCGTCATTGACAAAGTGCTTTGCAAATGAAGGCCTTCCTCAGAGCCCTTGTGAGCTCTCAGGGTGAGGATGCTTGATCAGGGTTGCACTGTTGGTGCTCCTTGCACTTGGCTGATTCCCAGTTTATTTAGCTTCATGCAAGAAACTGTTGTCTGGAAGTAATCCAGAAAGGAGCAGGGTGATTGAGTCCACTCAATGGATGTTTTAAATTTCCTGATGCCCCTTTTATGCTGCAGCAGTGCACACACAGGAACTGTCACAGCAGAAGCCTTGAGCAGGCCCAGGGTGTGGTTTCTGGATCTCTAAAACAGATCCAGAAGTGTATGAACAGCTTGTGGTCACTTAGTGTTTATCCAGATTTAAAGTATTTTCTGAATTTCATGTTTGTCGTTTTGAGCTTTAAAGTTTTATGGTTTTCACACCTCCAGCCTTCATATTCACTAAGAAAAAGTCTTACTAGTCAAAGCTGAGTTTTTCAGGTGGTTGCAAGAATTTGGAAGCTGAGGCTGTAAGAGAAACACCAGCTAAAGCCATAGTGATTTATGCCCCAGTGATGTCTCATCCTGGTCTGGATTACTTAGTATGAACACTTGGTTTAATGCCTGCCATATTACATGACAAAGAGGCTGCTTTTGAACTGTTCAGACTCTCAGGTTTGAATCTAAAGAAGCTGCTGGTGTCTGTATGTTTTATCTTGCACTAAAATCTGCATCTACAGGCTGCCTGTCAGGTGTTTGAGCTACAGAGCCTTCACTGGGTTTGCACTGCTGGGCTGGCAGAGTAGCTGCTGCAGCCGGGTGCAGCTGCAAACAGGCATTTGGGCAGTGCCTCATCCTACTGGACAGGGAGAAGCCCTGAACAGAATGCTTCAGAGGCTGCTCACAGCTCCAGGGCACACTGCAGGAGGGCTCTCAGTTGTGTGCTCCTGGTGGCTGCAACTTCAGACAGCCAGGGACATCTTTCTGGGGTCAGCTCATTCTCTGTGCACTGGTGCTCTTCACAACATCAGAGGAAGCCAGAGCCCCTTCAGCAGCAAACTCAGTTTATTTTTTAGCTGCCCTCCATCATCAAGTCTGCATCAGTGCAGCTGGCTAAGGGCAATGCCAGCTGAAAGGCAGAAGAGTATATTTCTCTGTGCTCTCTGTGTCTCTCTCATCCTCTTCCCTACGGAGTGTCAGCAGTGTAATGGATGCATCACTTGGAGCTTCCCTGTTTCCCAGAGGAGCCCCCATGGCAGGGGAGGAGGCAGCAGTTCACCATGGGCAGCTGGAGGCATAGTGCCCTGGCAGGACATACATCCCTGCCATTATCCTTAATGGCTTCTTTCCTGAAGAATGCAGCCAGGCCCAGCTGTGTGGCATGAAAAGCCATGCAGTGCTGGACAGGTATATGGAGATACGTATGCAAATATGCACATGCACACCAAGATGCTGCTCTACAGGCTGCCCAGGGCTCTGGATCCAGCCCAGCCTTATGTCTCACCTGCCTGCTTTCTTCTCTGTCTCCCAAAACAGGCAACAGATCCCAGAGAAAAGTCAGAAGAAGAAGAAAAAGACCAAATGGCGAGGGGACAGAGCCACGGGCTCCCACAAACTCCAGTGTGTGATTTTGTGACAGGACACCCTGGGAGTGCCTTGGATGCCTCCCTCCTCCCCTCCTGACCCCCCAGCAGCCCGGGTGAGGAGCTGCAGCTCGATGCTGATGCCCACAGGGCCCCGTGGCCCCCGGGCTCCTACGGCGGCTCAGACACGGAGCGGGCGGCTCAAAGGGTCCGGACCCTGGAGAGGAGCTGCGCGTCAGGGCCAGCGTGGGAGCTGTGCCAATGGGAGGCAGAAGGGATCAGCAGGACCTCAACTCTCAAACATCCCCAGCACCTTCCAGGGGCCTCCATGATGTTTATAAAAACAAAAAAAAAAGCCGAGGCAGAAGTTTAAAAAAAAAAGTGTTTGTTTTATCTGCAAACATTTCTCTTTGTGACCCATTTCTGAACAGCCTTGAATAGCCCCCCTATTTGGTATAGTTGTCTGTGTGTGTGGGGGAAGGGAAAAGGGTTTTTCTTTCTCTTAATTTTTTTTTGTCCTCTTCTTCCTTTTTGTTGTTTGCTCAGCAAGTGTTGGGTTGCAAAGAAACAACGGTCAGGCTTAGATTTTTTGCACTGGACTCTCTCTTGGGCAGCAGTGCCAAAACACAGCTTCATATGAAAGTGCATAGATTTGGAGGAAGAAAATTAATTCCAGCTGCTCTGGGTGCTCCAGACATTGTGTCAGACTCTGGAGGGTTGCCAGCTCACAGACCATAAACTCCAGTTTAGGAAAGGAGGTTTGGGCTTGGATTATATATTTTTTTTCTTACCCTTTGTCAAGAGGTTTTGTTTCTGTTTTGTAACTTCGGACATGTCAAACTTAAGACATTTTGTTAACCTGGAAGTATTTAAATTAAAGTAATTTACAAATGGAAGGGTATGTCATTTTTGGGGGAGGCGGGTGGAGGGGAAGGGAGAAAGGAAGTAAAATCTGAACTGAATTCGTTATTTGGGTGTTGAATTTCTCCCTCATAAATGCATGTAAAGTGGTGTGATCTAAATCACTCTATTATTCCTTAACCTTTCCCTGCAAAGCCACTCAGGGGTAGATTAATTGTTTTGCTTTTCCCAGGCTCATCTCACACACACAGGAAACAAAATCTGTTTATGGAGTTTGGCTCAATGTTTCTTCTTCTCCCTCCTTCGCCAAGTCGCTGACTTGAAAGGAAGAGGTGTTTTTAAAATGATTCAAGTGGGATGGGTCTCTTCATAAGCTGACTGTATCTAAAATGTCTCCCTGAAAACAGCAAGGACTAAATATGCATTATGAAAAGACAAGGCAAAAACCCTGCAAGCATTCAAACTGCCATCTGTAGCACCAGAAATATGGCTGTGCACATCCTGGAGGGGCCACGTGTTCTTTCACACCTTTCCTGGCAGTAAGAACTGCAGTAGCAGATTTGTCTTTAATGGTATGTCATGTGCTGGATTGAATCCATTGGCTCCATTCATG
Organism: Geospiza fortis; assembly: GCF_000277835.1. NCBI lineage: Eukaryota > Metazoa > Chordata > Aves > Passeriformes > Thraupidae > Geospiza > Geospiza fortis. The sequence goes on along the minus strand of NW_005054298.1, from coordinate 10,864,552 downwards.
TGGTCACCAAATCTGTTTAAAAGTAGCAACTTGCTTTTCATCAGCTTGAATCCTATTCAAATATGCTTTGTGGGCATGATTTAGAATATTGGTAGAGTATGAATGCCTGGGATTTATGTGTCTGAGCACAGAAAATCCTGGTATTGAATATTGAAGATACCCATCCAAGATGATGATTATCACAAACTTAGTTGACCATACTTGTCTATTTGCCATCAGATTTCATTTCTTAACCCTTTGCCAGGCCACTTTTTAGAAGTGAGTTGGCTGCTGATTATTTTTCAGGTGAATGAGGGTAATGGAAACATGTTCTTAATTTGTCCAGTCTTCATCATTCCCAGAAGATGGCAAAGGCCTGTGGCTGGGCTCAGCAAGCTGCTTGGGGTAATGCTGGCTCTACTGCCTCTGTCCCCTTTGGTGTGGTGACAGGTGCTGGGGATGGATTAAGCAGAGGGATATTGGAAAGAAGTGTCTCTCACAGACTCTTAGGTTGGATGTGGGCCATGCACTTCAGTGAAGTAGCAACGTGCTGTGTCAGCTGAGATGTGGCTCCCGACCATGGCAGCGTTTCTCCCTGTGCTGGCTGAACAGAACTGCAGCAACTGAAGCCATCCACTTCAGATTCTGGTCCTTGAGACTTGCCTCTGCCTTCTGGAAGACAGTCTCCCTGTAGGCATTTTGTTTGTTCTGCTTTGAAAACCTCCAATAAATCAGAACTTGTCTGATGATCTTTGCAACCACCCCATTTCACCATCACCCCTGTAACCACTTCCCTACCAGAATCCCTGTCTAGCCTGACTGCTGGCTTAATAGTTTTAATTATACACTACTAATGCTATGGGATCCCACACAGAAGAAGATGATGGCAATTTCAGGGAACTCTTTTAATGCCCCCTAGAGCTCTTCCACTTAAAAATAACTTGATTTCTGCTGAAACACCTCATCCTTATTATTTTTATCTAAACCCTTGGGAATGCTTGCCCGAAAACAGCATGTGTGTCTCTTGAGTCACATCTGCTGTGTACTCAGCACTGCATGTGAGAAATTATCTGCTTTTTCTAAAGCTTCTTAATTGTTTCTTCAATTCCTTTAGCAACTAACAGCTATTGCAGAATAATGGAGAGGAGGAGGAGGGGAAAGGAGCAGATTAACAACAGAATATGGAGTAGTGGCCAGTGGGGAAAGCATGGCTGTTTTCTTCTATGTTCATCAGCTTGTTTATAGCAAGGAGTGTTTTCCAGCAGGGATTGTATCTCTGACAATTCTAGGATGCTGAAAATAGCAAGGTATACAAAGCCTTCTGCCACCTAACCCACCCTGTCATATTTAGGGCCGTTGATAAGGGGAGAGCACAGCACCTACAGACCTGGTAGGGAGACACCAGTTGGTGACACAGCTGGTGCTGTGGGTGGCTTATATTTTTCTATGGAGCATCCAGTGGATGGGGACATTCTTGTTGTGGTCAGGGGCAGTCTGGAGGAGGATCCTGTAAGGGCACACGTGGGGCTCATTGCCAAAGAGCTGATGGTCCAAGTGACCTAACATGATCTGATGTTAGAGCTGACCTTGCTTTCAACACACAGTTTCAAACAAAAAAAAAAAAGAGGGGTAAAACCTTACAGATTTGTTGGTATTTAATAACTGAATAACTCCCTTTTTCTATTTTAGACACTGAATAATATTTGTAGAACAACAAAGCAAAAGTATTAAGCCACCTAAGTTTTGGCTTTGCAAAGGTATCATCACCTCCCTGACCTGGGATCCCATAGCATCTGTACCACTGCCATCAGGTAAATCATGTTGCTGTTTCCTCTCTCTGGTCCTGCCTATAAGGCAGCCACTGGCTTTGTTTTCTTACCAGCTTCTGAGGTGTAGGACATTTTTTGTACAAGCCAAGTCACCTGTTTGTCTGTTGACCTCATGTCTCTCAAAAAGGGGGTGGGAAGGAAGAAAATAAGTACCTGGTTGAAATAAATACACATTCCTTTGGCATGGGCAGAGTTTAATTGTCCCTCTCTGCCTGCCAACTCTAAATGGCACAAAAGCCTGATAACAGCAAAACCAAACACCACCACCCCACAGCTGAGGAGGCCTGCAGGTGGTGGCCACCTACAAACCTGCTTTTTGGCTGCCTCAGCCAAGGCCAGGGCTGTCACTGGCAAAGCTGCTCTGTGGTAGCCTGGGTACATATAAATAATGTTCAGATGATGGTGCTCAGCAGCAAAACACTGGAGATGGTGAACAAGAGAAGCAAGTATTTAACAAGGGGCTGAAATTGCTTGGTTTGGATCAGATGTTTCAGTTTGACAAGAGGCCATTGCCATTTGTTGCTTGGTTCCTTAATCTGCAATAATTAATTCTGGCTGGCTCTTTTAACCTACAGCTGTACTAGAATTTGCAAATTAGGACAGGCTGAGGGGTTTAGACATACATGGTGTGTCTCATCTGGAGAGGAAATGAGCATTATTGGGAGGACAGCATTGTAATGCTGGCTCAGATTTTTTGTTTTAGCTTGTTACCATCCTCAGGCCAAAATGGGCTGCCCAGAGGCTTATTCAACTCCAGTGATTTCAAGGGATGCTCCTTAAATGCTGCTGAAGTGCTTGGGAAGAAGGTGATCCCCCTCAAAGCTCTGCTAAGAGTAGAATATAATGGGGAATACAGAAGATACTTTAAGAGACTTATGGTCTACTCCAGATGTCAGAGTTCAGATATTTATTAATGAGGCAGAGAGAGGGCTTGAGAGAAGTTTGGCATTAGGGAAATAGCCAAGGCCCTGTGACAGCTGCCACATCAACCTGTGTACCTTGGAATGGACAGAAGAGCTCTGTGTCTGGAAATCTGCTTTCTGTGGGCTGGGTTCAGTGGCCAGCCTACTCTATCTGCTGCAGGCTGGGCAGGAAGGAGGAGCTTTAGTGCATTTATTAAGGACTGCATTACAGTGCACAGTGAAAAGGAGAGGAAGGATGCTCTGGCATGGGAAGTGTTGCTGTTCTTGGTCACTGCCCCCTGTGCTGGGAGGTCTCCAGCAGTCACACAGGCTAAATTGAGTGTCTTGCATTTATGTATTTAATGCCATCTGAAGGTGCCTGAGGGTATCAATGGCATTTACCTGTGAGTTTCAGCTGTAACGCAAGACCTGTGGGGAATCTGGGCCCTTCTGCAGCAGCAGCCACCAGCCAGGCAAGGATTCACCTGAGCACCTGAAATGGCTCCACATGTGTACCTTGGGCAGCCAGTAGGTGCTTTGAGTCAGTGGATATTTCAAGTGTCTGTAGATACCCTAGTTCTTCTCCTGCAAAGTGATGTCACCTGTACTTTAGGTGATGATGCATCTAGACAAAGTCTGAAGTAGAAGTCACCAATTTTGTGAAATGTATGAAATGCATTTTGCAGCCCAGGCAATCTCATGAGTATCAGTTGCACAATTAGGCTGTAAATAATTCAATATTTGGCTATCAGGGATTCCATCAATATTATGCAGGCCTTTTGCTTCCTTTTCTCTTGCATGCAAGGGAAAGAAATATTTCATAGATGATCTCACAGATGGTTTCTGGGATGACACAGGACTTGCTTGCAGCAGGAGATCAGGGAGAGAGATGCCTGCATGTGCTGGATCCCATGATGGGGAGGCAGGAGGAGTTACAGCACAGAGGTAGGCTCTGGTCTGAGGTGGCTTCCCACCACTGTGGTAAATCACTGCTGCTTCTCTCCAGCTCCAAGAAGTCACTCATGAGCGGCCAGCAGGTCAGGCAGGTCAGGACTTCCTGAGGCAGAAGAAGTGTGTGGGCACTGTGTCCCTGCTGTGCCAAAGGGAGGGGCCAGGGAAGGAAGGCTCACACCCAGCAGTGGGACCTGCCAGGTGGGTGAGTGCAGGGGTTACTGCTAATGACAGGAGCAGGAAGTTCAGCAGTGCCGAGTGCGGAGAGACAGCCAAAATCCCCTAATCCGGGCAGTTCTGGGACAGATTTTTAATTCTTTTGAATTCGGGGATCCTGTGGGATCAGCAACATCATGCCAAGCCAAACACAGCAGTCTGACTTGCCACAAACATTACTGCTCCTCTGGTTTCCATCCCTCCTCCCAGGCCTCTCTCATGCTGACCAGGACATGTACAACATTGTCTGAGAGCTCGCACTGGGCATGTGGTCAGATCCAGGAGCCACAGAGAGGGACTCAGGCAACATCCTGGCTTTGGTCAATAAGAGAGCAGGAGTAAGAGGCGAAGGAAGGAGCTTTGTGAATCAGGACCCTGTTCTGTAAAGCCAAATCCTCTGCAAATCTGGGCAAGAGACATTGTACAGCTTGTGATTAAGACAATCTCTGCTGAGAAGTCAGCCCAGCTGAGCGAGTCACGAGCTGCTCCTGGGCTGCCACACACAGAGGTGGTTATCATGTGGCTTCTCTGACAGCAGCTCCTCTCATTACAGAAGTCAGACCCAGCCAGCCCAGACCCAGGCAGATACTGGGCATGCCTCTCTGCAGCTCAATAGCCCATGTCCCCACAAAGCAGGGAGCTCTTTTCTGCCAGCTCCATAATAAGAGCTGTGTTTCAAACAGTCCCTGGGATGGAGCCGACAGCAAGCAGGAAATTCGAAGTTAAGGCTGATGCTCCGGGCTTTGCTCACACCAATTGTTGAGGTCGAACAAAGCACAATGATGTGAGCTGGGGACAGGGTGCTACTCACCCTCCCCTGGGAGCTTCCTGCCTTGCCTTGTCTCATCCCAGTCTCCAAACTTTCATAAAAGCTTATACTGGTTTCTGGCATTGAGTTTCCCACAGAGCTGGTCACAAAGATTTGTTCCCATGGTTTCCTTGCTTGGCTTGGTGAAGTCTCTTTGTCTCCCCCAGCACCCTTTGGGCAGCAGAGTAAGAGTGGTGCTGGGGCTGTCTGGGCAGCCTCAAACAGAAGGTGCTTTGTGGGGAAGTGGGGAAGAGGAGGTTCCGCAGGAGACAGGGAAAGCAAACCATAAGCATAAAAAACTTAAAGACAAAGGTGGCACTCAGCTAGGTTTTTGTTTGTTTTACTTTAGCACATAAAAATTGTTCTGGAAAAATTCACTGACACCTGCTACCATAAAAGAATAGAGAACTAGAACAAATGAAAGTAGAGAACTAATGATTTTTCACTTCAGGATCTTAAAGCATTCAAGAAACAATCCAACCTCTCACTGTCAGGACTCTTAGAAGCAGCAGATCCTGTTCCATAGGCTGAAGAAACAAGAGCACAGACGTCTGAAATGCAGACAAAGAACAGCGGCTAGTGAGATGCCCAAACATCAAATACTGCTGGGAGTTGTGACCAGTTTGCTTCAAGTTGTGAAACTATAATTAACATAGACTTAGCTGAAGATAAATATTAAATGCAAAAAGAAGAGGTCTAAGGCCAGCTATCTCAAGAGCTTCAGCCCCTGGTAAAATCTGTAAATACCTACTAGATATAGGCTGCTTTCATAAGTGGCATTTTCTCAGTATTTTCAAATTATTTTCCCCCTAAGCAATCTATCTCCTTCCTAATTTAGGATTCATATTATCACATCATAGAGATAAACTTAAAATGGAAAAGGTCACAAGTTCTACTTTATTTAGGGGAAAAATACCCTTTGTAAAATGCCTTTGGACTTATTTACATGAGTGCTTTTGTTTTTCTTAGAGAACAAATGCTTGACTCCTGCTTGTCCCATGGAGCCCTCAATACCAGTGACTGGATCAGGGATGGGCTGCCTGAGGAAATCAAACCTGTGAGCACCACGTGGAAGCTGTGTGAGCCCACAGATAAGTTGCTGGTTTAGGTTTCCGAGGGTTGGAGGCTACTGCTTATTTTTAAAATGACAGGTCCTGTGGTATTGTTGTCCTAAGCCAACAACAAAGAAATGGCACTATCTAACGCCAGTGACTGCTCCTCCCAGCAACCAGAGGGCCACCAGACCTGGCCATGTAAATAATGGCACTGATGCCTGTGTGGAAAACACTACCTCGGTTTCTTGAGACAGGAGTTAGCACCAGCCTGACCAATGCCCCAGGCTGCTGCCTATTTGTTTATGTTTTATTGCCAACTAACGCCAAACTGCAGGCTTAGTCAGGTCTACCAACAGTCCAAGTTGGATTTCCTCTTACTGTGACTGGTATGGGACTTATAGCACTGGAAAATCACTGGAAAGTCAGTCTAGCCACAGCACAACATTTTGTTACTGCCCAGCTGCCTCTTGTCTGCAACAGCCTTTTAGCACAGGCTCTGTAAAGGTGGGACAGAGCTGCTGCTGCTCCCTGGAGAGAGGTAAGTGCCTTGAATTTGATTGTGTGGGCCTGGGCTGGTGTCTGCTGCATGCCTCTATCATTAAGGGGATCTTAGCATCTCTTTGGGGCAATTTGGCTTTACAAGAAATGAATTATCTGCATTGACCAGCTAAGGGCAGGAACAATTTGTCTATGTTTTCAGGTGGTATCAGAATTAAGTGGTGGCTTATATATAGATTAAACCTCAGGAGAGCATCTGTGATGAGAGATGACCTTACCTGCCATGTGGACTGGCCTTGTCCCAGCCCAGCCTCTGTCAGTCACCTGCCCCTTGCAAAAACGTTCAGCAGCAAACACACACACGGGGTGGGGGGCATCTGGGATGAGCAGGGAAGTCAATGCAGCCCAGTGAGTTGGCAAAAGTGTGCATGCCCTTTTAAAGAGAGCAGTCTCTGTCTCTCTAGCCTGCGTCCAGCACTGAATAAACATACCGTTCTATAACTAAAAGTTGTAGAGTTCTCTCTTCCTCCGCGCAACACCAGGACCCCTTCATGTGTGTGCAGGGCAGGTGCTGGCAGCAGGACTGCTCAGCACCACTGAGAATGCACTGGGGTCTTTAGTAAGGATCTTTAGTAAGGACATTATGCTTTTCCAGATCAGTCCTGCCTCCCTCTCTTGCCTATTGGTGCAGAAAAGAACCCAAAGAGCAACCAAACAGCAGACAAAGAAAGCTTCCCTAACATCTTAGTCTTTGTGTCCCTTCTCAGCGAGGGCTGAGAGTAAAACTGTCCCAGACACAATGGTTAAAAAAATGCTGAAGAGGGAGAGTGTAATAGAGAAACTACAGTGTGCACTTGTGCTGGTGGCGGATGTTTTTTATTACTGTTATTGGCTATTCAAACACTTACTCAAAAAAAGAAAAGGAGAAGTGGAGACAGCAGCCTCAAATCAAACAGATTTCAAACACTTCACAAACTTTTTCAAAATATATTAATCTTCCAAACACTCTTTAGCCTGTTAGTTAGATGTAAATAATCACGACCTAGTACTTACTAAATAACTGTAATCTTTTGAGAGTTCACATTTATAGTCCAGATCACTGCAAAACAAAGGGCAGAAAGAAATCCCATTTGGATGTGAATATTTAATGCTGCATTTGGAAAGCTGCTGCACTGACACTAATTTGAGCAGATAATCAAATAAGTATTAAAACAAACAATTATGCAGACATATAATTAGAACAGGAAAAGGCTCTAAGTTAAGCCAGTAGAAAATGGTTTATAAAGCCCATTTGATCACAGCCTTTCAAACAGAACTGGAACAAAACACCAAGGCTGTTACTTTATATAATTTGGGATTATGGATCAGTGGAGGTACCAGTAGTAGCTGGAATGTAAATACAGGATGGATGCTGGGTCTGTTCCTCAGGGACGCACTTCAGAGCCTGCAAATGTTAACTGGAGCCTTTCTGTTATGTCAAACAGGCTTTGGGTCAGGATCCATCACCCTCTGATGAGGGAGTCCCACAATTCCTTTATTTGGCAGCTTGCAGAAGAAGCAGAAGTAAAACATATTGCAAAAGCCAAGCTCCAAGAGGAGTTCTGTTCAATTATGTCTTAACATTAAACTGTAGCTAATGCGCTTTTACCAGATGTCCTGTTGAAATACTATTACAAGCTGGTGCATTGCATTAATTAAAGTGAAATTTCATAATGAATTCTTTTTTCAAGGCAGCAGGGATGAATTGATGACCTACATAACCTCCCTTTGCTCTAAAATAGCTTTCCAAACTAATGAAATGAATCCCCCTGGTTGTGGCAGGGGAGCAGAGCAAGCTGTGCTTTGCATCCCAGCTACACACTGCGACAGGAAAAAATCTGGGCACTCTCCACAGAGATTATGGCTTGCCTTTCATTGTGTCCAGCAACAAGAGGGAACTTGCAGAGGCAGGAGGACTCTCCATTAAGACACCTTGCATAACGGGAGGCTTTTGAAAGCTCCATTAAAATTCTTGGACAGTGCCCTCACAGAGAAGCTGGGGGATAAGCTGTCTGACCCTCTACCTTATAAACTGGCACAAATGCACAGACAGTTAAATGCACATTTGTTCAAGTTTAAGAGGCTTAGGGTATGTCATTAAAATATAATCCACAAGGGACAACAAACATGCCCACAGCTGGCAGGCTCAGACCCGTCTCTGCGGCGAGCGTGTCGGGAGAGAAGCGCGAGGATCAGCATCACACAGCCCGTGTGTGTGGGGAGCTGACGGGAGGAGGGGAGGCCTCTGTTCCCAGGCATATGTTTTTAAAAGAGAAAATATGCCTGTGAATTCTGATTATGCCTGTGTTGGTACATTTTGATCCATGGTGGTTTGAGATTAAAAGCGATTTATGGTGTTGCTAAGTCTCAGCAGTCTACATTTCACTGAGCCACTGCAGTCCAATCAAAACAGTGCCTCTACCAGTGCTGGATTGTGCCAGTGAGTCCTAATTGCCTGAAAGATAATGGTGTCATTAAAGTCTCTTGCCTCTGTGAGCCTTGTACTCCTCGACAGAAAAGATGCTTTTATTGTTGGTTTCAAAGGAGCCCTCAGTCACTGTTAAAGCACATTGTCCATTCAGGGGTACTGGGAGGCTCCATTCTGTAGCTGCTTTATTTCTCAGCTTCTCCCTTCATAAGCAGTGGGCAGGCAAGAGCAGTGGAGAGAAATGCAGAAAAAATATTGACTTTTCAACAAGCAACACAAAATATAAATCAGATATGATTCAGTTAGACATCATAAGGGAAAGAAGTGTCTAAGACCTTGCACTGGTTTAGGCTTCTAGCAACAGAAATGGAGAATGCTTATGTATGAGGAGACACACTCCACAAAAAATGCCAACTTCACCAATAATTTTCAAGTCAGTAATCATTTTGACAGAAAAGCTGTGACGAGCTCCTTTATTCATACAAAAGGCATGTGGCCCTGCAATTACACCTTAACTCATGGCCATTCTTCTTTCTGGACAATTTCAATTAAGAAATGACCTCTCCATAAAACGTTCAATTCTGCTACAAGATTTATTCCTGTCTTCATCTGGCAACACCTTCCTGAAAACCAGACAGACACTTATGCAGGTAAATTTATCACTTGTCTATTTATGGGTGTGAGTTTTCTTAAACAGAAGAGGGTTTTGCTATTATTATTTGCCTGTACTCTGAATCTTGTTATTTCTTGTGCTTCGATAATCACCTTTCTGTTTGCTGTGCACAGTGCCCTGCTCACTCAGGGAGCCTGTCTTCCCTGGCTCAGCAATACCAGACCACACATATATGACAGTGACATGCAGAGGTAGCCTATAACAAGAGTTTTCTGCATTTGTGCCATCCAAAACTGAACAGAGATGTATTTAATCTCTAAGACCACAGCAGTGTCAGGACAAGTAGTATCTGCTGAGCACAGCAAGAAGCTTGGTTTGTACAGGGGCTATAGTCCACCCAACCTGCTATCCTCATAAAATCTTTACAGTTAAATATACACTCCACTACTCTTAAGAGACTTAGGGAAGGCCATTATAACATAATCCAGAGTGCTCACCAATGCATGCATTACACAAAAAATGCTTGGCATTGCTGCTGCAGGGTGCTTTCAAGCAGAGAAGAGCCTCCACAAATCAGCACCTGGATAATTTTCCTTTCATACTTTCCTTCTCCTGGTCGGCCTTTCTCCTAGCTGTTGCTTTTACTCCTCCAGCTGTTACCTTTCCATCTTCTACCCATGTTATCCATCATGGTGGGTATAAGAGCCTCTCTTCATTGCATCACATTTCTGGAGTACTTTGGAGTATTCTGTTGTAGTTTTGCCAGATTCTCCATTTGTTTAAGACTTACTGGCATTTAATGTTTTTTCTTTGCTGAAGCCTTTTGAATGTTGTATCTAAACTGCAGTTCTGCTCAGGGCTGTGCCTGTAAGGTGGCACCAGAGCAGGGGCTTTTTCTGAAGGCAGGAGGAGTCTCAATCAGCTGGATGAGTTAGAGGGGCCTTTCACATGGAGGGCAGGCAGTAATTACACAGAAGAACTTAATGCTTCTTTCCTGAAATGTAAGTGGCAGAGGGAGATTGTTTAAACCCCAAAACCAAATTTGGAGGACCCCCCCACCCCGTCCCTTCATACAATGCAGCAGCCTGGAAAGGGCCAAAGTGGTCATTGATAACCACACCAGAAAGCCCAGGGCAGCAGTGTGGGCGGCTCTCCCCAGCCTCTCAAATCCCTTTGTGCACACCAGGCCCTGCCAGGGACTTGCTCTGATGCCCAAACCCTGCAAAATGTGAGCTCAGATCTTAATCTAGTGTATTGAAAATAGATAGAGTTTTACTTGTTTTTACAAAGAACCAGAGCACGAATGGCAGTAAACCCATGAGCCTTTTGGTTTAATCCCATTTCAGACACAAAAAAGAAACTCCTGCCTGACAGCCACAGCCTCTCTGGGAAAAGTCAGCTCTTCCTATGTTTCCCTAACTATATTTACTCTGCCATGTGCTGTCATCCTCCAATCCTCCTTAAGTGTCACTTGAAGAAAAAATCTGTAGTGAATTATAATGACAATACATTGAAGATGGCTTACAGCAGAGAATGGCACTTCATAGCAGCAAGCTGTGACAAATCTGGGTTGGGAGAGAACAGTGTGCATGTCCCAGAGATTAGAACTTTTAAAATAAAAACCTCATTCCTGTTCCCTGGGGCTTTTTTAATGAATTGCCACATGGAACAATGCCTTAAATGAAGCATTGGTGATTATCCATCTGACTGTGGCTCAGTGATTACAAAATAAGAGAACAGGCAGCACCCTGAAAACTCAAAACCTACTTGAAGAGGTCTACTGATGCTAAGGATAGTCCCATTTAAAAGGCAAAGAAGTAGAGGTCACCAAAGGAGCAAACAACTTTAGAGAGGTGGGACGTCTTACTGTGGTTAACATTTCTCAGCAGGATGAAACTCCCACATCTGAGCCATGGACCAGTTGCACCACACACAGACTGAGGGTAATAAGTGCCAGTCAGATCCCAGGATGATTCAGACACTTGACTATATGAAAACCGTGTTTTGCACTTCTGGCAAGAGCTAGAACAAGGCCAGGAGCAGCTGTCCTGCTGGTGTGACCCAGAGGGAAGTGGTTCTTGTTGGAGCACGAGGATACAGTCCAGTGAGGGTTACATTTAGGACAAAGGATGTCCTGTCCCATCCAGATATCTGCTTAAACACATCAACACTATGGCTTTTCCCTCTTGGACAGATATGCAGGTCACAGCATTTAACTCTGTGTTTGGCTTAGGGGTGCAAGGGAAGAGTCCAAACTACCACGGCTCCCTCTGCAGTTGCTGGGTGAGATGAGCTCCTCTCCCTTGTAACGCAGGCTCTGCTGCAGATCATGCTGCAGGAAAGTCTACCACTCTCCAGGGAATGTACAGGGGCTCTGGAGACTCTAATCCAAAATGCCTCAGCTTGGGCTGTGCAAATACACATCACAGCACCAGGTACTAGTGGAGACTTCCAGCTCCCTTGTCCATTTTAACCACTTTTCCAATGCCTGTGCACTGGCCCTCTGGGGCTCTCCCAGTACTCCACAGCCTGTACAACCCTAACCACTCTTTTGGGCCCAGAAGCATGTTTTAAAGCATCCCAAACTAGATTGCTCTGAATATCCTCTGCACATACAGAAGGAGGCAGATGCATCCCAATGCACTGGGCTTGCTGCTCATGGAACACAGTGTCCCTCTGCCTTTCCCAGGATGTCCGGATGCCCAGCAGCCTGCCTGGCACATTCCCAGATATCCACTAGCTCACTGCCTGTGCCACTGTGGAGCTGGCAGGTCCCCACACTTCCTCGACGTTCGCCCCGCATTCATTTTCTGTTGCTCCTGGGCTTGGCAGCTTCCAGGGTAAATCTGGGTCAACATCTTTCCATAGGATTTCTGTTCCCTTCCTGCCATGGCTGGCAGAAGGGGATGTGCCAGGACAGTACTGAAGAGCCATTGACTGATGAGGAAGGACAGGCAGGGAATGAGGTTTTTTTGGTTTAACTATGTCAAAGCTGTGCACAAACACAGACCCACAGGCATTGCAAGCAAATGTCAGTAAAAATCAGAGGCTGATGTACAAAAATCTCTTGTTGTCTCCAAAAATTGCACAGATTCATTTAAATCCAGTGGGAAATTCAGTGATTGCTTTTTTACTGTGATTAATAGCTATTCAGGTTTTCAAAATTTTAAGCCTTTATTCCTAACATATGTAACAAAGTAAATTTAAAACCTTAGACCACTTCAACTCTGAATGCTGGGAAACCCACAGGAAAAAACAGTCTCAGCCCTATTTCTGTAAATGTGCAGGAGGATCAGTATGAGTAAAAGCTCTTGTTAGTTCTCTCATGCTTTGCTCTTAGTAATTGGTTGATATTTTAGGAATGGAATAATCTGTGGAAGTTGCTTTCTGTAGCATGTGCTGCTAACCCTTTTTTTTTTCTTCTGTCAGAAAATCCTTTTGAAATTAGACCCAACTCCTGGAATCAACCCAGACACTGCTTTTCAAGCCAGAAGCATATGTATAAGCATCATCAATCATGCCACTGACTCTTATCACTACTCTGTATTCACTTTCTACCTGGTTTGAATTCCTAATTGGCCCTGCTGAGCAACTTAGAGCCCTGAAGAAAGTGGTGGAAGGGAGGTGGGAGAGAATGTGACTTTCCAGCTGGGATTGGGAGGGTTTTCTGCAAATTACACTGATAAAGTCTGTTTCCTGGAGAAAATAGACAAGAAGCAGTCGGCAACAGGGTGAGTAAGAGTTGGATGCAATGGGGTATGATGTACAAAAGTGTGTACAACTGGCTCAATTATCATCTGAGCAGTTGGCCTGGCAGCTGCTGATATCATGTGTTTCAGGCTCGTGTACTGCAACGCAAGCACACGAGGAGTCACTTGGACAGGAACGGGGTAGATAATTCAGGAGACAAGGCTGGTTTCTGATTTAAGTACAGGAGAAGTTCTGAAAAAGGCAGGTGATTTTCTGTGCCACCTAGAGCAGGATTTCTCTTTCTCTGCTTAGGAAAACACTGATGTTCTCCCCACCCTCTAGCTCTCATTTACAGACATCTTTTTTTCATAGTAAGGTTGTCCCAAGCTGCCTAAAACAGCAGATTGGGTGGGAGCACCCTCAGGACTGGTGACCCAGGACATGCTGATGGGTCTGGGCTGTGCCGGGGAATGGGCTGCCTCCTCAGGCAGGGACGGTGGGTCTCAGGTACAGCTAACCCAAACAGGGATTGGAGCTACCTCTCCATCTCAGGTGCAGAGTAAGCACGAATAGGATGCACACAGAGCAGTTATTTCATCGCTTTGCCCCCCCTGCTGCCCCCCACCCTCTTCCCATTAAGCAGTCACACATGCTGCTGAAAGCAGGGCAGCTGTATTCATCTATCAAAGCCTGTCAGCTTGAGAGCATAGGCTCTTCCCATTAATTAAGCAAATGTAATGTGATTAGCTAAGGCTGTAAATGTTTCTAGGCCCATTTAGGAAGCTACAAAACACCGAGCATGACCGTCTCTTGTTTTCATGTGCTTGTGCTATGTGGGATGCTCCTCTGGGGCTGAGACTTTCGCTTTTAAATTTTCGTGTGTGAGAAAAAATAGGGAGATGTAATAGAAAGCACAAAAAATGGGTCATGTAGTTCTAAAATTGCTGTTTGAATCTGAAGAAGAAATTAGTTTCTGCACTTTTAAAAGACTTTTGCCTACACTTTTTTTTTTTTAATGGATGCAACAATAACTGCTGGAAGCTGAATTTTTGGGAAGAATTTATATACCTCATTTAAGTTTTTTACTTGCTTTGATGAAAAATATATATTACTTAGCAGCTAAGTATCTAAACTGAGGTGCTTTAGGCTGTCAACCTGAAAGTAAATGGAACAGTCAGTGGGAAGTTGCACACAGAATAAGAAAATTCTTGAAGGAAATTTGAGTGTTATGAATTAGAGCTACTTAAGGATTTAAAGCTGAAGTGGGATGCCTAAATCTAATACTGTGATGCTGAATGCAGCCCTTGCCAGACTTTCAGTGTGTACGAACTCCAAAGGTTTAAAGCTCTCCAGATGTTTACAGTCATTTTGATCTCTGGGTCTCAAAAGTACTCCCACCCCATCCAGGCTGAGCTGCTCAGGAATGTCATGTGAATCTACAGCTCTTTGGGATCCAGAAATTTAGCATTTCTTTCCCCAGTTCCTTGCACAGGCTCAGCCTGGTAGGCGTGCATTAAGAATACCTCAGACAAAGGGGAGCAACTTAGACCACCTTGAGCTCCTTCAAGGACTTTCTAGAGGCTGCATCCACACATGAACCACAGCAAGGGGAGCCCAGTGCCTGATGTTTCACCATCAGGTGAATCTGTGGGTTCTGTGCCAGCTCTTGAGATCAAAGCCTTGGCACATTGCATGCTTTCACGTGGAAGTTAAAAAGCCCTCAGGACTCAAATCATGAGAGTCATTTCCTAAAGCTGAATTCATTTAAATGAACCATTCCATCAGACACTGACATCCTCTCTACAATCTCTTAGATTGATCCAAATTCTCAACTTTGTTTCCAGAAATCTGGGGCTTTTCCTGCACGGGTGAAGAAGAAGCCACCATCAGGCAGGCAAGGCAAGAACAGGGGTGAATGCCTGGTAAGTTCTTTCCCAGCAAGGCAAAAAGCTTTAGGGAGCATGGGATGAGGAGGTGCTCCCTACAATCCTTATCTCACTTCTCTCACAAACATCCTGGGGGACAAAGGGAGGAAAATGCTCCTTGAAATCACTTGAAAGCTTTCCCTGAAATGGGGCAGCACAGCAAAGAGCTGCTGCTCTCACCAGTCAGGGCCAACCGAGAGCACATGGAGGAGTTCCATCAGTGGCACCTCACAGCCTGGTGCTTTCTGAGGGATTCCTCCTTTGACTGCCCCAGCCTCTTCCCAGGGAGCATTTCTTACTGCTGAGGTAGAAATGGAAGGGGGAAGAGGGCAATTGTTCCAATTATCCTCTCATCTAGATGAATGTGTGATTAGATGTGGGGTTTGCCCTTATATGGGGGGTCTGTGGTGCTTGAGACCAAGACTGGGCTCAAGCCCAGTCCCTGTCAAGAGCTGTTTGTGCAGCTGGGGCCACAGGCACACCTGGGCCCTTCTCTTACAACACATAGCTGCAGTTGCTAGAAAGGCAGCAGCAATACCACATTTTGTATAGTTTCCTAATGCTGGGATCAGCAAGAAGCAGGATTCAAAGGAGATTCAAAGACCTCTCATCAAAACAGTGCCTTGCTCCAGGCTTATAGGAGTTTTTGAGTGCAGAAATTTCCCATCTCTCCTGGATCAAAAGCAGAGAAAAGGACTATCAGGCCTATATAGCCAAGGAGCGCTTTCAGAATAGGACAATGCTGGAGCTTCGTGATTTTGGGCCTTCACCTGGCTGTTTGCATAACTGAGAGTAAACAGATCTGTTGAAATACTGCAGCATCTCCTGGCAAATCCTTTTAATGCTGTCAGACCTAGGCCATCAAAGGTGATTCTAGTGCATGTAAGACACCAAAACATCTCCTCTGACTTAGTAGCTTTCAAAGAAAAACAGGTTATCAGTGTGATCTCTGGGGGTCTTAACACTGGAGGCAACATGGGGAAACCTAAGTGGCATTTGGACAAGGTACCCTTGGGTCTCCAGGCCTGGTAAAAACCATGGGAGCCTAATAAATGGGATGTTGTGAAACTCTACTAGGTGTCACTCTCCTTCTTCAGGCAAGATCCCCTGGAGTGTTACAATGCCCTTAAAAATCAGTGGTGCTTAGATGGCTGAATGCTTTCAGAAATCTGGCCTCCACCTTTCTCAGAAATGGGAAATTTTCCCTATGATTTATGCTATTGAGATGTAGCCTCTGACAATAATAGTAGAAACCTAAATATTTTACTCAGAGGGCTCAAAGAGCCTTTTTCATACCTCAGTTTGAGGCTGGCATTCAGTTAATGTTGATGTAATGTCTTTTTTAAAAAGACTGTAATTAAATTTACTGACACAGTCACCAAAGAGCCATTTATAAATTGTATATATAGCTGCAATTCAGCATCTGTTGTGACTATTTCATTGGGTTAGTCCTAACATCACAAGCTAATAATACTAGAAACAGGGATATGGATAATTCACAAAGGACACTGTATTCAGTATATAGCTAACAGTGATTAAGTAGTCTCTGCTCTCAGAAGAAAGATAAGGGCCAAAAAGAATAGGTCCCTCGATAATATCAGGTAATTCTTTTATATGGTCCTTCATGACACAGGCATAAATCACAATAAAACCCATCTGCAGATCTAAGGGGTGAAACCATAAATCCTGCTTTATAAATGAAACCTGCACATCTGATAGTGTACATTGCTCCAGATTTACAGCAGCTGTAAATGATGTACTAAGGTTCACAAACCCATTTGCACTCTCTGGCTGGGGAGAAGGGAGGTGAGATTTTACTGGGAAGGAGAATATATTGGAAGATGCAATGAGAGAGACCATATGGGAGTGCATGTGTGCGTGTGCAAGTGAGAAATGTGTATTTTACACAGACTTGCCATATCTTGATTTTACATTTGAGACTCCCTCCCCTTTCTCCAGTTTCTGTAAATTCATGGTGCTGTGTTATGCCTTCCCATTCACTCCAGGTCTGACAGGGTAAATGCAGGTGATGGGGCCAAAGGCTCAGCATTTGCTTGTCAATGGAACAAACTGGGCTCAAATAAAACCTTTCATGCTGGCCAGTAGCCTGTGCCTTTTTTCAGGCTGCAGCTTTGCCTGAAGCAGGTGAAACCCAGTGATCATTTAAGCAAGTGCAGGGTGATGGTGATCCAGCACCTTTCCTGGGTCATGGCCCATCTTCTGGACAAAGCTGGCCAGCTTGTCCAGCTGCTCCTTCTCCTCTGGGCACTGCAGGATGCATCTCCCCTGGGAGCTCAACCTTCCTCTGACTACAGAGCCGCCTCTCAGCGGTAGCACTGAGCCCCCTTGGGGCCACTCCCCACTGCACCCACGTGAAACATCTCTGGGGCTGCTCCAGGATGGCAGGTTTGGGATTTTGGCCTGCCCAGCTCCTTGTGCTGCTGTAGCTCTCCAGTGACTGCATTTCACAGGGTGTGTACTTCTCTTTTCTGTTGGCAGCACAAGACATTATTTGCCTGGTGCTCTTCTGTGGCTTGGCAATGCTGAGCACAGGGTAAAGGCTGACTGGGCACATTTTCTCACCTGTGAAATGTTGTTATTTGGATTCCCTCTCCTTCACACCCATGCCTCTGCAGGGGCTAACAAGGGGTAAAGTGTCTGTGCCTGCACTTCCCTCACACTGCTCCAGCTCAGCCAGTTAAACCAAGGCACGATCCAAAATGTGTGACTGATTCTTCCATTTGCATTGTTGGGACTGGGACCTTGGAAATGCCCTGGGTTTCCTATAACATTAGTATTTCACATTCATTAGGACATTTTCCCAATGGCACTCTCAGAGTTTGGCTTCATACAGCCAAAGAAAGGTGGCCATCCTCACACAGGCTTTTGCCACAGAAGTCTTCTCTAACCTTCATTTTAGCACTTTACTGGGAAGTTCCAGTACACTTTGCAGCTCAGGTTAGTGTAATCCAGCAGTGCTAACTTCTCTCCCTGTTTTGGTATTACTGCCATCCCAAATTTACATTTCTAAATAATTGAGCCCAGCAGTGTTGCTTCTTTCAGAGCAGTTGGAGCTCCCAGGCATGAGCTCTTTGTGTTTCCAAGTTTCGTCTGTGTAAAGTTCAGCACCTCCTGAACAATCAAATACGTTCCTGTGTTTTCCTGTAAAATGCCTCAGGGAATGACTGTAACCAAAATGTCAGTCTGAGGAAGAAATGTCTCCCAAAGAGTGAACAGAGCATGTAAAAATATGGACTTTGTTTCTCTAGGGGCACGTGCCAGACATCAGACAATGCATATAAATGCATTTGCTACCTGTCAGCTCCCCAGAAATCTTTCCTTTGAAGCTAGTAACGACTGCTTTATTTTATTACAGATTTTTTTCTTTCAGTCATACATAAATATAA
This sequence comes from Geospiza fortis, assembly GCF_000277835.1. Classification (NCBI taxonomy): domain Eukaryota; kingdom Metazoa; phylum Chordata; class Aves; order Passeriformes; family Thraupidae; genus Geospiza; species Geospiza fortis. The sequence continues at coordinate 10,846,212 of NW_005054298.1, read as the reverse complement.
CATTCTAGCTTTTTAACATAGCTTCCTAAGACAACTGTATTCATGCAGTCCCTCTCTCTGCCTGTGGTAATCTGAATTTCTTGTCCATATCAACACGTTAGGCAGACAAATGGAGGCTTCCAAGAGAAGTTTCCATAAGCTCAATGTAGAAATCTATGGCTGGAGAGACGATAAAGTTATTAATGCCTCTACTGAGGGAAAATTGAGGGCCATCCCTCTGCTTGCTGATGGCTGATTGCCAGCTAGCCCTGTGTAGCTTCAGCTCAGCCAAATCCCATAATGCCTTTTGACATGGCAAGAGGAAAAATACATGATGGAGGCCAAGGAGGCAGCTGGGAAGTTGGCTTAGAAGGGCTTAGAAGCTGTTATGTGGAGTGAAAAACAAGAACAAATGAAAAAAGGGAGAGAAAAACATGTAAAACTATCACAGAGAGGTGTGAGGAGCAGGGTGTGCTCTTTGGGATGTCCCAGGGAGCAGCAACAAAGAGATGGACAATTGCAGGGGGCAGTGCAGGAGCATGGACCACAAACTCCCAGTGGGTTTGCCTCTTGTGGAAGACTCATTTCAGTGGTGATGGACCTGTGTTTCCATTGCCTCATTAGCCTCTATCTGGCCTCAAAGCCCAAAAGCAAGCAATGTGCCAGCTGCTTTTAGGCAAACTCTCTCTGAAACCCTGTCCGTGGCTCCTGGAAGGCATTCCT
>NW_005054298.1:10839252-10845175 GCF_000277835.1 Geospiza fortis | reverse complement strand
CCCTCTCCCCTGCTGTGGGCACCTGCTCGACATCTGAAAAAAGTTGTGAAAATGATGGTAGGGTTTTCTTCATGCAGAAGGCTGATAATATATTTGTCACCTTTTCATACTGCTTTATCTCACTCCATTGTTGCTGTAGTGTCCATAACTTGGCCCTTTGTCCAAGTCAGCTGAAAGCTATTAGAATTGTCAAGCAGTTCAGAACCAATTACTGTTACACACAAAGCTGCTTTCCCACTGCTGTCTTCATCAGTTTTGCTGACATTTGCAGCCAATGGGGACAGAACAACACAGGGTCTAAATCAGTCGTCTTCCATATTTCCAGAGTTTAAAATACAGGAGGGCTATTAACTGCCCCTCTGTGCCACTTTAATGATTATTTTATTTTATTTCACTTAATTTTGTTCTATTTTATTAGCAAGCACTCCAAATGGCTCACTCTAGGCCAGCAGTTGTGGTCAGGGCTTACCTTACTGCCTGAGCTCTTGCCAATTGGCCCTTGCAAGGCAAATCTTTGCCCTCAGCTTGCTTGCTGGAGTCTCTCTGAAAGGTCCCAATCTTGGGAATGACCTTAATACTTTCAAGGCAGTATTTGATGGACTGGTTTTGCACATGGTTCCCCAGCTGGAACACAGGAACAGCAGGGCTGCTACAAATGCTGTGGTCAATGCTTGAGGGGCAGCAAGGGCAGTGGGGTGGCTCTGACGAGTTAAGTCTCAGTGATATTTCTAGTAGATGTTTGTCGTGGTTCCTGGGGGCTAAGGGAGGCAGGAGAAGTGCCCTGTATTTTAGAAAATGTGAGGAGCAAAAAGGGGCCCTCCCCAGCTAACAGAGCTGGCACAGGGCAGGCCTTGGTTGTGCGCCCGGGAGCGGCGCTGCTCCGGTCGCTGCCAGGGACTGTTTGTGTAAGCTGCAGTTTGAAGTTGGCTGAGGGGAGCTGCAGGCAAAACTCTTTTGTTTAGGTGCTGGCTCAAGGTTCTGCTTGAACCAGAGCTGAGGAAAGAGCTTTAACCCCTCCAGCAGGCCACCAGCTACAGCCAAGAGGATTCACCAGCGCTCTTCTGGGCTATAAAGCAGGGGGAAGGTGGGCTCTGTGGCCCTGAGGGAGCTGTTAATTCCCAGGGGTGCTCATCTGAACTGCTCTTGCCAGAAATCCAGAGGATGGGATGTGTTATGCTCTAAGGGCCTCTTACTATTGAAACTTGAAGAGCAGTGCTTCTTGCTTGTCAGTGCAGCAGGGATAACTCAGCTTGGCACCTCTTGGGACCTTTTCATATGAATATTAAGCACAGGGTTTAGGACTTCCTCACCTCCCAACCTCTCCTTCCATCCACACAATTTGCTGGAGGGAGCAGCTGCTCATGTCCCCCGGACAGCAAAGGACGTTTGAAAGTGAGTTCTGTTACAGTTTCAGATATTAACAGATCTTTAAAGTGCACGTTTAATGCTGCTAACCCACTTCAAAGAGAATCAGTACCTTCAACCATCCTCCTCCATAACATCTGAAAGCTTTCCTAAATTCTTATTTCCCCTGAAAATTTGTTCACAGCCTTATAGATGTGTTGAGCACCTTAACCCTCCTGGATTTTCAGGGTGTCCCATCTCAAGAACTCAGCTGCCTGATTTCAACAGCCTGACCTGTTGCCTTGTCTCTGTGCTCTGCTTTGATGGATCTGCTCAGCTTGTCCCTGACTGTTTGGATACTGTGGTTCTTCCTAATATTAGGGGCTGGCCAGTATGTGAGCACTGGACCTGACAGCTGTGGGCACTGTGGCCATGAAGGAGCAAACAAAGGCTTTTCTGTTTTGGGGGCTGTCAGTCTCCAGGCAGGGAAAGGATCACTTGCTGTTCCCTTCCCCTCCTGTTCCCTAAATGAATACAATACTCCATTTTAAACGTGCAAAACTTACCTTCCCCCACTTCAACTGAGCATCTGGGAGCTTAAAACGGACTCCACTAGTAAATAAAAAAGAAGCAGTTTGATTAGTTTTATAGCAGTAAAAGGGGGTTAATCACTAAAACGGCTTCTTCTGCTGCCATGGTTCAGATAAATGTGTTTAGCACAGCAAGCAGCCAGGGCACGCATTAGAGGCTCGCTCTGCAGCAGAGGAGGAGAGCTGCTCAGCCCATCAGCCCTCCGGGCACAGCCCTTCAGTGGAGCTGAGATTGTGCTGCAAATAAATATATCTGCTTCCAAAGGGTACAAGAGATAGATCAAACACGAGCGAGCTTTTCTTGTATCTAGTATGATCTTTTCCCTCTATTTCCTCCACGGATTTCCACAGCATTAAAGCTTCACTAAAAAGTGATTTAAAACTTGCATTTACCTAGAGCCTCTGACAATATGCAGCCATATTGCCACATAAAATGTATGTGTATTCTCAGCTCCTATTGGGAAAAAAGCTATCTGGGCTTCAGTTAGGGACATCTATAGCACCTGGGCACAGCAATATCCGCTCTGACTCTACCTGTGCAAGCCCTAGATCCAAAGCACCAGCAACTGGTAGCCAGTAGCAGCTGACTGTTTGCAGCCTAGAGCCAAAGATAATTCAGGATAATTTTGTTAGTCTGGATGCAGGACTTGGAATATGTTAAATGAGTGGCTGTAGTGTGTATTTGTTCACACAGCAGCTGGAGCAGGGAATGTGAAGCCAAGGAGGGAAATGGGTATCACCTTCCAGGCAGGAGGGGAAATGCATAAAGGCTCAGTGCAATCTTTGGAGTCTAGAGTTAGTTTGGCTAAAACTTTAGGGGGGAACCTTTGAAATATAAAACATGAGGGTTTTTTTATGTCCAACCTGTTGTTGGCATTAGGTAAAGCTGTTGGTAAATTATTGGTAACCAAATTTTGGAAGTATTGTATTCCATTAGCATATTGCCACAAACTCTTCAAAAGCAGTTTTATGGGGTAGACAGAAAAATGCAAGATAGGTTTCCATTTCCTGAGTGAATGACTACAACAACTCCTCCAGAACAAATACTTGCATAGATGGCTAAAGGATTTGATTTCTGACATTTCATGTGCAGCAGTGGCATTCACTCCTGCACAGCAGACTCACTGTTCATGTGCCTCATAAACACAGCAGAAATTCACTGTGTTTTGGTGCTTATTGGCTTTGGTATTGGCTTTTTGCTTTTATGTTATTTATCATTTTTTCTGGCAAACTCTCACCTAAAACCCATTAAGATGCAGAAATCATTAACTTGTGATTCTCATCTCTTGTCAGTTCACCACTGAGACAGCCACCACCAGCCCCTTTCCTACAGCATGCTGCTCACTTTCCAACTAACCCTGGGGATCTCACCAAATCTGCACAGGTGGCTGTCAGACAGCCACACCACCCTCCCCTTCTTCACAGAAAGCAGCAAATGAAATCTCTACTTATTGACTGTAGCAGACAAGCCCCATTTCAGGTGCCTGTGGAAGAGAAAAGCCATTTGGTGGGTTTTCACTTCAGCAAAAAGTTCTCACACCAGCTGCAACCCTCAGCTCTGCTCCCAAGCCCTGCACAAGCCTTCCCTCATCCCCTCCTCTCACAGTGCCAGTGCTGAGCAGGGAGATGCTGTGTGTATCTGCTCTCAGAGCAGCTCTCCAGGCTGGTGGGAACTGACAGATGGTTGCTCTGAGATATTTCCAAAAGAAGGAAAAAACAGGAGCCTCTCAACCCACTGCCTTGTTCTGGCTGCATTGGTAAGGCAACGTGCTTAAATGAACCAGGGGAAGCAAATGAAGTAAGGGGAAAGGTTAGGTTAAAGTAGGTCTCAAATCAGAGTCCTCAAGGCAAATTTTTGTGTAATCTAAGTTTCTATTATCTTCCCCAATTGCTCAGCTGTTGCTCAATTTATAAGGGGAGCAGACCCAAGCAAACAATAATCAGAAAAATCTTAGGAACTTTTCCAGGAATCAGTGTTTCTCTTTTAGCCATGGCATTCAGATTTCTTATTTCTTCATTTGCCATTTGGTTGAAAGGAGTAAGCATGTCCCAGCAACTGGCACTGAAATGGGAAGGCCTTGTGTCTGTGCTTGAATTCCTCACTGTTTCTTGCAGAAGGCTGCTGACACTGTTGGACGCCCAGGGGGTCTGTCAGAGCTGTCAGGGCTCTGTCAGGGGCTCTGTCAGAGCTGCTCTCACTCAGGGCTGGTGCTGCTGCTTCATGGTGAGGCACCCTTACCCTGCCCACACTGCTGCTGCTTCCCTCTTCTGTGTGCTGTGGCTTTTCCAGGTATTCAAGGCGTCCCCAGTTTGTCTCTTCCCAGCACTTTCCCAGGCCTCAGGTTAACCCCTGCACTACCAGGATCCCTAGATTGCTGATGAAGGAGGAGCTTTAAAGATTCCATGTCCCTACTAAATGCTTTGCCTTCCAGTAGGTCTCAACTAATTTGAAGTGGATATGGAGCTATTATAGCCCAGAAAAAAGGTTGTTAGTGGGGAAGGGGAGTTGAAGGACAAAATATCAAAACACTATGCCTTTGTAGCCGTGGGAAATACAGAGATGTCACAACTCTTTGGGAACAGTATTATGCCACTGACAAAAGCTATTTCAGCTTCTCTTTCTTATTTTTTAATGATATTAAATAGCATTCACTCTCTTTCCTCGGGGCACATTCTAGATAATTTGTATCTCACTGTAAACCCAAAGCATTTCCACTAATCTCAGCTAAGACTGACTCAGTGGAAAGTAGGATTTTTAACCAGATAATTAGGGCATGAAAAATAGGGTGGTCGTCAGGCTTCAAAATGTTTCTCCAATATTTTTGCAATAATCTCTCTGCAAAGGTGAACATGCAACAAAGGAACCTGCTTTGATAATTAACTCAATGCTCCCCTATGTAAAAACTATGCTGATATCTAAATTAAACAACCAAAAGTCACTCTTAGAGTGGCTACTTTGTTACACTGATATTTGTGATGATAAAAACACAGTCAATTTCAACACCTTGCAGTGCTCCTCATTGGCAGAGATTTGATGATGCCTTTTATAACTGACAATACAAAACACCAGACTGCTCAGTTTTTAGCCATGTTACCAATTGAAAACAATCTTATATAATAGCACTGTCACCTACATCCTTCTTCTCCCAGTCCTATCACTGTCAGCTGTATCATCCAAATTTAAAACAACTGAAAGGGGAGGAAAATAGAATCTGAAATGTTATGCAGTGCCCACATATTTCATTAAATAAGGGGAGAAGACAAATGCTATTAAGGACCTCAGCTTGCTGTGCAGGGTGAAGGGAAGGCTGGGATGGAGAATCCCCTTCCTAGATCTAGGAGGGTCCATGCTGGAACTTTGCCCTGTGCATGAACCCTCAGGAGCAGCATGTCTGTGGTTTCATTGCTCAAGCTTTGATGTCTCTGTGCATGGCTTTCTTCCCACCCCATTTAACATTTTAGTTGAGAAGGCATCCTCCTAATGTGGGCTATAATCTCTATTATTTCCACAGATCACTGATGGCACCACAAACAAGTGAGTGAGTTCATCTGGGTTTCTGTTCCTCCACTTTCCTCCCCTGTCAGCAGTTGCAACTCTTTCCTCCTTTTCCTACCCCAGAGAAGCATAAACACCATGAACATTGTGAGCAACCTTCATTTACCACCTCTGTTCACTCCAATCCCAAATGTATTTCTATGCTTACAACAGAAATACTCCAAATACTCTCTTTCATTGCAGGTCCCCTCCTACAAGATAAAGTGTCTGAACAAGGGTGTGCATCCTTGCACAGACCATGTTGTCCAAGAAGGTCCACACATTTGCTATAGGCCTTTGGGGACCTGTCCTTTATAGAGCAAGTGCATTTTATATGATGCTTACACACCAGCACTTCAAACTTCCTCCCCCACCCCCCACATTAGTTAGCTCAGGTTGGTAATTCACCATTGCTTTGACATCTGGCACTACAGTCAAAGCAGGATCTCACTTA
>NW_005054298.1:10823626-10839221 GCF_000277835.1 Geospiza fortis | reverse complement strand
GTCACCTCATCATGGTTCACAGCAGAAAGTTCATTGCCACCCCCATGACAAGGCTCTTCTGCTACTGAGGGGATGGTTTCCCATCAGGATTGCTCTGGCAGCAAAACCTGTCCAAGAAGTTTGTCTGAGTTCCAAGCTCCCACCTACAGGTGCTTCAATCCATTCAGGGCTGCTAACTTAATTTTTTCCTGTAGTTATGCCCTCAAACTTTTTTTTAAGTGGATTTGCTTCTGGGAAACTGTAATGTAGCATGTCACAGAGATTCAACTACTCTTGCCAAGCAAGTAAGATTTCCTCTTACACTACGCTATAAAGTACTCATGCATACACAGTGAAGCCTGGACTTTAAAAATAATTACCACCACCACCACTACAAAAAAAAAATAGCAATTTGGTATCATTTTGTATGTTTTGGATGGGAGAAAGGCTGATCAAACTTTTATTAAATTAGGGTTTACTCCTATGTTGCTACTAAATTAGGGTTTATTCCCATGTTTCCTACTCTACAATAAAGTATATTTATTTCCAGACCAGAATGTGCACATAGGAACTTACTCTGCCAAGCACAGAATGAATCAGAGGGATATGAGAGGATCTAAGGACTCAGCTCAACTTCTCCCACTGTGCCCATTCACAACTGCATTCAGTGGCACTAAGTCACAAGACAGATGTCCATCAGCCTTTCCACACCTGATACTGCCCCAGGAGCTCTGTGGTCAATGCCCACAAAGAAGACAAATCCTTCACAGAAGTACAAGGAAGTCAGTCCAGGAATGAGGGCACAGGTAAAGCAGTTCTGTATGTGAAATGTGGTTTGTTGAGACCTGTCATCTCTTTAGTTGGAAATGAAATAATTATTTCAGCAATAACTGCTCTATCATACTGTATATATATTAAAAAAAACCTAACAAAACCCAAAACCTTGAAATTATATAAGAAAAACAAAGCTAGAAAAATTTTAAACTTCCACCATTACCAGCCTCTCTTGGGATCTAGCTGATTTTATTTCCTTCATCTTCCCCAACCATGCTATGTATTATTTCAGTCTATTTGATGTTGAGCAGTGTGGTTTCCTCCCCTTTAGGAGCAGGCTCTTACATTTGCTTTATAATTGTCTGTTTCTGCTCTGTGTTTTTCCTGCTTTTCATATTATCTGCTGCTCATGCTTTCGATTTCTTTCCCTCTCTTTGTTCCCAAATGCTGCAAGTACAAACCAGGTATCTGTAAACTTACAGCCATTCCTTCATTTACAGGGAAGGCACCAACACATCTCTGAAATCTGTCTGCAAGCATCCAAGGAAAAATCAATTCCAGACATAGAGTATCAATTTCAGCTCTATGTAGGAACTGGCAGAGTTTAAATCTCTTAGCTTTTTACATCTTGAATCAACTCTGCCTTTCTCTTGCATGGATACAAAGGCAGAATAATCTTCCTAACTTTGAGGGAGTTTAATTCAAGGGTACATCTGTCTAAAGAAATTAAATATTTGTTTCTCCCAATTCATACATTTTCTGAGGAAAGGGGAAGATGCAATCACTTGATTTTGATACTTCTAGTGACCATCAGCTAATTTTACCTTAGTCCCACATTCTCTGAAGGAATCACAATGGAATAAAAGCTTAATCTTGTTCTCATTTAAGTCAATAAAAAATTCCCATTGGTTTAAATTAGAGCATGAGTGATCCTGAAATATGAGTCAGAATTGCACAACCCAATTTTCATTGGGCTAGGCCTAAAGAATCTCCTTTAAACCACATACTCACTCAAGTTCCTCATGTGCAAAAATACTGGTTTACCAAGTGAGGCCCCAAACCCTGAATCACTGAATTCCCACTGCAGTACTGTAAATATTACCTAGGGATTTAGAGATTTGTTCTTTCACCTTATAGCACCATCACTTTTTTCCTTCCCTAAGTCTTCTCCTCTGCAAGCCCCTACACTTTGCCCTGTGCCTGGAAATAGGAAAAGCAATAAACTTTTGTTTCCCTCTACAAACATTATGAAGCTGCTTAATTATTAAAATGTCTGGGTTGTTTCACTGGAGGGAAAAAGTCAAGCTCTGCATGTTCTAATTGTTTGTTTTCTTCTCAGTTTCCTTGGCATAGGTTTATTTTTTTTTTTATAAAAGCTTAAGCAAACATTTCTTCAGGCTCAGAATTCAAAAAGTTCCTGGTGAATTAAGCCAGTTGAGACTCACCAACCTGAATCTTTCCATGCAGACATGATGAGGGGAGGTGATTTCATTTTATGGTAAGATGTCTGCAGGACATCTATGAATCTCTGGAAGTGAAAGAATACAGTTGGCCTTTTAAACCCCAAGAGTTACAGTCAAAAACCTTCTTGAATCTGTAGCTGAGCTACAGGCAGTGTATTGCAGAAGGGGTTTTCTAGTCAAGACGTAGCTGATGCTGTAATAAACTGTGGTTCACAAGATCTTCGTGGCTGCCAGGCCCTCAGATGGGGCATCCAGCACAGCAGCAGCTGTGCAGAGAGGCTGTGCAGGCACAGCTTGCCACAGCACTCCTCACAGCAGTGATGCAGGACATGGCTCCTGTCTGGAGAAACAGCCTCCTGCCAAAGAGGCTCTACCTCTTGCCCCACATCAGTCCTGCCCATGCTGGGAGCTGCCTGCAGGAGCTGCAGGCAGGAGAGAGCTCTCACTTCCCTCTCTTTATGAAAATTGTCATCACAAGGTTTAAGCTCCCTTTCTCTTTGCCTTTTCAAGGCCCCTCAGGCTCAGCTCCAGCAGATGGGCAGCACAAACGTGGTGATTCCAGCATAGCTGAGGCCAGCATATGCAGGGGATTTGAGTGTGCTTCATGGATCCAGTCCAAATGTCAGCCAGCCTGGAAGGGGTTCCAGCCACAAATGAGTTCAGGACAAATGGCCAAAGTCTTTTTTCAGCCTGGAGAAAGTTGGCTTTGTGAAACATGCCCAGTGAAACCTGCACATATGGTAGCTTTAGCTGCAGAGGACTTCATGTGCATAATCCGCCTTCCCGCACTTCTGTCGCTGACAGCTGGGAGGTCACTATAATTATCCTGAATTTGGATGCTGAGCAGCACTCAGCACTTGTCTGTTTAGGGGAAGAGAGAAAATCTGTTTGCAAACGGCTTGTAGCTTAATGCCTTCAAAGTGTGCCTGCCCCTTCTCCTTTTAAGGGCTGTGCACTGGGAGATCAAGCAGAGGATTAATGGAGTGGGTACTCATCCACTCGAGGTTTTGTTAAAGCTGAGTCACAGAACCCGATTAGTCATTGGGATGTCCAGGCAGGATTAATTTGGGATTGGAAATAGGCTGGTAAAGAAATGCTGGGAGTGTTTCTCCTCCTCCTCTGTCAGTGCTGTGAGAAGATTTCGTGCGTGTGGGATGTGGTGTGATCAAGTGGCTAGTCCATGAGGGAGGCTCTCAGCAGCAAGTGGAATGAGACATGTTACTCTCTAAGCTGCAAGGAAAAACAGAAGGGAGGTCACTTTGTTCTCTCTTTGCAATGTTTACCTGCTATTTTATCAGAACTGCAGAATCCTTCTCTATTAAAAAATTATCTTGACTAGACTCTTGATGAAGCTGGGAAATTTTTAATCAAAGAGAGATACACTTAAGGGGTTATACAGTTTCTCAAATTTTTTTCATGAGAGCTAAGTCCAGTTCAGTTATTTATCAAGTAATACCCAAAAGGTACTTAAAGAAGCCCAGAAGGATCCAAATTTAAGGCCAACAAGACAGCAGAATTGTCCTGATCCTCCATACTAGAGACAGAGCACATCATCCTATGTGCACTACTCAGGTTATAGCAATGCAAATATTTCAGGATCAAGAATCTTTTGGGATGGTGGCAATCAGAGTGGGATGTGCACAGTGTGCTCTTCCAAGTATGTTCCTCAAAACCACATTTTTGCGTCAGTCCTCCCTTGGAGGGCAGTAGGCTGGAGGACCTAAGGGGATGGACATTACAGGTCAGAAGCACCATGGTGTTGCACAAGCAACTCCCAGTGTGGCAATTTGTAGAAGGACCTCCTGTACCTGGGACTTTCTCCAAATAACAATTAGACTTTCCAGGAAAGTACATACAAAAGCATGATGTCGTAAGTTCTGTGAGAGAACACAGCACTCTCTGCTTCAGAATTTGTCCTTAAAATGTACAGTGCCTCCAAACAAAGAGAACTGGGGCTTCATGCCTGTGTTTAACTCTGCTCCTACATATAGTTACTCATTGTCCTTCAAAATGGATAACATTACCTGCTCTCAGCTATGCAGGTGTACTGTGCAAGCAAGGAACTGTATCATGGAGCAGCAGGATGGCACCAGGGGTTTTTCATTTTTGACTTATTCATGACCCATACAGCTAATTTAAATTATTTGTATAATTCTGTTTAGACAGAATGTATTGATGTTTTGCTCTCTTAAACCCAGAGGGCATTTTTAGGATATCTAATATGCTATTCCAATGTTTTCAATACTAGTTCTTGAATGAACTCTCTGATCACGGAATCATCAAATGGTTTGGGTTGAGAGAGACCTTAAAGATCACCTCTTTCCAACCCCTCCACCTTCTACTAGACCAGGCTGCTCAGAGCCCACATCCAGCCTGGCCTTGAGTACTTCTAGGGATGGGGCATCCGCAGCTTCTCTGGGCAACCTGTTCCAGTGTCTCACCACCCTCACAGTGAAGAATTTCTTCCTTATATCTAATCTAAACCTTTGTGTTCATCTGTCAAACAGAAGTATTTCTCATAAAATCTAAAGGGGTACAAAACTGTAAAGAACAGATTTATAGTGACCTATTGTTTGTACTTGGGAGGATAGGAGACTTTCTGGGTTAGCACAAAGCTTTAGAAAACAGAGGCCTGAAACACAGCTCTCTGCTCTGATGTCTTCCCGCAACATCCCCTGGAGGAAAGTATCATTATGAAGCATTGAGCTTGCAAGTTAAATGAGCCATGTTGTGTGATCTGTGCATTCAAGAACGGGTTCACTTCTTACATGGTATGTGAGATGCCTCAGGCTGCTCTTAGAGAAGCGAGTGACACTCCTGGACCAAGATGATTCAGGGTTTCTGCTTTCCAGGTCCTGCTATTGTACAGATATTAAAAGATGGAAGAGGCACAGGATACAGTGTTTGTTGTGCACTGCAGTGAATCTCTTCCCAGTCACACAGCCAAGTTTGAAGCTAAATTCAAATGAAAACAATTCATTTCAATTGAGATAAATTGAAGTTTGCAAAAGATATTTCCCAGAGAGTGCAGCTGAGACAGATGATTTCCTCATCCTCTTTGGAAGGAGAAGGTCACTTGGGAAGAGGTGAGTGAAAATTAGTCAAGAGTGCCTGTCCAACAGCCCTTCACAGGGAACTGGATCAGATTCAGCTTTGGAGGATGAAAAATAGCTAGAGATGGGCATTGTGTCAGCTGTCCTTTCTCCCTTCCTGCCATCAGGGGATTCTCTGGTACCAAGCTTAAGCCTTTCTCCTAAGAATAATTATCAGATAGAAAACCCTGTGGACCCCTCCAAATACCTTAATTCTTTTAGTGCATAAGGTGCTACCACTGGGGGTGTCAAGATGAAACCACCCCTGGAGAACTGACAGGGCTAAGCCCACGCTGCTTTCTGCCAGCTTGTGATCCACTCCACTCTCTCATCACATGTACCTGTCAGTGCCCATGCCAAAGCAGACAAATGCCTCTTACTCACTAGCTGGGAAGTGCAGGGACATCTTTTCCTGTTGTCTGGACCATAAAGCACAGGGAAATGTGCCAAGGATTACCTGACATGCTGGTGCTTCTTCCAGCAGAAACCCTCCAAGAGGTGGAAGGTAAGAACGACCTCTTGCAACTGCTGCCTGTTTTTGGAACAGTGGTGCCCAGGGCTGGCTGGCAGCTGATGGAAATGGGCATGAGTGGTACAGAGCCCAGCAGAAGGTGCTGCAAGGAAGGGGCCACTGGTGCAGGACACAGGTAAAATGCCAGGGGTCAGGTGGAAGAGTGAGGTGGCCATGTGTGCATTAAGGGTGAGTAAAATGGGAGAACTTATTCAATCATTGTAAGGCATTTCCCCTTGAACTGACATTCCTCAAGCAGAGGAAATGGAGGTGGAATTTGGGATGAGTTTTGAAACCGTTCTTATCTATAATAATGCAACAATAACCAATAATCCTATTACTTGTGCTTCTCCCCATGGTGATCATACTTGCCACACTGACTTTTTGGAGCCTTGTGTCCAACATTATCTACACAGTGTTTAGGGCTCTGAACACATTTGGTTGTTGCATGAAGTCCCCAGCTACTCTAAGCCAGTATTAATTCAAGACCAGCACAAGGAAGGATTGAAGACAGTCTGTTTCTCAAAAGAAAAGATCCCTTGGAAAAGTCTAAGCAGATCACTCTTCTGCTTAGAAAAAGAGAGTAAACCCCAGGTTAAACCACTGAAGAGCACATGCAGTCCTAGTGACCTCCTGGGAAAGATTGTGAATTGAGACTCAGCTGTGTGTTGTTTATCCAAAAGTGATTATGTCAACAAAAATGCACTTTATTTTTCTCTGCTGCTTTTCTGAAAATCTCTTATCATTACCTTGGTTTGAGACAGCATTTGATAGCATCTAGCAGCTGAACAACCTTGACTGGCACCTCTGATTACAAGAGACTAGATGGTGGGAAACCTGAAGTTTAGCTTTATTTGCTTTAGAGTACTTATTCTTTTTATGCTCAATCCAAAGCCCACCGGAGTCCAAATGAAAGTTTCCATTTCTTTAGGTTTTAGTTCAATACCTTTGCCAATAGTCATTTAGTCACAGGCTGACTACTAGCATATGGAATCAAAACCAATCTCACAAAGAGATGTTAAACAGTGTTTGTGGACAGCAGGGCCTCAGCACAGACTTTCACACTGGAGAAAGAGGCTCTCGGTCACTCCCAAGGTACTTTGGCAGGATAAAGAGTAGTACCACGAGTGTTCAAATGTTGTGTTGTCCATCTGGTACAATTTGGCCAGACAGATTGATTCCTCAATGACCTGAATGCAGCAAACTTCCCCCTAACAAACCCTGATTCTGTTATTTCTTGTCTGGACCTAGAGTAACTTGGGAATGCAGATTGTTAGAGCTTAAACATGTAGTCTCTGAAAAACAAACCTGCAGGCAGGTTTTGTTACAGCCATTTAAATGGATTAACTCTAACACAGACAAAGTTGGTTACTCTATTTATTTCCCCCTGCCCTGTTTTCATGCATATTATCTTACTTCCTGCAATCCCAGTGGCATAGAAATCAAGCATCTCCTCATTAAAATTCAGAGCTAATAATTTTGGCATCCTCTGTGCAATAAGCAGCTTTATTTCAGATTGCACATAGCCTACATTTTGTACCATACACAGCTTTACAGAGTAAAGCAAGATATATAGTTATAGTGGCCAAATAAAAGATGAAAGGAGCAGGTTGAACCTTTCAGGCACAGGGCTTTTTTGGCTAGAAGGTCTGCCAAACTACATTGTCCTTGTGATCATTACCAGAACAGGGGTTTTAGGTTTAGAGATTTAATTAGACTTTTCCCAATACTAACAACAGTATACACACAATTGAGATCTTGATTTTTGTGTAAAATGGCTAACTAGTACTGCTCATGTCTTTAGAAATGGTCCTTAATGTTAATAAATTTGCAGGTTAGAAAGGAAACAAGACTCAAGTGGCCTGGATCATGAGATGACTCAATTAACCTGGGGTACATTTAAGGGGGAGAGAGAAGTTGCTAGTGAATGAAGTCTGTTCTGCAAGAAAGAGTATTTCTGTTTGGTTTTTATATTGGGGTTTTTTTTCCTCCCTATATTGCTGGTTGTTCTCTAAATGGAGCTTTTCACACTGCTCCTGACTTACTGCATTACTGAGGATAGGCTTGAACAACAAACAGGTCTGTTAATTTTTTTTAATTTTTAAAATTTTTTTGGCCTGCACTATGCTTTCTGTCTTTGTGTGCATTTCCATGTAAATTGTTCATTCCAGTTCTTGCTTTGTATGGAGCAAAAGCAAGTACCTGAATGGTCTCCAAGAGTACTCTGGAACAGTCTTCCTGTCCTGTAACTGGATGGAATGTTGGCATCTGTGTGCAGAAAATCATGGTATCAGAGGGATCTGTAAGCTATAGTCAGTTCTTGCTGGTTAGAGTGCTGTTTTGCAAGTTCTCTAAATGTAAATCTGTTACCTTTGAATGAGTAAATCATGTGATAGAAACAGATACATTTATTACAATTCTTTTCTGGTTTTGAGCTGTGGACAACATGACGCCCTCTCACCTGGTTCTTAGATGTTGTCCCTCATCTGTGAAGTTGCTGTCTGTAAACCACTTTGGCTATCTATAGCACTTGATATGGCTGTTCCTGACTTTGTTTTTAGCACTGAATTATTTATGACAAGCTATCCAGTGAGTAACACATATTATGTGTTAAGTTTTCCTTTGTTTTTATGGGTAATGTGGACTGCTCCTTCAAATGCAGCTTCCAGCTTTTTGATTGACTCCCCAGTTTGTTGGGTCTCATGTGATTCTCCAGATGCAATTGTGTAATCAGTCACTGTTATCAGCTCCAGATTAGCAGGGAGATTAGTTTGCGTTCATTAGAAGTATTCTTGGCATTTACCAACTTGTGTTTCAGAATGTGGATTACTGGTTATCCCTGTATCTTCCCTTGTGACATACAAATATGAACTTCAGTGCTAATAGCCTCTTGCAGGTGTGGCCTAACAATCACTGGTCCCTACCTTGCATATTCTTTGTCATAGAGTTTCATACTTGTTTATCTGCACCTAGTATTTTATCCTCACCACAGTCCACTTTCTCAGTCCTTTGCTTATATTTTAAGGTGAAGAATGCCTTCAGCTGGGGAAAAACAATGGTTTCTACTTTGGGTTTTATTAATAAATTGTTAGGAGGCTTGAAGAGGATGTAACACCACTGACACAAACAACAGACTCTGAACAAAACTGGTTTCTGCAAATCAATGCACATCCCCTTCTGTAGGATGCTGGATGGGTTGAAGTTTGTCTCTGGGTTTTCGTGGTTATTTCTCCCCATGCAGAGTTATTTGTAGGATGTGAAAAAAATCCAGAAAGGTTATTGTTTTATACTATGAACATGCTTTATCACTTTAAATGATACTGGGGTCCTTCACTTTTCAGTACTGAGATCTGGATGATTTTAGTTTTGGGCAACTCTCAGAAAACAACATAAAAATTTGTTGTGACCGTGGGTGGCAATTACATCAGCTGTGTAGATCTTCAATGCTTATTTTAAAAGGTACTCAAAACATCTTTCTTTAGAGCTTACCTTCACAGATTGGGATGCTCATGCTGCAAGCCAGCTATAGGAAATTGTGTGTAGCCTGCACTTCATTAGGCATCACCAGCAATATATAGTTGGAGTGGCAGTAGATGTATAAATGAACTTGATATTATGGTATCTGGATTTCACTTTAGCAACTATCCTGAAAAAGCTATTGACCCAGAAAGCTAGTATTTGATTAAAGAGATGTTCATAAACCATGTAAACAAACCTATCTATTTCAAAACAAATTTACTGCTTAAACAGGAATGAGTCTCTGTAGGTGATACTGCTTTCTTTAGACCTTTTATCTGAGAGAGGATCTCTTCAAAACTTAATTCATTTGCAAGCACATATGAGCTGATCCAGTCATATATAAAGCTGCAATATGTGCAGTCTCAGAGATCTGTGCAGTCTGAAATATAGCTCAAAAAGTTTCTTAAAGTACTGGAAGATCCTTAAGTGACTGATGCAATTGAAACACGGACTGCTCAGTGGCCGAACACGTTTTCCCAAGAAGAGAGTGTGGGATCAGACCCCTTCCCTCCTACACACTGCTATACCACAGTGCTAAAGCAGACAGATTTCACCTGGTTTGCAGGGTGGTTGGTTTATGGAGAACAGCTTTGGTTTACTGTAGCTGCTCTCTGCTTCACACACTCTGTGTAAGACTTGATCAGCTCCCACTCAGAAGCTGTTATTTTTCTCCTGTTACACATGCTGTCCAAGAAAAAAAGCTGTGTGCTACAGCTATACGTGATCCCATCTTCTCATGATGACCTTTTCTTAAGTATTTTAAAGTAAGACCTCTGATTGAGGAAAAAAAAGCCTAGGTGCCACTTTGAGAGCAGGTAAAAAAACTGTAGGCAGGTGTCTTTGGATTAGAAACTCAACAGATTGGGCCTGAGTCTCCAGCTCCCCACCAAAGCACTGGGCAATCAGTAGGGTAACATAAAGAAAATGCTGGATTTCCAGTGCCAAAGAAAATTATTTCTGCATTAACAGAATGTGTCTTTTGTTACTCTTATCAGCATGAGTCTCCTTTTCCTAGACAGTAAAAATGTGGATCTGAGCATTGGTAATAACACTGAATAAGACAAGTCTTGAACAGATTGAATTAATAGGAATCCAATGTTCCAGACAGATCTCACTTTAACATTCATCTTGCATTTTCTCATAATTTAATTCTGTTATTTCTAGTGATAGCTCTTCCGTAGAACTGGGATGTCTTTTCAACTGACTTGAGGCAGAGTGGAATCTCTGGTCTGTTACTAGAGTAGAATGTACTGTTTTTTAGACTAGCTGGTATTCTGTTTGTAGCTTCCACAGCTTTTAATGAGACAGGAAAAATTACCCTTATCTGCAGTGATAAGGACCTTCCTGGAAGGTCACAGCATTTGTGAAGTAATCCAACCATGGAGAAATGCCCAGTGACCACCTTGGTTGATTGACTCAGTGAAACAGCCCCAAATTTCTACTTGCTTTCAAATATCATTACCTTTGCAGTAACTTCAAATATTCCCAAGGTTAGACAGTATGATTCAATCTGTTAAATATTATACCATTGCCCCAAAGAATTGGCATCCTCTCCTTCCCAAGACACACTTCTTCCAATCCTTAAGGGAAATGTGCTAATTAGCTGTATTATGAAGTTATGACATCTTAATTCACTATAGTACCTTCCTTTTAGGAGAACTAGCTAATTGCAGGACCAGAGCTCTTTAAAATAACTGTATTAGTTATAGACAGTGAACAATCATCCTGGTTAACAGCTTGGCTCATGTGCACTGCCAAGAAATCCCAGGCTAGACAATGAACTTATGTTTGTCAGTTTTCATTTGATTTCATCAAATGACATCACAATGGTGTCTGTAATATAACTAATGCAATGTGGTATAGGGTCTGTCTGCACAATATGGATACACCTGAAGCAGTTTTAAATAGCAGTAAACTACTTGCAGAACCACAAGCTTCAGCATGAATTGATTTGACCAGACTCTGCAAGCAGTTTTGCTTCTTAGCTCTCAGCTGCTGGTATCCAGATTTCCCACTAGCACCTGTGTTCACCCGGATATCACAGAATCAGCAAGTTTGGAACAGATCTTCATGACCATCCAGTCCAACCATCAACGCAGCACCACCACAGTCACCCCTAAACCAAGTGGATGTGTGTCTATTAGCCTCAGCAGAAATCGCAAAGCACATTCAGATCAAGGATTTTTTGATGATTACGCTCAAAGGAGTCCTGCTTGAGGGAAGGATTTTCTATTTTACTTCACAGGGTGCTTACTCTATCAGCTTCTGGTACATCCAGATAGAGGTGAGGGAGCTTGTACAAATAGCCCCCAGATCTGAAAATGCAGTAGCAAAGAGATAAAAACCTGCCTATTTTCCCTTTTCTGTGTCTGCTGCCACAGAGTCTGAGGTTTAGGCAGGTCTGGATCAGCAGATCAATACTTCAAAGACTCTGGAAAGAAAAGTCAGTCCCAGAGCTGTGTAGCCATCCAAATGACTTGCAGCCTCTTTATGACTTCCAAAACACTAGTTTTTAATCCCTGATCAGTTCCAAGTTGTGATTTTTTAGGGACGAAAATGTCTTCCCAGTCCTTTAAAGACTCTGCTTTAGTGTGATCTATATACCTGCCAATACCAACAACAAAATTAGTCATCTTTTTAATCCTTCTTAAATATATATAAATACAGGGGTTTGAAGGTTTGATTTGAGACCAGAAATATAATTACCTCTTCTCATGGCTGTGTTTCTGAATGTTTATTATGCTTGTCTACATCACCCATCTTGAGAGGAAACAAGTTATCTATCTTTAATAACATGTACACGCCCCAGGAATAAGAAAAATAGTTGTGAATAGTCATCTTTTTCAACAGAAGAGGTCTAACAAGGAGATGGGAATTTTTTTCCTATTCCTATTATTTCTATTCCTATTTATTTACTATTTCTTATACATGGCTTTGATTATCAGCATAAGAATGTCATTTCAGCCAAACCTTGTCTGTAAACCTGATATAAAGGAAAATGTAGTTTCTAATCTGCACTAACTGAGCCAAAAGCAAAATCCTGGCATGCAGGCAAAATTTGCAGTTGTGTTCCCCATCAGCTGGTGAGTGTGAATGTTCCATGGATGGAACACATGGGACTATGAGGCGCAGTGGGAATGGGACATACAAGGATATATTATCAATATTGGCTGCTACCTCCCCTTTCCAGCAACAGAAACTGCTGAGATCTGAAGAGCTGCACCTTCATGCTTTTGCTCAATGCTGTGTACACTTCAATCCCACTGACACTGTGCTATTTGCTGCAATTTGGAGATGGGCAACTTGCTCAGA
The DNA here is from genome assembly GCF_000277835.1 of Geospiza fortis. NCBI lineage: Eukaryota > Metazoa > Chordata > Aves > Passeriformes > Thraupidae > Geospiza > Geospiza fortis. Next base: position 10,826,571 of record NW_005054298.1, on the reverse strand, counting down.
ATGACAGCTGGAAAGCCCATCTTGCCACAAGCTCTTCTTCTCCTTCAGTGCAGTTCAAGTACAAACAGGCTCAACCTTTTGGCACCTGTCAAGAACATTAAAGGTCATTTAATACAGCAATTTTCAATGCATTTTCTGCTGAGTTGGAAGTAGTTCCAGCACAGGCCATTGTAACTCACCTTAGTACAGGTACCTTCTAGGCATATATTTTGCTTCACAGCATTGCACTGCTTCTGTGTGTTCATTACTGAAGCATTGCACTCTGCAATACTGAAAAGTGGGCCAGGGAGCTGCACTTAAAAGAAGGCTCACAAGTCACACCCTTCCTCCACAGTAAGATCTCCCACAGATCAGCCAACACATCTCACTCTGGGATCTTTTTGCCCTCTAACATTTCCTCTGTTCTTCATCAGACTTCTCTGTCTTCATGTCCTGTAAAACTCCCTAATGTCCACATTCTAGTTCCCTGGTTTTCATGATTGCATCCATAGGTGACTGGTGGATTATCTGTGTCCTGTATACTTTGAAATCTCTCCCCTCCTGCTGCTATCAATGCAACTCTATAGAAATACATAGTGTAATTTCCTAATCCCAGACTCCTGCAATCTCTCTTTCACATCTGACACCTGGGACATGCAATATTGCATAAATTTGTGCCAAAATTATAAGGTTCCTACTACCCTCTGTTAAAGCTCATATCTAGAGGATTGATGATGGAAAAACTTGCATAAAAGGGCAGATAAATCAGATAAAGACTCTGTAAAGGAAGAAGATGTTGAGGGGAGACATGTCTACATCTTAGGCTGGTGGACACTCACTGACTGACCACATTTACATTTCCACTTTGGAAATCACATGAGCAAAATAGACTGCAAGACCACATAAATCATTAAGCAAAATGAATGATTTTCAGTTCTGTATTTAAATGCCAACGTTTTTCCTAATGTAGCAACAAGGCTTCATACATACAGATTGCAAGTTAGAGAGGCAGATGATGGCAGGTACCTCTGTCTTATGGTAAAATATGCGAGAGAACTGGGTCATGTTCCTGAATGAGTAAGGCAGAGCGTGTCCTACAGCACCACCTAGCAGGCTAATTTAAAAGTGGTCCATATCCCTGGATCCATGACTACAACGATGTGTACGAGCATCAAAACCAGGGTGCACTTCGGTCTTGTTTCACCTCCCTTGGTGTAACAGCTGCTTCTTGAAACCAGAACTGTGCCAGCGTGGTGATTAGTAAAGCTGGGGTGTCTGTTTTTCCCAGTCGTATTAATTATAAATCTCTTAAGAGAAACCACAGTAAGAATGCAATGCCAGATTTTTGAGGTTTAGTGTAAGAAATCCTTGTTTTCTAGATCTCTCCACCTGTTGCAGAAGCATCTCTCGAAGTCAGATTTCACAAACCCACCCAACCTTTTCTCTGTATTCACCAGCAGGATAAGTAAGTCTCAGTGTGATGAGGGATTTTAAAAGCCTGAGAGTCTGTGTGTTTGCTAGTGTCTGTTGTCCACCATCACCTACATACCCACTTTTTGTGCATCTGCATGAAGTGTGAATAGCAATGCCAATTTACAAATTGTATGTTTTGGCAGATGATGAAGCTCCATGCTGAGGCTGCAGAACGAAGACTGTAACAGCTCTCTGCTGATATAGAGAGGAAGATGGGGGGTTTTTTTAGTTTGTGAAGGTTTTTTGGTTTGGTGGTTTTTTTTTTTTTTGGTCAGGTTTTTTGTTAGTCTTTTTTTTTTTGCAATTTTTTTTTCTGGCTGCCTTATACCTTGTTAGAGCCTTGGCACTTCTCAGTTTTCAATGTTCCATTCTGCTTGATAACCTAGCAGAAAATTATGCCTTTTTGTCTGTTACTATGTTTTCTGCTAATAGTGAGATAAACGTGGTGCATAAGAGGGTCTGATGGGTGACAGAGCTGGCAAAAAGTGGCTCAGGAGGGGACAGGTGAAAAAGGTGGGATCTTTTCTCTGACTTCTCCCTTTGGGTGGCAGCAAACTATTCATCTGCCTTGCCATAAAGCATAAAGCCATAACCTAAGGGTAGAACTGTGCCCTGCCATGAAGGAGTGTGTTTTCTTAGTAACCTGTTTATTGGAAGTTAAAACCAAGGTTGCCATTACCAGCTTCTGTTCACAACAGGCTGTGCCTAGCCAGCCTGTTTAGTACTAGCATTTCTAAAAATCAGGTCATCTAGTGGAAAAACATAGGATAAATTTCTTCATTAGGATACTTTCATGAAAGTCCTAAAAATCCCCATAAATTTGAATTAGAACTACTAAGTAGTCAGTTTACAATCTTAATCCTTTCATGTGAACTCGAGGGTCATGCTAAAATGTCTGGGAACTAAACCTTTACTGGTAAGAAATGCTTCACTCAGGGGCTGCTGCAAAGAAAGCAAGATCAGTCAAAATTAATCACAAGTACAAAGTAAGAACAGCTCACTTTTATTTCTATTCTGTTGCCTCTCACTCAGCATAACTTCTATTTGGATAGTGAAAAATTATTACCTTATGACTGCCTGGTGTGAAGGAACAGTTTAAAACAATCATCCAGCATGAGTGCAAACTTCCTATAAATGAGACAAACCCACCCTTTTACTGTCCCCATTCCAAATAAAACCCTCACCTGGCCAAAAGCTATTCTGCATTCTGGCTTTGCAAGGACGGCACATTCCAGGGGCAAGGCTGGACTTCCCAGAGCTCAGCCCTCGGATGCCAGTGCTTCCAAAGGGCGCTGCTCTGCCAGCCACCTCTTATTTCACATCTTTCTAGAGCTTTCAGAGTGCCCAAGCTGTAGATCAAATCCACACGGGCTTTTTGAGAAATCACACTGGCCGTATGTTTTGAGCAAACAATAACTGTAATGCAAATTTTAAAAAAAATCCCTGCCTATGTTATTTTCCCATTAGGAATGAGAGATAAGACAAATCCTACA
>NW_005054298.1:10821450-10823190 GCF_000277835.1 Geospiza fortis | reverse complement strand
CGGGGGGACCGGGCGGTTCCCGCGGCGGGGCGCCGGGGGTGTGCGTTTGTGTCACCCTTCTCTTCTGTGTTTTTAATTTCGTGACAGCCGGAGCCCTGGAGACGGGTCGGGCCCGCGCCCAGTTTCCTGATTGATCGTGCTTTAAGCTGGGCTTTCCTCTCGACTACGTGCGATTTTAAAGCAATAAATTCAGTAATGCACACGTATTATGGCCAAACCCGCCCAGATATCCCCCATCTGAATTTTAGCTGATACAGATCTCTGTGTTCAGTGAGAATTAAGTGCCTGTGACACCGCAGAGATAGAAAGTATTTCAGCATGTGGGGGAGGCCTCTGTAAGCATGGCTTCATGGTTACTAAACGATTAAATTAGCAGGATATGGGCCATATAAATTGCTTTGCAGTTTCCGGTTGCTTTCCTCATACATAAATTGCACAAAGTTGATGAATAAAATAAAGGTGCCATGCACGGTTCGGGTTGCAGTGGGATATCTGCAGGAGCTGAGCATCTGCACTGACCCCTGAGGAAGGCTTGAAAGCATAAATGCTAAAATGTATTGCGAGCAGTTTTCCTTTTATTTTCCTGAGTATTGACTATTATGAGAAAACAAATGTGGCATTTCCTGCTTACTTTTGCATTCGATGTGCACAATCACATTTGCCCATGCAAGGGAGGACTTTTCATTAGGTAATGCAAGGAAGGAGAGTGGAGTTTTCAGTGTGGTCTGTCCTTGCCCACATGGGTGTGGATGTAAGCTGAAGAGGGACTTTTTTCCTTGCAGCATTTCTAATCTTAAAACTATGTAGCCAGCTCCAGTGGGAGGGCATTCTCTGACAGGAGAAACCTGTGAAGTCCCTGCCTCAGCTTCACATGAGGATCAAGTGATAGGCTCCCTACAATCATCCCTTGGAAGTGCTTTCCCCTGCACTGTAAATGACATGATCTTTTCAATCAGATCTAGATACCAGATTTGCTGAGAGGTCATCAACTTCAAAATGGTTTAAGTATTACCATTTTCTCATTTTTAGTTCTATTATCAAGGAGATTTTCTCCTGAAATTTGGTTTCATCCAAGGTCTTGGCTCGTTAGCATGTTTTTCTTAAATAATATTGTCAAAAAACTCACCACCTCTGTTTTCAGCAGAATGTAAGAACACCACTAGTTGTTGCACTAAGAAATACATATTAAATTACTGTATGATTACATACATCATTGTTTTTATTAAGCACTCAGTGTGTGTTTAGTGCAGCATAAATATTAAACAAGATTATTCTTCCCCTGGTGGGTTTACAGTCTGAAAGATCTTCATAGGAAGGAGTAGTAATAACATATTAATTTAAAGGTGGTGTTTTAATGATCTCTTTTTGTTTCCCTGTGGTTAACTCTCATTTGCTGTTGATCATGACTGGTGTATCCTGGCATGTCCTGTGGTGCTGTTTGATGATGTTACCGACCCCAGTTGTCCACTCTGCCCCTCTGTGAGAAGTTCTTGTTCAGCACATGTGGAAGGAGAGCATGTGTCCCTGCTTCAGCTGCTGCCACACAGAGCCCAGCAGCATAGCTGAGGCCCACCTTTGATGGCACTCCACGCTCAGACTTTGGTTGTTGTATCAAAGCTCAATTCCCTTCTGCCACCTCAGCTTCCTGTGAGGACAGCTGGAAACACTCGTGTCTTTAACAGCTGAAGCAAGATTCTATGAAGCTCGTATGTGAAAGCCCTGAGAGAAGAGACACTGCAA
>NW_005054298.1:10786911-10821440 GCF_000277835.1 Geospiza fortis | reverse complement strand
GGTGCCCAGTTTTTACTGATTTCTGCTGGATTTAGGTGCCTAATTCACTTTTATACCTTCCCAGTAGCATCGTTCTAGGCGGAAATTTTGTATCCAATAGAATTTTGTTTAAGAGGAAATTGGAGCTTTCCTGGGCAGAGCATGTAATATGGCTTGGACCATAAAAAGAACTGATGCTTCCCAAGGGAAGTATGTCTCTTGAACTGTATGAGTTGGCAGGTTTGAAAGTTTTAAGTTTATTTGCTTATTTAAAGAGTCATAACACAGTCGTAGGCCCTGAAACAATTTATCTTCCAGTTTATGCTCTAGATTGAACATAGTATTTGTCAGAGAAATTATTTCAGAGTCAATTTTTTAAAAGTAGCTGCTGAAAGCATGCTGCTTTCTGAAAATATCTTTTTGCTGAGTATGCCAGAACCGCTGCCTGGAAGTTTAAATCTGAAAGAAAAGAAAAAGAATGTATAGAAAACACATACTGTTTCTTGTTGGGCTTTAGTTGGGTTTTTTTGGTTGGTTTTTTTGGGGGTTTTTTTTGGGTTTTTTTTTTTGTTTTTTTTTTTTAATACTGAGCTTGACTATCCATCAGAACAAACTCCTAAAGGAAAATTCTGTCTCCTGAAATTTTTCAAATTAAAATGTGATCCTGTTTTGAAAGTTGTAGTCAAACTCAGCTTATTGAATTTAGGATTCAGGTTACTGATTAAAATTTTTGCAGCTGCACTGTAGAGGAGGTTGGCACAGACTGATCTAATTATTGGCTCTTTCTGACCTTAATACCTGTAGACTGTATAGTGGAAGGCAGGACTGGGATTGTGCTAGCAAGGACTGGACAAGTATGTTGGGTAAATACAGGGTGTGTATTGATTGCTGGGGGAGGAGGAAGTGTGGTGGCTTTAGTGTTGTCTTTATTGTGGTAAATTGATTTACTGGAGGAAAGGGAGAAGTTAATTCTTCATATCAATCATCCTGTGTTTAAAGGCCCAAAAATTATTGTGTATCTCTTCCTCTGTAAAGATGTTTTGTGTTTTGTTAATGTAAAAAATTGTTTCTTTGGTTATTGTGCTCTGCTTCTTCTCAAGTTTTCTGCTTTGGTTGTTTGGGGTTTTTTTAGTGCTAGAGACATGACAAACCTATCTGTGCACAGTTTAATTCCTGGTTTTGTGTTACGAACAGGTTAGGATTTGACTATGGCAGTGCGATTCCTGTGGAAGGCATCAGTGTGGTTCAAGAAGCACAAGATCACTGTGTTGGCTGTTTCTTGCATGGGACTGCTTGGCACTAACCTTTCCTATCACGTGTTTCCTGAGCAGACATTCAAACTGCTGCACGAGTGCTGGTCAGAGGGGCAGCCAGCTGAGCTTTCAGAGAAGCTCTGTGGTGTGTTTCAAGATGTCCTTCAAGATACTGGTGTGAAGTCCAGTGGCTCCTACAGAGCCTTTGCAGCTTCTAGCTTCCACCCTGTGAGCGCTGGAATTCCCTGGCTGCCCGAAGGCTGTTTGGTGGGCATCCCGCCTAACTTTGATAGCACAGCTGAGGATAAAAAAGGAATAGTCAACCATGTTGTTGTAATAAATGGCAAGGAGGTAGACTGGGACAGCAGTGAAGGTGTGGCTTTGAAGGAAGCTCTCACATTTTCCCTTAAAGCTCAGAAGTTTGCCATTGCCAGAGAAGTTATGTACTTGCAGAATGGCAGCCCTTTAGCAAGTGCAGTTGTGGCTCCGACTTGCTTGGCTGGGACGTTTGTCTGTGGGACTGCTCTAAAGCTGCTGCTGGGGTTATCCAGTGGCCCTGTGATCCTCCGGGGCCTCTGTAACCTTGTCACTGCCATGGGAGGACTGCTCTGCTACTATGTTTCTTCTGATGCCATCACCTATCACCTGGACTGCAGGGCCGACTCCAAGGCAGCCAGGCTTTCCAAGGACTATGCCAGCGGTGGCCTTGAATTTTATGATAAGATCTTGTCCCGCAACAGGATTTTTCGTGGTCTGATGGGCAAAGAAGGGATGAAAACGTATGCCCCAAGTGGTAACCTTTTCCCAAGGCACTGGTTCAGAATAAAGTATACCCCATACACTTACCGGAGAACTTTGATTCTTAATATTTTAAGAGAGCTCCAGGCATCTGATGGGAGTGCATGAATTTTAAACTTGTGAATTATGTATTTTGGAACACCACTGTGCTGCTTTTTTCTTTTTTTGCTTCTGTATCTTCATTAGAATTTTGGGGTTTATTTTTGCATATAGTTCAGAAAGAGTCATTGCACGTTTCTTGAATAAAGAATTCTCTCTTAAAATATTAAAGACTTGCTTCCAAAGTGCTCAGTTCTGTGTGCATCTCAAATCACAAGACTGCTGAGAAGGGAAACTTTTCAGACACTGATCTGGAAGCTCTGCTGTGCTGCTTTGCCTTCCTGCCATTTCAGTCTGGCAAATTGCAAGGTGCAAGTCCAGAGGAGGTTTTGGAATCATTACTATTTAAATTCGGGTGTTTGCTCTTTCTCTTGTGGAACAACACTGATATTTTTAAAAAATGGGCAGTCTGTACCATGTGGTTACATAAATATCAAGACACAGAGTGTTTCTGTTCTGTATAAGTTCTTGTGCTGTGTATGTTCTTATGCTGCAATCACCATTCTTCAGTAGGAGACATTAGTTATGCTGCAATTCCTACCAGTACAGACAGTTTATTATCAGCACCTGCATCATTTGCTTAAATCTAGTTCTGCTCTCTCTAGTACATGGTGACTGCAATGTCACTGTGAATGTTCCCCAGGAGTGGTAGCGTGTAAGAGGACTGTCCTGGATTGTTTCCTCACAAGTAGGATAAGCATGTTGAGAAAAGGTTTTTCTGCTTGTTTGGTATAGTTTTTTGTTTCATTTAAAAATATATGTAGATGTATGTCACCTGTTTTATCAGTGAAGGCAAGGTATGAGACATGAGCCTGGCATTTGGTGCAGAAACTGGTGAGGTCTTGGATGCAGAGTTGCCAAAGGAGATTATTCTCCTGGCTCAACAAGATTTTGTCTGGCAGGCCAAGCTTTGCCCAGGATTACTAATCTTTTGGAGAAGTCTTTAGTGCATGGGCAGTAAGCTTTCCACTATAGCCTCACCTTGATTTTCAAGGTGATAGTTTTCAAACTTTGTGGTTCCTTCTTTCCTGTATTTCTATTGCTGTTCCAGTAGCTCTCCCTGGTGATGTCAGAATAGTTCTCATCTCTGTCATTCTCACCAGCAGCTTCTATTATTTTGTGTTTTCTCAGTCAGAGATGTGCTGAGTGTCCTCTCTGCCCTGGCTTTGTCCTTTCTTCATCTGCTTCAATAAGAACTGTCACACCTGTTTTTGCTCGAAGCATTACTGAGTTCTGTTTCCCTTTTGAATCACATGATGACATAAAATTGATATTCTGGCTGCTGAAGCACTGCTGTTGCCTTCCATTGCTGAAGCCATGTGTGTGAGATGTTTGAGTTTCTGCTGAAGTAATCTGTGCCACATGCTTCTGAAACATCACGTATTGCTTGCACTTGTCTTCATCACTTCATGAGATGTCTCTCTGGTGTTTTTCTGACTGTAAGGTATAAAGCTAATGTTTTTGTGTCCTTTGTGAAAGAGTGATAAAATTTCCTGATCTGTGGAATAAGAAGAGACTTCACTTTTAGGCAGGGGTCTTTAAAAGCTTTGACCTTTTTTTTTTCAGCTTGTCTTCCAGACAAATCCAATATAAGACATAACAGAAGTTTGTTGGTAGAGTGAAATAGTGACTCAAAACTGGAATATAATTCCTGGTTTATATAATCTGTGAGTTTATTTCATCCTCCTGTTACTCCTTCAGACAAATATAAACTTTGTGAAATATTCTCAGAGAGAACTTGGCCCATTTAGTTTATGTGGTTGAAGGAACTGCTGCTACAGAGTGCAGAAAGGAAATCAAGACCTTCTTGGGAGATTTACAAATAACATTTTAAACAAAATGAAATTAAAGTAATCTACTTGTCTTTTATCACTCCTTACTGTTGCTTTTCATCATGATGCCTGCAGCTGGTGTGGTTATTTGACATTGTTGGGGTGTAAAGCCCCAGTGATGCTAATGGGTTTTGCAGCTGTGTGCTTCACTTGACTCTTGCAGTGGGATTCTCCAAGAAGCTCCATGTATTTATAAATGTTGTGTCCCATTTACCCTTCTCTGAACTGGCTGTGGCACATTGGTGTTGGTAAGGAAGGGCTGGCTAGCACTAAGATGCATTATCCTTCTTTCCAAAGACAGATTCTTGCCAAGGGCTTACACACCTCCCTCTCTATACAGCTGAGCAGTGTCATAGTGCCAATACAGGGAAAACAGGAACTGCAATCACAACTGCTTAGTAAGATTTCCCTGAACTTTGGGAATGTGCAGGTTGTCCTGGAAAAGATTTTTGTGTGTGTGTGTTGCCAGGTAATTGCTGTGTGCAAGATCACCCATGCTATTTGGCAAGTAAGGGTAGCACAACTCAAATACATGGCCGTGACAGTACTCATTAAAAGTCTTTTATTATACTGCAGATGTTTTCCTGTAGGTAGAACTATCATTGAAATCAAACATGAACTCCACATACTGGCAATAAAAATGGTCTGGTTTTGAGAGTTCACTAGAAGCAAGCATCCTAGAATTAAAGGTGGAAATGTTTCATACTAAGAATGGTCTGATGTAGAAAAGCAAGTTCATTCAATGGTCCAGAAAAGGCCAAACAAATCAGTTTTCAGTATATCATGCCAGTGAATAGCCTCCCCTGGCTCTGAAGCTGAAAATCTGAGGAATTTGAACAACTTGTTTTAGTATTAACTGGCTTGTCTTTTGCTGCTCAGACAAGGCACACTTTGTACAAATTTTTGTGTAGAAAAGCAACAAAAAATGTTAAGCTAAAAGGAATTGCTAGGAGATGTAGATAAAAGAAGTCTAAGTCTAGAAACTGTAAAAGCAGAGATATCGGTGGAATAATGAGCTCTCATAAAAATGGATACTATCTACAGATATGAACCTCTCTGTCTGCTAAAGTGATTAAAGGATGAAGAAGGAAAAGTAGAAATGACCAAAATGAGTTGCTAGTTTAAATTTAGATAAAATCTAGTTTAAAGAGGGATTTGCTTGACTGGTTTATTTGTGTTATTATCCTGAATGTTCTATGTAACTGAAAAGAAAATGATCCTTGTAACTTCTTTTTTATATAAATGCAATTCTTGCTGCTTCATAAAGCTTTAGTGGGTGATGCTGCAAGAGATGAGGGTCACCAAGGTGCTTTGCTCAGAATTGCCACTGAAGTGTAAGAAATGTACTCCAGGACCTGACTCACATATTTCTTTATCCTAAAAATTGCAGTTTCTTGTTGTAGAGGTATCTTCCGCTTGTATAATGGTTAAAAAACATAAAGTTGTCCGATAAGAGCTATATTGAGAGCTTAACAGTTTTCTTGAAGGCAAACAAGCTGTGGAAGTCATCTGATTACAGCAATTCCTGAATCAGCTGCTATGGGTATCTGGCTTCTCTAGCAGCTTACAGAAGCAGGAGCTTCAGAGAGAGGGAAATCTCCACCCAGGTAGCACTGAGTAAAGCATGTGGACTTGCCCAGAGGGCTTCAGTTGAAGGGTAGTGGTCCTTTAGAAAACAGCCTTTTTTATTACAGTAGAGCACTGCTATCACCCCATTTCACATTAAAGTGGTTTCCAGAATTTGACAGATAAGATGGTGAGAGAGCTGACTGCAGAGCTGTGGAGCTTCTTGCCCTGCAGGGAAAGCTGCTGGTGCTGGGAAGAGTCTACTACTGTTTTGCCCTTGGCTGTAGCAGTTGTGAAACAACCACAGTGACAAAGTGTGGCTTGCATGGGTGGGGTGTGAATTTGAATGTATGAATCAAATCATCATGACTGAAACACAAGTGGCGTTCACCAGAGGAGCAAATGCAGAGGAAGCATCAAGGAGTGAGTGCTGCTATGTGCAGTATGTGGACCCTATCCTGGAACTATTATCTGCTCCTGTTCACTAAAAGCTCCATGTAGCAGATGTGATTACATTAATATAAAAATCAGTAACTTGCAGACAATCTGCTATCCATGCATCCAGTTCCTCCTTGATTTCACTCATCTCAGCTGGAAGTCTATATTATTGAAAGGCAGAATGCCTTTCAAGCAGAACAATGCTGATGTAGGAAGACATACTTAAGATCTTGGAATAAGGAGGACACCTTCGGGAAGAGAGAAATTTGGTTGTTGTCAAAACCAGACTTAAGAATAGAAAAAACTGTTATTATTCTCCAGGAATTGGTGTGTTAGACAAATTAAACTGAAGGCACTGTAAAATGGCTTATGGATGTTTTGCTGGGCATCTTTTTCACTGACAATATATTGGTTTGTTAAGTTGAAGTGAGTATATTCAGGCTGCTCAAACTGCCAAATCCATAAAGTTGAGAAAATCACTAAAATTTGGCCAGAAATCCGTCTGTTTTTCCCATCTGGAAAAGTATAAGCCAAACTCTTAAGCTTTGTAGCCAGAAATGAACACTGAAATATCTCTGCAGTTGGAAGTTTTTACTCTCCTCAGTAAGACCAAGTTTGCCAAAATCTATCCAGGTCTTCAATTTTGAGAGAAAGGGTGTTCTTAAAAACTCAGTTTTGTGTTCAAAAATCCACTTTGATAAACACAGCCAACCCAGGTGTACTTTTTTTGATTCCTACCCTAGTTTTTCTGTAGGAAAAACATACTGATAGAAGAATTTGTGGTGCTCTCTGCTTGTTTTGAAAAAATAATTGTCCCCCAAATCATGCTTACTGGAGAACTTTTTCCTGTTTATTTTTTCTTTTCCTCCCATGGTTGAACTTCCATCATCTGGAAAGTTGGTCCCTTTTCCAGTCCTGACCTGGTTTCTCAGAATCACTTTGTGCTTTGGTTTGCAGGAGCATTACCTTGTTAATGTAGTCAAGGTGTTAACAGCTTCTTTCAATATAAATGAGTAACAGATGAAGCTGAAGCTGTGTTTTCCTCTGTGTATAATAAAACTACTTCTGTAGAAGTCTTGCAAAAGCAGATCTCATTAGGGTGACTAGGAGTATTTAGAAAACACAAGACATTGTGAGCCTGATCCCAGGTTCACAGTTCCAGCAGTTCTTGCAGAGTGAACATGAAGAAAGGAAATGCAGTATCCAAACAACTTTTATCCAGTAACTGTTTAGTGGTTTAGTGCAGACCTGCTGACCTCTGAAAGCTTTGTTTCTATCATTTGCTGGAAATTTTCCAGTGGGAATGTTGTTGTTTCTTCATTCTCTGTTTCATTTCCCCTTGCTCTGTTACTCTAATTGCCTCTTCAGCCTGCTGACTCATCTTCCAAGCTGCTTTAGCTTGCTCAAGCAAGATTTGTGAACTTTTAAGTGCTCACTTGCTGCTTGCACTTTCATTTGCACCTCCTACTTTTTCCTACAGTACTTACCTGCCAAAGACTGCAGCATCTTCCATTCTCCTGTTTTACTACATTTAGTCTACATGTTTTTTCAGGGAAAAATGCTTTTGACTACATGAAAAATAGGCATTGTAGTTAAAGCCTTTCCTATTTTGCCATAAGAAAATAATTTGATGTTACTTTTGACATTTCTACTTAGCATTACTCTTTAAAAGATATATTTCTTATTTGCTGTCTATGGCACCCAGTTCACTTTTGATCTTAATTTGCCTCTGTCACTTTTAAGCTGCTATTCCCTTTAAGCCCTTAGAAACTTTGTTTCCTGTTTCTGAAAATTGCAGGGTATTTCATATACCTCTGGCTAGGTGAGGTATTGTGAGTTGAGAAGTTACAACTTATGTAGTGCTGTTAGCTGCTTGTACTTAGCTCAGGCACATCCATGTGCTGGTTTTGAGAATTGTGGATTCTTGTATTACACCACTGTAGCTATTAAGAGATACAACTTATGAGGAAGTAAAGATAAAACTATAACCTGCATTAGTGTTTTAAAGCTACATTGATTCTTAAATTAATTACTGTACAATGAAATACTGAATCAGTTTCTCAGGGAAGATTTAAAATTAAGATCAAGCCATGTTTTAAATAACAAGCCTGGTTTTTTTAAAAAATATCTTTTTTTCCCCATTTTTTTATTCTTAATTTTTCTGACTAGACTGGAGGCAGCTATATAAATATTTCAGACAACAGAGCAGGGTAAGAATTACTCTGTAGAAAGTTTTCCTTGTAAGATCTTTTCTCATTTGGGATGAGTTTCACTGCCTCAGTGACCATGTTTTAAAAGCATGTTATATAATTCTCTGTAGATACCCACAGACAGATGTATTTATGGTTTTTGGAAACATCATGTAATTTAGGCATAAATCTTGAAGTGTGTTTTATAGTTCCTCATTAATAATAGTGAGAATTATGCTCATCTAAGGCAGCACACATAAATTCTTAATGTTCAGACATTCATTATATGCCTGTGATGGTTAGAAGTTGCCACAGGAAAATAAAAGCCAGTGATCCCAAAGATTATTATTTTTATATATTCTTTTAAGCAATTTGGAAAATTGTGTTCATCCCCTAACAGTTATTTCCCTTTGATTTCCACATTCTTCATCTTAACCTAAAGATATCGTACTGAATATTGAAAAAGTCAAGTCAGCAACCAGACAAACTTTTTATTGAAGTTTTCATTAAGCATGGTAGCACCTTATAAAAGGAAATGCTGAATTCATCATTTTACAGAAGTTATAAATTCAGGTAATTTTTTTGCAATTGCAATTTAGAGATCCTAATCAGGTTTGCCTATATCTTATATGAAGACAGCTGTGGCACAGTTGCAGGTGGCTGGATGAAAACTTGGCATGTGTATGATGGCTTTACCCCTGTGAAGCAGGTGAAAAGGCAAAGGTTTTTTCTTGCTTTTCTGGCCAGAACATAACTTAGGTATTAGAAATTGAAATCATACTTTAGCAATTGCAAATTGAACTGTAAAACCATTTCTTTCAATTTTTTTTTTTTTTACTTTCCAGCAGCAGAACTGGATATACAGAGGCATGGAAATTATCTGGGAGCTGAATGAGAAGAAGAGTAATTGGGATTTTCTACATATTAGGGATTTCTTTCAGTTAGTATGAAAGGGAAAAATCTCTGCATAGACCTCACAATAGATGAATCAAAAAGGTACATTTTCTTCTAGAGTCACATGGTGACTAGATCTTTTTTTCTGCTTATGCAGAAAAAAATGCAGTAGGCAAGCATGGTGCCATTTTCTGAACAAGCAGTTCAGCTGGCACACACATTTATTACTTCCTTGATCCACATAAAAAATTTGCTTGCACTGGAGAAGTGTTATGTAGAAATACTAAAGGGAAGTTTACCTGTTGCACAGATTTCCCAAATTTTAGCATGGCTGTCTCTGAAGTTTGTTTTATTCTGAGGCTGGAAAAAGATTTGATGCAGCTTTGAACTCTGCAAAAATGTATGTGTGCATGTTCTGGGATCAGATATGTCCAGATTTTTTCTCCTTTTACTGAACATTGTCATGTTGGACTTTACAATATGATGTCTGGTCTGAAATAATTGTTCCTTAGCTGTTTTTATGGGTCTTTGGGTGCATGTTGGCTTCAGCCTAAACTATGAAAGCTTCTGGAAAAGAAGAGACCTACTATGCACTGATTTTCTTTCGTGGCGTTCCTCTGGTTTTAATCTTAAAGATTTTCTACTGAATTTGGCTTTGAATGGTACCAAGAGAACCAACATTGATGGCCAAATCCAACTGAGGTGCTTGCCTCAAAGCAGCAGGAGGCATGGCAGATGCTGTGATACAAATTGGAAGCCATGGAAGGTGCATGACGCCAGCACAAGCTCTGCTTACCTGGCGGGCAGAATGCAGCCAGACTCTGCAAGTGACCCAGTCGTGCTGCTGCTGACCAGGGAAGGACGATTCCTGCTCAGCCCTTGGGTCACTGCTGCTGGATCTGTGGAGGGGATCAGGCTGCTCTGTGCTCAGAGCCACCCAAAGCTTCACCCATTACCACTGGGATCTGGGATGTCCTTTTATCACATGGCTGCAGGAGGTGACATTGTGCCCACTGTGTTGTGTCACATGCTAGCGTGCACGTTGAGAATATAGATCTGTGCTAAATCGTCTCTTCAGGCTTTTGATTTGTAGATTTAAACCATAATCTCCTGGAGATTATATGAAAGAGGGAGTTGCAGGCACGAATGGATGAAGGGGATCCCAGTGTCATGGTGCAGGAGGAAATTTAGGAATTGTGGCTTTGGAAAAGGAAGAGATAGAGGGAATTTTATGGTGGGTTAAACAGAATGGGGACTGGGATACTTGTGTCATGCAATCCCAGGAATATTTCCATCATATTCATTGTAGCTAATGTGGAAAGTGTTTAACTCCTTGGGAAGCAAGGGACTAAAACCAAGTAATCCCACGAGGTGGCTGACCTCACCACAAAGCACTAATCAGGTTTTCCTTGGACGGATTATTTTCAGCAGTGTGGAACAGTGTCCCCTCTGCCTCCTTCTCAAGTCTTATTTTACCTTGGGTTTTCTTTTTATGTTGGCTTCCTAGAAAAGAAAAAAAAAGAAAAAATAATCAAACCAACACTTTCATTGCCACTAAATAGGTTATGGAGAGCAAAAAGACTGCTAATTTTTTTCATTATGATCAAAAAAGCCCCTTTCTATAGACTTTGACACAGAAATATTATCACCTCGTGTCTTTTACAATTTTCCATCTTTACAGTACTTTTTAGTACTTTGTAATTCCCTTTGGATTAGTTTCCATCCAGGCTATCAAAGAGCACGCAATATAAATTTCTTATTTCATGAACAGGTTCCATAAAAAGGGACGTGTAAAATACATATCATGTTGTAGCTGTTTTATTTTCTTGATGTTTAATGTGTGCATCCATCACACCATCAGAAACTCATTGCACATTTTGTAACTCAGCTATTAAAGGTTTTCCACCCTGCAGTTTGTGGATGGGTTCATGGGCTGTCAGCTATGAAACAGTGATTCCCTAACTTAAATATTACTGCTCAATGTCCCTATAAATAATTTAAGGAAAATCACAAATTCAGAAGTTTTCCCCTGCCCTGTTTCCTATGATAATATTGTGGACCAAAGAGCAGTGGTTTGCCAGGCAGAGAACATCCAGGGGAAGCCTCTGTGTGTCAGATGTGAATTCTGTGTCCCTCTTGGCAGGCAGGCAGTCACACGTGCACTGGCAGCAAATCAGTGATGAGCATATGTGCTTGAGTAACTCCTGCCCAGTGGGGATAACACTTGACCTTCTCTCTGAAAGAGAACTTTTTCAGGAATTCAGCAAAGCACAAAGACTTTGAGGACATGACTGCTTTTCCTGGCATTAACAGGCTAAATGGAGTTGCAGGCTGAGATTCTTTGGTTCACCTAATGTTACATGTGCCATGTATAATCCTTGGATTTTAAGTGCCAAGGCCATGCTGATAGGAAAACTAATATCTAGCTCAAGGGCTTGATTAATGAGAGTCAAACCAAGGGGAAGGGAGACTGGCCCGAGGTTGCTGTCATCTATTAATAAGACAAAAATGAAGTGTCTGCACTGTGGCAACTCTGGATTATTTAGTTACCACAGATGGACAGGATGCCATTTGAGTCAAGAGGGTTTGGCCAGACACTGGCTTTGCTTAAAGCCTGGTGTAAGGCATAGGCAGCAGGTGTCTTGTCTTGCCAACTGAGCCATTTTCTTTTTCCCTTGGAGCTGTGGCCCTTTAGCAGCCCAGATGTTGGTGCCCCAGAAGGAACTGCGTGACCCTTCTCTAAGAGGCAAGACTTTTATTTGTGCCAAGTTTGCCACCCAAAAAAACAGGGTAGTTCTAAGGTGCCTACAATGTTCTGTCCCTAAAAATTTCTGTTTGACCAATAATGGAAAAAAACAATCAGCACAGCATTGCTATTACTCTGCGATATCTGTTGGCCAAGCAAATGGTACCATAGGTTTGATGTGTTGATTATTTTCAGGCAGCTCTCAGTTTGTGCTTACCAAGATAACAGGGGAGCAGTTGCCACATCCTGGCCATGACTCCTACCTGGATTTTCAGAGTGCTGTGTGTGCCAGTCCAGCATGGGCTGGTGAGAGTGGCAGGCACATTCCAGTCCCCCTGACCTCAAAGCAGAATGGGTTTTGTGCACCATCAGCCTAAAGAGCCTGTATTTGGTCTGGTTTGTGACTGGCGTTAACAAAAATTAATATTTTAGGGAAAAGCATTTTGTCCAGTTAAGTATTTACCATCACCAAACTGGTTGCTGCCATCCAACTTTCCAAATATCTCATGTAACTTCACTCCTATGTGAGGATGAGGATATCTTCTATTTGGAGATGTTTGTCTGATGTCTGTCCAGCTTATTTAATCTTTCTTGTATAACAGAGGACCACTAACATGATATAGTTTTCTAGACAGACAGAATCCACTTTCTTTATGCAAATATGTTATTTGGAGTCAACAAGAAATAGAATGGTTGCACTGGAAAGGGATTGCTAGCTAGAGAGCTCAGAGAGAGAAGGGTTTTGCTGCAGAACAGTAGGAGAGCTTGAGACTGTTTAAAACTATAATCTTTTAATGTGCTAAATCTCAGTTCCCTGAACTCACAGTCTTTTTATATTATGGTAAGCTTGTCATAACTTGCAGAGGTAGGCTGGTAAATAATCTTATATTTAGCAAATAGGAAAAGAAAATTACACTTGCCCTGTAGAATTTTTTCTACTTAAACTTACTGGAAAAATGCAAGATGACATGAACTGTGAAGTACCAAGACAGCATATTTAGATCAGCTTTTTCCTGGGGATGAATATTCAAGGACACTGAAGCCTTTCTGCTTCAATTCTGAAAAAGATGCAGACAAAGTAAATACTAGGTTTGTACTAATTTCTTTTCTTTGCACATCAGGTACCAAGGCTTTTGCCAGTTTTTATTTTGGCATGCCTAATTACGAGGTTTGCTTGCCAAGGCTGTAGAGAAACATCATTTGTTGGCAAGATGGACTAGATGACATAATGTTCATGGTTGTTCCTTGCTGCAGCTTCTTTACTTCTGCTAAACATTGCAGCACTTTTGTTTGGAGGTTTCGTTATTGCCCACTGAAGTTAAAGCTACTTGCTTATAATAAAATAAAGTACAATGTATTTGAAAGGTATGAGCATTTATCAAAGCTCTATTCACAGGGTTTGGGTGTCTGTGGGTCACATTTTCAAAGGTGCCTAAAAACATAAAAATCATGTAGAGAAACATGAAGTGACTGAGAGGCTAAGTGATAGTTTGCTCTTTGAACCCAATCTCCTGGTAATGAATGTTTCTCTACTGAGCAAAAGGATTTGGAAGAACAAATTTCCACCTATTTTACCACGTGAGAAAAATCTATTAATCTCTCTCCCCTCTCTAGGAGTGCTATAAATGCACCAAACCATGAAGTTAAGTGTTTTATACATTGTAATGATAAATTGTCCATGTTACTGTTCTTCTTTTAAAAGCAGGAACTATATAAGGCACTTCTTCAGGAAATTGGCTCTCTCCTCATTAAACTAATCTTTTGCCCCAGAACATGGAGTATTCCACACGTTCACAATTGCTAAAACATGCTCTCACCATTAAGTTGTTAATGAAGGTACCTAAGTAAGAGATACCATTACAGTCATTACCTACTGACAAGATATAAAATTATTCTGACACCTCATCTTTTAGGCTGAATTCTGTTCTCACTTGGTGTTTCACTATCAAGATAGGAATTAAAATAATACAGACAGGGTTTAGTAAATTTGTTTCTGATCATGAAGCCATATGGTCCTGTTTCATGATGGTAACTGCTGCAACCTTCATCTGTAAGCAGAAGAGTGGCAGTAAATAAAGATGTTAAATAATTCCTATGGTTATTGTTCTAAAAAACATGACATAGGTGAATGGAAAATTGCCTAAACTAGAACTGGATAATCACCATTTACTTTGGCTGTCCCTGGACCACAGGATCCTATCCTAATCCCCTCTGTCTCTCCATCACTTGGGATTTAGATCTGGCCAGAACCTGTGCTGCTATTATCTTTTCCTTCTTGACACACCAGTGTTTTGTTTTAAAAGTAGCTGTGACTTACATTTTTCTATGTTCAAAAATTACAAAGTCATAAATGTCTGACTGATCTATCTGATCAGAGATCGCAACAGACTTTTAGGTAGCTGGCAGAGTAGACAGAGACTCTGTTCTGTGAATTTGCTTTCTGTTTTTTTATTTATTTTGAGGACAACATGTAGTAATGTGCATTATATTTAAGTAATGTGTGCATGTGTTCAATGCATTTATTTTCTTTTGCTTCAGCTGCAGTGATCAGCAAATGCAAGTGCAAAGCTGAGTACAGGTAAATTGTAATGCTAATAAATGGGTTGCCAGAGCCTCATTACTGGGAGGAAGCAGTAATGCCAGCTTGCAGCTAGAAGCATTTTTAAAGTAGCATTTCATTCTAGCAGAAGGGAGCTTGATCTGCTACAGGAGAGTAACATCTGTGCACACGCTGTAGGGTGCACCTGCACCAGCATTTCCGTTTGGTCCTGGAGATTGATTTTGAAATGTCTCTCCTAACTCTGCTGGGTGTGACTCCCCATCACCTTGGCTGGTTATCCAGTGTCACCCAGAGCCCCCATGTTCCTGCACACCCCACAGCAGGCCAACAGCCTGACCTGTAAAAGCCTTGCCCCAGAGGGCTGCAGCACAGGCACCACGTTATTTCACACAGTGCATTTGAAAAAAGCCAGCTCCCTGTTGTGGCATTACCATAGTAGCAGTAATAACAGTAATCATGACAGTCATGATGGTGTCTCACAATAAGAAGGGCCATCCTGTAGTGTGTGTGTGACCTTTCTAAGGGGGAGGGAGCCCTGATCCTTATGGACACAAGCCAGCCCGTGCCTCCAGGAGCTGGGAATCACTGGCCACATTTTACCTCACGGTATGCACATCTTGTCTATAATTTATAAGAAGAAATACTTTCCCTCAAACTTAGGAAGTACAGGCTGTCCACAAAGTTTTGCACCACAAAATGCAGGCCTGTCCTGTTTTGGCCACTGATGACAAAGGTGAATTTTGTTCATGGTGATGGTGTGTTTATATTTGAAAATTAAAGGAAAGGATACAAAAGTAGCACCTGCATGCCTTGGAGAATATTTGCACAACTGGAGAATTATTTAGAGTTTTGTATGTACAGTCCTGCAAGAGCAGCATTTGATCAGAAATTGAGGACTAATTGCAAGCAAATATAAACTGGTCAATCTCAAACAAATAGACAAGAAAAGATGAGATTGAATGTGTTCAGGCATTAAAGGAAGAAAAGAGGAGAAAGACCAAAACCAACATAAAGAATGACAGTCAGTGGAATAAGGGCATATAACCGATACATATGCATTGACTTCATATTTTGAACTTTTGAGTCACTTTTCCTTGGTTTCCCGTGTTTCTTTTATCTCCATGTTGATGCCAGAAATATTGTGATAGCATAGAGATCCACTGTGTGCAAGAGTTTTCACATATGAAGCTGAGATTGCAAGTACTTGAGGGCTAACACCAAGTCTGTTTATTAGCCTAGAGAAAAACAAGCTCCATGAATAACATTTATTCATTTGTAATGAATAAATAACACAAAGGAAATTGATTTGGAAATAACTATTCAAAGGAAGAAACGGCTAATATTTCAGTGCAACATTTGCATGAAGAATTATTTGCAAGGTGTTATTCAAACATACATCAAGGTACTGAATAAGGAAAATATTTATCCATAATAAGTATTTGATAAAAATATTGCCCAGCTTTGCAATGAATAATTCAGTCTGCATTAGTAAGATGTGCATGACTCTGCATGTTATTCATATCTTTATAAATGCTATGGTAAATTGCTACAGGTTAATAAGTACTTACATCTTTTTCTGTGTGGAATGATATTAGGTCCAATTTCTCAAAGGAGTTGAGCCACCCAGAAGTTTAAATATCATAATGAGTTGCAGATACTAAATCTGTGTGTAAATCAGGCCATGGCAATGTTAGTCACAGGCACGCTGTTTGGGACTTGCATGGAGGAACAATGCAGCAGCCCAAACCAGGGATGTGTTCTATAGGACTCTGTGTGTGTTAGTTTCACCCTAAACATCCTTTTCTTACCAATTCAAAAGGCATGTTTAAAATGAATACAATTTAGTATTTAAAAGCTGATTAGAATCTGAACAGATTGCTGATGGGAAATACCAAAGGATGGATAAGACTGATTACTGGACACTGTGATGAAAGACGAAACCCTTGTGAAAAACGAGACACAATACTCTAGAAAGCTCACTCAAAATGATCTCCCCACCATGTTTCTTCTTCTGTTTCATTATACTTGACATTTAGGCAGGCAGTGGGAGTCAAGCAATGTAAATAGCTGTGAATCTGGCATCCTGTTGTTAAGCCCTGGACAGGCAGTGAACAAACCCATGTTCCAAGCCACAGAGGTGTACATGAGGCATGTGTAAGAGAAAAAAAAGAAACATATACTGTGGAACAGTAATAACATTTCCTTTAGATTTAGTTTTTTTAAAAGCTCGTCATTCTAAAGCAAACTGCAATTGCTTGATTCCAAAAACTGTGTGCTTTTTGAGAGGATTTAAAGTTAAGCTGGTTCGATTATTCACCCTCTGACTTCAAAGAGCTTTCTAGACTGTATCAGCCCATATGTCTGGTTAAAAGTTTGCATCTGTTGTAAAGCAGTTTAGATAGCACAGCAGTCATACTGCCATAATGAAGATATATTAATAATAGAACATTAGGAAAGCGTTGTATCTATTTATATCTCTCTGCTTATCTTTATGCACATCCCAAGAGACCATTCTTTCTGTACATTGAACTATCCAGTGACCTTAGAGTGGGGATGTACACATTGTGCTAGTGAAATATGAGTTATTTTAGCAGGAAGCCAGGCCTTGAAGTTCACTGAAAAAAAGCAGGCCAATACAGTGGAGGCCACTGAAAGCACAGGAACACAATGTCAGCAGGGCCTTGAAGGCACAGGACATTACCAGAAGCCTAAAGTACACATCACAATTAGTAAATTACTTTTCTCAAGAGAAATGAGATCTTGAGAGCTGGGTGAAACCAGTTTTAGGGACTAACTGGGACATGTGTTGAGTTGTGTAACAGCCTATTGCAGCTGGCTGGCAGCACAGGTGGAGGCTCCTGTAGATGGAACAAAAGATTGCAATAAAACCAACTAGTCACACAGGAATCTTATTTCAGAATTGGGTATGCAAATTGATCACTCTGATATCCTCTATGGATGCATATGTAAAATTATTTCATCATTGTATTTGCTCTTGTGATGTATTGCTTTTGTTTGGTTTGAGCCTTTGGTTTGATTTGGATGCAGAAAGCTAAACCCTTTGGTTTTTTTTGGAAAACAAATATCGAACTGCTGTATTGCTTAAAACACCTTTCCTTTATAGAAAGCTTGCAGACCTTCATCATCCCTGATGATGCCATTCCATATGTCCAATTCTAGCATAATTGGCATTGTAAATCACTGGAAAAGACTGCAAGAAGCAGATATGTTCAGACATAAAATATGGGTTTGCAGCCTATATGGTCTTTGTAGGAACAAGATTCTTGTGACTGATTTTTAAGCTAAAGAAAATTCATGTGCCTTTTCTACCTGCTTTTATTTTGTGCTGACATAGGCTGATATAGCAAATAAATAAATAATGTCTGCACAAAGCTGTACTAGAATCATGTTGGTTTTATAGCGTGGTCACACCTGAACAGCTTGATGATGTTGAGTATGTAAATTAAAGATGTTCTTGCTGCATAAAAAGATGCTGCATGTTGTAAGTGACAAAGCTGAAACACTGACTTACAAATTAGCCGTGCCATCCGGTGAGCTTGTTAAGCAGCATCCCCTCAAGAGACAGCAGTAAATGTGAATGATCAGCCATGAATCCACTTAGTGGATATCCTGTAAGGATTCATTTTGAGCCCACATATTTTATCTGCAGACAGTTCTGAAAAACAGTATCTGTGAAATGATTCTTTAGTGCAGACATTTGGTACAGGGCTGGTGTTACAACTCCAGGACCACCTTTTTCTCAAAGTAATAATAAAGGATTTTACTAGGAAATAACGTGAGCAGGATTCGGATCCACCAGAAGTTGACAGTGCATGTCAGCCGTGGGTAACGGGCAGTCAGCCTCCCTTGGGATCACACAGGACTCTGCGTTAAGGCAAATCTGCTTTCCCCCTCCCTTGAGACAGAAGTTCCAACCTGCTAAAACAGCACAACTTCACACTTCAGCTCTTATTGACACCTCATTGCCAGAGGCATTACTCTTCCATTTTGAGACCTTCTTACCATTTTTCCAGATTTGACCTGCTTTTTCTTTTCTTTTTGAGAACTAGTGTTTTCTATTCTATGCTATTCTAAATGAGATACTTAAACGCTCTCTGAGACATGCCTTCTCAGAGCTCTTTGAGTTTTTTTCCCTGCGCTATACCTGATATTATCTACACAAGAGGTCTGTGTTTTTAGGAAGTCATTGATCTCTTGTATCAAATCTTAGCATGTTCATTAAGGACGTGTTTCTCTTTTCCTTTCTGTCCTTGGTATCTGGCCTCTGGCTAATGTATTCTGGCTCCTCACGCTGCCTCCCTCAGCAGCCTTCATTCTAGAAAGCTTTGCTTGGTAAGTACCTGACTTCCTCTGAAGACCCCTCTAGGGGAAAATGAGGTGCTATTGGCAAGCTGAGGAATAAATAGCTGCAGCCTCCATGCTGAGACAGGACAGAGTGCCTTCAGACCAAGCTCCAGGGTAGCTCACACTGGGATCTGAGCAGGCTCTGACACGAGGTTATGTAGTCCAAGTCACAGTTCTGCAGGGTGTTTTAGTCACCTCAGCTCTAACAGGCTGTGTGAGGTAAAAGCAAAAATGCATCTATTTTGCTGAATGTCTGAGCAGTTGTATCTTAAATATATATTTTCCATTTATATTTTCTCTTGAGAGGCTATTCATGCAATAATAACCTGAATTGGTTTGTACTGAAAATACCTACTTTAATGCCATTTCTCAGCTTCAGAAACTATGTTCGAAATTTATTCTAGCAGGATCTAATTCTTTATTTCACTCAAGCAAACCCAAGATGTTCACGCTGCTAAAAACAAACAACAACAAAAAAAACAACCCCAGCCTGGCAGTTTCAGCAAAATTTTAACAGCATTAAATGATGCATTAGCCAAGACCTCATTACTCTCACCAGACATAGATAGCATGGTGTGTTATAACTATTAGCAAAACTGACCTTCAGTTGTGAAATTAATATATTTGAGGCACATTTGGCCAAGCTTCTATACTTAGTTTGTCAGGGCATCCCCCCAGGCTACTCTGAGATATGCAGCCCCTTGGCAGTACTGCTGGCATGTCAGCTGATAGATTAGAGCTGTACTCTCTTCCTAAGGTGAGGTGTGAAGGTAGAAATCACAAATGATGAGCCTTCAGGTGGGCTCAGAGCACCTCCCTATGTGGACCTTATTTCAGGGTTAGTTCCAGCATTTGAGGCCAGATAAGGTTACAGGCACCAGTCAATCTGACCATCCATCAGAGAACTACACCCACTGCAGTTGGTAAATTTGCCTCATACAAATTATATTGCTGCACCTGGGCTGCTTTCAATTGAGCACTATATTTCCCTCTTTATTTGTGCCTTGGCTTTGGCAAAATCACTAATATACAGTGACAAAAAGCTCCACAAAAATACTGTGAGGCTTGGGTAAAATGCCAAGAAGTGTAATTACTGATGTGCACAACAAACCATTTCACTTGTGGTGGAAGTGTGATCCTAGCATTGATGTTTTCCATTAAACTTTGTGTATAATGAATTAACAGTGCTTCAGTAAGTGGATATAAAAATCTGTCACTTGTTAGGGCTGCCTCAGTGCCTGCCCTCTAACAGCCTCCAAACCTGTGCTGTGCTCTGCCAAGGAGTATTGCAGTGGTGTGAGAAACGATCACTTTGACACATGAGAAACCAGACAGTGAGAGGAGACATGGCAGCACATCCTATGTGCAAGATTGCACCTGCCACAGCAGCCTGAATGGTGCAGGCAAGGGAGTCAGGGGGTGGCAAAGTGGGCAGGAATTAAGTGAGTAATCTATCCCCTGATTGAGGAGCTGCCAGTGCCAGTGTGCCAGTGTATCCTGGCAATGCATGTGGGGCACAACCTGCTGTGCTTGGGGTTGGATGAAGCCCTTTGTCTCATCCTCATATGAAAGCACTGATCCAAGGCATGCATGAAAAAAGAGCATTCCCACAGTTCCTATTTCTAGGTAAGGATATTTTCTAAATCCCTAAATATAATTTCTGTGTTATCCACTTGGTCCACCTGCCAGCAAATTTGCTTTTGAAACACACTTGGTAAATAATTGCTCCATGTGGCTTAGGCATCCTGCACCAAGTCTTAATTTCCTCTCTGCTGCACCTTCAGAGGTTCTTTACTTTCCCTAAAATATGTGTGAGGTGTCTCACTAGAATCCTCAAATCCACAAAAAAGGACAGCAAAAGGACTCAATGGAACACTGGACCCTCCATCTTCCAAAGGTGGAAGTTTTTGGAAGGAACAAAGCGTAACAGTCAGGGATGTCAGATGCTGTGGTTAGAGGGCTGGCAAGAAGAGGTGGGGGAGTGCATCAGAATCTATGCAGCATTTGGATGAATCCAGAAATAATGGTCTTGTACCAGCCCAGCATATGATCAGTCTGGAAAAACTGGCTCAAGTGATTACAGGCAAGAAGATAGAAAAAGAGTGGAATTGGGAGAGAAGCAGGGAGGATTGGGAGAGTGAGAGGGGATAATGTGAAGGAATAAGTTTTTGTAGATTGTGGTTTAACCTCAGCCAACAACTCAGCCCCACACACCTGCTCGCTCACTGCCCTTGGTGGGATGGGGGAAGAGAATTGGAAGGGTGAGAAAACTCTTGGGTTGAGATAAGTACAGTTAAATAACCAAAATAAGATAAAATTTATAAGAATTTGTGATGAAAAGAAAATTATGAAAGAGAGAAATAGAACCCCAGAAAGACAGGTGATGAAAAAAACCCCAACTGCTCACCAGCAACAGACCAGTGCTCAGCCTGTTCCTGAGCAGTGGCCCCTCACCAACCTTCCCCAGCTCTGTTTGCTGAGCGTGATGCCATACGGGATGGGACATCCCTGGGGTCACTTGGGGTCAGCTGTCCTGGCTCTGTCCCCTCCCAGCTCCTTGTGCACCTCCCAACCATTTCTCTGGTGGGTGGTGCAGAAAAAGCCTTGACCGTGTATGCGCTGCTCAGCAATAATGGAAACACTGTGAATTATGAGCACTGCTTGCAGCACAAATCCAAACCACAGCCCCAGAGCAGCTACGGTGAAGAAACTGAGCTCTACCCCAGCCCAAGCCAGCACAGTGCAAAAGCAGTGCAGTATTTCTTGAATGTGCTAAAATACAGAAGTGGTAATCTGCTGAGATTTTGTATCATAAGGTCAGTTTATGTGTGCGTGCACTTTCCAGTGCTTGATACCTGAAAGTGGTATCACTCATTCAGACTTTCCTGGGACTAGTTCTACCATAAAAGGGCAGGCACTCAACAACTGTGATTTGAAGTTACATTTATTTAGTATCAGCAGTGCATCGTTCTACATGGCTTGGGGCAGTGTGATTCATCACATGCAAGGCAAGAATATTAACTAATCTTATTGGAATATAAATGTGTTGAAGAAATTCCACCCCAAAAATTACTTCCTTGCTTTCAGTAATTCCTATTACTATTTCTTTTTAAGCAAGCTTTCCAATACTGCAAACTGCAACATTTCCTGGCTTTGTTGCTGTTTCTTGTATGGAGCAAAAAAGGTCCACATAATGCTTGGGTTTCTCCTTACAAATGGCAAAAACAGGCTCCAACCCAGGGACTTTGAAAACTAAATGCTTCCTCCCTGGTATTCCTTAGCAAGCAAAATTTCTCCACCCAAAAATTGTCTGATGCTGTGCAAACACAGAAGCCAGCAGAAGTGGAAAAGAAACACAGGGATATTTTTCTTTCTTTCCTAGAACAGGCAGATAAAGAGCAATATTTAGCTGCACACATGAGATCATTTAAACTTTTGTAGTACCTTATCAAATTTGTATTCCTCCTACCTCCCCCACTGGCAATAACATGCCACCAAATGAGTTCTGTAAGTCACCCCTTGTGACACTGCCTCTGTTGGTCTGACTCTGTCACCTGTGTGGTCCTGCCTGCAGATACCAGCAGCTTCATGGAGGTGCTCAGCAGGGCTGTGCGAGAGGCTGCCCAGCCCTGCTGGTTCTCATGTCTGGCTGTGATGGTTTCTCCAGCTTGTTCTCTTGCCATGAACCACGTCTCACAAGGGAGACCTGGGAGCAGCCCTTGAACTTGCTGCTCCACCAGCACTCAGAAGACTGAAAGCCCTGCCTGAACGGCAGAGGTTCAAATCTACTGCTGCCCTGCCACATCTGCTCTCCCCCGTGGTCTGCGCCCCCCATATGCCTCCAACTTTGCCAGGAGGAATTCTCATCCTTACGGCTGCTCCTCAGCCTGACCTCTCTGTTGGAAGGGTGCCAGCAAAATTAGAAATTAATTTCAGGTCTAGTGGTGGTTTTACGCGATGCAACTGCTTGTCTGCTGGGAACATGATTCAATTCCCAGAGTCACTGGGCACTGAACAGACTGTGCAGAGTAACAGTTTTCAATCAATACTGACCTGAGCTGGAGATGAACCCATCTGGAAAAGATGAAAGCTCTGCAAAGCTCCCATTTACAATTCCCTTTGACATGCTGATTCCCTACCACTGGCCGATCCCTTCCTTCCCAGGGTCATTATGAAGCAAACTCCATTTCATTTAGGTCATGACCTTATGTCTGATTTTTCACAGAATTATGACCCACTTTGAGGCTGAGCTTTGTGCTTGTTTTTAACTGTTCAGATGGAGTAAATAGGAAGTAAGTTAATTACCTGAAGACAAGGTAGTACTTTTAATAATTTATTTTTAATATTTTTAATAGCTTCTCGGTATAACCAGTGCAATGTAAAAATATTTAGGGCCCTTCTTTGTAAATCTGTGGCTTTTACTCCTAACTTTAACTTTTACTCCTCACTGCAGAGTATTACATGAAATTCTGCCAAAATGAAACCTCTGACCTGAAACACTGTAGAGTCCCTAGCTTAGAATAAATAATGGTGCATCTTGCCACTGGCTAAACTGACCTAAGCTTAACAATGTCTACAGGAAGAAAAGAAAAACAAAAAAGGAGATTCCCCCTCACCATGCTCTTAATCCACCTTTCTCTACACTAATCTGAAGAGTAGCTTGTGAATGGTCAATAAGGAGGCCAGGGCCCAGTTTGCTGAGCATGTGGCCTAGATCCTCAGCTGATGTATATAATTTATATTTTGAACCTCATCACACCAGCAGCAGATTATGTTCCTGAACAGTAAATATTGACTGCCATTAGGCTCTGTTGAGCTTCAACAAACCATTCTTTTCTATTCTAGTTCTTTTCCCAGATTAAGACCAGATAAGCAAATTAAAGCATGTCACAGCAAGACAGGCCAATATGACAGGGTTTTGAAGCTGTGTTTTGATTTTTGCTGGAAATGAAGTATATCACTGATGCTGTACCTTAACCAGGTCATATTGCAGTTTTCTCAAATTACATTTACCCCTTTCTTGAAACAATAAAGGTGCTGCTAATTGGGTTGTAACACACAGCACATTTCTGAATAGTGTGGAACATGATAAGTAGACATTTAGGAATGGGGGGTAACCAAAGGCTTGATAGAGACACAGCCCTGAAGACCTTAATTAGCTGAAACCGTCTCCAACCTTCACTTGGCTTTGTCCAAGTAGAGCCTCCAAGACAGGCTGGAACACATTTATCCAATAAACTTGTCACATGAGAAAGGCTCTGCAGCAGTGCTTGGTTGGGCTTGCCTGCACTGAGAGGTAAGAGGATCTCAGGTTGTTTACCAGCAGGTGTTGCACAATGCACAAGTTAAAACCAGGCTGGCAGGCTCTGTGGGAGCCACACTGCATAGCACTTCCCCAGCTGCCTGGGTCAAAGGCTTGCATAACATCAAGAAAAGTAATGTGTATCTGTGATATTATTGAAGAAGCTTCATAAAAAAATATAATCTAGTGTAATTTTCCAGCTCAGCATGCAATTTTGAATTTCTAAGATATAAAGAGAAAAAAGGACTAGCTCATTGTTTTGACACATATTATTTGGTTAATTTTAGATTTTGTGGCACTCTCAGTAAACCATTTCACACATTTAGGTAATTTCTTGATACAATTGCATATGAATAATAATGCTAGGAAACACAAACTTGCTTTATCCCTCTTTCATGCAGTGCCAAGTAAGAATCTCTGATGAAGTCAGAGCAGTTACTCCAATGTGAAATGCACGAGTCTCACCCTCACACCACACAGAGCAATGCTGTCACTGTTTTGTCTTAAACACGCTATTCTGTGCTAAGTCTTCAAATTTATGTTATTTGACTCAATAAATGTTTGATGGTCTCAGTGTAGCATCTAGTGGAGAAAGGATAAATAACAGAAAAAAAGCAAAGCAGAACAGTGACAATAACCCTGGTGCACAGTGGGGATGAAAGTGTGCCCTGTTGGGGAGGGGGAATACTGGGAATACTCCCTCAAATCATTCAGTGGAACACTTCGGGGGTTTCTGCAAAGTGGCTGCAGTTAACTGGGTACAGTGCAATGCTTCTAATCCAGGCAGGATGGTATCACTGGCCTGAATTCAGCTCAGGAGTCTCTGTGTCTGAGGTACACAATTGCTATGAAGGCAAATTGTCTTTTAGAAACTTCCCTACTTAGTTTAAATTTGCTTTTGCAGCAGCAACAATGTTTCTGTCCTGGCTTTGTCTGTTTTGTGTTTTTTGAGTTCATGCTAATACTGTCTCCAATTAAACTACAGAGCCAGAGCTGCTGTTCCCCAAATTTTGTCCTGACTTAGCCGTTGCACAAGCCGAACTATGTCAGTGTTGCTGCAGCAGCTGGTCACGCTGGAAACACCACAGCCAGATCTGGCTCCCAGGGGACTTGGCCCAGGACTGGTCCAGGAGCTGTGGTGCAGCCAGACCTTGCAGGGTTCAGGGAAGTTGTGAATGCACAAGCAAAGCAGGAATTGTTCCCTCTGCCTTTGCATATTTAATCTGGGATTCAAGGGCTTAGCTTTGGAGACATACCAAATCTCAACAGGTCCTGAAAATGGGCTCATCTGTGTAATTACTTAACAGCAGCAAAAAAAGCTTAGTGTAACATTTTTAATATAATTTTTTCTGAATGTCATTATTATATTCTATTTATAAACAAATTAGAGTAGCATATCCATGCTAAAAGAGAAGAAATCTTAATTTTCGATAACTGTGACCTTAATAGAGTAAAGAATAGAAGGCTTGTTTTATAATTATTTTCTTTAAAATGTGACTTTTCTTTATTGTGACTTTTCAAGTGCATAATGTCTTCAGTATTTTATGGGGAGGTGAACAAAGAACCACAAATCCATACACCAGAGTCTCCCCCAAGGCACAGTTCATAGTGGAGAGTCCTCCACTGTTAGAGGGGGGAGACAGCTATGAAATTAATGATGGCTTTGTAGAGCCAGTTCCTCATGATATGGCATGGAAATGTGCTGCCTTGGGGAGGAATACAAAGTAGAGGGTATGTCCCTCATTAACAGTACCCCTAGAGAAAACTGTGATTAATCCAAAATTATCTGAGATACAATTTCTTTGCAATTCATGAGGCCTCTGTATGTTGCCACGTATGTGTAGCAAGCAATTACAGAGGAATCTGCATTAGCCCTGTGGCATCTAACCAATAGGCAGCAGACTCAAGGGTTCCCCATTCTGTATTTGTCCTTTCTAAATCTTGGGAGCAAGATAGATCAGATCTGCTCACTACTTAATCCCCATGGGAAGGTGCAAAGTAGGGGGGATTCCTGTTTTCCTACCTTGGTGCAAAGAGTAGAGCTGATAGTGCTGCCTGCAAGCAGTGGGACTGCCCAGCTCTCTTCCAGAATGTCTCCCAGGTAATCTCCTAAAGTACCTTCCAGCTCTGTCCTAATCTCAGTCCAGCCCCTCATTACTTGATGTTTTCCTGCTCCTCTGAACTGCTGAGGGTCCTGTCCCATGATCCCAGAACAAGTTCACTGCAATGAGGGTAACTATCCTGGTTTTTGAGTACTAAAGAAATGACAGCAGACATTACCAAAAAACCCCTCTCACTGTAGTCCAGTGACTGCTGAGCCTGGAGCTGGAGACAAAGAGCTTCTGATTTTTGCCTTTTTATGCAGAGAGGAATACAAGCACACTTTCTACTATCTTAAAGGTGACTTGGGAGTATCAGTAACACATTATGATAAAGGCAAGCATTCAAAAATGAGTTTGTTTCCAAAATTGTGAAATAATATTACATTTTAATTTTCATTCTGTTGTTCTTTGGGTTTTTTCTGACTTTTTTAACTTTCATGTTTCCAAGTCCCCACAAGTATTATGACTAGAAACATCATCATTATCACTCATCATCAGTACAATGGCTGTTGGTAACACTAGCACATGAAAGCTAAGATTCTTAGATAACAAGCAAATTTTATGAGCTGTAGGTAACATTACAGACCTGCTATAGATCAGATAAAAGCCACATTCAATGTGCAAATAGATGCTAGCCTTGGTGGTGGTGTCACCAGAGCCACGAAGCACTGAGAGATCCTGTCCTCCGTGTGTGGTCCCTTTGGGGTTGGGTAAGGAACGTGCAGGTAGAGTAGTGGTGTAAGAGCAATACTGTGCTGTGCTGGTTTCAGTGTTGTCAGTCCATAGGGCTGCTAACTCACCCTTCACTGGCATCTCTCTTCTTCTATTCCCTGGTAATCCAGAAGCCACTTTTGTGTCTGTGAAAGCATCTTTCCGGGGTTCTATTCAGCAAATGGCAAATAGTTTGAAAATTCCCTCTGGCTCTCTGGTCCTCTTGTCTTTGCTAAAAGTTTCAGATGTCATCTGGTACACTCTATCAATACTATTGTTAGGATACAAATATTTTTAAATAAAAAGGAACACATACAACATTTTGCATTCTTGATCTGAAAATATTTTTTCTGCCTGATTAGAAAATGCAGTGAGCTGTATTTTCTGTAAATGCTGATGCTTTTTTATTATAATTAGTCCGGCTAATTTCTACATGAGCAACCCAAGCTTTCTAAAATTTTTTCTGCTTATGACATGAACTTTGGAACCACTTCAGGAAGCCAGAAAGTGAACATTCTATGAATCAAAAATGCAGAACAGGTTATACAGTTCTTGGAAGAACTTAACCGGTCAAAAAATCTGTCTTGGCAATTTTTTTGCAGGAGGCCAGAACCTCGGTGTAACAGGAAGTATTTTGCACATATGTTTTGTCTAGTTGAGTTGCTGCTGTGCCATCTTTGCCTTTTTCTTCGGACAGGACAAATTTGGCAGTTTTCTGTATCACACTCTAATTCAGGGTCAGAGCAAACCGCAACAGTCAATAAATGCTCTTTTATTTTTCTCTTCAGAAATACTCATAAAGAACACTTACTTTGGAAACATGTCATGTTATACTGCAATGGAGAAAGCCTTTTTCTGGACTGGGAGTGCAATTCTGGCTATGTTTTACCAGCAGGGGAAAGGCCCTGCACTGCTGCTGACTGTTGGCAGACAATACCGACCTCAAAACCACAACTGTGAAACTGCGGCGCAGTGAGAGGTGACACGGGGTCTCCACTGGGTCTCACATGAGTGAGGACTTCTGTGCAAACATTTATAAAGAAGCCTGGGAAAGGCTGAAGTAACCAAGCACTACACTATTTTTTTAAATCCTCAGGAAAAAAAATTTGGAAGGGATGGCAGAAAGGCCATTTCTCCTCTCTTCTTCTATATGTACTGGTATTTTTCAAAAGGTTTCTTGAAGTTGTACTGGAAACAGGGCTGAAATATGAAACTGCCCATCTGAAAGTGTGACCTTATTTCAGTGTTTGTCTTGTAGATCAAGGAAGCAAAACCAACCCAAGCAACTTCTTTACTGATGTACAGTGTGCACGGCTTATCTACACAAGTTGCTGTCACCTTAAGAGAATAAAGTGCTGTGGCCTTCACTCAGGGATCTTAGCAACAGAAATGTAAATAGCATTGAGTACAAAACACAGCTACCTGTGCACTTACATCATTCTTATTAGAACCACTGCTATCTGACTTTCGGCTTTGAAAGAAAACTGTCTACTTTCTGGATAGTTGCCTACAAGTCAGTCAAATAAAGGTCAACGTAAAGTTAGGGAAAAATAAAACAAAGCCTGTGGAGGTGAAACCTGTATGTGTCAGCTGCTCATTTCACATATTACTTCAATTACTTTTTATCACTGTAGAAAGAAATCAATAGTAGGATTGAACCAATTCCACACAAATGGAGCCCACTTATACTTTGCTTTTTGCATGTATCTTTCTCTTCTCCCAAATACTCCAGAAATTTTCTGAAGAGTTCCAAATCCAGAATGCTTTAGTTGTCAGTGCTGGGTTGCTTAATGATGGGCTTAGAAAAAGAAAAAAAAAAACTATTTTAAAATTTGCAACACAGCTCAAACCAAAGTTACAGGCTGTTGCAGAAATTACTGGGTGAGGTTCTTTGGGCTAAGTCAAAATGAAGGTCTAACTAAACCATCATTTTTGGCTTTGTATCTATGCAACTGTTTTGCTAAATTAAGATCTTAAAATGTTGATTAAATCCCTTTTAAAGTTCTAAAAACGTTCATTAGATGTTCCATTGATTTAAACGTTTTACTGGGATTTCTCAGGTTCAGTCCCCACAGGATATGACAGGAAGCAAGAGGTTTGAGGTGGGGACATCTTTCTGCTGCAGCTGCAATACAAGAAAGGCTGACCCAAGTCACACCAAAAGTCCAGGTAACCTAGTGCCCTCCAGTTCCCTACAGTGGAAATATAAGGAGAGAGCAGTTACAGCTTATATTCTCCTCCTATTTACCAGTTCAATCTCTGAATATCTAAGGATGGAATTGGAGGCTCTCTCCATTTCTCTGCAAAGCAGCCTGTTTTTCTGTAAATTTGTCTAGGAACTTCTTGCAGCCCTAAGTATTTTTGGCATCTAAAAGATCTCATGATGGTGAATTATCTAAATTAAGCAGATGTTGTTTAAATAGTACTTCCTTTTGCTTTTTTTACACTTCCATTTGAAAAAATATTATTAGATTCATCGTTGTTCTCGGAAGAAATGAGTAATTGTTCCCTGTTCACCTTTCCCATGTCAGACTTGATTTTTGATACCTGTATTACATCTGCCATTTCTCATCTATTTTCTAAATAGTTCCAGAGTAATTGGTCTGTCTTAGAAGGTATTCCGTCTTTCTGATCAATCTGGTCATTATTTTTCCTGTTTTTTCATGTTTTTCCAATGCTTAAGATGCTACCACATGTCAAGACACTATAAGCAGAATTTTGTCTTGTATTAAAGGAAAGAACAGGATTCCTGAAGATTTATAGAGTAGCATTTTATTTTATACTTGCTTTTTCATTCTCTTCTGTCCTTATCAGTCCAAACTGCCTCTCTGAGCACTGAGATAACAATTTCAGAAAACTTATCCATAGTGACTTCAAAATATCTTTGCTGACTGATATGAACTAATTAGAGCCTACTAAGTTGCACAAGTAGATATTTTTTTGTTTTCCTTTCATTGACATCTGATCGTTATATTTTAACTGGTATTTTATCACCTACTCCATTTTTATCATGATGGTTTTTTCTTTTGGCTACTTTGTGTCAGCAGTTTTGGTTTTGATTTTCCTGAATAATTGTGAATGCCTAGAAAACACTGTCCAACCCTGTTTCATTTACCGCTTGTGAACGTGTTGTAAAGCTCAAGTGCATTTGGAATCTCACTGGTTACTCCCGTTGTGATCATTTACCCCTCTATCTTCCCTTTGAAGCAGTTACCAATCACACAGAGAGCTTGCCTCCTGGGCTTTGTAAAACTGTTTGGAAAATCTTCATATGTGATTGCTTCATCCAGGCTGCATGTTGAATGTCCTTCAATCGTGTCCATAGCTCCTTTATGGGTCAGACTGGGAAGATACCCCAAATGTGCTCTGTCTCCCCTGGTACCACACATTTGGATTTCCTTTCTGTGGCAATTAGACTGAGAGTAAAAGTAAACTGGGAGGAGGAGAGGAGGAAGAAGATAGCAGAAGCTGGTACAAACTTGGTCTTCTTCCAACAGGGAGTTGATTAAGGCTGAAGACTCCAGAGTCCCAGTATTTACACAAAGTCTACATAAGCCAGCTCCTCTTTATCAATATTTGCTGACTTTGCTGACATTTTTAAAGCACTATGAGGTTTGCAGTTTCCACTTCTTCTCATTACATGGTGATGAGCCATGTGCTAGACTGACTGGTTTGTCATTTCTGTTTTCTCTGAAGTCTTGTCTAAAAATTTCTATTCTTCCAGAACTAGGTTCACTCCAAACCATAAACTACAAAGCACGGTTAATAGTTTGGTGGTTTCAGATCCAAGCTTCTTTTAAACCCTGGAGTGAAAAATACATTGTCCTGGCAGTCAGGTACTGACAGTTTGCTGACTGGCTCCAAAACCACAGACCCCCAGTTTTGCAAATATGTTTTTTCTGACCATGCCCCTAAAAAGGTTTTGTTGTAGCAATCACCTCAAAATCTGCCAAAAAGAAGAGTGACAGAAAAAAAGTACTTCGTTTTCTCCTGTTTTCCCTGAATGCTTCTGTTACATCTCTGTTGCCTGCTAGTTCCTCACATTCTTTGGCAGATTTGTTCTTGATGTGTTTGGAGAAAAAAAATTATGCTTCAAAATATTTTTTACCTGGTTTATTATGGTTTTGTTTTGCCAGTTTCAGGTACTTGCCAGTGTTTATGCTTCTTTTGGACAGAAGCAGAAAATAACAGTGTTCCACGAGTGAATGCACAAGTGAACTTCACAAAATCACTGGGCTGTTTGCAGTGGGTATCTAGCAATTCAACCTTGTGGTACTTTGATGTGTATTAAAGGCAAAGAAGTTTGTCAAAGGCTGGCTAGAGAAAAAAAGGACTTGGTGAAACATGGTCCAGAAACTGTAAGTACTGATGTTTCCATTATCTTTGCGTTTTGGTGCATTTCTGAGCATTATCTATAACATATATTTATAAAATAAATACAGCCAGCCTCCAGACTGGATGATAGCTGCAACAAGCTTATTACCACAAATTACTATTTCACAGTGTTCTAACAATTAGTACTGTGGAGCCCTATGGCACCAGGTATTGCACAAACTTAGAGAAAGTGAGTCCCTGTCCCAAGCAGCAAAATTCTTCTGTCCCCATAGCTTAGGACACTGCTGAACACGCACGTTCAGTATTTATGTCCATACAATGCACTATGGATATAGAGATCCCAAAGCTGTGCTCCAGCACAAACTTCTGTGCCATTAATGCTGAGCAGTGGCACTGCCCACGTGGAATTTGGCCAACTTTAAGGTTGTTCCCTAAGTAATGTGTGTATGTTCTAAGGGCTTTGCTGAATTAGGACCTTACTTTATAGAAAACCCATCTGCTAACAAACACGTTATGCTTGATCAAGCTTAGCGTTAAGATTAAGTGCCTTGTCTCCTCTTTTCACAGCTAAACTCCACCTGTGGTGAGAGTAATTTATCTTGAATTGCTTTAATGCAGTGTTTAAGTATGTCTTCTTGGCCACAAAGCAGTTTGCATGTATTTCAGTGAGAGGCTTAAAATCCATTCACATTTTTAATATACAGTTTTCTCACATAAATTAATCACAGCTTGGTTGGCAGGTCTTGCATGAGTAATAAGGTTGTTGGCACAAACACATACCACGGGTCTGTTAGGTAAAGGAGAAGCTTTTGTTTGCTTCTATATTTACACAAGAGGTTTAACTTGTACAAAACGGTTTAACATAGTGGTGTTTTACTAGCAGGACACAACAGGCCGTGAGATAACATATCCTCCCTAAAATACATCAACAGAATATAGATAAATCCTTACACACTGGTTCGAAAATTAAACTCTTGCTATGCAAAATATTTTCACAAAATGCAGCTTACATTGCTTATGTACACAGGCAGAATACAGCCAGAAACTTGCTGTTATATGAATTGAGCTGAATGCACTTTTTACATGAGAAAGGAATGTGCTCTTTTGAGTAAATAATGACAAAGTGACATTTCAGTTTGCTTTCTCTCTTTCATTCATAATTTTGGGAAGTGATTGTTCAGGGTATATGACATGTAACTCAGAATTCTGCAAAGTAAGTTTTTTGCTGAATTCGTCTGAGCAATATCTGCACTCAAACATTCTGCAGTGCAATTTTGCTCCATTGCTGTTGTAAGAGCATGAGCTGGAGAACTTTGTCTCAATATCTGTTCAGTGCTCTTGCAATGTAGGCCTGACCTGAAGAACTCTGAACATGGTGGGAATCTTCCACTGCCTTGATTTAGGGCTTTGAATCAAGTCTTCTGTAAACAACAAAATGCAGAAAAGACAATGTATTGCAAGGAATTGACTTTGGAATGCACTTATAATATCTGTATGTGTTGCTAATTTTGTGTTAGATCAGCACAACAAATGCCTTTGTAGCACTGCAAGGTTGCATTTGCCAAAATGATGTTGTGTAGTTCTACGATCACCACATGGAGCGGTTTGGGTTGCTCCTCCATCACATACTCTGCTGAAAACAATGTATTAATTATTGCTCTTCTCACATTGAACATAACTGTATGTTTGACACAAACCATGCACAAGAAAATTATATGAAAATGTAAGAGGTAGAATTGGAATCTTAAGTGCAAATGGATTGAAATGTACATGTGCAATTAATGCCTAACTTTGACATGAACTGAAAGAGAATTATCCGTCAACCAAGGCAACTCTGCAGCCAAGGATGCCTTCAATGCACAGAGGAACATATGCCCTGCTCGAGAGGCTGGCAGCAGCTCACAAATGCAGGATACAGTTGCTGGATGTCTCTACTTGCACCACAATGAGTCTGTCAAGGTAACTACAGAGATGTTCAGGAAGAGCTGGAGGAACAGGAATGCAACAAGGAATGGCATTACTGATGCTGTGTGTATTATTTTGGGGCTTTATGAAATCATCAGTCTAGGAAGTGTTCGATCCAGGGGAATCATTCACATTTCAAGCTTTGTCATATTTTAGGCTTCTGTTAATAAAATGTAAATCTCAGCAATTTATAACTGTTTTCTATTCATTAAGAAGTCTATTATTTAAAAGTGCTCCAGAGATTGTGATCTGAAATTTCTGCTTGACTGCTTTCCCCAAACTCGGTCTTCTCACCCCTGATTCAACTTGTTCCTGAAAGAAGTCATGTGGAGTATCCTGCATATCCTAATACTCTAAGGAAATGGGAGAGATTACAAGTCCTTGGATTATTTAGCCCATGGAGGGGGTACGACTGCTTTATTAAAAGTAATTGAGGGAAAACACTGCTAAGAGGGAAGGAGTATTTAAGCAAAAGAACAAAACTGGCACAAGAACAATTTAGGCTGGAAATGTATGTAGGGTTTGCAAACATCAAACGAATAAGATTTTAGAAAGCTTCCTAAATAGAAGAGAACATGCAAACTCCTTCAGTATTACTCCACATCTTGCTATGGTTAGAAATTTAATTGTGAAATCCAAGAACTCATTCCCAAACATTGGACTCAGTAATCTTAAGGGTCTTTCCCAGCCTAAATGATTCTATATATTCTTTGTGTCTATTACTCGGTAAAGAGCTTGTTGTGAAAGGTTGTATTTTAATAAGTGGACATTAAAGACATTTTTAACCAAACCCTTTCATACACAATATAAGCACATCAAAGGACCGGGTTGTGTTAAACCACGTCTTTGAACGCAAACCTTCCCATGGGCCACATATGAAAATGGCCAGGATGCACAATACACCTCATGCTCTGCAAAGCTCCGGGAAGGACCTAGAGGCAGTAATGACCCTCTGGGACATTTGCAGGGTGAGGCTGGGTGGCCATGTGACCAAGACGGAGGGTTACGACATTAACGCACCCCCACTGCCCAACTATGGCTCATTTTTCCCTCGGAACGGAGCGGGTCAGAAGAGCAGCGTGCGGCTCCCAGGGGCACAATTCCCCTCAGAGGACCCCGTCCCCCTGGCGAGCTGCGGCCGCCGGGAACCAAGCCGAAGCACCGAGCACCGCGGAGGGACGCCCCCCTCAGCGCACCGCTACAGGTGTGAGTGACGGCTCACCTGACCAATCAGTGCTCACCACCGCCTTCAGCCATGGTAAACTCAGCCAATCAGACAGCCAGCTGCACCCCCAGTCCTGCCTCCTCCCTTTTACGGACACATGACGGACCAATGGAAAGGAGAGCACAGCGCCCGCCCCCCATGGGCTCTCGCGAGCTCTCGGGGGCCGCCTC
>NW_005054298.1:10776642-10786014 GCF_000277835.1 Geospiza fortis | reverse complement strand
GGTGTGGGGCTGTGTGGGGGTGGGGGGGGATAAATAGCCTCGAGGGGAACGAGGTGCAGGGGCAGGTCGGGGTCTGTAAAATGCAGTGAACTTCGCCGAACACCCGAAACGGATTTTTATTTTAGCGTGTTTAATAAAAAACTTTGCGATCCTGTGCTTTCTAGGCACATGTGCGCGTTGCCCTGGTTATGGGTAGGGAAAATAGGTTTGAGTGCTGTCGCTGCATTCCTCTGGTACATTTTTAGTGTCTCCCGCGAGCAGAAGGCTTGTATAATCGCTGTGTCTATATGCGACAGAGGCTTTTCGTGTACCTGGTGATGGGTTAACTCGTGCATGCTGTTGCAGCACCGGCTGGAAGAGGCATAACGTCTTTTTCCTTTCAAAAACCTCCCAGAGCTAGTAGCTAAAACTAGATAGCTGCCCGTGTACGTGAGATGTTCCCACCTCTGGTCTGTTCGAAGGATATACGTCGTTCGGATGTAAAATACACGTGAACGAACTTTATGCTGTTACTTGCACCCGTCCAGGACTTCAGTGTGGCCAAGCTGTTAAAATTTTTTAAACTGTGTGATAGAAAATATTTATGTGACTCGTGTATTACAGAAGTGCTAATGGATCACAGCTGAAGAATAATTGTTAGACTGCAGTGTGCGCATACATTTGCTCACCCACGGGGTATTTCTCTTGCCCTGAGCTACACTCCGAGTTCAGTGGTAAGGGGGTTTTGTGAGTGCACGTTTGCCTGCTTGTTTTGGCATATAAGTGCTCTGTAACATTGGGAGCCACCGACGTGTTCACACGCATGCAGACATTGTGTGCCCGTCACATTGTAAATGTGCGTTGCAGGAATACAGGAATGAGTCACATTAGAATCGGTACAACCATTTTTTGTTAGATATGTATACTGTAGGAAAGTTTTCCAGTTCATTGCTTGAACATAATATATTCAGTATTGTAATCTTATGGGTGCCATTTTCTTGACAATGGGTTTCTTGCTTCACTGACCTAAAAAGTTGTTTTTACATATTGGCACGACTCTGGCTTGCCCCATGTTGATAAAATATGATTCTGGGTGATAAGCTTACAAATATGTACACGTGTGTCAATATGTTTCCCAGGCAGGTTTATACTTTATAAACTCAGAAATATACTGTTGGTCCGATTTTTTTGCCATAATTTTGTTGTCATTACAGTTTCTTTATATTTTTAGATGATGTGTGTTTTTAATTTTAGTTCAGAGTCAGATTAAACATTGAAATACAAATGCATATTCTTCACAAGCAGAAATATATTAAATAATTTTACCTTTCAGTATGTTTTCCTTATGCTTGCAGTTAAATTTGTTTGGAATCAGATTTACCTGTTTAGAGTTTACTTCAATGGTTACTTCTTGTTCAGCAAAATTGTCCGTGGAATGCATTGTTTGTTACCATGCTTTACAATTCTCATGTCCTATTAATGTCTAATTTAGGTTGTACATAGCAGTATTGATTGAACACCCTT
The DNA here is from genome assembly GCF_000277835.1 of Geospiza fortis. Classification (NCBI taxonomy): domain Eukaryota; kingdom Metazoa; phylum Chordata; class Aves; order Passeriformes; family Thraupidae; genus Geospiza; species Geospiza fortis. The sequence continues at coordinate 10,784,511 of NW_005054298.1, read as the reverse complement.
GCTAAAAATACTTTCAGGATTGGGTACACTTACACCATAGTAGCAGGAAAGTTCAGCCAATGCTGTTTTTCTGTGACTAGAATTAATTAATTATTAGCAGCTATACTTTAAAACATGAATAAAAACCAAAATCCTGTAATCTTAGAAGTAATGCTAATGGCTCTGTGTAGTGGATGAGCTCTTTGTTAATGGGCAGGGTTCATGTAGTACTATTTACATGTCACTGCCATTAGCATATTTGAAATATATGGTAAGTTAATACTCAAGATACATCATTTTGGCTCAGATCCTGCAGTGGCCCCTCTTTATGCAGATGGATCCACCTGCACAGAAGTTGCTGCAGGAACGTGAGCTCCAGCATTGGTTCAGTAGACATCAGGCCTGTGTTTGTCCTGGGCATTTGCTGTGTGTGAATTTTTGGTTGTGTTTGTGTGATGTCATAGGGGCTTCTGGGCATGCAGAGCTCCAGGGCTGGCAGCCTCTTACAATAGTGTGTGACGTGATTACTGGTGATCAAGGGACTTCTAAAAGATTGCTTTCATATTGTAACAGCACTGCTGAAAGGTCCTGAGCAGCATCTGGGGGCTCCATTTCACTGGGCCATTGTTTATGGTTGCTACTTTATAAGGATTTTGTTGAGTGTACATGGGAGTTTTGTTTTGTTTTGGGAGTTTTGGTTTGTGTACACATACAGAAAGTGGGATGCACACTGAGAGCTGAGGGGAGGTTACACTGGAGGGGAAGGTAGCCAGGATGGGTCAGCCATCAGCTCACCTGTATGTGGGAAAAAGAGCAGCTTGCTTGGAGCAGTTCAGGCTTTGGACGTAGTCAATGGGTTGGGTAAATGTCTTTTTAAAATTACAGGGGATAGAATGTTCTGTTCTAACTTTTCATCTGGTCAGATCTTCAGTTAAAACAAGCAGTAGACATGTGTGTGGCTTTTTTTGGTGTTGGAATCAATGTTAGACTATTTTCCCTAAACTGATAAATAGTACAATTCTATGGTTTGTCTTCTTAGGTCTTCTTACTACCAATTGTTTGATCCTCTGATTCATCATGATTGTGCCTTGCTCCTCCCCTCCCACAGTTTGGGTTTAGATTTGGTGCAAGATCATATGAATCCCATGCCTTCACATCCTGTTTCTGTGTCACCTCACTTCCATTCTCACCAATTAAAAAATGGTCAAACAAGAGAATCTTTCAGCAGATGGTTGACTGTGCTTTTTTTTTTTTTAATACAACACTTTCACTCTGGTGCTGTCACTTTTCATTAAATGCCCAGACAAAATTCTCATGGGTATTAATGTCCTCCAACCTAAATAACTGTAAAAATGGTTTGTGTATGTATGTAATGTGGAATTGTTCATGGAGGAAAGAAGGAAGTGAAGGTGGAAGAGCAACGGGAGGGGAGAATGGCCTGAGCAGGAGACAAAACCCAAGGAGCTCAGCAGTGTGCTGGTAATACAACAGCAGGTCTTTACTGTCTGGACCAGCTGTTCATATATGCTTGTTTGGGAACAGAGGCTGTTTTTCCTTCAGGACTTGTAATCCACTGAAGTAGCACAAAAACAATTTTTTCTAGGCTTTTGAAAGCATTTAATTTCTAAAATTTTGGAGTACCTTTTAAGTCTATATATACACACACACATATATATATATATGTGTGTATATATAGACTTATATATATACAGACATATATATAATTATTATAGTGTTATGTATGCAGGTACATTTTCAAACTCTCCATCTTTATTTTGGAGAATTCCAGAATTAAAAAACTATTGCTGTTTGCCGCTTACAAAATAAATTACTTCAAGTTTATAGCAGTTAAAGAGTTCAGAGTAGTTTTATTGGTGTGCTGACATACCAGAATTCAGGGTCCAGATGTGTAGGTTAAAAGAATCTAGTTAATAGCACACTGAAGTCTGTGCTGGTTGTATGCAGTGTCCCAGTACATGCCACAGAATGTTACAGCTGGTGGTCACAGAGATTCTCAGTAGATCAGACAAACATAACTTGATGAATTTCTCTTTGAAATGTGAGGATTGAACCAGCTTCTCCTTTCTCAGCTTATGCACCTTCAAACAAAGACTTGGTAGGGTGATGCAATTAGGCCTCTCTTGGCACCCTACTTTGTCTCACACTGCAATTACTCTTGGACAAGTTTACTGTGACTATTGGATGATAAATGCAATTCCATTTGTGTGGTTTATGAGACACTGCCATCTCTACCGTTACATGAAGAAGGGGGAAATGGCTAATATCCATTTAAAAATAAACAGTCTTTTGATTATGAGTATTTATGATCTGTGATGAAGAATGCTCTGGGAAATATTTTTCCTGGTTGGAGTGTGAAGTGAGCTCTTCATTGCCACTTGACAGTTTTCAGTCTGACCCTAAGATTGATGAGGGAGAAACAGACAATCCACTTCTTATGGCACGTGCATTCTTACATTGCCTTTCTGGGTATTTCTTATCTTTTTCAGGGTAAATAGATTAGAGAATAATAACTGAATTATTCTGTGTGACCAAAAGCCCAGATCTTCAAATGACAATCAAATGTAGTGCTGCTAGAGACTAACATTTTCATACTTGGAATTTTTACTTTTTTAAAATTAGAATGGTGTAGATAAGCTTTAAGGAGGATGTATTCAGTTCTCATATTTGCCTGGATTTTGGACTCTAAATTAAAAATTGCTCAATATCTGCTAGTCAGAACCTTGTTCTGACTGGTGCTTTTTCTTGGGAAACATCAGTTAAAGTCTGAAGGTATTGAGTTCTATATGATTTTGCTATTTTGTTTGATAGTTTTAATAAGCCAATTGAAAAAAAATAAATATAAGCTCTTTCTGGTGTTTGGTAGAAGTAACAATTTTAATTGGTTTGGTTTTGTGCTGTTAACTGTACTTGGATTAAGCAAATGATCCTCATTTTGTCTCCAGAAGGATATTAACTTTTAAGACAGCTGAGTGTATTTTAGCTTTTCCCAAGTCCTTTGGCCAGTTTTTTGCATTTGTGTACCAACATCCCTCTGACCTACAAATCACCCACCCTCCCAAAAACCCACCCAACCAACCAACCAAACCTCCAAGGAATATTTTGTGTCTGCTGCAAAAGACAGAAATGAGAAACAAATTATATCAGTAGTGCTCTGAAACTTGTGTCAATTATTGAATGCAATGAAAGTTATGTAAGTGGTGTTTTCTTAGATGAGAAAACAATTCTTAGTTAAGCAGTTTGCTTTTTTTATGTCGGGTTTAAAACCAGAAATTGAAACTGTATCTGCAGCAGATCACTGTCCATGCAGCAGCTGGTAGAAGAGCCTACTGTGGCTCCTTTGTCTCAGAGATGTGCTGACATACTTTGTCTTGGAGGAGGTTAACAAGCCTGATTTCTGTGTTTTCTGGCCACAGTGGAAGGTGGTATGTGCAAAAGAGTCCAGCAAATGGATTTGATCACACTGCAAAGCTGTGTTTTTCAAAGGAGAAATTCAAGTGTGACACACCAGAACTTGTGCTCTCCTGTCTGTGCCAACAGAGACACAGTGCTGAAGTAACTTCATACTTAGTTCAGGCTTGAATAGAACTGGAAATGTTGTTAATTCCTGTCCTTCAGTAGAGAAATGACCACATGGTCAGTAAGAGCACTTGGAAAATATACCAGTCAGTGGAGGAACAGTTATTGCTACTGATGCTCTCTGAAATTCCAACTTAGCTCAGTTTTTTATCCAGGCTAAGGGAGAATTTCTTGATGGTGCTTTCCCTTATATTTTCCTAGGCCACGAAATTGCAAAACATGTTAATTGTAATTAAAGCTCTTATAACTGATTTGAACAAATCCAACTGAATTGAAATAATCCAAAATGTAATGTATTTCTCTTGGTACCGAAAAGAAATGCTTCTCAGATTTTACAGCTTTGATCCAATGCTTTTGCTTTTAAAAAATGACAGTTTATGAGGAAGATCACATAATAAAACTGGGTTTGTTTTGTTTCTATTAGCCTTGTCAGTGAATTCAGAAATGTTTTTGGGGAAAAAACCTGCAGTCTTCCCATGAAAAATTGGCTTTGGAGAGAGTTAAAATTAACATATGTCACTTTGCATTTGTCTGTCTTGATACATGCAACAAGCTTGTAGTGTCATCTGAAAAAGTGAGACATATTTTTGTCTTTTGATGTGTAAATAGGGTTAAAGATGACCAGTGCTGATGTCCAATGACGTGTTGCATTGTAAGTTGTTTTTTCCCATACGAATTGTGTGTGTGCACTGCATATGCCAGTTTTGCATTGTCTCTAAACTGCATGGAGCCTCAGTACTGCTCTTAAAATGTTTTCCTGAGTTTATTGAATGCCCCTATTTAGAAAAGCTTTACTTTTGGAGAAGGGATGTGTATCAATTTTTTTGACTTAAAAATAAAATTTTATGGAACTTGGCATTTGAGTTTTAAATCTGTGGCCTGTAAACACCAAACTGTGAGCTGCTATTAAGACTTCCCTTGGAAGAGGCTCTTGCCTTTTTTTTTGGGAGGCAGGCTGCAGTTAGGATGGATGCCACAGTCTGTTTTTAGTACTTGAGTGCAAATGAGGCTATGGATGGGAATCCTAATCTACGAGTAATTCCCCATTTACTATGTTTTAGGCTTGTGTGTTGATTCTGTAAGGAGAGAGTGCATCCTGTTAGCTCATCCAAGTGCACCTGCTTTCCATGGAGCAGATTTCTTTAATATTTGCAAGGATGTAGTATTTGTGAAAAGAAGGTTTTGAAAGACTGAAATGTGTCTGCCTCTAAAACTGAAGGGCTGTATCATCTTTGTTTAAGTTGGGATAGAAAAGAGGGGAAAGAGAAGGACAGCTACCTTGCAATAATTTTAAAGTGTGTTGGGTTTTGGTAAACATTATGAAAAATGAGAGGTAAATACATTTTTGTTTATTGTCCACGAATCTCATGACCTGTTGTGAAGTTTGTGCTGCAATAACCGTGGCACGCACCACCACAGGAGGGAGAAACTGAAATGCAGAAGTTGTATTACAATGGAACAAACACACCAGATGGTTACATTATGGGGTCTTACCTCCAAGTGATTTGAATTTTTTTTTTTGGCTTATTTGTTTCCTGTGTGCTTAAGTGAGACTACTGATTTAGATTCTTCAGTACTAAGAGCTGATGCAGTTGGTGCTAGTTGTGGTTCTGTCACCTCTTCTCAAGTTTGCTATACATGCAGCTGGGTGAGGAGGGACAGAACATTAATGGTGGCAAAAGCTTCTTACCTTTCTTAACCCTTCCCTAATTAATATTTTGCTTCTCCTTTCATTGTATGATATATTAAAATATACCATGTAAGTCGGATTTGTAAACTACTCAGACTCTAAGTGGCCTTAGATACTCAAATTTGGACTAAGGAAATAATTTTGGAGTTTGTTGTTGGGAAAAGGTTATTTTTGCTTTGCTTTTCTGGGTGGTATAATGTGGTTACAATTTTTGGTACCTTCACCTAATAGGTTTGCTATTACTCAAGTGACTTACAGTATTGACGATACTGTCTCTTCCCTTTTCTCATAGTATAGATTTGAGTATTTTGTTCTACAGTTCCTGGATCTGTCTGGGGAAGTGACCATGTGAGAGTGTGACTGGGGAGGGATGCACTGTGGTGGATGTTCCCTGGGTTCTTTTGGTAAATCTCTTTGTGACTTTCCACAATCCCCATACTTGGCAGAAACTCTGGATTATGTTCAAGTTTTTCAATTGTTCAAGTTAAGTAAATTGTATAGAATTGAATAACAGACATCATAAAGATATTAATTAAAATATCACTGCTTTCAAAAACATGCCACTTGAAAGATTGAGAGATGTACAGTAAGAAAATGAGGTGTGAGTAACCACTAAGGATGTGTACATACAGTTACACTTAGAACAGAATTCCTCAGTAGAGGACTAGAAAATAGATTGAAAATGAACATCTGACAGAAAGTCCTCCAAGAGGAAATTCCTGCAGGAGAACTTCATTCTTGAGATTAATTAAATGCAAGATTAGAAATTCTCTAGATAGCTGTAAGCTATTTAATAAAACTGAAGTGAGCAATTAAAAGACTCGGTTGTAGTTACTAGCAGAAGCATTGCCTCCTTTTAATGATCGTGGTGCTGTCCCCTCCCCAGTTACATATGTTCTCTCTCCTTTTACAGGAAAGCTATATGGGAGCTCATTGATGCTGGATGCTTTCTGCAGGATTTTCATAAAAAGCATCCTTCTCTGAATAAGGGTGATGTGGATAATAACTTCTTTGGCATTGGAAGCACACACACAGTCCTGAGAAAACAGAAATAAAAGTGCTTTGTAGAAATTATACTAATGAAATGTATGTGAGAGAGTAGCTTGAAAGAGAAACCTGATTAACATCTGAAACTTCAGCTCATGTTCAGCCACCTTTGAATAGAACTTATGTTGCCAGTAAAGCTAATTTGTCAAATCTCTGTTTTCTATTTCTAAGTTTCATTGATGTAAGCATTTTCCAATCCACCGCTTTACAGTATTTTTTCCCTTTGTTTGCCAGACAAACAGATTCATTCTAACTGTTGTGGGAAATGATTGTAGCTGCTCTGGTATCTGCAAAACCCTTTTTCCGCTGAAGTCTTTCATATTCATTTGAATATATTTTGTGTTGTGGGGTGCCATGATAACTGTGTGTGTTCCAGCAGTTGTGTACAATAAGCTGGGATGTGTTACATGGTCAGAGATCCATCCCTCATTGGATAGTAGTGCATGATAGCAAATTATGTCATCATGTTAGGGACAAAGATGTGTAACTGCAGATTCAAAGAAGTTGCTATAGTTCAGCAGAATGAGTGTACCATGAGTAATTAGGAAAAATAGAAAAGAAATTAATATATGTATTGAGTAATGCTATAATAATAATAATTTTAAATTGCTTCAAAATAAGATACTACTTAAGTTGTTGAAGAGCACTCTGTGGTAAGATTATTTTAGAAGTGCTCATTACTCTCAATGAGAAAACAAATGTGGTTTCTATTAAAATAAAAATAGGCTGATACAGAAGTTCTGAAGATAAACTTATTAATGTTACTATTTTTCTGCTGCAAACAGAAAGCTACATTCTAAAAATCTGCTTTCCAGACTTAAATGTCTCTTGTTAGTACTCAGAAAAACCCACAGTGAAACCTTTTCTTTTGGCACTGTATAAATATCCTTATTTTCTTAACATAATTAACATAATATACACTTTGGATATATCTGTATGCATAGTAAGTAAAATATCATCATATTGGGTGTATAGTAGATAAAAAGATGGAGTGATTGCATTTTAAAATTCTGTAAAATAAAACTATGTTTTACTATAGATTATATTTCAGGAGTATTGCAAGTCATTTAGAAATAATGTCTGAGAAGCAAATACCAGTGTTTATACTTCCTCTTCAGGAGTGATGGGGAAATGTATTTTGAATATTGTTTTTGTATTAGACTTATTTTCTGTCAAGCCATGTCATACATGCTTGCACTTCAAAAAACATTGAAATGTTCTGTTGACTTTTTGAAACTTTTTGGCAATGTGACACTCTCCATTTATTTTGTCCCTTGTTTAACAGTTTTTGTGTGTGTTTTCAAAAGCACTTCCATTCACCATTCAAGGAATTCAATAGAATTCTAATAGGAACTGCACATAAATAACTACAGAAATCAATGCTTCAATTCAGCCAAGAGGTTTTTTGTGACTTCAAAAGCCACAAGAGCATTTATTATTAGAAACATACAATTGACTTTTCTTGTATTATCATTTTGCATAGTGATTTGGTTTTTACCACCACAACAAGATGTTTGACAATTTCATTTGAAAATGATGTATTTACATTCGGCATT
>NW_005054298.1:10764939-10776416 GCF_000277835.1 Geospiza fortis | reverse complement strand
ATTCCAAAACAGTGTAATTTTTATCTTTTCTCTCAAGCTCTATTCATGTTATTTTGCATGTTGAGCTCTGTGCTGAGGTTGTTAGTGAAATATTCACTGGTGGATTTTTCCTCAGAGATCAACCAAATGTTAGGCACAATCTCCTGTTCTTATATTGTAATAAAAATGTAAAAATAGTCTTCAAAGAGTGGAGTTTGGTTAATTTTCATCTGTTCAACTCATGCAGTGTAAAGCATATCCTCTCCTCCAAAACACTCAATTTTCTGATGCTAGCAATCATAGAAGTGACCAACCTGTGATCATGCAGGGTTATGCTGGAACTACTTCCAGCCTGTAGTGTTCATATTACACCTCAGGCCACGTCATCTGGAACAGTTCCTTTGATCCTGAAGTTTTTAGGTGGGTTCTAGGAAGTGAGATTATCTTCAGGAACATGGTTTGAGCACGCCAGAAGCTTTAGAAAAAATGATGTTTGTCTTTTGAAGTAGTCCAAAGATGATGTGATGTGAAATACAGCACTCTGTGTTCAGTAATGCTTTACTTTTATAAATGAGCCCTTTGAGTGGTGTTGCTTTTGGGCAGCTCGTGCAGTTCCCCTCAGGTAATGGTGCAGTGTTAGCACCTGGTGTGGGGAGCACATCTACAAGGGAAGAGTTTTGTTCTGGTTGGCAGCAGGGTACTCAGATTAATGGACTTCTCTGTGTTCTAGTTTTACTTTTCACTGTTGCTGATAATTCAGACAACCAAGTCAAGGTACCAGCAGGACCTTTTAGATGATAGTTGCCTTTCCCCACCCTCCCAATCTCCTAATTCCTGCTCACCAGACAGTCTGGTTCTGTGTGAGGAGAAGGAGGTGTTAAGAGCTTCTTTTTGGAATTTCATCTTGAGAACCAACTAATGCTGAGACTTGCTGCCACCAGTCCAGTCACCTTTACATGCAGAGCCACAGTCCCCTCCTCACCTACCTTGCTGCATGAGCAGGTGCATGTGTTGGCACTTGAGAAGCATTTCAGCTCGGTGGAGACATAGGGAAACATGGCCTGTCTCTAGTCCTTCCCTCTCCTAACGCTTGGAGTGGAAACACTCTTCAGATGAAACTTACACTGCACCCTGAGAAGTGTTTTGCTGGTGATGAGGGGAAAGAGGGGCAAAGTAGAGTATGGTGAGGAGCAAGATTGGTACCACAGACAATATCATAGCTACAGAGCCACTGGTGTTCAGTGTTCTCATTTGGAATTATATGCATTTGGGATTTAAATCCTGTCATGGTGTTACCTTAAAAAAATAATAAAGTGAAATGAAATTAGATCTTCTCTTGGTTCCTCAAAGTTCTTCCCCATTTCCTTTTCCACTTCTAATTCAGATTGCATTTGAGTCAGCTGCTTTCATCTTGACACTTATGTCATTCAAGGATCCACAAAGTTAGTATGTTAATATCTGCATTTCAACTGACTGATAGGTACACCAAAACCTATCTTAATTTTGTCACTGCAACGTGAAGCTTCTTTTAATTTCCCAGGCTGTTCTGCATTTATCAAACCAAGATAATGGAACATTGCTGGCACAATTTGTAATCCTAATGTTTAAAATTTATTAAACATGACTTTTTTTCTTAAAACACATTCTTGCCCTTCCTCTGTTCTTCTAGGTGCTTTGAATGTAACAAATTTATAAGCTGGAAGAAATAATCATGGGCATCTAAAAATAGTTTAGTTAGGGAAACTTGGTTCTGCTAAAGGGCAAAAAATAATTTTAAATCTCTCTAAAAGTGAGCATCACTCTATATTTTTAGGTTTATCTGTGTTCTGTTTCTTTATGAAAAACAGTTCATGGCAGTAAGCAAGACAAACCCAGTACCTCATGTTTTATTTGACACGGGTCAAATATTTGTTGGTATTATCAATCTTCTTTGACAGTGCTGTTCTTAGCCAGTCTCAAATATATCAGAAAACATTTTGATACATTTTGCATCAAGTGTTTATAATTTGTTTTGAATGCAAGAAGAAGAAACAGAAGTGGAAAAACCAGAGAATGCCAGAAGTGGTAGGAGATGAGGACGACTTGGAAAGCAGCAATCTATCCAGCTCATGCAAGTAGGTGCCAGAAAACCTGAAACAGGGATATAATAAAATACAGTACTGGTATGGAGCAAGAAAGAAGTTATTATTTGATACAGCATAGTGTGTTTCATAGCTCCTCACTGTCAGGTAATCCCTTTTATTGAACTTTCTTTCAAAGTATATACAAGTATATACCATGTTGGTGGAACAGGTAGTTACAAATTCATCTCAGGGACAAAAATATGGTCCTAAATTTGAACTAAATCTTTCCCTGACTGCTTTACTGTGTTTTGTGCTTGTCATCCCTTTTCCAGAAGTGCTTTCTTCTGCCAGGGCAGGGTCTGTGAGTGTGTTGTGCTCCTCCATGCCATAATAAAAGAACTGAATCTAATATCTAATTGATGTAACATTGAATGTCTTAGTAAGCATTCCATCAGCTATATATGGATAAAAATTGTTTCAAAGTGCTTGAAAGCTGTAATACATTCAATTTCTGTGATATTGTATGAAGTAACCAGACTGTTCTCATTTGACCTGCATCTGGTTTAGGAAGCTTAAAACCAAGTCCATTTGAGGTTTTGCAATACTGAGAGTCATGAGAGAGAACCTTCATCTGTCCCGTGGGCTGTGCGCCTGACTCTGTATCCTCATCCGAGGAATTCCCTCTCTACAACAGCATGACATAGTTGGTTTATGTTTGTATCTTATGACCTACTAAAAATATTCTCTTTCCTTCCCACTTACCTTCTAAGATTCTTTTCAGCAGAATTGGTATATAACCACCTTGTATGCAATTCCGGTATTTTTGTAGTGAATTGTGCCTGCTTGACAGTGTAAAGAAGTTCTCCAAATTTATGAAGCAAATGTATGTTTTCAGAAAATAGTTTTCTTTTATTATTCTGGATTGAAAGCTGAACATCTGAAGCCACTTGCCTTGATCTTTTGGAGGAGGCCTTTTTATTTTTATTTCTTGAGGAAAAAGACTTTGTGGAGTCTTTTTACGCATCTTAAACATCTCATGTATAAAAATAGAGGGAAGCAGAAAATATCAATATGTATGGAACATAATATTTGAACAAGTAAGAAATGAATTTGTGTCATGTGATAGTTAAAAACTTCTATTCCTTGACATGGACTCCTAAGCACTTACAACTTATGTTATGGAAAGTAAATTTAAATTTAAAATTATTTCAGTGTCAGTCTCTGTTTTAGAAAGTAAACGTTGCTCTCTGCAAATCATCTTTCAGTTTGTAACCTGTTGCTAACTAAGCTCTCTAATAGACAAGTACACCTAAAAATATATAGGGATATTCCTTCTCCTTTCCCTGTGCCCAATTAAACATTGGCTACTGCATATAAATATTTTTCTTCTGTAGCAATTACTGTTCCATGCCAGGTAGTCACTTTCCAGAAGATGTTGATTTAGCCATGCATAGTTAAGCTCATGTCCCCTCAGCTCTTCTCACTGCTGTATTGCCTGCTATTGACTATAGCTGTAATACATCCCTTGAGCGCTGCAGATCCTGTGAAACAAGGTTATCTATGGCTATGCAGACTCCAACGTGCATTTAAAAATAGAATTATTCTAATGTTATGCATAATTTGGCTTTTCAAGGGAATGTATACATTCACTGGCAACTAAGGAGTTGTATTCGCACATGAGAAGCTTAAGAGCATATGTACAGGTGGGGCTGCTCCCCACACCTGTGGGAGCCTGCAGCGTTCCTGGAGGGAGGTTGTGTCATCCAACTGCCTTTGCCTTTGTAAGTCCAGTGCCACCATCTCAGTACATGTCATGATCTTCTGTCACCAGGGTGTGACAGGGGTGTGTGCTCATTGCTGATGTGGATTGATAGGTTTTTGATTGGCATGGTGCAGCAGAAACAATCACACAGGGGCTCAAGATCCAGGATCCTACATTTAAATATCTGTTTGAAAGAGCCATGCCATATCTGTTTGAAATAATGACTGATGTTTGGAAAGGAAGGAGCAGATCCTGCTTTCTCTCTTCCTTCAGCTGCTGGTGGTTTTCTGCTTTACCCACAACAGGTCTTTGGAGTCTGTGTCTGTACAGTTACATGGCATTTTCAGGTGGCAGAAGATGTATCAAGCAGCTGCATAATCAACTTGGCCTTGCCTACTCACCCTCTGTTGCCTGAGCTGAAAGCTGTAAGCCAGTTATGTTGAATGCACTGGCATGAAACTCTTCATAGCACAACCTCTGTTATTCCATACATCAGAATAGCATTCTTTGTTTTTTATTGGCAAAAGTGGCAATCATTATGTCCAATATGAGTTTATCTATTTGGACTTGGACGTGTGCAGCATAAGAAAAATTGTGAATTAAGTCTAGACTCCATCAATATTCTGACAAATGGTGAAACTGAGTGCACAGTAAGAAACTTCAGTGAAAGTTCTGCTGCAGAGACTAGTTGTAGGAAAATGTATTAGCACCAATTACAACAGTCTTCCTTTTTGGAAAGGTCTCCAAAGTCATTGATGAAGATAAAATGCAATCTTTCCCATGGTTGTGTGCCAAAGATGATATGCTAAAGGGATCATAGAATTGATGCCAAGTTCTGTGGGTTTTAAGAATTGCTTGTTAACTAGAGGAGATTTTTTTCTTTGAGTTGCATAAATTAACCTTTTTTCTAACAATTCATCTTTTGTTTATGTGTTACTGTTCCTTGTTCATTTGTACTGTCATTGTCATTCTCCCCCCACCCCTCATGCACTAGTCACTTTTCATACCACAGGGAGAAAAATTTTGCATCAAAAGGGCTGGCACAGCACGTGCTGCAGATAAGAATGGGAGTGCACTCTTGGATCAGATAAAAGATCTGGAACTCAGTAATCCTGACAGTGATGAATAACATGGAGATGTTATCAGACTCGTGTCCTGTATACAGAGAACATTCCATGATGTAACCACATACAACTGCTTATAAATCCATTCCTAGGTTTGTGTGGTTTTAACATGTAGCTACTCATAGCTATAACTTTTATTCTGTAGAATATTTAACTATTTTTAAATGTTCATTGTAAACCCAAACACAAAAGCATTTCTGGTATCTTTCAGTCAAAGAAATACTGGGCTGAAAAAAGAAGGCACTAATGTGTTATCTTTTAAATAGAGTGCATTTTATAAGTTTAGTGTTCATTTTCTGAGCAAAAGAAAGAACGAACATAAATTTGAAATTGTGAGGATCATGTTGTTGATACATATGGATGTAACTATTATAAAAGACCTTATTCTAATGCCAGTACCTGATAAGAACAGCAAGGGATGTATGACCAGTGTGGGCTGCTGCCACTGACTCACTGTGTAATGACAGGCAAATTACTTGGTTTTCTGCATCTTGTTCTATTCCTTTATAAATGAGAAATAGTTTCCCAGTAAAACTCTGAGATCATTGGATAAAAGGAGATATTTTTTGTACGCCTACTGAGTATATAAATTTGAAGATAGAAAGTGCAGCAAAAATACCAGGTTCTGTGCAAGTCTTTTACCAGTACAGACACAGTAGGGTGAGTTGCTGCTCATTATGGATTGTATTAAGCCACGTTGTACTTTTGAAGACCTCTTAATGCACAAACAAAAATAGGGGTTTAGGTCAGATTCAGCACTTCAGGGCGTATTCTGTTCAGTTTCTTTTTGTAGTTAAGTACAGCTTCAGTAAAACTTCCCTGATGTCTGCATTGGTAACTACCATTCCATTTTCTTTGATATGCCAGACTTTGTACCGCCTTCAGATGAAACAGTACAGGGAGCCCTTTAGAGTAGCTCACTGTCAATCTCCATCACCTCTGTCATGTTATGTCTTTGGCTGCATTTCATCACTGAATTTTCATAATGTTTTGGGGAACTTGACCTTTTCAGAATTGTCTGTGTTAACACTATAGTCCTAATCTTTCCCCTGGCACCTCCTGAAACAAAATACAAATTAGTGATTCAGACACCACAAAACAAATCACATGCCACTTGTTTCTTCCCAATGATTCTTCATTATCATTATTCGCTGTATTGTATGCAAGTCCTTGTGTGTTCTGTGGTGAAGGGGACCTAAATAAGGCAGGAAATTTTAAGGGAGGTCTGTAGCAGATAAGTAGGGAAATGATGCAACAGTTTCAGGTATATATATAAAAGATGATTTGGATAAACATAAAAAGAAAGGCATCTTTTCAGCACTGACATATGGAAATTAATAGGTTTGATGTGTGCTTTGTTTTTTTAATAAAGTTGTACTTGTATTGTGATAGTCCATAGGTACCTAAGGAAAAAGTGGGGAATACATGAAATTTCTGGTCTCCAGTGCTGTTTTTGCACCTTCATCTCCTTCCATTCCTTTTTAATTTGCTCGCTTTCTTAGATTTTTTCATCACATGAAATGCTTGCTTTAGCTTCATAATTAAAAAAAATTCCTGTAGATGATTCTAGTTATCACCCCATTTTATCTGGTTGTGTTCTGCCCCAGATTCAGGAAATGTACAGTCGAAAGCTTCAGTTTTGAATTTTACATTTTCCTCACCTTTTCAACATTTTCCACCCTTTTGTTCTTTTCTTAAAAAGGCTTTTAACAAAATGGATGAGTGAATGGTATTTATTTGGCTGGGTGCTCATACCTTTACTCTTTTCCTTGTTTTGACCATGAAGGAAGCCTTCCTCTCTTCATGGCCACCTGCTGCCCTCCTTGTGCTGCTGTAGTGCTTTTGCCGCTGCACAGTGAGTCATATTGGGGAATTGGTCCGACTGAAGAATAATTTTGCCAAAATTGTGTTGATTCTTATTTCCCCACTCTGGTTTACCATATGGCTGTACAAATGGCTATGTCAGCAGTAGGGAGAGGATGATGCAAGGCTGGAAGCGAGAGGCCAGACTCAGGAGTGGGTCAGGGATGCTGTGTTAGCTAACACTGCCAGGTTATGTCAAAATAAAAAGAGTTTGTTGGAGTAAAATCTAGTTGTCTGTGATACTGTCACATCCTACTTCTAGAAATCCTGATCTCTGCTGCTTTTTTCCTTAACCTCTCTACCTCTCCCTCTTACTGTTTGACATATTTTCCAAAGCTCCTTGTTTATCTCTCTGTTAGAATAAGTGATCAATAACAGCATCAATAGGAAGCCTTCATTTCTCAGTGTGCACAGGAGGTGGAGCCTGTTGCCCTGGGGATAGGTTGAAAACCTCCTATTTGAATAATTTGTGTGGACACCATTAGTTAAACCTGTACTGTCATTTGTACATACCCATAAAATTATTACAGTGAGGTTTAGACTGATAAGCTGTTTGAGTTTGATATGTATAAGTTCAAAAAAAATTATTTAAAGTGGTAGTTGTCCAAATCAGTACAGTATGGTACCTGCTTATTGTGAAATTTGAAAAACTTTAGCTATTGTGGTAGAATCATCGGAACAAAAAAAATGTAATGCAACCTAACCTGCTTTCATAGTGTCTTTCCAGCAGTGACTGGATATCTTGACAACAAAATATTTCATGTCCCTGAAATTAATCACAAGATGCTCTTGGCAAACCACTGCACTAAATAATCCCTTCCTTTTCCTAAGTCTGCAGAGATGCACTTCATTACCTTGCAGTCAAGTTATTCACAAGCAGCATGAAAGTGTTTGGTGTTTTTTTCTTGTTTCTATGTTTGTTGGGGGATGTTAGTTTTACTCTACAGATATTAAACTGGTGCTGAAATGGTAAAATGTACATCTGAATTTAAGTTACCTGCAAATATGATAATTTTCCTGAACTTAGGTTAAAGTGCACAAAAATATGAATTCCCCTCTAAATGCAATTCTGCATGCTCCCGTGTAAATAGACTTGTTCCAAACCTGTGAGTAATGGTGTGGCTACAAGTGTTGAAGTCTCAAAACATCTCAGCTGATGTAAGAATAGAGTATCTTTTTGTTGTTCCTAAAAATTCATGTATATTATTTTCCCTCTATTCTTGTACTTATTTGGAAAAAATAACAAAAAAAGTGGCATTGTTTCAGAGTGTGATGCACACCATGGAGACAATTTCTGCAGCTTGGTGTGTACAACTTTTCAGAAAGGAGTGATATTAGTTAGCCTCTGGTCAGTCATATGATCTATAGTTCATTGTCTTGTCCATGCCTTCTTTCTGGCTATCATAATCCCAATTATTGACTTTGTAAATTTCCATTTGTTTCTATACAAACGAATCAGTGTTTGGTTCTTTCAAAGATTGAGCTAAGAAGTAAAACAAGAATCTTAGCTTAATGCACCAAAACAGACATGAGCTCAGTCAGGCTGCACATGATCGTTCAGTATTGGGTTTTTTTAGTAAATAGGTCATTTTTCAGAGTTTAATACCAGGAATGGATGCACCACCCTGATGAAAGTGAACCACCAGATTCCAGTGTCTTGAAGTATAATCCCAAATTGGAAATAGAAAGCAAACTGTTTGTGGCACATAAGGTGTAAATAAATATGACGTTTTGTGGGTTCCTCTCTAGATCTTCTCCCAAAATATCCTATGGCCTTGTTATGTGCACACTTGGGGATCTGATGCTCAGATCATCAGGCTGGCAGCACTCCTCTGGGAGCTCTTTCCATCACCTCCCTCCTGTTCTCAGTAGTTGTGTAATGTCTTTTTAGCCCGTATCTGTTCTGTATTGCTCGTGCCTGCTGATAACATAGATCCTACTGCCTGCTCTTTTCCATAAGCCCTTGAACACTGTTCTTTTTTCCCAGCTGAAAGGAAGGTATGATCTTCATTCAGGAGTTGCTCTCAGATTTCTCAGGTAATACTTTCCTGGATCTGCTGCCAGTGGAGAACAGTGGTTGTGTTCTCTTTACCTTAATGTTACTGACAAATTTTCAGCTATTTGTCTCCTGTTGCCTTGCCTAGATTTCATATAGTTTCTATAGATGTTGTGTTTTTAGCTGTAAATGTTCTGAAAACAGCATTTAAGTAATAGCTCTCTGATCATCTCTAACTCTGATATAGTTACTCTGGAAAGCAATTTTTTATTCGCTTAAACTCTCAACCATATTCAATAGAAAATGGAAAGAAACTTCTTAGTGAAGCCAACAAAACAGGAAAACAAGCTAACTACAACAGTGAATTTTAGATAAATGTTCAGACACCTACAATTTTAACACTTTTCTCATCCCTTGTGGTTGAGACTAAAAATTCATCAGTCCATGGAACTGCAAGATGAGATGTAAGAACCAGATTTGTAGTGGTATTAAAACTTGCTATGTAATGGTGGCATGGCTGCTCCTACTCCAGCTGCCAACATCTTCCCATATCATTTTTCAGAGGAGTATTACAGTCATCTTACAAAGTGGCTTAATAGAATGTATAGTGGCAAAAATATTAGTGGCTGGTCATAGATTTTTTGAGTTATTTTGCTGTAGTGACCACCATGTGACAGAGATGTCCAGGTAGTGTAGCCTCTATATCTGTTAAAAAACAAAGCCTACCACAAAGTATGCATAAGCTGTAGGTTTGGGTGTATGTGTTCTTGAGTTACTTATTTTGGATTTCTTGAGAGCTAGATGAGATTTTTCTGCACTTTCATGAGCTCTGTCAGCACTTGTTCAGTCTAGTTGGCACCTTTTCATTTCTCTCTGTTTTTTTCAGCAGATTTTCTTACAGAAAGGCGGATGATCTAAGACTGTGAAGAAATTCTAATTTGTGTTTCTCTTTATATACTTCCAGAGGACAGATGGACACGTCTGTTATTTAATAATGCTTATGTTACATCCTTCATGAGGAATCAGAATAGCTTGTAGCAGTCTGCCTGCCTGTCAGTAGCAGACAGAAGCTTCTTGCTGATTTTGTGTTAAATAACAGGGATTTCTGCTCTCTGGGCTCTAGGTTTCAGAATTTGAGAACAGAAAATTCTCAGATGGGCATTGTAGATTGTTCATACTCTTAGCTGCTGAGAAGCTCCCTCAGATATTTTTGGGTGACCTGGTAAATAGGCATGCTGTGCTGGTTCTTGGAGGGTGGAAGCTACTTTTTATAAGGATAATGTGGTGGTGGTATTAAGCTCTTTACCATTGCCTCTCTCTGTGATGTACATAACATCATGCTCATCATTCTTAAGAAGTTGCCAGAGCACCCTGACACCAGTTTCTGCATCTGGAAAGGACAAGCCTTGATACATTTCTCTCCTCTGAACAGTCAGAACTGAAGAACCCTCCAGATACTCTTCAGCTTGAGACACCCTGCCATCGAGTAATGCTGAAGGAGTCATGGTGCATGGCACTGGCCACCCACTGTTCCATGGGCAGTGCATATTCCTGGCAGCCTCAGTTCAGTAATTGTGTGATCCATCTGGAGCTGCATCACTTCTTCCTTGGTTTCACAGACTCCAGCTTTGGACCCACTGAGACTGACTTCTGAGGAGAGGACCTGTTACAGCAGTGGACAGAGCCAAAACTTGGCAAACCTTTACTGGACTGTAAAGGGGCTCATTCATCTGTTTGTTTTTACTCTCTTTGCAACTTCCTGGAGCTACCAAAACATTTCTAGTCCTGGGTCACCAGGATGCACTTCCTGTGATCTAGGGAACAAATTATGTATTGTCACATCTTTCCACAGAAGGTATCAACAATTTCATGGTACGTTATCATTGGTGTTAGTGTGCTGACAGTTCTGAAACTCTTGAATTCTCCTGTCATCCCATTTCAACAACTGCATGGTTGTACCTAGGTGACTACTCCATATGTGTTTATCTATGGCAACAGAGACTTGCTCAAGTGTACTTGTTCTGTAGTCAGTATTGCTAATGCTGCTGGTGTGGTGGCTGGAGTTCAGAAGGATCGATTCAATCTGGGCTTTGTCAGACAGAGTGCTCTGCATAATCATAATGCAAATGTGGTGGTTTCAGATCTTATTTTTTATTCTGTTAAGAAATGTAGTTTCTATGTCTGTTCCCAGGTTTAACCTGTAATGGGAAAAAGAATACTTTCCTTTTTGTGGGTTGAAGTTTTTTGCCTTTTCATAATACAGCAAGCTTGTTCATCTCTGTCACTGGTCCACTGATTGTGTCAGAGAAGACATAACTGGGAAAACTGAACTAAGAAGCCAGTGGTATTGGTTTGGTGCTCTGCGCTTGGTGAGCCTTGCTATTCTGGGCTGTCCTTTACATCTCTGTGAAGAGGAAGCTTGCTGCTAACTGAGTTTACCAATGCAGTTTTGAAAGTACTGAATTTCCTAAGGTCCCAATTTAAAGTACTTTTGCAGTGAAAGCCTGAGTTCCCAGAAGAACTGAGTGATCTGTGATACTCTGGTGAGTCTGTCTTGCTGTTTAGAGAGAAAGTGACTGTGTCTCACTGGTGAGTATGGTGGCTATGGCTACCGTCTCTATTTTTGGAAAATACCTCTTCTGAGCATTTCTGGGAGCATGGGGAAGAGCTTTGTGTCCTCAGATAAGCAT
>NW_005054298.1:10698618-10764898 GCF_000277835.1 Geospiza fortis | reverse complement strand
AAGGGGACCTGGGCTGTGCTGCAGTGCTGCCAGCAGGGAAAAGGGCATGTGAATAGACTCGGAAAATAGCAGAAACCTGTTGCTTGGTTTTCTTTGTTAATGTGCACATTCCATATCCTGCCATATGTCGCTCTTCTGTAGCCTTTTAATTCTGGGATGCTATAGATGTAAAGAGTTTGGGGAATCTGAGTTTAATTACAAAAGAGTGCCTAAAGAAGCAGGTGTGAGAAAGCCATTTTGGCCTGACTGCAGGGGCACATGAATGAACAGAGTTCTTGAACACAGTGCCCAAGAGGAGCAGTGCAGATGTGCTGACTCAGCTTGTTGCCTTTTAATGCCGTCTTTATTTATATGTTGGGTAGACTGTTCCTTCTCAGTGCACTTTGTTCAATATTTTCACTGTAAAGAAAGGTGAGTGTTATCTTTTATCAATCTGAGTGTCTCTTCACACTTAGAGTCTTGGAATTGTTTAGGTTGGAAAGATCTCTAAAGATCATCAAGTCAAACAGTTAGATATCTAAGTCCAGCTTGATAGATAAAAAGCTTTCTTTTTAGGTATCAGAAAACTTAGCAACTTACTCATGTCACTGTCAACGTGTGTGTGCGTGTTGAGAATAAACGTGTACTTAATCAGTTTTCCTTCTGGGTCTTCTGTTATGAAAGTCTGGTTTTTTTTGAAGGAGGTTGTCCCTAAGCATTACAAGCTTGACTTAATTTTGTTGGTGAAAATGATAGAAAAATAAAACACAGATTTAAGTAAAAATGTAGGAGACTGCTAGGGTGAAATAACTTGACTGCATGTTCTTAATGAATTTTTGTAATGGTTTGGAAATCTTTCTGTACTGAATGTTAAAATGTGTGAAATTTAACAGCCTTTTAATGATTTTTGATAATGCTGCATAGATGATTAGGTTGCCATCCATCCCTTCCATTCATAACCACATGGAAAGCATCTCAGGAGAATGCATCAGACATCTGTGCAGTTACTCTGACTGTGGATGTACCTGGCAGGTCTCTGTTAACCTTGGGAGCGGAGTTGGGCATGGTTCTTGTCTCTTGGCTACAGTTTTTCTTATTGCCTTCAGGCAGAACCTGTTTGATTTTCTGTGCATTCTTGTGATTTCTGTTGCTGTTCCATCTTCTGTACCCACCCCAAAGGAGGAGGGCATCGAGTAAGCCAGAGGAAAGTTGAAATGTGATTAGAGAAATGGACAAAATGTAGAAAAGGATTTGAGTGATGAAGGAAACGGAACAGTTAGAAGGGGGACTGTTAGAGCCTTGAGAAGGATAGAACATACATGGAAGAGATCTGGAGTATTTGCAGGAAGTGAATGGTAGAGAAGTGATGGTTTAAGTGATGAATTATTACCTCTGTAGTTTCAGCAAGGCTACCTCATCAACCTGTGAATCAGTAACCATCAACCTGTGAATCTGACCCATGTTTGTACCTGCCTATCCAGGGAAAACAACAGGAGCAAGAGCCAGCCTATTTTAAGATTACTTGATATATTATTTAAATTGCCTAATAATGCCTAATGACTTTTAAAGGACCCCATTGAAATGTCCAAAAATCTAAACTTAACAGTTTATGTTTTATGTTCACCTTAACAGTGTGCTATCTCCACTGTCCATTGTTATCTGTTATTTCTGTCAGGAATCACAACATACTTGCTAAGACAAAAAATCCTGCTTTTCATGTCAAATATTTATAGAAAAATGATTCTCCCAAGGGACACCATGTGTCATTATAAAACAAGAAAGTATATTGGAAAAAAATGTATTTTTTAATATTATCAACTTAGTAGGCTGGTTTTTGACCATAATGGTATTCATAAAAATAACTGAAATATTCATTATTGTAACTTGTTTTCATTTCTGTGCAAGTTTGTGTTGATACCTTTGAGCTTTTTATTGTCACTTTACAAACTCTGGATGTAAGCAAGAATTGTAGTGGGAAATATTAGAACTGCGCTGTCCTTTATATAAAACAAAAACGTCTTGAGAAAGCTCTTTTAGAGCTTTTGGAAAACTAAGCCAGAATTTTGTCAGAACTTGCTCTATTCATTATTTTTGATGTTTGCTTATTGAATTGTTCTTGCAGGTAAGATTTCTCATTTTTTCAAGGTAGCACTAGCGGTGAATAATCACACCTGATCTAGTGGTGACATTTCTTCTAAGGACTGCTGGTAATTTGGGGCTGTCCCAGGCTGACCCCGGGTTGAATTGAAGATGTTCCTTCCTTTGACCATCAACAGCCTCTGCACTGGTGTTATTCAGAGGGCAGCACTGGACAGATAGTCATTTGTGCTCTGTACTTTGAGAGGTGGAGGCTTTTTTCCCTTTTTCTCCCACAGTAGCTTCTGTTCCCTTTTAGAAAAGAGAAATGAATCTGTCCCAGAATGTTGACTGCTTGGCGGTTAAGCAGAAAAAAAAAAGTGTTTAATGGTGGATTTAAAGGAAAGGTATTTAAGGAAGTGGTGATTGTACTTGCTGGCAGCTCCCCTTCCACTGCTTTTATAGACAACAGCTAAAATCTTTATTCTCACCTTTACCAAAAGGATTAGAAGCTGGGAAACTTGGGTGCATTCTGCAAATCTTTTTCTCTGTAGGGACACTTAGATTTATAATTTCTCTAAAGAGTTTTGAGGTTTTTTGGCTCTACAGGCTTGGAGGAATTTCAGAGTTCATTTGTCAGAGATTTGCATCTTCACAAAGCAGTTCACACTGCAAGTATGGGTCATAGAGATCCTTGAGAACTGCAATGCTGGGCGGAAACTTGTCTACTGATGTAAGTCCGTTGCTGTGTTTGGCTTTACCGTAATTACACCTGAGGATGTAGTTGTGTCCTAGATTTAGGGACTGCAGCACAGTTTCTGTGCTTAGTTCTGACCAAGGAGTTATTGCCATCTTTCATAGTGATTTAACATCAGCATGTCTACATAAAGCTCATATGAATTACCAAATGTTGAAGGTCTACTATCATAAAAGTACATTGACTTGTGTAACTGAGATGCTTCTCAAGTAGCTTTGGAGTCAGGATGTTGCCCCGTGTATAAAAATAACAAATATGATACCAGGGTGAGTTTTACACTGTGACAGTTTGTTATGCTGTCATTGCCAACAGTTGATTGGCTGCTTGCAGTGCGTGTTCCTTGCATGCTTTTGGAAATTGTGGGATGTTTGTTTTTCCTTGCAGATTTACATTACCTTTTTACTTGGACTATGAAATTCCTTTCCGGTATTTATAGTGTGCCCACTTCGCTGCAGACAGGCTCACTAAGCCTTGCTTTGGGTCTCTGCTGTCAGGTTTTGTAGGCTACCACTTGCTTCCAGTCGTTGTTACAAATTTGAAACAGAGAGACATGCAACATAATCGCACGTTCTTACGTACTTTTCCAGTAGAATGAAAGGAGAACTGAGAGCACTCGGTTCACATCTGTCATTCAGACCTGCTGCCTTGCATAGCCCCTGGCTCAGCAGGGGTGGGGCTGGGAGTTGAGCACTTGCCTCAGGCAGCAGAGAACTCACTGCAGGGAAAATGGGACAGCCCTGCAAAGTTCTGGTTTCTAACAGCCTGGGGACTATAACTGCTTCTGTTGTCTTACAATCTCTCTTACCTGCAATGTAGTGGAAGAGACTATCCAAATGGATTTTTTGCTAAGCATTTTGTAAAGCTGCTATGTGTTGAAAGGTGATTTAGCTTGCATACAAGGCTTCTAAATCACGTTTACAGCTTTAGTCCTTTGATTTAAAAGAGGAAAAGAGTGCTATGTCCTTAGTTTTATTATAGTGGGAAAAGATGGTTGAAGACTAGAGCAATCTCTCCTGTATACAGCTGAACAG
The DNA here is from genome assembly GCF_000277835.1 of Geospiza fortis. Taxonomy (NCBI): domain Eukaryota; kingdom Metazoa; phylum Chordata; class Aves; order Passeriformes; family Thraupidae; genus Geospiza; species Geospiza fortis. Next base: position 10,761,055 of record NW_005054298.1, on the reverse strand, counting down.
TAAAGTTCATTTTTAACAGTAATTTTCTGTGCAAGTACTATGATTCTCTGGCATAGAAAGCTAAATTAATCACTGGATTAAGACTTCTTCTGAGAGCAACTATTATGCTTGGATTACTTTATTCTGAAGAAATAGATGTCAGTTGTAGGCACTGTAGTATAAAAGTTCATTTGTGTTACACTTACTCATAGTTTACTGACTAGATATATAATCTTCCCTGACAGCATGGTTTTCTTAGGATTAGGCTTTATTGAGAAGAAAAAAAAAATTGGTCAGGTCTCCAACCACAAGTTGGAGAAAATTTGAAGTGGTGACGTGGACTTTTTATTGGGCTGTGGTTACAATTAAGTTGGCATTTAGAGTTGTGCTAGGGGAAAAAATCAAAACCCAAACTTGCCCCCAGCCTCTTGGCAGAGGCATAACTGTGTGCTCTCAGCTGCAGCACAGTGAAAAGGCTCGAGGTGAGGATTTGAACCATACTGCAGTTTTAGTGACAGAAAACATGTTTTTACAGGGTCCTTCTAGACCTCTGGTTGTCTTACAAGGAAGAATAAGAGGTAATCTGATTACTATCACGGAATCATCAGTGCCAGTGGGCCCTCCCCACATTGGTTTGTGGCAGGAGGTGTGTGCTTGTGTCCTAGCAGGGAATCAGTTTGGCCCGATGAAAGGAAGTTCTTGGGAGCAGCATAGAAGTAAATGCAACTGAAGGCCCTGTGACATGGCAGGTGAATAAACTGCATTCAAGGTTTTCTTCTTGCTGAGAGTTGGTAAATGCATGAGAGAAAGCATAAATAGCAGTGTGATTAAATAGTAGCATGACATGAAGCCTATAAATAGCCTTTTATAATTTTGTAGTACTTTCTCCTTTTAATAGCCTTTTGCTCTTTACCTTCAGCACACACAAATTCTGCATATGTGGGTTCAGTTGCCCTTATTGGTAATGTTTTATTCCACAAGAGTTGTGATGTTTCTTTTATTGTTTTGTTTTTAGTTGAACACTGGTTTGTACCATGGTTATGCGCCTGTTCTCTCAGCGGATGTGAAACTTGATACTGAACTGAGTCAATATGATAAACAAGCATTAAAGCCTCTGTGTCTTCCTGAACATGGATGCATTAGAGGAGATGGTAGAAGTTGTTTTCCTTCTAAAAATAAACTCAGTAAATAGTAGAATAATTCACTTCAGTTGATCTCAGACCAACCACATTGAAAGTTTCTTGCTGGTTATGAATGGCAGCTGATTGTAGAAGTTTCCAGCTCCAAGCAAAATGGTCAGGTAATTTTTCTCAGTTGATATTTTATTAAATTCAAATACACTAGATGGCTTTTTCTTATAGAAAATGTATACTCTGTACCTGGAAAGTGATTTGCTAATATGCTAGTAAAAGAAATCTAACTTCTAATAAAAGGTTTGAGGTTGAATAGATAAGATGTATAATACAGAAATACAGTTTGTCAGTGAATTTTTGTTTTATTTGGGTATCATGATGTATTTATTCTGGAGCTGGAGTGCATTATGAACTTTGTGGTTTTAGCTCTTCCTCCTTTTCCAACTGTATACTTTGAACTTTGTGCCTTTACTTTTTGAATTTAGGAATGTAGGGATTTCTGCGCCCCACCTCCCCCCACAGTATATTCATAGTTAGCCATGACAGGGTTATGTTGCTTTTCACACCATTAATAGTGTCTGCTATTTTTGTTAATTTTGTGAAAACTGTCGAGTATTGCTGTGTAATTCTGTAAAGAACAAAAGCTAAAAGGAAGAAAACAGTCATATTCAGAAACAAAAAACATAAACTTTAAGGGGGTTTTTGAAGTTTGGTTTGATGAACCCTGGTAAGAATTACAAACTTTTATGTAATTTTGGATCTTGTCTTTCCTCTTGCATGTTTTCTTCCTTTTTTTTTTACAGATGTTTCTGTAAATTTGTCAATTTATTTTCAAGAGAAGGAAATACATCCCAAAATGAAAAGTATTTTTAGATACTCTTATAAATATGCACGAAGATAATTTATCTTCTTACTTATGTCCAAACTTGAGTGTAGTTTAACAATTTTCAAACCTCTGAATGCATGAAGATGAGTGTAGGGGGTCTGCAGTCTGCCCTTAATGTGTAAGCGTGTCGTAACCCCTGACAGGGTGTGACTGTTGAGGTCAGTATGCCACAATTTTGGAAAACTTTTGATTTGGCTCAGAGTTTCACTTTGTAAGAAGTACAGATACAATTGTTACAAAGTGGATTTGTACAATTTACAAATCTGTGGAGTATAGACATCTTTAAGATACTTTGGTAAAGAAACTAAACCCTCAAAAATGTGATTTTATATTTCCTGTTTAAAATTCCATTGCATGTGAATGATTATAAGATTTGGTTGCTTGAACATCATATGCATGATATTTTCATTGTCAGATTCATTCAGGTAATTTTGAATTTCTGATCTTGATCTGGCTTGAAAATGGAAATTATTTCCTATTAAGAAAGTCTTTGAGAAGAGGCAGAAGTCAGAAGAAAACTTAAACTGAGGTGAAGTTGTGAAATATAGTAAATAAAAAAATAAATAAAAGGAGGCCTTAAAATTTGGGATGATGTAAAATAGGATGATTCTTTTGCAACTGGGCAGGTGCACCAGCTAAACTGATCTTGCCTGATGTGGGGAGCTCCTTGTTCCAGTTCCCTGGTTTGCTCTGGGGTCTCTCATCCCACGACCAGCCAAAAGGTGACCTGCTGCCTTTGACAGCCACGGCGCTGTGGAGAGGCCAAGTGCCCGGGGTGCAGAGCAGGGTGGCTGAAAGCCAGGGCCACGGATGGACTGAGGTCACTTTTCTGGGCAGCACTGCCAGAAGACATCCCTTGGTTTGTTTTCTGCTGGAGGAAGAAGCGGAGTTGACAAGCGTTTTCCAGGCAGGTAGCCAGATAGGCATTATTTCAATGTTTCCTGCAGAAAACTGGTGCGTTTTGGCAAAACTGCAATTTTCCACGTGAAAATTCCTATTTTATGGAAGTGGTGTTTCTGATTAAAAACTAATCTTGATGGAAAGTGTCCAGTTGGTTACACTGAGCCATAGAATTAGCATCTGCTGTGTTTAAATCTATTGAAGATAATTTGGCTTAGGTTTAGCAACTCTGAACAAAATATACACAGACAACTTTTCCTCCCCCTGTCTAATACCTCAGTTTTAGTGCCAGACAAAATTCAACTTGAAGTTGGGTATGAGTAGAATACAAGCTTTTTCTGAGTTTTGCCAGTTTGTTTTCCGTTCAGACTGCCTTTAACTTCAGAGGCTTCACAGCAGGTGCCACGGCTGGAGCTACAGCTGCTGGTTCCACTGGCTGCTCTGGACTTGCGAGTCCTTCAGCAGGCAGCAGTATTGATCCGTGGGTGCCCAAGTGGCTAATGGCAAGCCCACAGATTTTCTTCATCATATATTTTCTGTCAGTGTTGTCAGATAATTGTGGTTGAGGCTTGTACAACATACAAGATACAGTGGGACTTGTGTTCATTTACAGTCACACCAATTTAGAATGTGTAAGTTTGCATCATTTGGTCTTTTACCTGTCTTATCTGCTTAATTGTGTACAACTGTTGAGGATCATCGGTTGCTATTTGCATGTAACTTTTCTCTTTTTGATTTCTTAAATTGTGTTTAAAAACCCCTCTTATTTGTTGATGGAAAAGCTGAAATCAAAACCTAATTTTCACTTGTTATATTTCCTCGATTCAGGGTGTTTAGTTGGGTTGTTGCTCAAATTTAGAGCTGTTAATAATTAGTGTCATGAAAGGACTGTACTTGGTTATTCTAGCTACAGGCAGTTGTGCATTGTCATTAAAAACTAAAAAATTTAAAAGACTCGTTTTACATATTGAGGAGCTTTAGTTTTCTACTAGGTCTGTGGAGAACTATAAAGTCTTTAATAGGTGGAGAATTTTTTTTAAAGTCATGTTGCAAAGCGGAATCAAACTTAATTATGCTTTGAAACCTTTGAGGAAAACTGTAGGAAGAAATTTGGATTTGAGGAGTTTTGAGGTGGGGGTGTATATTCTCCCCCCCCCTTAAGCAAGACATTAAATACTAAGTTGTTATCACCTGGTGCTTCTGAACTTACTCTGATTTCAGCCCTTTTTTCTTTTGATAGGTAATATTTAGGCTTCCTGATCTTAGAGTTGTATCAGAGCCAGATTTCCCTTTAATGAAAGATCTATTCAAATCTATTTAACCTAGTTTAAGAACACGTTTTAAAAAGTACTGGGGATTTATTTTGAGAAGTCTCTATCAAGATATTTTAGTAATGTTTCGTTATAGTCTTCATTTACTACATCTTATTATAGCTTTGAGTCATAAAAGCAAGAATAAGAGATCCAGCTCCAGGAATGGGAAGAGACAGATGTAGTGATCATCTATGTGAAGGTCATGGATTACCATTTTTAATGCTACTTTCAAACAAGGGCAGGTTATGGATAGAATCAAGTTTAAAATAATGGAGGTGGAACTCACTTGAAAAACTTTTCTATTTATTCCTAGTAATCTTAACATGATAAACACTTCCAAATATCATGAACTGACAGCGGCATACTGGGAAACAAGGAGGTTTTATGTCTTATAAATGCATTTGCATATTTGTTTAATTTAGAATATTTTTTAAATATAGGAGGATAGTTGAAATCACCATTTAGTGATATTTAAACACTGCTCCTATTCCTGTTCTTGTTTTTCCTGGCAGACAAATTCTTTACTGACTGCTTCAGCTATCTGCCCTTCCACAGGGATTGGTTGGCTTTTTAAAAAATAAAGTTAGATTTAGTCTTTTTCCTTGCTAGCTTTGCTGTTTCCATCCTCAGTGGCTCGTTGCAGGAGTGTGGGTTGCTGCTGCCGTGGTGCCTGTGCGTGTTTGCTGCCTGCCCGCCTGAAGTGGCCACAGCTGTGCCCCTGGGGCCTCTTCCCTCTCTGTGGCCTTACTGCCTCACAACCTGGCACTGCTCTAGCTGGTGCTTGCCATCAACTTGTGTTTTCATATAACAGGCCTTACATGATACCAGTTTGTTACATAAAGACATTTCTAGCCTCAGCTGCTGTCCCTCTGTTTCTTCACACCAAGGTATGGCTTCCCTAAACCATTCTGTAAAGTCACACTGTGATCAGGTGATTCCTGAAGATCAGCTATAGTCCATTGCTTAATAGAGGGATAGATGTGCTCTTCTTTCTGGTCCTTAGGGTGTGTAGGAGTGTATTGCATATTATAGAGAAAATTTCTCTGATTTTGCTCAAAGTAATCTCTGAAACCTCATGTGAGGTTCTTCACACATCTTGTTCACATGTATGTGTGACTTGTTCTGTAAAACCTCCCTAACCCCTGAATAGCACCTAGAAATGAAAAGTCTCCAGGTCAGAAACAAAAGAGCTGCACAAATTCATATGATGTTTCCACTCTGGTTGTGGCTTCAGTGTGTCACCTGCAGGACAGATGGGTTTGTGTTGCTTGTGAATAACCACAGGTGCTCCCTGTGAAGCTTTGCCTAAAGGCATGTGCACTCTGGACATTTTTCTCGTATCATGTGAAAGTGATGGAAAGGTCTTGTCTCTTCTGCAGTATTGTTATCATCAGGGTAATGAGTGCTGAGCCATGAGCTGGCAGGAATAGCTGGAAGGAGGCTTTCTGTTGTCTTTGCATTTGTTCACATTCTGGCCCGTAAAACTGATGGAGAGAAAAGGGAAATGGGAGCTCTGATGAAGTAGGATGGCGTGTGGGGGAGAGGGCTAGCTGTTTAAATTCTAACTCCTTTCTTAGTTGAAGACTTTTAGTCTATTGGTTGAGTTTCTTCAGCTTCCCTGACAATCCAAAGCTGTAATGTGTTTGGACAGGTGTTCACTAAGACTAAATTTTAAGCTTAAAAATGGGTTTGGAACCATATTGAGCTGTTTGGAATTTATAAGTCTATTTGCCTTTTTTTTTATTCCCACTTCTTTTTTTCCTTGCCAAAGAAATTTTAATATCTTCTCAGGCTGTTATCTCATCTAGAGTCCTGGATAGTGAAGATGGAAAAGTGGTTGTCTGCATGTGGAACATGACTGAGCATAGAAAGGGAGGACATAAAGGGTTTAGGCTCAAAATAATGGTCAGTGTTGATGGCATGGTTTCTAAGAACTCTTTTATTTATTAATATTGCTCCTAAACTGCCAGTAGGTGTTGTAATCTCTAAGTAATGAATTTTATCTTTCTATTATGTGTTTCCTGAAATGTTGTGTACAGGAGCAAAGCAGATACCAGTCTTCCAGTACTGTCCTACTTCTAACTCAAAACAGAGAAAGGGATCAGCTGAATTTGAGAGGCTTTTTTGTGAGTGTGGTACATGCAGTTCAAGCATAATGAGTATTGACATTTAATTAGATGGAAGTGTCATTTATAATAGGCTTCTCTGTTAGCTGTGCCCTTCTTCTTGGGGGCAGGGAGGAGCAAGGGAGGGAGTTGTCAAATTGTCCAAATAGTTTATTTTTCAGAGAAAACAGTAGCGTGCTACAGTACTGTCTCACTAATTTGCTGTGTTCTGGTGTACAGCCTCCAGCTGTCTCTAACAGATCCTATGTAGAGTGATTGAACACTCGTTAATTATTATTTTTATGTTAGAAAGTATGAAAATCTGGGCATGACAGAGCAAGGTGTTTCACCTTTAACCTTTGTCTCTGTGAGTAATTATGTGATTATAACAGTGAGAATCTTGCTGATATCACTCAGCAGTTGTTCAAATTTGAAATTCCATTTCAGAGAAGTAGATAAAAAGCATTATTCAAGGAGGTCTTAGTTTAAAAAAAATCCTTGAGTAATTTTTTTAACTGAGAATGCTTCTTAATTTAGGCATCAAGACTGCACTGAAATCCACAGCCAACCCTATGAAACCCTCATGTTCATGAGATGCGTTAACAGTCTTAGAAATTTACCTGAGTAAGTGGCTAGAATATTAAATTAGTTCTCTGCTATTGGTTCTTGTATAGGAGAAGCTGATGATGGAGGAGAGGGGCTAAATTCAACTTCTTTTCTCTCAGCTATTGAAGTTTTGGCCCAATATTTTCAGAAACTGTCATATAAACTAAGAACTAATGTTTTTTTTGTTACATTTGGCTCTTCTTGTGACTGAGGATGTGGAAAAGGAGGATGTAAGAGTAGCTTATGCATTGAAATGCAGGTGAGATAATGGATGTTTTGAGGAGAACATAAGTATTTCTTTGTGACTTTGAGAAGTGAAGTAGGATTTTCCTTTACTGTTCTATACTTCTGGCATCCATGAGGGATTTGCTCAAGCAGCTCAGTGTCTGCAGATAGTAGAGATCTTGGAGGAATGTGTAGAAGCAGCTGCAGATGAGCTCAACTTGTGTGCTGTTTTTGCACAGGAAGCCTGGAGACTGCTCAGTGCCAGACTGTAAGGAAGGATGCAGGGATGCCTGACCCAGGAGCAGGAGAGTTTGGAGTCTGGAAGCTGCCAACCCCATGTAGGTACCAGGCTAAGGAGCACAGTCTGGTTACCCACCAGCGGAGAGAAGTAGTGGGGCTTTGGGAACTTGAGGTTCCTAGCTTCCAAAGCCAGTATCTTCTTGTATCCTGAGCTCTTCCCACAACTGTCTAGGAACATTGTAGCACTGAAGAACCAGTGGCTGTAGTTACATTGTATGGTCAGAGTAGTTGTCCCAGTTCGTCAGCAGTAAAGATGCAATAACCCTCTTTTTCAGTAAAGGTTTAGGAAAAATTTAATAAGTGACCATATGATAACTTTTCAGAAGTATATTATCTTCCTTATGTAGAATGAATGTGGTTGATTTATATATAACTGATATTAAATAAACTTAGAAATAAAACAAAAGGGTTTGATAGAGCCTGGAATCATTAATGATGCTGTTGCCTGGCTAGAAGCCTTGCTGGAATCCTTGCACCTGTGACTGCAAAGTGAAATAAGTCAGTGTTTGCATATGAACTTTAATGATACTTTCCATTATTTGGTCAGCAGAAAGCAGGAAGGAATCACAGAATCTTAGACTATCCTGAGTTGGGAAGGACCCACAAGGATCATCAAGTCCAACTCTCGTTGGAACAGTTTCAGGATTGTAGTGCATGGGTTGATTCACTTAAATGAAAATGCACTTCTGCTCTGCTTTCATTTATATGCAATGTCCTGAAGCTGTATGCTGCATCAGAATTGCTGAAAGCTTTCAAAACAAAAATTTTAAAGACAAAAAACAAGACAAGAACAATTTCTTTGGACTTAATGTGGAATTCCCTCAGAAAATGCATGACCAGCTAATGTTTAGCATTTTCAAACTAGTTTGGATTGAAACATTTAATGTAGTGTCACTAATGTGTTTTCAATAAACCTCTATGAAGATGGGCTCTAGGTGTATCTTAGTGTTTGTCTGAATTGCAGTGTCTTGTCTTATTCTGTTTAAACCTTCATAATTGTCTTTGTACATTTAAAAGGGTGGTTTTTTTGTTATATATATATATATATATATATATATATGTATATAAAAAATTAAGTTGTATGGATCATTTTAGTAACAATGGGGTCTGCATTTTACTTAATATATTCAAGCTGCATCATGTTATAAGGACGTGGGTCTTCTATGAGTCTGACCTACTTTCCTACTTCTTGTAGGAAATTCATGTACTGTGTTGGACCCAAATGAGCAGGTGGGCCACAGTGCAAATCTGTGCCTTCTGGGTTGCTAAAATACAAGCTCCTAAACAAATGGAAATCTGACAATGCGTGAGCTTCTTTAACTGCTTTAGATGAGCCATGAAAAATGAAATTTCTCATGTCCTTGCATGCACATGTGCATACAGTAATGTGTTAAGGTGGTTGTTTTTCTGTGCATTACATCAAGAGTTCTTTTAAAGAAAGTTCGCATCAAGTCAGCAAATTGGCTGCACTCTTGGATAAATTAAATTTCAGTTAATTACCTGCTTAACCAACTGCTTATTTATTAAGCTGCTTAAAATCAGTTAGTTTATTGTATGCCCAAGCAAATTGTCATTATACTGTATACATTTACATAAAAGAATAAAGGAGGCCGAAAATTCACTTGTGAAGCTTCTGTGTGCTCTTTAGTGCCCTAACCAAGCCAGTATTGCAGGAATGTTCTGCCCTTTGATAGGGAACACTCCCTGGAATTGCTTCACCACTTGAAACCTGAGCTCAGGCAGGAAATGTACAACTTACTCCCTCCACAGACCTGAGAGGTAAGTGGAGTTACTTTGCACAAGTCCTGTCCTTCTCCAGTTGCTGTAGCAGCATGTTCTTTAGATTGTTTATTCACATAAATATTACATGCTTACCAGAAGATGCTGAAAAATTATAAGCAGAAAACCTTCATCATATGCAAAGATTAAGTCTGGTTTAAATAATCCACTTGCATGTATAAAAATATTTTAGCATTAAGTGGCCGTGGCACTGCCCACAACATGGATATGCACACACATTAGTATCTTGCTTAAGTTAGCCTGCTGTTTAAGCCAGATGTTCTCAAACTGGTTTTTTGGTTAAGTCTCAGCTTTTGTTTTTACTCCTGTTTCTTTTGGGTATGCAGATTTTACTTTGGAGCCTAAAGCACTCCTCTGTTCTGTACTAACATTAGCTATAATATTTTTATTGCAGAAGTATGCAATGAGTGTAGCTGAATTTCTATCAGATTTTCTCATTTTATATATCAGTATTTGTTAGGAAATCAGCTGTAATTTGTAACCTTATAAGCAAGAGCTAGCCATTTCACTATTAGTAAGTTTTCAAAATGTATAGCAAGAATGGCAATATGTGTTTGGGAGACAATACTATCTGTGTTCTTGGTTTATTTATTTGTGAAAGAAAGAAGTTGCAAAGATGATATGGGTACAGTTTGTGGCCAATTATGTTGTAAAACAAGTGTGTCAGTAAAACCAGTAATTGCAGAGTCTATCTGTACTTAACAACCGCGTCCTTTTTGTTAAGTGTACATGTGCTGATAGAGGTTTAAATATGGGTTGTGTGCACATGATTGGCCACAGAGCAGTTCTGTGTAATAACCCTGGCAGGTCTTAGAAGGAGGAGTATTTTTGAAAGTGCATGTGATGGTGAAGGTGTTTTAACATATTCCTTACATTCTTCCATAGTTTCTTTGCTGACATAGAGGGAAAGATTAACTTGGAATGTGGGTTACAGAAGACAGTCTCTTGTCACCTTCTTCTCTATTAGTTTCATGGCTGTTTATTTCCATTTCGTGGGCGCATTTCAGGATTTGAGTCATTATACTTGTTAAACTGTGTTTTGTAGTTGCAAAAAACTCTTAGTTTCATGCAAGAAACTTGTCTGCTATGAGATGGTGGTTCCAAGTACTGTGTATTTTATATATCATTGCATAATCTGAAAGTACAAAACATAGTTCCTTAAGTCTATGAAGAAAACATTAATGAATTACTGATGTCCAGCGTGGTGGGACTATGAGCTTCCCACTGGGAAGATGCTAAACTCCACTGGAACAGCATGAGAAGTGTGTGTGTGTCCTATTTGTTTGTTTCTTTCTTAGGGAGAGTGGAGAAGGCATTGCCCTTCCAGTCTGCAAGCTACACGAACTGTTGTTCTGGCCCAATATAGCTGCTCCTGTTTCCATAACAAACTCATAATACAGTGCCTCTTTCTTGAATTTGATCGTTTCATTTATGTACATTGAGAAAAATCCAGTCATTGTCTGTAACTATGCAATATTTTTTTGTTTGGCTGGAGCAAAGATGATCTGTGTTACAGCAAGAACCTTGATAGATCTGCAGGTTGGGTCTGTTGACGGGACAGAGTGAATGGTTTCATGGTGATAAAGGATTTTGAGGGTCACTAAGGGATGATTTTCTCTTTGCTCCCTCTTTCGGATTTGTTGCTGCATCTGAAACCCAGTTTTCTGTCTAGTTTAAGGCAGTGATGAGGAAGGAAAAAATATTGCTGGTCTTGTCTTGATCAGCAAATATGACAAAAATAGAGGAAAGAACAGGAGAAAAGGTGAGACTTACCTTTTTCTTCTCTTAAAACGTGATGGTTTTAAGATTGTTTTCTAGTTTTAAACAAGTCCTTTTTCCCCTCTGCTGCAAAACTATGCTTTGTTGAGTTAGGCTCTCCTAGCTCACTGCCAAATGCATTTGTGAGGACTGCAGTACTTAAATTTGAAAGCTGAACAGTCCTTTGTGCACTAGTGTTTGTATTTGTGGAAAGGCACTCTGAAGATGGCGCTCACTGTTTCTTGATTTATTTGTTACTTTTTCAAATCTTTGTATATTACACCCATCAAGGGGCTGTTTCTGTGGTATGGAGAAACTGGTTTTAATCAAATGGTGTGCTTTCCTGAAACCTTCTTAGTTTCAGCTCAGCAGCAAATACTGTCCTAACATTCTGGCTGTAGTATCAGTTGTGTAGCTGACATAGTCATAAATTTAGCAGCTGGTGGCTTTATCTGGTGTCTTTATCATTCAGTTTGTCTTGTTGGTTTAGCAAAACAAAAATAAACTTGCTGTAGTTCTACATGAATACAGCATTTCAGTTCTAAAGCCAGTGACTGAGTAGCCAAAAGAAAAAAGCTGTCTGGTGAGGAAGCAAGGTACTAGTTAATCTGAAAATGCTGAGTAAGTCAAAATAAGCATTTTGCAAGGATGGATGATGATCAAGCAGATTTTTGTATGTCTCAGGTGTGTGGTCATACTTCAAGAGCTAAAGATGTGATCTAGAAAAGCCAAATACCTCAGGGATTTTTAGGGCAGTTACTCAGGAGGTTGTCTGCAGGCAGTGGAAAGATGATTGAACCACAAAGTCCCGGCTTAGTTCTTGGTATTCCACTTTCCCATGAGAGCCTATGTATCTGAGTTACCAACTATTCAGGAGGGATTGATCTTTCATTTCTTACCCCTCCCTCTTCATTTATGTATATTGGAGCATAGATACCTCTTATGATCCATGTAAGCTCTCTAATCACTGCTGGAATGTTTGCTGTCCTCTGCTAAATTGTCCTTTTTTTTTTTTGTCATCATATGCTCCTGTCCCCCTCCACAAATGTGAAGTTAATACATAGATGTGTTTGAAGGCTTCATAATTTTATGCAAGATCAGGAAAATCAATCACTTTATATTCGGTTTTGAATGTACATGTGTTCTTTTGCTACTCTTAGGGTATTTTAATTTTATGTCTCAATGTATTCTCTGCTTAAGTTATGAAACTTTCTGTTTGCTTACGCCCTTGTCAAAGGATGTAGAAATAGTTTGCTGAGTGTGTAATTAAGTGAATCACAGGCCCTGATCCTGTGAGGCACTTGAGAAAGTAGCTGGTATCATTGGATAGAGCTGATAGCTTCAGATGGGTCCTTAAGGACTTTGCTGGGCTGGGGCTGGATGATAATCACCAGAATCTTAGATTAGAAAAGTGGAAGTCAATTCTTGCATTCTATTTATCGGCTCTCAGCACAGGGTGTACACTTGTGATGGTCATGGTTGCTTGCTGAGAGGATGAGAATTGTTTGTGCTCCCAAACTAAATGTGCAAATCCAATCAAATTGACATAGACAGAAGATTCAGTAATTTGACAAACATTAAACTATTCATGTTGTAATTTTAAAAAAAGAGGGCAAAGAAACAATGCTAATCTTTTTGTTACCACTGTACATTCTCATGTTTTGTGATTTTAGAGTGAATGCACAGGCCTTGCAGAATAACGCATCAAAGTCTTGTTTGTTTGCTGTTTTCTTTTTCTCCATAAAGCTTTTTATGTAAGCATTTTTTGCTGTTTTGCACTGAAATTAGTTACTTAATTGCATCTAATATCAGGAAACTAGTAGCCATAATGCCTAGCAATTACAATGCTTTTTGAATTGAAAATGTTGTTGTGAATCTTTAAAAACAAACAAAAAACCCAATGAGAAAACAGCAAACCCACAAAACAACCTTAAAATAGGGAGGGTGTGGGCAATGGACAGAAAGTAAAGGACTGAGTATTTTGGTATAAGGTTGTGTTGTAACATGTAAGGCATTGCTGTCTTATTGACTACTGTGAATTTAGTGTTCACTTTTCTTCTGTCTGTAATGGACTTTTTAAATAATGGACTTGCTGTGTTTTCACCTTTTTTTGAAGTGAGACATTGTTGCATTTGCATTTTTTTGGCTCTTTTTAACTTTTCTGTTGGTTTTGCCTGCAGACCCTGTGTGGACAGTAATGACCGCACGTTTCCGATTGCCTGCTGGCAGAACCTACAATGTCCGAGCATCTGAGCTGGCACGAGACAGGCAGCATACGGAGGTGGTCTGCAACATTTTTCTCCTGGATAACACTGTACAAGCTTTCAGAGTTAATGTAAGTAACACTCTTACTGCAAATCAATATCTGGCTTATTGCAGATAAATATCCTGAGCTTGCTTTCCTTTTCTGTGTTTGTATGGCTGGAGTTTGACTTTCAAACAGTGTGAAGTAGAGAATAAAAGGGGAAGTTGTATTCAGGCAGGCATGCTTGTACACGTGTGCACAGTTACTGGGATCTTAGTCATTCTGGCATGCTCTGTCATACTAACACATCTTCATTTCAAAATCCAGTGTACGAAGCATAATTTATTTCTAGTAATTCTCTTCATGGATTAAAGTTGCCCAGTGGAAATGGAGGACAGTTTTGCCATTGAGTTGAATGCAGCTTTTGTTCTGCTGCATTCTGGTTTTTGTATTTTCAGCACGAGTAAGGTGGAGTGGGAACTTTTCCCATAGCTGTATAGCTGACTGTGTTCAATCACCTGTATGGTTATACTTGGTCATAGATGTCATCTTAGAGAAACTCCTTGCTCTTTGCTTTCCTCAGAAATATTATTGTTCTGTGATTTCCCTCACTTAAGGTCACCACCTTCTACTACGCTAATGACAATGACAGGGAGGAAAATGGAAAGCTGGTTGCTGAATACTGAGAACTGTTAATGGAAAAAATCAACAACTTTTACGCATGAACCTGGAATTTAAAATAGGTTATTCATCCCATTTTCTAATAAAAATGTTCATGATGTTGTGTATATGTTACACAAGTGCAGCCCTTTCTTTCAGCTTCCTGAGGGGGAAAAAAACCCATTAAAAATAGGCAAGGACCTCACAAGAAAACATTAAAGCATTTAAAGTTGTCTGTGTGTGAGAAGAACTAGAACTCAACAGGAAAGAAGCTGTAGGTTTTCCTGTAGTAGTAGAACTCTGCTTTTACTTTGAAAGCTATAGAATTGATGACTTACATAGAGAAAGGTTGAATAATGTGATGATGAAAGTTAACAGGTGGCATATTAATTAAAATTTTTCAAAAGGAGATTGAACTTCAGCAAATGAAGTGTAGGAGTATCAAATAAGGCTGTGGCACTTCAGATGGGAAGTGAAGGAGAAAGTGAAGCAATTGTCAAATCTATATGGACAAATCAATTCAGACTATTTGAAGAAGTTCTAATGCTCAGTAATTATATTGAATTCTGATACCCAGTGTACAGCAAGGATATTGATATATTTGAATGTTTCAGGGAAGATTTGTGAGAGGGATTGCCTTTTTCTGTTCTGTAATCAGTGGTTAGAGCCTGCAGCTACTGATCACAAGTGAAAGCTGTTATCTGGCAAAAACTTGCAGGGATCCAACATCCAGAGGCTTAAGGTTCAGAGGCAGATCTGGTGGTTATTTGTTTTAGATATGTCAGTCAAGGTGGAAGGGTTTAGGATAGTCTCTTGAGGCATTTCTGTAGTTCATTCAAAAATACTTAATTTTCCTGGACTTCTGAGTAGTAAAGTGTGGGAATTTTGGATGATGGAGCTGAGGGACAGATTTTTAAAAGACTTTAATTTATTAACATCAAGCCTCCTTTCCCTACTAAGATAATTTTTTCTCTATGCTTTCCCCTTTTCTGTATCTCTTCTCATCCTTGCTAACAGTTTCCCAGTCTATACTGCCTGCCAAAAAGCAATATATGCAAAATGTAGTTGGATATAAAACATTAGAAGTGCATAAGAAATTGTAAATGTTGTCATCTTTGCTTTCAGGTGCATAAGTTTTCCATTAAAGTATCTGTCTTGTGGTTTTTTCTTATGAAGAAAGTAAAAATAGGGAAGAATAAGGAATAGTTGTTGGGCAGCAGGTATGGGAGATGTGCTTCTTTCTGATCTAGGTGTTTAAAAGCTGTACATTTTTAGAGGATACTAGTGCCTCTAAGAAAAGCAGAATCACCAGCTATAAATCCTCAAATGTCTGTTCTGTCTCTCCCAAGAAAAAATTATGTAATATGTTCTTACCACCTCCCTAGTGTACTAAATATTTTAGTTGCATGGATCATGCTTTACTGCTTATACAGATCAGCCTGCAAGTTTGTCTATTAAAACTGGGTCTAGGGAATAAAAAGTTCCTTGGTGCTGAACATCTTGATCTCATGTTTTAGACTCAATCTGTTTTTTCACAATTAGGGAGTAATAAAGTATTCATTTGTAGCAAATGTAACCTACATGCCATACAGGTTCTCAGGTTTTATAGCTTTGGTTTACTTTATTGTGGTTGGCTCTATACTTAGCCATAAATATTTATGGGCTTGTTTTCAAAATAGGAAGAACAAAGATAACATCAAATAAATTAGCCCCTTCTTTTTTTTTTCTCCTGGTGATTGCTATAGGTATTTTGTATGCTAATGATTGTAAAAATCATCTGGAGGATGCAGTGGTGTGTTAATAAAAATGTACTCAAATGCTATTTCTTCTCCAACAGCAAAGTGGTGATCACAGACAATGTCTCTTGATAATTTACGTGATGTTCTAAGTTCACAATTCAACCAGCCCTTTCCATTGATCTGAACAAAAGGCACCTTTGTGCTAAGCCTTACCTTGTTGAGAGTGTAACAAATCAAACCAGATAATCCCCATGGATTGTAGCCAGAGAAAGGCTGCATTGGTTCCAGGCAGAAGAATCAGTTGGAATTAACCTGTGCCTGTGTTTGAGGAGTACAAACCCTTTCTTTAAAATGCTCTGCTTACTAAATGAAGAAATCCTCCTTCCATCCTGAAAAGCAGACTTCAGTAGAACATGTAGCTGGAAGAAAGAAGGCTGATGTGAGTTAACAACATGATCAGGATCATTTGCATTACTGTAAAACTGTTTCTTCGAGATCAAATTACTTTAATTTGTTTTAATTACTTGTTTAAATACCTAAAATTACATCTTTTCCATGCAGGCTGGCTTACTTATATTCCCTGAAAGCCAATATGTCAAGATAGATGGGGTGGGTTGTTCTGTGAGAAAGGCTAATGGTCATGGACAAATGTTTCAATTTGGAGCCTTTACTATCCCAGAACTTCAAATTTAATGAATTTACACTCTGATGGAAGCAAAATGTAAAAACCTGTAAAATAAGTCGAACCAAACAAGAAAAGAACAAACCAAACAAAAAACCCCATACCACCCCTCTGTAATTTTAGATGTTTTTAGTAATTTAATCTCCAGCATTACTTTGATACTTTCCCTTTTTTCTTTGACCAAAAAAAAAAAAATTAAAAGAATAGCATTAGTTGTAGAAGGAAAGGAGAGAGTTGAGCAGTGTTGGGGAGTGCACTTCCTGGAGCATCAGCCCAGGCATTGTTGTGAGCTGCAAGTGAAAGGGTTTGTGTTGCCAGTAGTGAAGGAGCAGCGCAGCCTCCCACAAATGTGTGAGCAGCAGAGCTGTGACCCTCTCCAGGAAAGCCCAGAACCTGTCATCCCCTTCCTCTGGCATCAGAAATCCAAATATTTTTAGGCTGACACAGCAGCAATGTCTTGTGGTGTTTGTTGTGGGTGCAGCCAGTTCTGTGGGCAGCAGCAAAAGCAGAGTGTCAGTAATGGAGCTGGAGAAGAGGGTGAGAGCTGGTAAGCAGGCATCAGACCTGTGTAATGTGTAAAGCTGCAGGTATCTGCCTAAATTTTCACACATGGTGTTTGTGAACAAGTGACAATCATTTTGCAATTAAAAATTAATCTGTATATATCTAGTGATACTAGATGATAAACAGTTAATAAAATGCAGTTCATGTATTGATGTCTAGTGTCTATGTCAAATTTGGCCTAAGAGGCCAAAATTTGTGAGACATTCTGCCTCCAGCAATGACTAGTAAGTGCATGTAACCCTCTAATTCTTCAGTTCAGAAAAAAAATGGACATTTTTGTGTCTAACTCGTGGTTTTGTCTTAGATAGTTCTCATTTTTCATACGTGTTTTCATTATTTCTTGTTTTATGAGGAAATAATGTTTAACTTGAATCTGTAGCAACAAAAGTTTCTTATTATGCTCATTTGCATTTATTTGGTTTGCTTTTTTATTAAAAAAATCAGACATTTAAACTTGATTTCATACTTTTTATATTTTTGAGCAGCTGTTCAATGTTATCATAGTATTACAAGTATTTTGGATCTTTCTCCACAACCAGAATTGTGACCTTCACCTGCTTTGGCAAGCTGCAACATCATTACATAAATATCAGAGATGGGTTAAGCTAAGGTCTGGTTTTGCTAAATGCTTATCTTTATTTTGCACTAGGTAAAACATTGTGATCCAAACAAATGCTTCATGTTGAAACCTGTCTTCTCTTACCAAATTTGCTGCTCAATTGCAGGAAAAATACCTTCCTTGTGGTTGTGGAATGATGTTCTGTGTTTCTTAATTCAAACTGATCAGCCAGTTCTAAGCTTTTTCATTAGGAAATATTTGTTCAGGTTTTTAAGAAACAGTATACATTGGCAGGATTAGATTGGAAAAAAGCTACAGAGATGGTATCTGCATGCTGTTAGAGGAAGTAACATGTCAGCTGTGGTAATTGCAAGACTAAACTTAGGTTCCAGACATCTCCCATTTTCTGGTAGTTACTGTTATAAGTTCTTCGTTTGTGTTCTTATTTAAATCTACGTGGGAAAAATGCCAAGAGGCAATTAGTGTTGCTATGTAATTTTAAAATTAGCTTTATTTGCTGTAAAAACTGTACTGATTATTGGTTTATTTCAAAATATAACAGAAACTCCTAATTTAGTAAAAATTAAAGTGGCTATATTTGGATTGTATATAAAAAATGCCTTATCCATTTATGCTGTTGTACATTTATTGTGTTAACATCTGTTTTTTTCTTTGCTTGTTTTTAGTAATTTGGAAAGTAAATTTTTCAGTGGTGTACTTCTTATCAATTTGTAAGACATCTTCTCTGTACCATTTAAAGAAAAATAAGGTCTTTTGCAAAGTAAATACAGGAATTCTTAGGTCACTTCAATTTAGCCAAATTTATATGGGACCTGAAATGTATCCCTTATGTAATTTCAACTTAAAGATATATGCAGAGTTATGGGTATGATTGTCCTCATGGGATTATTTCAAACATAATTTGTGTATAATTATTCTCTACTTTTTTATTATTATAAAATAAATTGTCATGCTTCTTGGAGTTTTTAGGCGCAAATAACTGCCTCTGACAGTTTATTAAACTTCAGTTGAATTCAGTGTAATTTCATCTGAATAAAAAATTTAGTTTTGATAGGATGCTCTTAGATGTTAAAAGATGTCTGAAGGCAGATGTGTAGATTTTTCTCTTGTATGGGTATTAATGGAATTCTTGCAGCTTTATCTTGATCTTTTAGCTACATACTTCCATTCCAACAGCTGTAAAGGTAAACTGTTATGTAATCTCTATGCAAACCAGGGTACTTTGGGAGCAGAACAGCAGAGGTTTTTGTTCTAAAACTCTAAAATTATTCTTACTGCCTACAGTAAACAAGGCAAGATGTATCAAATCCACTGTAGCTGCAATAATACTTGGCACCTAGAAGTTTATTAGAAGCCTCTCTGCTTGGTGACAGAAAGTAGAAAATCTAGGTGGAAAATGTATCAATCATCTCTTTCACATTTCTTCTTGTTTGACAGTTCTTGCAGAATTTTGCTTGTCTTTTGTATTTCAAGATGCTGTGACACTTTTAACTTCTTTGGGAAACTCCCTTCAGATTTCACCAAATGTATTTATTGAGTCTTGTCATAATGGCACACTCAGAGTTTCAATTACTATGTTGGCAGTATTTCCAGGTTAGGCAAAAAATGGCTAGGTACTAACACCACAGATTCTTTTTATATCATTTTGTGGGTAACATTTGTCCCTGTAGTAGAAATCAAGTTTGTTCACTTGACTCTGAAGTGTTACTGCTACTCAGTTACTTTGAATTAATTCATTTACAGTGAAGTGCTATCTTAGAATGTATTAAATGATACTTCTTGGTTAGGTATTTGGCTGTTTCAGCTGTCTCTGCCATTAAACTTTGGAAGCATTTTCAATATGCTGGTTCATTTAAAGTCAGGAATAGATTTTGAGATCAGGAAGGATATTTTGTGTAGACCTGTACATTTGAATTCAGTGACCCAAACAAGATTCTTGTTTGCACCGAGTTCTTTATTAATTTCTGACTGTTTTTTTTCCTTTTCTGCTCTCCTTTTAAATATCAAATTTGGCTAATGAAAGGCTTTCAGAAATAATCATGTAGCTAGCTGAGAAGTGAGAAGTTCTTACTGTCAGAAAATGACAGAGAAGAAAAATGATTTCCTTACATATGTTTCAAAAAGAGCTGAAGCTCGTTTAAAAATAGTGCTGCTGGGATACACTTTGTGATATTTTAAAAATTGCTGCTAGAGCATGTCTGAAAGAATTTATATGTGCTCTACCTGCCTGAAATCTGTGTGTCCAGTTATATATATTTATTGATTAAAGGAAAGGTCTGTATTTTTTCTCTGCAGAAACACGATCAGGGCCAAGTTCTGTTGGACATAGTCTTCAAGCATCTCGATTTGACAGAGAGAGATTACTTTGGTTTACAGTTGGCTGATGAATCTACTGATAACCCTGTAAGTTATCCCTTATAAAACTCTGTTTTATAAGTACAGTCTTTAAGACTCATAATCATGTTAATCACTGTGCTTTGTGTTATTTAAAGAGAGGTAAATAGAAGCTGTTGCAAGATTGTGCCATCTTCCCCAGCTGTGTCATTTGTGAGGGTCTCTATCATCTTTTGTTGTAGTTACAATAAAATTGCGTGTTAATAGTCCCAGGTTTGGAGTAAAATATGGAGTTCTGTGCTTATGAAGTAATATCTTAAAAGGATATTACTTGTTTTGTTATGTCTGTTTACTAGATTGCATTATCATTGTCAAAAAAAAGTGAATCTGTTTTAGATTTGTTTTGTGGTTGTATTTGTCCTTAGGACTTAGAGAATAATGAGGGGGTTTTAGATTGTTGTGTATGGAGTTTCTGTTTGTAGCCCAGATACCTTGGTGATCTTTCAATAGTGCTTGGTATAGTCCCGTATCTAACAAGGGCAGTCATCTCCTCACCTTAACAAAGAAGGGACTCCCTTGGAAATGAGTCTTTACAACGGTTCATGGACTTAATTGAAAGAAATTCTACGCAACTGAAACTTTGTAAATCACGAGTAGAAACTAAGAGATGCAAATGTAACATTCACTGCACTAGTTACAGTGGTCCTACTGGGATCTTGAGTGCCTTAAGAGCGTTTTTGGATATTTTCTTTCATAAGTATCAAAGAGTCAATACTTGTTTTGCAAAGTGCAGTTTAGCTAAGCATTATTCCTTAAGACAGTTCTTTACCTAATTCTTATTATATGTACAGCACAATGATGGGCTCCAAACTTACTTCTCAATTTGTGCATCAAAAGTCAGCTGCATTCATTTGTTGACAGTTTTGTTAAGACATTGGTGGACTGCCTCTGTAATATTTTTATTCTAAACTTTGTTTCAGGCTTAAAAAACATAGGCAAGCAGAAGAAAGGCTGAATTATTTTTCATCTTTTTAAAAGAAGTATTTAATTGAATATTGCTCAATATTTAATTGAATATTGCTCAACATTCAGAAATTTATCTGCCTTTCCAAAGGGTAGAGCTCTAAGCTCTCTTTCTTTTAGTTTATCTGTCTGGAAGCAGCTGAGCACAACACTGTAATACAAGGATCTGATTAAGGGTTATTCCGAAGCAATGACTTAACAGGTATTTGGTACGAGCACATACTTTAAAGATTTTTTTTATTTTTTTAGTTTCTAAATATTTTGTCTCTTCAGCACTGTCTAGTTGCCATGAAAACAATGTGTCAGAGCTAAGAAGAAGTATTACCAGTGTTAGTCATGCAAGTGTGAAGAATGCATGGGTTTGAATAATTTCAGGTTTTGATACACATTTACATTTGGTTCATTTGGACAAGGAAACCATATTGGGTTGACAAATATTCTAGTTACTTGTGAAATAATACAGCAGAATATTGCTAAGATATAGTTAATGCAGCAGCAGATAAAGATGATGAGGAAGAGGGGATTCTGCTAATTGAGTGTGAAACCTCTACCATTGTGTTTAAACATGGATCTCATGAATTGCAGAGACCTTGTGTTTTATTATAATACTAATATCAAAGGAAAAAAAAGTATCTGTCACCATGTTTTGAAAGATTCTTATATAAAGTACACATATATCCCTGGCTGGAGTGTTCTTTAAGCTTTTACATTTAGTCTTAAAAGTTAATTGATCCTGTATGAGGCTTTTTTTTCAGGTATTCACACTTTTGAGGCTGTATCAAACTGCCTCTACTTCCTCTTGAGCTAACTACTACAAGGATGCTGCAGCATGTAGATCTAGTCATCACTATTTGTTATTCCTCATGAGAAAATGACTAACTTCAGGCTAATGAATTAAAAAGGACAAAAATGACAGGACTAACTTCAGATCCGTTGTGTGTGTTAGGTAGCTCAGATACCTGTGTGTTTGGCTCCTCCTCCCTCACCTGAAAAACTAAAAGACCCTGTGATAAGTGTGAGGGAGTTGCAGGCTGTAAGGGGTAGGTGTCTGTCACTGCTTAGGAGCTGTGCCCATGTAACGATTTCCTGAGGCTTGTGGACTTGCCTTGCAAGGCAGCTCAAGGAATTGAGCAATATTTATACCAAAGATAGACTTAGGAGGTACCTGGACTGAGTTGGTGTGTACAGAGACTGCTGGGTTGCTGATGGGCAGTGGTTTAAACAACTTGCAGAACTTTCCAGGCAGTTGTACTTTTAGCTGAAATTTGCCACATTGATTTTTATAAAGCTCTGCCTGTACACAGCAGTGTTCTCTTGCAGAAGTAATCAATATTTGGAACTGTTCAGTAAAATTATTCTGTAGTCCTTAATCCAGGAGGCTGAGTGCTGGATCTCTGGCTTTCAAGATCAAGTTAGTGATGTAGCAGTGCTGACACAGGCTGACAGTTTGAGCCAGTGGGATCACTCCCTGGATGTGGCAGACTCACAAAATCCAGTCAGAAGTACTGGAAGTAGTTAAACAAATTAACTTCTGAGTTGGGTAAATGAGCCTGCTTACAGCTCTTCACTGGCTTAGGTGGTTCTTCTTAAAGAGTAGCTGACAGTTATTAAACACAGCATAGTTGGGTTGTGACCTCTCTCAGGCTTCTGTGACAATCATGGAAGCAACTCAAAGGGGAATTACTGCTGTGAAACAGGTATCTGGACAACATAGGTTAATCTTGGGGAAAAAAGAGCAGTAGCAGTTGTTGATGATAGTGATGATGCCTCCAGAATCAGTAATAAGCCTGTGTATGCCAGTGAGGCATTTTGGTAGAGACCAAGTAAAAAGTAATAAAAAAGCACCAGTTTCTTGATGTATAAGGCTGTGATTTGTACTTTGTTTCTCTGAAGTTTGTGTTACAATTTGTCTCTTTCCAGAGGTGGTTGGATCCAAACAAACCTATCAGGAAACAATTAAAAAGTGAGTAATGTATGTATTTTGTCAATTCATCTATTGTTATTATGCTGTTTTTCCAGGGTGCCCTGATTAATTAGAAATAACTTTTCTTGACCATAGGAGGATCTCCTCACAGTCTGAACTTCAGAGTTAAGTTTTTTGTAGGTGACCCAAACAAGCTCCAAGAGGAATACACAAGGTAGGTCTGGTTGCTTTGTCAATAAAATACTTCTCTAGAACAGTCATTAATTTCTTTAAGGTATAACATGGAAATTTTCTTTTAACTCATTTTTGTTGTATGTACAAGCTTCTAAGTTTTGCTTAATAATTACAGATGTGAGTTATGCAGTTGTACCAAATCAGTATAACAAAAAGCCTCTGTGAATAAACTTATGAATTTATATGCAAAGTGAAGTAACTACATGAAGCAAATGCTACCAAGTAGAAACAGAAAAGGGAAAATAGAGAAAAGAGGAAAAACTTAATCCCAGTATTTACCAATAAATACAAATTTAATTCTATCCTTCCGAGTGCTCTCCTTTGTGACTAAAAAATTGCTGAGCATTCTGCATGTCTCCCTCCCCAGTTTTCTATTAATACTAATAAAATTAAGCTCTTTGTGGTTGTAGTTGTAGTTTGAATCACATAAGTTAATTTTGATAGCAGTGTGTTGAAATCTGTTAAAGAAAATGCTCAGTGTGAATCAAAATCAGAGGCTTGTGAATTGCAGTTAGTCCTTGAAGAAATGCCTCAAATTTTCCATATTTTTAATTACTTCTGGCCCTCTACAAAAATGGCATGAATTGACAGATTGGAATTTCTGGATGTCGGCCATTCTGAAAACAGGTCAGGCCCATTCAAAAAAATTATTGAGGATAGCTTTTGAAACCTGAGTACCAAAACTGTGACAATTTGAGTCCACATTTGTTTATCATTGCCTTTAATTTGTCATATTTTGGACAAAATTCTGCACATATCTATGCAGACAGAATTCACTAAAATGACTCCCAGAGATTCTGCATGAGACTTTGTTTTACTGGAATATTTACTCTAGGAAAATTTGCCAATTTACTCTATCAAAATAATGAATAATGAAAAACATGTTTTCTGAATTAAAGGAAAATATGTAATATTCCTGAGGAGGTGAAAAAAATCATTAATGTTGATCAGTGTGAAGTAAACTATAAAGAAGGAGAAAACTGGAGAAGTGCTATTCTCTAAATACAAAGCTATAAACACAGCTTTCTTTTAAATGGGAAATAATGTATGGTTTCTGTATCTAGGTCGGCTCTGCCTTTTTTGCTAATAGGCCTAATTGCCCCTGAGAAAACTCATTTGTATTTGGAATTATTATAAAGACAGAGATATTATCCATGGGCTTCTTTGGAGTGAAGTTAGGATGCCATGTCACAAATATGGGTTCTTTCACGTAATCAGTATTTCCACCTCAAAAAAGGGAAAGAAAAAAAAGTGCAAACTTCTGACAGTTCTGGCTGATGCTGAGACTGCTCCAAAGTGCTCAGTTTTTACAAATTCCATGAGAACAGAGGAATGGCTCAACACATGAAGCAGCATGAAGAGCTGTCAGGGAAAGGTTCAGTGTCTTGTCAGCCCTCTGTGCATTCATGTGAGCGAGGCAGGTTTGAATGCCCCAGGTCAGGAGAGGTCAGCAGGAGCTCAGTGTGTGCTGGAGAGCTTTGCTTGGAACTTGGCTGGGGAGGGAATGAAGCTTCATTAGTGCTCCTCGTGGCAGGGAGAATTGCTTATTAGCGTTGATTCCATTAGCAGTAATTCTGTCCTGCCTTTCCTAGCTATAGCTATATAAGTAAGATGAAAACATGGTCATGCAGTGCTGCCTTTGTTGTTTTAGTGGAGTCTGTTCAGGCTTTTGCAGATCTGCTTTGCTAAAGCTTCTATTGATTTCCCATTTTGCTCAATAATATGTGAGGCTTCAGTGTTCAAACTGGTCGTTGGCTAACAAACCATTAACCTCACTGTTCACTGAAAACAATGGTCAGAAGATGAACTCTGCTTGGTGTCCCTTAATCAAGATGTCCTTTAAGTACCATGAAATATTTCTAATAAAGCTTTATACTAAAAAAATCCAAATAAAATGGAAGTGCAGCTGTATATTTGTGAAGAGATGCTCAAGAAAAGCATGTGAAGCATATCTATTTAATATATGTTTAACTTGTAATTTATTGCATTTATTAATCAGTAAAAAATTTGCTTTATCTATTTTTTTATTTCAATATGCATTTTAAGTATTTGAAATATTTGAGATCCTGAAGTCTGGAGAATGTCTAAGTTTTAACTTCTTGAGGTTATTATCTTTTAAACTGAGCTTCTTGCCTTTCTGGTCAGTTAAAGCATTTCTTGATGTTTTTGTAGGGGTTGAGCACATGGACTAATCTTTGCTTGTCAGTTCACAAATGTTTGCCCTCATATTCTTACAAACATGGAATGTTTTACGTTTTTACTATTATATAGCTTGTAAATAATTGGATTTCTCTGTGGATATTTGTAAATGTTTGTGTAAGACTTTAAGTGGTAGATAATCCACCTTCTGAAGACTACATAGTTAGGAGAAGTCATGTTATGTGTAATAAAGTGATATATTTTGGCTTTAATTTCTTAGTTGAAGTTGTTTTTGGGAAATAAATATTTAATATTTAGTGCTTTTCATATGTAACATTGGTGTTTGTAATGAATGGGTATAGCCCAGCTTTTGAATCAGAACTACACAAAGGAAAACATGTGATTATTATAATAGTAATAATGTAGGGTTTAAATTTATAAGAAAGCAGCAATGATGTTTAAATTTGCCACTCAGTAACACTTTTATTAAAAAATTCAAAAGGCAGTGGAGACAAATTCTACAGCAGCTTTTATGTTCTGTTGCAGAGATTTTTATTCTAAAAGTTTAAGCTGCTAGCATCCTGCCACAATGATAAATCTTGTTTGGTACCCCACTGCAATCTCTAGTTCAGTGAAGCTTTGTAGCAGGTGTGATTTGCCACTTGATGTAAAAGTATACTTTTGAAGTATACTTTTATACTTCAAATTTTCTAAAACCACTGAGTGAAATATGAAGGATCTAAATGAATGAACAAAAGATTTATTCTGAGACATTAACAAAATATTTGGGATTTGTTGGAGAAACAATGGAAGTAATTTAGAGGAAAATTTGTTTGTACTTTCTGGCTTGTTGGAGTTTTTAAGTCATGATGTTTCTGGTGCTCCTGTTTGGTGGGAAGTAGTTTGTGTTTGGCTGTGCTTTTTGTCATATCAATCTCCTTCCTGACTTGAAAGAGTGGACATGAAGAAGCTAGATGAATTTCTAAAACAAGCTTTTTTCACATCATAATTTAAAGAAAACTTTAGAAGCTCAAGGGAGGTTACTTGAGAGGTGTTTGACATAATAGAGTGCTCAACTTCAGTAATAACAATGTAACTCCAAAATACTAAGAATAATTCATATAAATGAAAACACAGCAGTATCAAATACTCAGAATAAATTAGTTCTGTCTACGTGGAGTACAGATCATTCTTAAGAGGGTACCTCCATACACAGATGCAAACTGCAATTTGTGGTTGCTGTATAAAGCAGGAAAAATGTGAAATTTGTACCTTTTAGTGAAATATAAAGTATAACTTCATAGCCTGTAAGTTATTTAATTTACCAAGGTGTATTATTAGTTTACTAAGCAAAGTTTCATTTCTTTCCTATTAGAGTTAAAGAAATAGCATGGAAAATGTCAAGTGTTAGTTTTACACTAACTGATAGCAAATTACATTAGATTGATGAAAAATGATGGAATAAATTTTAATTGTTGTGTTTTTTGTTTGCTTTTCTAAATAAGGTACCAGTACTTTTTGCAAATTAAGCAGGACATTCTTACTGGAAGGTAAGACATTTTTCTTGTGTTAAGCATTAAATGCAAATCTGGTCAAGAAAAATTTCATAATGGGAGATTTTGCCTGCAAAAATAAAAACATATTAAGAATAAATCACTGTCTATGCTAGTAGAAATGTTTATAACAATCACCTGTCAAATTTGTCCATAGACTATAAAAGACTAGGATTTTCAAAACCAAATGTCATATGAAATATGTAATTTTATTTATTTATCATTTTAAAACAAAACAGATTGCCCTGTCCTTATAATACTGCTGCTCTTCTGGCTTCCTATGCTGTTCAATGTAAGTATAATTACTGTTTGTGTACTTGTTAGTACTGAAATATATAAAAAGTCTTATTGGTTAGTTTCTAAACAATGTACTTTGTATAGCATTATACTGTGGTGTTTGTGGGCATGGTGCTAATTTTCTCATGATTAAGGACATTGATTGGTTGTCCTCCCCCAGTATGTTTTGCTGAATTGGATATGGGAAAAATACTTAAAGCCATGCTGTTAGAAAACCCCAAATCAATACTCTTTAATTCCTGTGCATTCTGAGGCATGGAATGGTGGCCTTGAGAATGATGCTAAAAAGTATTTCTTAAGACACTAGAATGTTTTTAACACACTATATGGTGAACCTCCAAATAGGTGTGGAAAAGGAAGTTCTGGTCTTATCTGGCCAAAAAGTTCAATACCTGTCTTCACAATTTTAAGCTACCCAGTGAGTAGATGAGTCTTGAAAACTGAGATTTAGTTTTCTTCCTCAGTCAGTTTTTCTTCATAAGCTGAAATGAAGCAATCCCAATATATTCATTCACATTCATGTGTTTTTCTACTCTTGAAGATACTTACATGCACATTAGTACTTTATATACTTTGTACATATCAGAGAAACAGCATCTATGTTAATATGTTCATAAAAAATATATAGTAATGGTAGTGTCATGTTTTATGCATGGTTTTGTTCAGTGATCACCTTTTTGTAGGTCAATCAATAGAACAGTTTCTCTTAAACAAAACTCCCACACTTCAGCTGCCTGAAAAATGTACTGCAAATACTGTCATACTATAGGCATTTGTCTTAGAAGAGATGAAGTATTTGATAACAGCAACTATGAAAACTTGATAACATTTTTATTGGAAATATTGTAGAAGTGGTGGGTATGCACACTGTATTGTATTTACATTTATCCATGACATCCTGCTGCTACTGTTTGCCAGCGTGCAGAGCTCTGTCTAATGATTCCTGTACCTGCCTAGTAATAAACTTCCTGGACTCTTTATAAATACATGTAAATAGCAGATCTCAGTCCTGTACTCTCGGACTTCAGCAAGGAGTGCATTCTGTTATGAAACCTGGTCCAATTTTCTAGTTTTTAAATTATTTAAAGTAGGATCTGTTTGTGGTGATGCAAGTGACCCAGAGGTCTTTCTACCTTCCCTTCCTTTCCTCATCCTCCCGCTCAATAAGTGCCTTCATCTGCCTTGTCAGTGCTGCTAGGCCTGCCCAGGACCCCAGATCATGATATATTATTTTTATCTCTCCTCTTTTCATTTTAGGTTTCTTATCTATCACTGTCGATCTGCTACATGAATTGCAGATATTTAAAGCTGAATTTTTTCTATTGTGGTTAGAAAGCCTCAAAGAATTTAAGCAAATGTTGTTTATATGTGGTTTTCTGACAAATGTGATTGTGATCTATTTCTTATAATTTTAGGGAAGTGTTACAAGTTATGTAAACACACTTTTTATTAGTTTCAAGTAGAATAGTTTCAACGTAGGTGTATGTATGTGTACTTTGTTTCATACATACAATTGAATGTACAAAAAATATTTTTCTAATGCTTCTGAATGTATTTTGGTGCAGAATGAGTAGCTGGACTTTGCAGGTCTTCATAACGAAATAGCAGTTGTAGTGTTAAAAGAATAAAATTGTGTAATCACATGAAAACAAGCAAAAGTAAAATAGTAAGAGAAAATTGAATACTATCCTATATATATATATCCTACTTCGTGCTTGCTGTAATGACAGCATTTATGGATTAATTTGTGTGTTAAAAATTAAACACTTTATGAATTTCCTTCATAAGTGCATAATCAAAGCTCTCTCTAAGTAATCTCAATGATATTCACAGAGAATGTGACTGTTTATTCAAAAGGGAAAATGGGAATCCAAATGTCTTCTCTATTTTTCTTTGCTGTGGATCATAAATTATGTGGGAGCAAACTCATGTGAATTTGGGGGCATTGCACAATGCCAAATACATCAGTGATAAACAATAACCTCTCTTTTTAATATTTTAGCCGAGCTGGGAGACTACAACCATTCAGAAAACTTGCCAGGCTACCTCTCAGAATATTCTTTCATCCCTAGCCAGCCTCAAGACTTTGAAAAAGAAATAGCAAAATTACATCAGCAGCACATGTAAGGATTTACATCAGAAGATACTGACTTTGTCAAATCCTGACTGCTGATGCTGTACTATTATACAAAACAAATAGTATTTTTTCTTAAAGGTTTTGGGGTGGGTGGGTTGTTGGGTTTGTTGGTTGGTTGGTTTTGGTTGTTTCTTTTAAGATAATGTGATTTTTTCTTTTTCTAGATTAAATACCTGTATAATAAATACCATTGATGGTCTGTACAAAATATGACTATCTAAATTAGTGAAGTAATGAACATGTTAAGTTGAAGGTTCTCTGAAGACAATATTTGTGCATATTATGTTGGATATTAACTTAGCCAGATATATTTTCTTTAAGATTTTTTTTTTCAGTCTTTGGGAATGTTCTGAGCATAAGGGCTTTGTTTTCATGATGCTCTCTCCAGTAAAAGAGTTACTTTAGAAGTAACAAAGTCCTTTTCTTCAGTATCTGCTCTTTCCTGTGTACGAGTCTCTGACCTTTCAGAAAGAGGAAAAGGCAATGAAGCAATGGAAAATATTTTTTTTCAGTATGTAACATTGTGGTACTTTCCAGTGATGGTTCCTTCCTATTTTATAACTTTAGTGCCTTTTGTTAGTTCAATTTAACAAAATATAAGCAATATTTATAAAACATTTGCTTGATCAGGTCATTTTTGCTTCCAAAAGTACAGAATGTTACCTTAAATTTCAGATAAAGTCTTAGAAAATTCTCTTAGCTACGTTAAAGACACTTGAGTGAGCTGATGGTAATTTAAATTACCAATGCCAAATAACTGTAAAACTAATTTCCAGATTCTAGGGCTCCACAAAGATTTAAATTATAAAGTACATTAAAATAAAATGTGTTGTGAGCTCTTGTCAAGACTTCTGTTCTTTTGGAAACACAAATACTTTTCTGTTAAAATTTTTGGGTTACTGTCTGTTTATCATGAGAAAGGAAATTCAGATTTCAGGGTGGGGATAGAAGTAGTAAAATGAATGCAGATTTTCTGTCTGCACTCACCTGGGGAGCCTGATGTGGGAGGTTGTGTTAGAACATTCCTGATTTAGCTGCTTTCTTTCAGAGGGTTGTCTCCTGCAGAAGCAGAGTTCAATTATCTCAATACAGCACGTACCTTAGAACTTTATGGAGTTGAATTGCACTATGCAAGGGTAAGTTTGGATGAACTAGTGTTGCAATGTAAAAATGTATTCCTCTGAGATTTATGGAAAAATACACTTTTCTTTTTGTGAGCCTTCCTGGCTTTTGCTTACAAGAGAAAATAAGAGAGAAAATATTATACTGTTAGGTGCCTAACCGGGGTTTACTGATTGAATATCCACTGTTTCACTGTAGAGAGGATATTTCTTTGCTCATATTTGTGCTTAGTTATCTGTGTGTTAATCAGGTTGAGCTTTGTTGCCTTGAATGCCACATTGAGAGTTCTATAGCAGGTGCTTGATTAGAGTGCAAACATATTTCAAGAAAAAAGTGCTACTTAAATTGCTTACAATATTGTTTGTTTTAGAAGCTCTCCTCTCTGTGTTCTGAGATTGTAATTTCCTTTCAAGTAGGAATTAAAGTTGCTGGTCCCTTTTAGTGTAGCAAATGCCAAACCAGTCTATTGGTGCTGCTATTGTTAATAAACTATAATACTCTTGTATTTATTTCATCAAAGTTAGTGAAAGACCGATCTAACTTTAGAAATTAAGATTTTGTGTGTACTTATTGTGGTAACTCAGAGCAAACATTCAGGTTTGTCCTAAATAGGAGGAGAAAATTTAATTTCTTATTTGTTTTATTAAAAAACATTTCCTTCCTCATTATTTTGTGTATTTAGAGAGAGATGAGAATGAACGTATGTGAGGTTTGAAAAGATAGTTATACTGTTCTTCAAGTAATTTTCTCTTTTCTTTTAAAGGATCAGAGTAACAATGAAATCATGATTGGAGTGATGTCAGGTGGAATACTAATTTTTAAGAACCGTGTACGAATTAACACCTTTCAGTGGTAAGGACAGCTGTTTAATGTTTTTATTTGCTATTTCAAAATATTTTTACCATTCTTAAAAAGACTGAACCTTATGTTGTTTTGTATCACGTTGAAATTATTTATCTCATGTGCCATGGGGAATATTGTGGGGGGTTTGTCCCAGTCTGCATGCTGTGCTGTTAAACAACTTTGAAACTAATGAATTTCAATACTCTTTTTCTTCAGGAGTTTCCAAGAGTACTTTGATTAACTGTATAGCCAGGGCCAGTGTGATGGGCTAGCTTACAGTCTTTAAAGAGACAGGTGAATTGAAAAATATTAACTGGAGATTGACTGCTCTTTCCTGTTTTGTGACCTATAAATTAATTGTACTGTGGGCTTGAAATTTAATGTAGTTAGGGTACTTGTGAATAACTGAGGTGGAGCATTTAGGATATTGTCATCTCTTCATCTGTAAGTAACCATTTTCATTATATGATCAAAAAAGTTTATTTACTGCAGAAAATCTTTTAATCTCTAAATTCTTTAGAAGTACTCTGTAACCTCTGTGGTGCTCTGCAGAAGTTATGTCACCTTTCTGGAAATGCCTTTCTTAGTTCCTGCAGAAGTAACCTTCCCTTGGTTTCCTTTGCTGGTTTGGAGTTCATTTTGACAGCCTTATTACTTGTGTTGCTGAGTTGCTATAGCTGCATTCTGAGTAGGTGAAGTCAGTCATATAAGATTATCATAGCAGACATTAGTTCACCAGGCACAAAAGCTGTTCATTCAGGAGAAATGATCAGAACTGTTCATTTGCTACTGATTTTGCATTTTTGTTTGTTGCTGATGTGTGCTTGATCTTTTCTGCGATATTCTGGTTTTCTGTGCTAAGCTTAGTCTCACGGTTCATTGTATGAAGTTATATATTTTGTGGTTTACCAAGCTGAGAAACAGTGTCATTGGTTGAATTTTGGTTGATTTTTGTAGAGAAAGAAAGAAGCTATATCAAAGTGTTATCTGCAGGCAGTACAACTGAATGTGGTGAACATTTTACCTGTATGCCTTTGAAGAAAAGTAAGACTGAGACAATTACAAAGCATTTAAATTTCCAGTCTTCCTGGTTATTGGGTAAATTAAAACTGGAGTTTGCAATGATAACCTGAAAGTACTGTACCAGTCAGTCAGACCTGCCCTTATAATAGTGACACATTCCGGGAGAGATATCCTTCATGTGGTGAGAGTTTTGAGATGTTGAAGCCATTTCTGGGCTAAGGCTGCTTTACAAATGGACTGCTGTAATAGTCAGGAAGGTTTTATTTCAGTCTGATTTTACTGCTGTTATTTTTGGGAAAACAGCAGTAGTAGAAATAGGTTCTGTAAATCACACTGGTAAATTACTGAGTACGTACAATCTAAGTCATAATTAAGCTACACGTCACTAATGGAAGTTGGAGGTTTCCCTGAGTTCTGCTTCTTATTGTTTGCATGCCAGGGATGCTGATCTAAATTCTTAGTGTGGTTTTTTTTTGTGTGTGTAATTACCTAAACAGTTCTTCTTTGTATTCAACCCTATCAGCTGACACCAGGGATATTAATTTCTTGCTGTGAAGACTATAGTTCCAACATAATTGGTCTTTAAAAAAAAAAAAAAAAAAAAGAACCACCCTTCCCCATTTCACCCTGTTAGAGGCTTTCTTTTTCTATGAGTAATAATCTGAAATACCAATTTCCACAATATAGCTCAATAATAGACATATTACCCTTTCTTTCTAGCCATAATCATGCTGCTGCTCTTGTGCCACTAGTACTGATACTACTTCTTTTTGCTACCACTTACTCTTGCTCCTATGCAGCTGGAGCTGTGTAGTGTCTTCCTAGTGCTTTATAGGTATAGTAGATATTTGGATACCTGTTTTTCAGTACTCCTGAGTTTTGTGACAAGTGAGAGGATAGAAATGCATGTATGTGGGATGAAATAAAGATTTAACTGTATTGCTTAGAGAAGACTCAAGTAAAATTTTGCCCTCTCACTCTTAATTTGATTTTATATCTAAATTGCTTTTTATGAACCTTTTGATCATGGGGAGATATTAAACAGGAGGAAGACAAGTGAGGAATAGAGGAAAACAAAGGACACTGTCTTTAATCCATGTGTCCTAACTTGATCTTCTTGTATTGTGTATAATTCTTCCTTTCCCTAAACTTTGCTACCAGGCACAGAGACCTGGGAATCCAAGGAGATTGAAGACCAAAGGAGAAGATCATGGAGTAGATCAGCCTTTCCTTTGTTACTAGACCACCTGTTCAGCAGTTGGAAACATGCTTTCCTCAGCCTGTTGTTTGTGGTTGACGTATCTCTGGAAAGCTTTGATGCCTTTTGCATCCAGTGCCGGTTGTAATCGCAGTTGTGCTGTGGATCTCCTGGTTTTGTCCTTCAATGATTAGGTGGTACTGTGCTCTTCCTTGATGATCTGATCCTGCTTACACATCTTGTACACTTCTTCTTGTGTTTGAGCCCAGTCAGCAGTTCTGAGTGCATCTTGGCTGGCCTCTTCTCATGCTTGCATCTTTTCTAGCACATCAGTATTGTTCTGGATTGAGAAGATTGTCCTTTAAGACTGACTACCTGTTCCTGTGACCCAAAGGCAGCTTCTGTGGGATTTTGCCCACCAGAGCTCTGAACAAACTGGAGTTCCCTCTCCTGAACCCATGGTTTATTCTGCTGCATCCCTCCCCTTCCTTTCAGATCTTTAGCTTCACCATCTCCCAGCTGCTGGAGCCCTGTTTGTCTTTGGCTACTAAATCTGGACAATCCTTTCTTGTTTGTGAGTTGAGCTACCTTGAGCATCTTCCCTGGGTGACTGGTCCAGAACCTGTGTCCAAGAGGTGTTGCTCAAGAAATTTGCTGGATTGCTCATGTCCTACCTTATCACCTCCCAAGGGTTGGGGTGGCAGATCCCTTGTGAGAACCAGGGCTTGGTATCAGGAGATTCCTTCCACATGTTTGAGGACAATCTGCATTTTAGACTAGGATTTCAAATATCTCTTAATTTAAAAAGATATATTTTCTTATTTAGGATGTCTGCGGTGACTGTAGATGGGAAAATCATACCAGGAAAATAATATTGATGCCTGCCTGTTCTTACGCTTTTCCTTGTATATTCAGCATTGCCAACAGTCAGAGACAGGAAGCATAGACAGGATGCCTTTTCCTTGGGCTGAGTATGGATGTGCTCACTCAGTGCCTAGCAGGGTGTTAGCACTGCATAGGAACTCTCTCATCTGCTGTATTTTTTTGAAATAGCTGGGAATCAGCTTTGCTGAGTCATTTCTTTGTACTTGAGTGGTGGCTCTTTTGAGTTGAATTAGACCTTATTGGCTAATGTTACAGCTTTGAGTCTGTTCCAAATGGTTTCAGGCTTAAAAGTCAGCTGACCTCACTCTGTAAGCCTAAATTATGGGATGACATTAAGACCCCGTATGTATTATTCTCCTTGAGTTTATAAATTACCAAGGGTAGTAATTTCTTTAGCAGAAGAGGAAACTCCAAAGAGTGAGAGATAGTAAATGTTTTTATAAATGGAATAATTGCTAAGTAAATCTGATATGTGTATGCAAAGTGTATGGAGATCGATTTTTAGAAAAAGTATATATTAAAATGTTCTTTTAATTGCCCTGTACACCAAAGTGTTAGAAAAATTAGTAATAACTTACTTGTTGATTAGCTGCAGCCTAAATAGTCTAATTTTTTTCTGTTTTTCCCACAGTCAGACTGTTAATAATCACTAGTGTATGTCCTATCCAGCAAACATATGACCCATCCTACATTATCCTTAAGCAGGTTTTTGTCACAAGAGGTTCTAAGAAGATTGGTGCATTGCCAGGGGAATAATTTGATTTCAGTAGATAAGATACAACTCACCTTTAAGTCTCAAATCCTTGAGAAACTAACTCTGATAGCAAGAATTTGTTAAGAATTAAAAAAAAAAACCCAACTAACAAATGGGACAGTTATTGCTACTGCTTTTTTTTTTTATGTTTTTATGGTTAACTGTTAAACTAATAGCAATGCTGGGAAAGAAAAAAAATGGGAAAATATGTAAATAACCATAATTTAAACACTAATATTCATGGAGTGTCTTCATGTTACTGCAGATAAAGACTCTCCCAACAAATTAGGACATCCCACTTACGTTCCTGCTCGAAATAATCCCCTGGAGAAAAATGTCTTTATTTGATTTAGTTAAGAAGATAATTTCTATATATAGATACCCAACTTAGGTGTCTGTTAAATGTTTTGCTTCTCATCTTTCCTGGTCTTAAGGGTTTTTTATTCAGCAAGTGATAAATATGCAAGTAGTAATTCCAGTCAGTTTGCAGTATTTTATTGGTTGTTCATTTTTCAAGTAATAAAAGTTACTATGTTTTTCTTTTTACAGTTTGAACCTCACCTTTTTACTTGACCAAAGCGATGCTCCTGTATATTTAATAAAATATATGGACTATCATAATATTACATTTCTTTGAAGAAGTGTATCATTAGATTGTGATGAAAATACAGCCTGTCTTTTCCCATTTTGTATAACTACTATTAGAGTGACCATCTAAAACAGTCTGGAATTAGTGTCAGTATTTCATATGTTTATAGATAACCTGAAAGGTGAACATGTCTGTAGGCAGATTTTTCCCTGTCATGTGATATTGTAAATGGTTTTTTCCTCCTAATGGTGTGATCATTTTTTTTAAGGTTGTGAGTCCTATCTTTGTGCTTATATCTTATCTTAACTATTTTACTAAAACAAGTTCTGGTAATATTTAAAGACATGTAAGATCATATAGAAAGAATGTTTTTCAGGGATCAGGTGAAGTTCAAAGGATTTTTTTCATATTCTAAGGGATAATGAAAGCAGCCTGAGAAAAGAGAACATCTGCCTGGAATGACCTGAGGATAGAAAAGCTCTTTGGGCTTTGGAATGGGGAAAAGATACCAAAATTAGCAACTGCCTTGGGTTTGGGATGTAAACAAGTGAATTTGATGGATAACATAAATACACAGCTCATAAATCTCAAATTATACAAACTATTTTATGTAATCCTTGATACCTTTTTTTTTGTCCATGGAAGGGAAATATGTTCTCTCTAGAAAGTATATTTTCAGTAGGTGTATTTAAGCCTTTAACCATTATTCAGGATATAAAAGATTTTAATATTGTGGTTTTGTTTTTCATTTAGGTTGAAGATTGTAAAGATTTCTTTTAAGTGCAAGCAGTTTTTTATTCAACTTAGGAAAGAACTGGTGAGTACTGTCTTAAATTTGATCTGGAAGCAATGACATCTCTTCTGCTGCCTGTCTGCATTATACTGACTGATACTATGCTGATTATTTGGTTTTTTTGCAATTAAAAGTCCCGTTTCACCAACATTCTGTCTCTTTTGTGTTGCAGATAGACCATTAGAATACTTTATAAGTTTTCTTTTTCATTTGATTTGCCTTATATTTTAGATACTTTTAGTTTTACATTTGTATGCAGGAAGTGTAACTTGTTTATGAAAGATAAATGTGGAAAAGGTTGAAAGTAAATCAATATTATATTTAAATTTCATTAAAAACCAGACTCAAAGTAAAGGTAGTGCTTAGTGCTGCTTCAGTTGTATATATGCTTGTAAATTAATGTTTGATAAACATTTTGATTTGTATTATTCAGATTTGGTAATGCATGATGACTTTATTACTTATACGTAAACAGAGGAGATAAGAATTCCTTTGTAGTTTTAAATTACATATGCTATATTTTTATGCCTGCTTCTGAATTTCTTGTGGAAAAAGTTGGAGCTGAATGTTTCACTGCTTGAGGTGTGTGTTTGCTACCCCATGAAATGCCACAGGACCACCGAGCATTTAATTCAGCAAGAAATTGATTGTTCTGTGCCCCTGAGAGATGAGCTTCCATCACAGACACAGCACTGGGGAAAGATGGAGGAATTTATTAAAAATATAACCTTGTGATTAACCTGTCAGATTAGTTAAGAGGTTTTTTGCAATTCTTACATCTGAGAGGATTTACTGTGCGGATGGTGAGACACTGGAACAGGTTGTGGATGCCCCAGCCCTGGCAGTGTTCAAGGCCAGGTTGAACAACCTGGTCTGGTAGGTGGTGTCCCTGCCCATGGCAGGTGGGTTGGGATTACATGATCTTTAAGGTCTCTTCCAACCCTTAATGTTTTGTGATTCTGTGATTTGAAGACTTGAAATGCAAGGTTACAGACCAGATATAAAAGATGACTCTAGGCAGAAATGCATCTTGAGTACTGTAAGGCTGATCCAGGTTTTGAGACAATGTGGTTAAAGAAGAGACCTGTTCTGTCAGGACAGGCCAATGTCTGGTGACTGCTACTAGTGCTGAAAACAGGAGCATCTTAAAGGAGTATCTTAAAAGGAGTATCAGTAGGTGTATCTTAAAAGCAGATCCTTCAAAATCATGAAGGGAGCAGGTCTGTCAATGTGAGCAGACATCATGCAACGTGAGCAGAAAAGTGGCGATACAAAAAAGGTGGAGGGGGAGTGTTTTATTGGGGTGACACAGCATTTTTGTAAAACCCCACCGGAGCTACAGGCTTCTTCTCAAAGGCAGGCTGAGGTCAAATTTTGTCATGATACCAATTCCATTACCACTGCAGGAAAGTTGTATTTGCATGTGAGATGAGAATTTGGGGTTTTTTTGGAATTCAGAAATTATGGACTGCAGTTGTTTCCTAAATTAGAACTTGATGAAAATGCTGTGGTAGCAGAGTTCAGGACCCTGAAGATTAAGATACCTAGATATAAAATAGGATTGGGTACTGTGTACTTGAGTATTTCCTCTATTTTCTGCAGAAAAGAAACCTGCTTATAATAGAAGGTAATACTAAGACAGAATTCTCATCTTATTTCTCTGTTGCTTTTTAATACTCTACATATTGTTACTTGCATGAAAATGTAGTTTATATAATTAATGTCATTTCTCTTCTGAGACACCTTATCCAAGCTGACAAATTAAAAAGCCTTGTAGTGTTTTTTTTTAAACTCTGTGTATCAGATGAAAACTGGTGGCAGGAACTTAATTTTCATTTATTCTGAGTCATGAATATCTTAAGATCAAAGCTCAAATTTGGCTTCCAAAGAAGTCATACTTAAACTAATTTTTTAATCACAGCTAATATTAAAATTATTGTTTCCAGAGTTACTTTCCATGACTAGATTCATAGGATAAGATTCATCTCACCTATATTCAGTTTCAGTTAGGTTAAAAGAACATATTTTCTGATTCGTGATACTTGGCTCACCAAAGCTCATCATTACATTTCTTCTGTAATAATCACGTGCAAAGGCTGAAACATCTTGCCTGAACAGGAAGTATGTTTTAGGATGGAATAAGTTGTTCTCTGGTGGTATATTTTTCCTTTTGCTTTTGTTTTCTCTCTCATTAACAATAAAGGGAGCCTAAATGACTCTCTTCAGGCAGCAGAAACTAGGTGAAGTGACTCAGTGATTGCACATTTGGTATGTAAAATATCTCTGGTCTAGTGCTTTGAGTGCATATTTTAAATCACCTATTTACGATATGACAGGGGAAATACATTCATGGTATGCTGATGATGTGTTTCAAACTGGTGTGTAAATATATAACAAATTGTACATCTGAGAAACTGCATTTATTTGAATGCAAAGCTGAGATGCTGTAGAATATTAAATTAGTGGACTTGGGAAAGGAATTTTCCACTGGTTTTATTTTTTCCCAACTGCGTTACATATACGTTTATATAATTCTAAAAAGATATTTTTCAAATACTGCTAATAAGTGTTGAGAGCTTTTAATTGCAACTGTCCTCAAAAGTGCAAGTGCCTTATCTCAGAATCGCCTATTAATTTTATTCGCTGACTTGGCATAGCTTAAAGGCATCAACATAAGTAAAGAATTATTTGCCTACTTTCATTAGATTATATCTGTGTTTAAATAAATCACTTAAATGAAGAGAGATGAAGCAGTTGAATGTCACAGTCATTTTCCAGTGGTAGTATAATACAATCTTGAGGGGAAGCTGGTGGAGTATTCTGACAATCATATGGCTGGAGCATATATCCACTGGAGTAGGTTTTTTTCTTCATTTTTTTTTTATGATTTTGTGGGGGAAAAGTATGTTATATGTAAGACTTCTTCATGCAACATTAGAAGCCCCCTGAGCCATTACTTCAACAGCATTTTTTTCCATTGTACCTTACTTTGTTCTGCCTGCTCTGTATGCTGCTTCCCTTACATGCTTTGAAGCTGCTTAAGAATAATTCAGTAGTTTCGTTTTTCTAGAAGTTTCCCTAAACTTCTCTGGTTCTATTTAGTTGCACCCTTGGCTGTAGTAATATCAATAGCCAGCATCAAGCTCTTAATGCCATCCAGCATGTTTTTGTGATCTTGATTCTTTAACAGCCAAAGAAGTTGTTCAACATTTTCTTTTGCTCTTCAAGAAGGCAAATGTCCACTGAAAAATTACTTGATTCAGGAACTAAAAATACGATAGGTTTCTGGCCATAACTGAAACCTGGTTTCAGTGAGTGGCCAAGATAATTGATTTTATTTTTTTAAATTATGGGTTATGTATCTGAAGTTTGTGCTTTGAATTTTGTCTTTTTTTGACTGACTTTTAGAAAGAACTTGGTCTGAAATCACAAGGTGGTGCATGGGCTTATCTGCCCAAGTACATACTTGATCTTAAGTAGCACTGGCATTCGTTAGATGCCTACTTGATTGCTGCCTAATTTATAAAGCACAAGTCTGTTTGTCTCTCTGAGATGAGGTAGGGAATTTCTGGGGTTTTTTTCTGAGATTTTTCTTTGTTTAGCCAAAGTAAAAGAGTCTCATTAGAGAGTAAGTTTTTCAACTCAGTTTCTTTCCTGAGCAGCAAGACATTGGAGCAGTGCTCTGGAGTCACTGTTTCAAGGCAGGCAAAGGTGGGTTTGAATGAATGGCCCCACTCAAGGTGCTTATTCAAGTATTGAGCTGTTCTGTGTGAGAGAAGCACCAGTATCCAGGCTTCTTTTTTTGTTGGGTTTGTGTTTTTAGTAATAGGAATCACAAAGATGACTTGGACTTCACTATATCCTACCTCTATTTGTCTTACTGTAGTTTTGTGCTGGGGCTCAGATCTTCATTACCAGTATTGCATCCCAGCTGCTTCACTCTTGCTCTCCATGGCAAGCAGACTGTTTTCCTCTCTTTAATAAAAACCACAGACACAATTAGTAAGATAATAATTTTGGAGCAGAATCCTGTTGTGACTCTCTGACACTGTCTGACACAGCAGACATAACCCCCTGAAATGCCTGCATGTTATTATCAGACCATAGAGCATTCTGCATCTTGCTGGAGCCTTGTGCTGTAAAAGCATTCCTTGGGCTGCAGGGCTGCAGTATAACTGTCCTGTTACTTTATGTGCTTTCAGCTGAACTACCATGGATATTGCAAATGTCAGCTTGGGGTCCTGTGCTGAGCCCACATTGATTCAAGCCTGCTGTTTCCAAGGAATACAGGGGCAGCCTTTCTCTAAATCCAGCAGTAGAACTAGATCTTGCACCCAGAATCTCAGCTAAGATGAATTTCAAGTGCCCAAGTTATATTGGAATATTACAGAACCTTCAAGGGTGAATAGGGGAGGGATGAGTGCACTTATGAGCCAATATCATAAATTATTCTTTATCTTAAACAATGTTTCCTAGCTGTAATTGAGATGAAGGGTAGGGTTTGAGGATCAGTTCTCCCTGCACTGCAATGAAAGCTTTAAAAGCTGTGAATAGAACTATTGTTAAGGTACCTTTAAAGCTCTAGCACACCAAGTTCCTGTGAAAGTGGTGTCTTGCATTACAATTAAGTTGATCTTGCTGCAGCTCCTTCTCATCCTGCCACACCAGCTCCTCCTTCATGCTTCATGTCTGATCTGCTGATCAGATGGTGGAATGAGATTCAGATCAGCTCGTTTCTGGAATACAAACTAGGGGAAACAGCAGGTTATATTTTTTCCCCCCAACCCGTAATTATAATACTTTGAATGACATTAAATGCATGATCACCAGCTCATGTAATTTGTCAAATTTTCTTTTCCAACTGTTTAAAAGGCTGACAGAACATGAAAATTTGCTACATCATGATTACTTGTTGATGGAATCTAAAATTTTAGCTGTTTCATCCTTTACTGGATCCAGATAAAGGCAGTCCATAATTATACATAGTTGCTCTCTTGCAGAATAGTAATCTACCTTGTTTATATTGTTTGACTTTTATGTTGTTGGTAAAGCCTTTTATAACTGCATAGGTAATGGGCTTAATGTCTGTTATCTTGTTTCTGATTTCTGATTTTTAAATCGTTCTGTTCACATGGCTAGAAAATATGGGGAACAGTTGGCATTACTTGGAAATTAAAAACAGATATAAGTAATCTTTGTAATTGAATTAAAATACCAGGATTTAGTGTCTTGAATATAATTTCTTAAATTTCATCAATAAGGAGTTAGAATTTGCTGTTTGT
This sequence comes from Geospiza fortis, assembly GCF_000277835.1. Taxonomy (NCBI): domain Eukaryota; kingdom Metazoa; phylum Chordata; class Aves; order Passeriformes; family Thraupidae; genus Geospiza; species Geospiza fortis. The sequence continues at coordinate 10,719,450 of NW_005054298.1, read as the reverse complement.
TTTAAATCCATTTTATTGTGCTGTAAATTTGTCCTGTGGCTGAAAATAGTGTCATTCTTGTTCCTGAATATAACACTGGGGGAAGAGTTGCAGGTCTCTGTGCCTTGGTTTCTCAGCAGATCTGAAGATGAGCAGACCAACAAAACCTTAACCTGGAAAAGGACTTTGCTGCTAAGTTAAATCAGTTGAGGTGTGCAAAATGTTGGGGAGAATTTAGTACTGTGAAGAGAAAGAAAAATGCTGCTGATATTTCTGGACCTACAGAGGTTGTTATCAAGCTCTCTCAACAAGCAGAATAGCTTAGCTTGCTTTGCCATTTTGCTTTTTGCATTTCCCAGGAATCTAATCAATCATTTAGAAGTAGAAACTGTCAGTTGCTCTTGAGATCGATACCTGTTCCCAGTCTTCAACTGCCGCATGTTCATGACAATTACTCATTTTAACTGTAGTTTTCAACAGAGAGGCACATTGTCTTTGAGCTCCCAAATCATGGAATTCTTTTCATATAGTTTGGGTCATACCTTTTAGACTTGTTTCTGTGTAACTAAACAGACTGTTAACCTTTGAGCAGGCTGTTTTTAAAACAAAAATAACTCAGGGGAACAAAAAAATTCTTTAAAGAAATTTTAAAGGTATTCCAAAAGGGTTTGTTGTACATAAAGTTAATAGAAAATTAGAGTCCCACTTCAAAAAGCATTATTTTAAAAAAATACCCCAAAGCCAACAATATTTCTTAGTTTCAAAAAGAACTTTGAACAATTCTTATCTAAAATACATTTTTCTCATTTTTTAGCATGAATCTAGAGAAACATTACTGGGATTCAATATGGTGAATTACCGAGCATGTAAGAATTTGTGGAAAGCTTGTGTGGAGCATCACACATTCTTCCGTTTGGACAGACCACTCCCACCTCAGAAGAACTTTTTTGCACATTATTTCACTTTGGGTTCCAAGTTCCGGTACTGGTAAGTGCTGATTTGAAATATATGAGAAAAAATGTGAGTAGTGAGCTTGGGGACTGATCTAGAATCTACATTCAAATGCAGTTCAAGTAGGTTTTGAATCCTGCAACTGTTCCCCTTCCCTGTTGGCCTGAGTTTCAAATGTCACTATTTTTTTAAGATAGCTTGAAAATACAATTATTACATTAGTGGTCATTATTGCACTAGTGCTCTGAGATTGTCTCCCAAGCTGCATTTCTTGGCCTGTTTTCCTGCTGGGTTATGTTTATCTTAAAAATGTTGTCTTAAAATTTCAAAGTCTTTGGCCTGGTCTTTTTGAAAACTGTTGAGTCTCAGGTACTGCATGCAGCAACAGCAACAAAACAGAGCTAAATAAATACCAAATAGAAATTACAGAAAAGAAGCTTGTACAATAAAGCTCACTTACCTACATGTATACAAATAGGAATTAGGTGAAAACAAAGGACATACATGTTCTGTATCAAACTCAGAACTTTAGAAAATGAGGAGGTAATTAAATCCATAACCTTTAAGGATGAACTTAAAATAATAGGCAGAAAGCTTGGAGGTGCACAGAATGACTGTGGAATAACTATAATCCCTGTAATGCTGGAGTGGGTGGTTTTGGGTTTTGCTGGTTTATACTTTTTATAAAAAAAAAAAATAAATTCTGTTCAGTGACTGAATTAATTGTCTCTGCAAGTAATGCAGAATGCCAATGGTTTAAATCATGCCTGAAACAGAGAATAACAGAGCTGCTACTAATCATCCATCTAGAATGGCAGTAGTGTCTGTGACGTACAAAGGGACATGATGAAAAGCTAGAAAACATAATAACAGGCTATTTCTGTCACACTTGTGAATTGCATAAATGTATCAAGAGGAAAGTAATTCAATGGCTAACTGTTTATAGCATCTGTTTTTGACCAGCATTCACAGTACCCATTTGAGAAAGAGCATTCTATGATCTGAACAGTGTTTGAGACTTGACTCAATGTTGCTGTAGAGAATTTCAGGAAGCTTTTTCATTTCTGTAAAGATTTTGAATCTGAATCATTGTGGTTACTATTACAGCTCTTTGATGATGACATCCAACCTAAGTTAACATAAGATGAAAAGGGAACCTGCATAGAAACGAGGAAGGTCATTAAAGTTGCTGGAACAGCCAAAAGGCTGGAATTTCTGCAAGTAGCTTGAGAGCTTGTTGAGAGGCAGTGTAACAGGAATAACATGGCCCACAAAGAGAGGTGGAGGGCACTAGGCTTTTTTAATCTGGTGAAGAGGAAACTAAGAGGAATTCAGCAGCAATCCTAAAGCTACTTCAAGGGCAATGTCAGTACTGATGGACTCAAAGGTGCTGGTAACAGGCAGGTGAGATTTCAGAAGATTGAAGATTCATGAAGATTCTGGGTGGACATGAGGCAAAGTGTTTGTTTTTTTTTTAAAGCTGTGTTGCTGGAACAAGTTACTGGGCTGGCTGTGGGTTCTCTGTTAGTGGAGGCTTTCAAAAGTCAGCTAGACAAAGCCATGGCCAGAGGTGACCTAGTGTTAGCAAAAGATTGGACTAGAGACTTCTAGCCAACATCTGTATGATCAAAAGGAGTCAGTAAAATACAGAACTGACAGGTCTAGACAGAATTATCTCCACTTCTGAAAGAAATTGAGGATATGAAATTTTTGAACTATTGAATTGTTACATAACCTATTTCCATTGGTCTAAAATACTTCTATGCATGAAATGGTAAAGAATATTTAGGATTTTTTTTTTTAATTAAAGCTTCCAAGAGGGATCTAGAAGACTGTTAGTGAGCAAAGGTGACTTCTGTACACTGTCATTGGGTTTTTCAAAGTGGTTCTTATAGTATTCCCCACCAAATAATCGTGAAAACCATGAAGAGTTTTACTGTGTATTAGCATCTCTTTTAACCAGATGGGAAACAAGTGTGTTCCTTTTTCACAGTGGAGGGAAGTTAGCACTGAAGTGATACAGTTTTGTAGTAAAATCTGAAATCAACAGTAGAAGGTTTTGGTGGTGTTTCACAATGTGGGGTGAATAGGCAATAAAATAGTAGATCAAGTTCAGTGCCCAAAAAGAGAGAGAAAAGAGCAGGAGCATTCTCTGAAAACCTTAAATCAATTATTAGTAGCAGTTATAGAAGGACAAATAGAATTATAGAGTTATCTGAAAGGAATAGATGCAAATACAGCCAACTTACTGCTTGTTTAAGTTTAAAATGTGTAACCCCAGCAATTTAGCTGGCAGCAGGTTTGGAAAGAGAAATTTTCTGGGTTTGCAGCATGGCAGAGGTTGGAGGGCAGCTCTGGACACTATTGAGTCCAGTGCCCTGTTCTAACAGGGACCACTGTAGCATGTAGCCTAGGAGCATATCCAGCCAGGTTTTGAATGTCTCCAAGGAGGAAAACTGCACCATCTCTGAGCACCCTGGTTCAGTGTTAAACTGTCTTAATGTAAAAACTTTCTTTTGTCTTGGTGGGTAATGAGGCTGTTGTTTTGTAGCCCTGTCCTTGCTGCCTGCCCTGATTAAGATGTCTCATATTTCTGTTTGTGCTCATTGCCTCTTGTCCTGTCTCTGGACTCCCTTAAGAAGCATCTGGCTGTATTTTTTACTTTCCCTTTCTGGCATTGGATCCTCCTGAGCCTTCTCTTCCTGAGGCTGAACAGTCCCAGCTCCCTCAGCCTTTCCCCATCCATCAGATGCTGCAGACCCTCAGTTGTCTTTGTGGCCCTTTGCTTGACTTGTGGAGCTCTGGAACTCCACCAAGCATTCCAGATGTGCTCTCACCTGTGCTGGGCAAACCTGCTCTCCAGCCAGTTGACACTCGGCCTGTGCAAGGGGTCATTCCTCCTCAGCTGCAAGTCTTTGTGTTTTCCTGCACTGAATTTCATGAGATTGCAGCTGACCTGTTTCTCAGGTCTTCACACATCCACTAGTTCTGTAATACGAAGGTGGAAATAGCTGATTCTTTGCTTTCATTATGTAAATATCCCTGTAGGAGGCTCTGTGCTTGTTCTGAAGTCAATAATGGAGAAGTGACTACAAGAGTGAGTGTTGCTGGTATCTTGTCACCAATTCTTAAGTGCTGATAGATACTGAAAAATTGGGATTTTTTTCTAGAAGGCAAATTATGAAATATTATAAAGAATCTTTGATTTGACATAAGACATCTGGTCTTATATGAAAAGTCAGCAAGTTCCAAGATCTAAACTTAGTTTTGACAAGTTGCATAGAAGAATACAATCCTGATGTGCTTATCATGTAATTTTTTTGTGTTATTTTGCTAAACTAAGTAGCAACTAAGTTACTAGCAATTCAGGGAATAGTTTAGGAAGAGCATGGAAGAGATGCTGTAAATGTTTAATAGTGGCTATAACAGGAACTATTATTATGTGTTACCCAGAGATCCAAGCAGAGATTTCTTATTGCTTTGGATAAAAAAGCAAACAAAAGGAAAAGCTTTTGTTACATCTAAAATTATTTGGAAAGAAGACCTACATTTCTACCAAATGCTTTCTCAGGTTATGCTGTACTGAAGCTAAGGCGATTGCTTGAGCATGACTGAAAACAGAATTTAGACATTTTGTTGAGATAGTTCAATTTCAAAAAAGGAATTGTTATTTAATCATGTTGGATTTAGTGGTTTGATTTTGTTTTGCTTTCCAGTGGGAGAACAGAGGTCCAATCTGTGCAGTATGGTAAAGAAAGAGCAAATAAAGACAGGGTATTTGCAAGGTAAGTAGTTTACATTCCTTAATATTTCCCCCATTTATGTATTTTAAAATTTCAGGATAGCCTTCAGTCTACATAGTTTGTTATTACCTGTATTACTCTCTGTGCTATGTTTATTACAAAGAATGATCTCCTGCTCTTAAAAGACTCCATTAAAATACTGAGTTAATGGGTATTTTTGTCTGTAATAATTTCTTGCAATTGTACACATGTATTTCCTTCAGAAATAAGTACAGTGAGTCTTACTTGTGAGAACAGCTTTACCGCTGTAGTCTCTGTGAGGCATTTTACTATGAAAAGTGAGCTGCTTCTGAAGGTATTTGGTCATAGAGTAGTTGGCTAATCAGGAATATATTACTTAATTTTATTCCAGGCTCCTGAGCAGTTTTGTGATTACAATAAAAGATTCGAGACATAAATTTAGTTACTTCTTCAGAAATCATGATGCTGTTTTCCATAGTAAAGCACCTGCTACATCCACCTGGCAGTTTGCTCTGATCATGAATAGAATCCTTGTGGGGAGGGGGCAGCCCTGTCCTCTTTTTATGCTTCTCCTTTTACTGACATCTGAGATGTCTTTTTGGCCCTTAAGGAACTCCGGAGTTGAAATTCACACTTGCAGACTTTTAGTAGAAATCCAGCAAAGTGCCTGCATTTTCCAAGTGCCTGCAGACACTGTTCCTAAGAGCATTGGTGAATTCTGCCTTGATTTCCTTCCCTGTCCTCACCCCTTCTTTCCCTTGTCTGTGCATTAGAATCTAATTTGGGTTTTATCTCAGCCCACCAAAGATAGCTGCATACTTGGTTTGGGGGGCAGAAATGCTGTAACATGCTGGTTCAACAAATAGGTTTTATTAAACCATTTTTTCCTGTGTAAAACCGTTTTTTACTCCATTTAATTTGCTTTAGGAATGTGAGGTAATTTAGATTTGTACTTGGAGCAACTTTTTTTAGTACTCAGGAGACTCAGCACTGTGACAGGTGAGCTTTACTTCACTAAATGACAGTTGTGAATCAGTTAAAAACTGTTTTTCTTGGTGCACTCTAAACTTGGCAATTTTCCACAAGTCAAGAGAGTGGAGGAGAGCTGATAGTTTGTGTTGAGAAGTATTTTTATCATTTCATAAACTCTTATGCAGTAGATGGCACTCTTCCCTTTGCAGCAAAACCCAGCAAGTTCTGCTGGGGGTCACTTGTAGTTTATAAAATATAGTTGGATAAAATGGAAGAAGTTGATAAAATCAAAAGCCATGGCTGGAACTGTTCTTATTTTCATAAATCTTGGCTTCTTTTAGTTAATAAAATGCTTGGCTCTTCCATCCTCAGGAATTTTGTTTTCCGTTGTTGCTTTTTTATTAACAGATAGAGCATTTATCCACATATTTTGAGTTTCTAAGTGTTGATGATTGATGTCTGAGGCATATATGTTTATATCAGTGAAATGAAATAATGGTGTATTGTAACAAATACATCTCAAAAGGCTTTTAGCAAATCCGCTGCTTCTTCTGTCTTCCTCATGACAGTGTGCAATTAATTTATTTTCAAAGACCTTTAATATTTTCAAGAGTGAAAAAAGCTTGAAAGAGAAAACATTTCTAGAATGCAGTGTTGTTCAAGAAACTTAATTTAAGAACATTAATTCTTTGTCTTCTAAACATTTGCATCTCAGGTTGACATGCTGAGTAGATGTCAACCCTTTTGTATTCATACAGAAGATAAATTTTTTTTTCTCAGATTTTCCAGCTATAGTGTGGGTTTTATTCCTGTAACCTGCCTTTCTTTTTCACGGTGTGTCTTTATCAGGCAAAGTCATGGTAGCATTGAACAGCTTTTTAAGCTCTCAGGCAGTGGGATTCTTTTGGTGGCTTTTCAAGGTCTTTCTTGAGAACTAGGTGGGCAGGTGTTGAAATAATTACTGTTGATTTTATTATTATTGCATAAGAAGATTAATTCAAGATCAGTTCAAGCAATATTTTCAGTGGTTTTTTGTAGAGTTATCCAGATTTACACTTGGATTTCTTAAAAATACCTAATTAGAAGCTGCCTCATTTAAATTAATGCTTTGAATCATTTCGTGGTAAGAAGATGAACATAGAGAATTACACAGAGATGTTACTACAGTGATCTGTTTGCTCTAAGTTGAGAAATGTTGATTGCCACAAGTAATGGCTAGCTGCTCTGGCCATGGGTGCAGAGCACAAGACAGGGAAATAAAATTTTTTAACAGCCATTTAAATAAAACAAGCAATTTTTATCTACAGGAAGCAGGCTTAGCTGTTTGTTCTCAGGATTTTACTTTAAAATTAGCTGAAGGATTTTTTTTCTAAATTGTAGAAACCTTTACATTTAACCTTTAAACATGGAATTATTACTATGAAGGATATATTCTGTAATAAATCTCATACATTATGTAGGTGCTGTTTTCTTAATCTTCATGCAGCACTAAGTTCTGCATTCAGAAGACTGTTGCTGCAGTTGTTTAGCTTTTTTGTGGATGGGTTTTTTTTGGTTGATTTTGGGATTTTGTGGTTGTTTAGGGGTTTTTGTTGTTTTGGGGAGTTTTTTTATAATTTTCATTACAGCTGTTCTCTTGGCCTCATTTATTGCAGGATATTCACAATCCATGAAACCCCGTAAGAATTCCCAGAAACTTAATAAAAGCAGATAATAAGAGTAGAAAAGGTTCAGAATTGAGAGAATTCTTAAAGGACACTACTTTTTCTTACAGTCCTTGCAAAATATTCTAGGGCTGCTCAGTTCTGGTGTGCACAGGGGGCTGAGTGCGGGGAGTTTGAGTGAGAGGTGTCAGTCATTTGTATCTGCAAACTCCCTATCATAAATTGGTGTCTCTGTTTCCAAAAATTCAATCTTGCTTTAATTATGCACTTTTTGAGGTCTATTAAATAATTTCTCAGGTGCTTTAAATTGCATATGTCATTTGTGTGATGTACCTTGCGGATTTGTGTATAGTTTTACTCTCCTGGTCTGCAGCAGTATTTGTCAGATTTGCTGAGAAATGTGTTCCCTGTACTCCTTGTCAAAATACAAAGCAAGGCTGTGGCTTCAGGTTATGTTTCTTTTTGGAACAGAGATTATTTTTTAAATTCCCACCTGTATTCCCAACAACACCTTTATTCTTTCCCAGCTTGTGCAAGATTTTAGCCCTTCAGCTGTGGATGCCAAACAAATTCTGTATTTGAAGGCTTTTCTGTACTGTAGCTGAGCTAATATAATGTCATGGGTTTTTTTAGTTGCTTTATGTAATTCCATCCCTGCTACTCAGTTTTGAGTGTTTGGGTTTATTTTTTGCATTTGCTGTACCTTTGCAGCTCATAAGACTTGGGGGTAAGTAAAGTTTTCAGTTTCTGTTGCTACTCAAATAGATAGGACTGCTTCCAACTTTTAGGAATGTCTCTGCAGGTACACCAAAATTAAATCTGAAAATGGCTTATTCTGTTAACTATCAGTGCCCTGTGCTGGGTGCAATAGAAGCATCCAGGCTGAGCAGACAGAGGTGAAATTTAAAATTCAAAAATTTCAAAATGTTGTGCATCTTAGTTCTCCTCTCCCTTCTCCTCAGTTGCACTCTGGCATGAGAAAATTATTTTAATATTGCTAGAGGTCAGAGATAAAGGACAAATTTGTAGATACATTTCACAACAAATCTTAAATGTTAATTAAAAAAAACCTTATTGTTGGATTTAGAAGTGTTGACAGGAGAACTAAAATTGGCACAGCACTAAGAAGTTCAGTTCTGCAGTGTGGTAATTTTTTCTTTGAAATTTCTGCAAAGACAGGAAATTGGGGCAACAAACATGAGTGGGTGGGGACTCTGAGGTTAGAGCTGTTAATAAAATAATTGGGCCAAAGCTTTGGTGATAAACACTGCAGCTGTTTATCGTGGTGGTAAGGTGATCTTCTGAAAGATCAGACCCTATCCACAGTAAAAGGTGAGTATTTTCTTGACATTGGACATTTTCCTAGGGAAGAAGGTGATGCTTTGCTCATTTTGGAGTTGTGTTCCTTTGTTGTATTGATTGAGGAAGTTTACATAAACATGGTTACAGACTTTGGCTTAAGATACAAAGCAGTGGGGTATTTGAAGCAGTCAAAAATGTAACTTTTGGAAAAACTTGGATTTTTTTTCCCCTACCCTATATGCTCCTGTGTCTGTCTTTGTAATTTATCTAGTTTCACACAGGCAAGGATGCTGCACTTATGCTGTTGTTGCATGTTAAATAAAGAAAAGCCGCACTTCCAACTTTCGTACATTCCATTTCTTGCTTTTTCACTGAAGGTAAATGAGGTTCAGTAATTGCCTTTACATGTCTGTCAGCAAATACTGTATCTGCAGTCCCGTACTTACCTAATTCAGCATTGGTTATATTACATTCTTCTGCATTTTTCCCTCAGACTGTTCTTTGGCTGGTATTAGAATCCACCTCTTGGCAGAGCTGGCTCTTGGTGCTCATCTGCTGGCTGCAAACACATGGTTGGGTGGCAGCAGGGTCCAGGCTTCCAGAGCCCTGATCATTAAAAGAATAAGGAAAGGCTGGAATCAGACACGCATTTCAGTTCTGCTGTTTCAGTTTCATGTTCCTTTACCTGTTCAGAACTGCTTGCATGAACATGCTTGTGAAGAAAGATACCAAAGTGGTTTGAGTTGCTCACATTTGAAGTAAATTACAGAAATTGGAATTTTGGTTTAATTGATCTGATACCAAGCTAATTATTTTTCAAATCAAATTAATATTCCTTAAATATAGTGAAGCGTGCTAAGGATGTGCTTCTCTGGAGGAATTAATTCATATTTCCCTCTTTTCAAATATCAATGTACTATTAGATTTTTTCCCCAAGGTGAAATAAAAGCTGAAATAGTATTATTAAAATAGCCCATCTCTCTTAACTGCCTGAAATTTGTCAGCTATTACTCAGTAAGACTTTAGAGCAGTAAAGCAGAATGCAATACCTGTTTAGAACTGCTTGGCGGGGTGAAAATAAAAATAAACCCTCCATGAGAACACCACTGCATCAGTACCCAACAGTACTGACATCTTACTTATTTCTGTCTATGAAGCTTATTCAATATAGTACTCAATTGGTTATTGTTGTAGATTTTTTGGTAATGTTGAGGACAATATTATCTGCTCAAGGTGGTGACTTGCATTGAGTTTTAAGTTCTCTGAGAAGCAAAAATATATTTGTTAGCTGGTTTCCCGTTTTCAGAGGATGTAGTTTGTGTGCAGGTAGTTCCTCAATTTCTCAAAGTTCCTTCTTTCTGGAGTTGCTCTTCCAGTAAACCAGTAATAATGACAAAGATAAAGAACAGTTACCGTGTGTCACAAGGACAGTGAAGGCAGAAATTATTTTTTGATATGGGTGTATGGAGCTGCTTATACAATAATATGTTGTCACCTCATTGTGCAAAACTGGAGAATTTAGTGATAGAATATGAAGGCAAATGGAAATGAAATTGTTATATCACAAAAGATTGAAGTATCACTGGAACTAGAGAGGGTTGATTAATGATAGATGGGAAATCTGAACTATGTAGCACCATGAAAGCAGTAGAAGTAAAATAAAAACCTAGTAACACAAAATGTACAGGACATGTGTGGATTGTTTAAAAGTATTTTTGTTGTTAGCTGAAGAATTTTCAGTTGAAAACAACAAAATCTGAAAGTCTGGATATCTTTTTAGTTGCAGGATGACTGAACCATCCAATGCAATGCTAAGAAAAAAGCAACCACAGATGATTCATTTGCTGCTTTCCAGTATAAACTGGAAATGTTGTATTTCAGGAGAGATTGCAAGTATAGTTTCATTTGTGCTTAAGAAAGAGGTGAAAGAAACAGCAGGAGATTGTAGGCATCCTGGAGTGACCAGAGAATGGGAAGAAAAAGTTTCATTAATGTCAAGAGAGGGCAACAAGTAGAATGCAGAATTCCTTTTGTATAAAAGCACTACTGAGAATGACCTTTAATCTGAAGGACATTACTGGCACAAAACCAGATGAAGTTCTGTTACCCACAAAGAAGTTTAAATAGTTAAATAATATTACTGCGTCTGTCTGGCAAGTGACAAGGCATATTCTGGGAGAAAGCATGTGGTCTTGATGGAAATCCCTGATGTCTAAACCAAACTTTGTAACTCTGTTGCCATGTTGTTGATTACCTCACTTTCGGTTCTTGAAAGTCTTTGGGAGTATTTTGGCCTGATGTTTTTGCTGCTTCATTTTTCCTGAGGTGGCTAAACAGTTGTGTTACTTAGAGGGGATTTTTTAACTTGTTTTTTGTTTGGTTTTGTTCTACATTTATTAAGTTCAGATCTCTCAGTGATTATGCTGTTTGAGTCAGATTGTCTTTGAGGCATTAAAAGTCTAGTGAGTTTAGATTCTGTCTTGCCTGTCTCCCTCACAGCCAACAGTAGTTTATTAGTATTTCAATGGCATTTTTTTTCAAAATACATTAAATGAAGTACAGTAGATGGAGAAAATACAGAACTGTCCATGTAAATAAGCTTTGCATTGTTATGTTTCCTTTCTTACATATTATTTGGTTTCCTGTGATAGAACATCTATCACAGGTTTCCTGTGATAGAACAGTTTCATTGTGGTGAGTTTTATATAATTTTGTTCTTACATCATACAATTTTTGGTTAGTCATTTGACTTTCCTCTTCTAGATCCCCCAGTAAACCCTTGGCACGGAAAGTGATGAGTGGGATGGATTGGGAAGTAGTGAGTAGGAACTCACTGTCTGATGATAGGTTGGAAACACAGAGCCTCCCGTCACGGTCTCCACCTGGAACCCCAAATCAGTGAGTAGCATCAAATCTTCTCTCCCTACAAGTGACTCTCTACCTCTAATGGGAGTGACCTACTTGTGTAATAAAGGGATTCATGTGTTATGTAGACAAATAGCTTCAAAAAATGTGTGCCAAATGATTCTCTGTAACACTTGGCTTCACATTAGAAACCATTTTTTTAGGGATGAGTTTTAGGTGCTTCTCACTTTTCTCACTTGACCTATTAAAAGTGTAGGATGTATCACACTACCCTAAATTTGAGAGTTTGAGTTTTCTTAAGCACAGTTAAAACTAAGTTATTAATTTGGTTTAAAAAAGACCCTGATGATAAAATCTATGTGATATTTTAAACATAATTTATTTCACTTAATACCACTTTTTTAAACATTGGAGAAAATTACTTTATTGGAAATCCTTGCAGGTTTATTCCTCTCAGTTTTTCTGCCTTTCCTTTCAATGTTCAGTCTTCATATGATAGAGCCTTCTGTTTTAAGTGAGTGAAAAAACATTCCTGATTTCTTTTGGAGGGTGACCAATTTCTCAGTGCGCTGAGACTTGCTTAAGAATCAGTATTATTCAATTTTGTATTACATAAACGACAAGATTTTAAGATTCTACAGCATATTATTCACAAGATCAATGTTGTAAATACCTGTAGCATTTAAAAATTACTGAAAAATTGTGTAATAATGATGCTTAAAGCATAACAAACTTAATCATGCATGTTTAAAAGAATTTTAATTTTGTCATGCTAGTTTTCAAATGGGAAAATACGGGATTCCAGAAATTATTAAACTCTCAATGCAATGCTTATGGTTCTTCTAGGGGAAGATGCAGGGGATAAATTGTTCATCTTAATAAATTCAGGTTAAGTTCTGCCATGAACAGAGTCAGGATTTGTCTTCTTAGGAGTCTCTTTTTCCTCTTGTTGACTGGGCTGCCAGCTTGTTCATTGGAGCATGATGGTTTCAGGCTTCTTTAATTAAAAGTAAATACATTTTTTCAATAGCCCTTAGTGTTTATTAAAATAATTTTTGAACACTTAAAGATTAAATACATGTTGATCTGACAACATAATTGTTTCAGTGATTTTTGAAATTTTAATAAAAATATGTGTATGAACATGTGCTTGCACTGAGAGGAAATAATTTTTTAGCATCCCATTTTAGTGGGTGTTATCAGAAATGCAGTTTAACAATAATATTGTTATTATTGTCACATGCACTGCTCTGCTTTCCCTCTTAGTCGCAACTCTGCCTTCACTCAAGAAGGAGCCCGGTTACGACCCTCATCAGTCGGACATTTAGTGGATCATGTGGTTCACACCTCCCCCAGTGAAGTGTTTGTAAATCACAGATCTCCATCCTCCACCCAGGCCAACAGCATCATACTGGAATCATCCCCGTAAGTTCTGCTCTTACCACACCACTGTGGCATGCAGGGCTGCTGAAGAGAAGTCAGAGATCTTGGCCTTGAAGAATTTATTGTTAAATGTGGGGTCAGGGAGAGCCAGGCAATCTAATAAAATGTGGTATTTATTTTGGGGTATTAGTGTAGGTCTTACTGTGAGAAAGAGCTAGATGATACAGAACTGAACACCTGTGTCTGACATATTCCAGGCTCAGGATTACAATACCATCCCCACCAACCCAAGATGTGGGTTTGCTGTAATGTGACCATCAGTGTCTGGATGTGGAACCAAAAGTTGGGGTTTTGATAGAATTGAAGGAAAGCTTTAGTCCCACAAGTCTGGAAATGTTGCTTTTTTGTCAAGGCACAGAAGTGAGCTTTACAAATTATGTAATCAGAATACCTTTTTGGCACCCCAGCATTTGGACATTGCTAGTGTGTTTGGTATATTGTTACAGAGTTTATTTTTTTAAGCTGACACTGCCAGACTTTTTTTTTTTAATAATTCTGAATATTCTTTATACTTTAAGCTTGCTTACCATAGGATACAATGGGCGAAATAAAAGCTATTATTCTGTATTGGGTCCAGAAGGAAGACAAACAAAAAGCCCCATTGAGTTATTCAAAGAAACTGAAATACTCAATAAATTGTGTTCAGAATACAGATTAATTAGGAAAAATATTTCAATATATACCATTTTATCACTGGCACTGTACCCTCTTAGTATAGCTGAACATGTAATGCCAGCTATGCCCTCATAGTTTTGTATCATAATCTCTGTTAGCAGAGAAATCATACAAATGGTTTCAATTGAGAACTCTAAAGCAGCACATACCTAATTACATGTTTATAAACAAATTGTATGTCTCAGGAAGAATTACGCTGGAAAACTATTTAAACACAGTTTTAAAACCTTGCTTAGACCAACTCTACTTTCAATTTTAACAACCATGTGTAATTTTTAGGAGGGAAATAGAATACAAAATTTTAAAAGTTGTCTAAAATAGCACATGATGCTTTTTACAATAGACTACAATATTTACAATTTGATCCTCAGATAGTTACTTAACTTTCAGGGTTATGTAATATTAATTTGACTTAGTCATGTAAATACTCCTTTTTTTGGTGGACTTTTTAACATATTCACATGCCAAAGGACTCTCAGAACTGGAACAGATGAGAATCTTCTCTCATATTACAGTTTTGTTGTCCGAAGGCCACACAGGGTCAGGTTCCCTCTGTTCTAAGACTTCCATCTGAAGTCAGTTATGAATGACACCCCTACTGAATGTCACAATGATACAGTGAAGAAAGCACAATTATTAAATACTCTTTTATTCATATCCCTTTACTTGAAGTTGTACAAGATCTTCTTGAATGTTCTTAGGATTTGTTTATTTAGTACTTGATTTCTTGAATAAGTCACCATAGAAATGAGTCTTAGAAAGAGAGGAAGTGGTTTTGTACAACTATGGCTTCTTTTTAATGTTTTTGCACTTTTTATGCCCAAGCAGAAAAAATATTGCTCTTCCATCACTAAGTGTTAGGGGTTCCATTTTTGGGGTTTTTTTCCTCTTGTTAGAAGCTTAAAATTTAATATTCTGGTATAGATCTCTAATATAAGATACTTCTAAGAATGAGGACATTAACTTTCAAAAATACATGAATCTCATTGAGGTCTTTTGAAGGTTTAAGCTGATGTTATTGATTCAAGATTTGCCGTTTATGAAGGAAAACAGTTGACATGGAGTTCATAGTAGCTATATAATTTTAAACTATACTGTTCTACAGTCCAAAAAGCTATTTCTTAATCAATTTGACCTTTCTGGTGGAAAAGATTTGAGTAGTCCATGTGCTAGTTTGTCAGAAACTCTTATTTATCGATCAAATTTATATGTGTGCAAAAGAGGGGCTAACCTGACTGGCAATAGGTTTGGTGATCTTTTTGAGTTTGGAATCAACATAGCAAAAGAAATCAACAGTTTCCATGCAGTTCAGAAGGATATTATAGCTTAGCTGATATAACCTTTAATTGCACATCCTTTCTCCATCTGCACATCCTATTCAACACTAAATGGAGAGATAGGGCTTGTAGTTCCCTTAGCTAATTATAACCTCAAATTCCAAGAGCACATGGTAAGTGTTTAATTTAATAAATTTATGGGGGTGTGTATGCAACTTTTGCTAAATATATTAAAAAGATCAGACCGGATATCTGTAACAAAAATACCCAAAGCTTGCCAGTGCCAGGGTTTGTATGTTATTTTATTATTATGTAAATTGCTGAATTCAGTAACAGAGAGCTGCTTTGCCTGCAAAATAGGCTGCTTTCACTGCCATTGTCTGAGCATTCATAAGGAAATTCAAAGCTGACTGGGCAAATATAAAGCACTGAAGTTTATGCCCGAGGCTTGATTGTTAGTTCTCACAATTCATTATGCTAATATATTACAGAACTTGCATTGCTGCTTGTAAAATGCTCATTTAAGTAACTTTTCCAATCTTTTCTTTAAGTTTGTGTGTTCAGTAGGAATTTACTTGTGTTTGTTGACATGTATGTACAGACATCTAGTCAAACATCAGATCCATCTTCTGCTTTTATCAGAATAACTTCTTTTGTGTTTCTATTCATGTTTTCTGTTCCTTTTTTTCTTTGGTTTGAAACTCTCAGGAGTAATTGTTTTCAGGAAAATACATAACTTAAAAGACTGAGTAATCTGTGCTGGCCAAACTTGAATGAATGAATGCATAGACAGCTAAAAATCTCTGGGTGACCTTTGTAAGTCGATGTCTAAATAGTTTATAGCTGCCTTGCAGATTTGTTTTGCAAATGTTGACAATCATCATATTTTTCTCTCCACAAAAATGAATTTAGAAAAGCTGCTTATCTTGAAAAATGAAATGTGCTCTTTTTTCTGTTACTTGCACTGAAAAGTGTTAAGAAATACTATTTTTCTTCCCAACTGTGTTTTGAACATAAGGTTCTTCAGACATCAGACTGAATAATTAGTGCTTTTTTTTCTTGTAACACTTCATGAAAAAATATTTTCTGAAAGTTGAAATAAAGCAGAAAAATAGAGAAAAATATTGTTGGGATCTTTTAGAATGTGCTGTTTTCTTTCATACACTGACAAAAATGTTACCAGTTTTGTTTTCTAAGAATATTGACTAATTTTTTTAAACAGAAGCAGAAAGTGTTTGGCATTGCAAAGTGAAGTGTTCTATTTCCCAGTTTTCATGCTTTTTAAAAAAGGTTCATCTTTTTTTTTTTAATCAGTATACTCCATTTTGCTGAGATTTTTATTTTTGAACATGTATCTGGGATCTGCCTTTCTTGAATTGCCTAGAGACAAATTTTATGGTGTGTAGTTTGATGTGTGCCTTAGGTTTTCAGATTTGCAGCAACTTGAAACCTTGTTCAGTATCATACTGAGAGTCTTGCCCTGCTAACAGTTCACTGAGGCAAGACTACTAAATACAGTAGAGCTGCTCACGTTTGTGTGTTTTGGAGGGAGTGATGTGATGAGATACCACTACAGCTTGCTCATAATGAAAGGAGCAGTGTCTTCCTTTTGCCTCTGGGAGTGTCCTTCCTTCCCTGCATGGTGGCCAGCCCTGAGATAAACCAGAGGACCCAGGCTTGTCCAAAAAGTGGTTTTGGTTGCTTAGCGTAAGCTGCCTTAGCCAAGGGAGGAGGACCAGCTCTTCAAGGCAGCAGCCAGGGATGTGGGTGAAGGAACAGACACCCCTATTTTTGGTGGTAGCATTCTCTTTGGATTTAGCTGTAACCTGTAACTTCATTCTTGATGGTTTATGGATCTGGTATCAGTGGGCTGTTGTCTGAAATCGTTAAATGACTTAATAGCACCTTTTAATGGGGTGCTTGTGGAGGAAGACATATCCTGCTGGTATTTAGAAACTGGCATTCAAACCAAGTTACTGGGAACTGTGAGCTCGCTGCCCTTTTGAGCCTTTCCAAATGTTCTTCCTAATTCTTAAATATAAATCCATATAATGAAAGATGAATCATATATTTATGTAATATGAATTACAGAGTTTAGCTTTTATTCCAAGAGGACTAACAAAAGGAAATTCACCATATTATATAAAAACACAGAGAACATTTTTATTAATCTACAAAGGAGTGCTTGCAGATCAGAAGTAATGGGTTAAGCATGCTAAAACCATTTTTAAGACGGTCATAGGTAAAAGATGAACTTGCTGGTTCTGTGTAGTTACTTGTCAAGAAAAATGCTGCAGCAGGTGCAAACATAATCTGCCAATATATTCTACTGCACTACATTTTGAGGTTCTAAAAATACCTACAGATAACCATCTCTCAAACTCTTGAGTTTCTTCTAACATTTTCAGTTTATTTGCAGCCCTGAAAGAACCGTCAATATCTCATGATTGTTCCACTTCATATTTCTATTTTGGTATTTAGATCTCAAGAGACTCCTATAGATGGGCAGCCTCCAGCATTACCACCCAAACAATTTAAAAAGAACAGTTGGAACCAAATTCATCATTCACACTCGCAGCAAGAACTGAATAACCATATTAATGAAACATTTGATGTTCCTGCATCACCTGAAAAATCCACCGTAAGTTTTTTGATCCAGTTGAACCATTCTGCTTTTTATCATAATAATGGTCCTATTTTACATGGGCTTGGTTCTGAAGCATTTCAGAGCTGCTGTGTTTGTGCGTTACCTTGCAGCATTACTGTTCCTTCCCTGGCTCCTGCTGGTTTTACTCCAGCTGCTGGAGTAGTGCTTTGTCAATTGATAACAAATCACTACATTGGGATGGTTTTGCAAACCTTTTGAGCATTAGCTTTTCAGCACATGCAGAAATTTCTGCCTAACCTCTTCTTTGAGAAGTCATTTGCCATCAGTTTTAAAGAAGACATTGCAGGTGTTTAATCCACCTTTAGCTAAAAAAGCTAAACCCAAAAATGCCTACCAGCTTCTAAAGTAGTTTTATCAGGAGAAGCTTCTTGAGTCTGTGGTTGCATTTCTCATCAGAACTTCCAAGAAAGAGAGTATCAAGAGGCCTGTGATAGCAGAAACAAAAATATGAGCGGAAGTTCTTTTTCCATAATCAAGCATGTGTGAGATGAGTAAGACAGTCAGTTGATTGTCTGAGATCTCCCTGATCACTTTTGTGATTTTTGTCCTTCCAGAAGTTTTCCAGTGGTTCTAAATTTTATACTAATGTGAGGAGTAAATAGGACAAGAAAAGTGCTGCAGGATGGGAAAACATCCATATGTAGCAAGTATTGTGTAAACAGTTTTGTCAACCTCAGGCATTCAAAATTATTAGTCACCTCCCCAAACTGATATTTAGAAATGCCTTAGTTTGGCTTTTTTTGCATCCTGAACTGTAAACCTATGGTGTTCTGTTCTCTAAGGCCTTAAAACAAAGTTAAGATTCCCATAAAGCCCCTGTTTCATTTCATAGCTGGGGTTTTAATAAAAGACTCAAAAGTGAAAGTTTTAAGGTTTTGACTGTTTTGGGAATGTTGTAATTTTTTTTTTGTTATAATTAAATAATGAAACAGAATTTGTAACATCTTTGTCTTCAGGCAGTGCTTACCTGAGTCACATTAAAGTACTGTTCTGTTTTGAAAAATAACACTACTTTAGTCATCAAGTTTTTCTGCCCTGTATTCAGTTATCTTTACCAAATTGACAAAAATAACTTTCACTTGTTTTTTTAACTCCTTTTAGTTCAGCAAAACCAACACAGCTGTGTGAATGAGCTTGTTTTTTTCTCTGTGCATTGTCAGTGTGATTGTTTGCTGTGCTCCAGTGGGATACATTTATGCAGGCTCGCTGAAGGCAGCTCACTGTTGTAATTGAACATCTAATTTGGTCTGCTGATGACTTTTTATTTTGGGGATTGCAGAAGAAGGAACATAGCATGACTGAAATTTTTGGAATGTCGTTTTGTTTCAAAATTGCTTTTCTGACCAGAATTCAGGTTCCTGCACTGCTAAAGTCTTCTGCTGTTCCATCTCAAATATTTTAGAGAATACCCCTCACCATTTTGACTTCGTAAAGCTGTTGAATTTCCTTTGTTTGTTGTGGGTATGGAGGGTCTGTGTTGAAAGGTAGTAAGACACATATGGGAATGGCAACTTTTTACTCCATCTGCATTCCCTAAGTGCCCAGTCTGAGAATGTCAGAAGTACTTGAAAGTACTTGAAAACAGGTGTGGTCAAAATCCCTTCAGTCAAACACATTAATGATGGCATACAGTCCTCTCTGCACACTTGCATTATAAACTTCCGCTCAAAACAGCATCTTAAAGCAGGAAATTAGCATTTCCTTTCTGTCTGGGAAATGCAGTGGCACAGAAGCTGCCAAATGCTGCAGGTGAGCACTTGGTTGATGTTCATTCTGTCTGATCTCCCACACCAGTGAGCATAGGCTGAAATGATTGGCATATGATCAGGCTTCTTAAGACCCTTCCTTTTCATTAATATCTCTTGTGCCATTACTTTCCCAAATTTTTCATTTCTTCATTACTATGAATGCATTTGGCAAATTTTGTTTTGTTTTAACCAAGAACAGAAGACACCTGCAGCTGAGTTAACTTCTAATGAGCCAAGTTGTGCACACTTCTTTAGTCTAGTGAAACTCCAGGTTCTGAACTTTCTAACATACAAAAATACTTACTTTCATAAGTATGAGTCTTCTGCTTTGCTGTAATTGATAACATTGAAAACTTTCTTGAAACACCTTTCTTTATTACTTTGCATTCTCACTGTAGGAAGTATGGAAATACTAGCTAATGTTCAGTCTGTGAAATAAATATAGATGGGAACCAGCTAAAAATCACTTCAATGGCACCAAGTTGTTTTTTTTTCAGATTAAAAAGGTAGCTAGTATTCCTGAGTTTATTGGCATCTCCTTTAACAGTGTTGTTGTCATCCAAATAAAACCAAGAAGAAAGCAGCTAAAATTTTCAGAGGTGAATCAGTGCAGAGCATATGTCACACCTCATACTCCACTAGACTGGAAATGGAGCAAGGGATAGGGAACCAGGATTTCCTTGCTTGCTACGGGCATATTGCAGTTAAAAGAAACAAAAGGACATCTTCAATTATCTTCCTTTTCATTGTATTGCATTCTTATTGCAGCTCTTCACTGTGGTCGTAATTAAAATTGATTTAAGAAATTTCCATTTGGTAAGCTGTTTTTATCAGAGTTATGAAGCCAGTTAGTCTTTTCTAATATTCTTTCTTACTTTGACAGAACAGGCCTTTAAATTAGTTATGTCCTAGCCTCTTAAATGTCTAATTTTCCCCTTTTATGCAAACCCAAGATGATTGTGTTCTTGCTTGATATTTTCTCAAGCATCCAGGAGCAGTTATTTGATAAGGAAACTGCAGAATTATTAAATACAATATCCTCAAAATCTAACTGTGAACAAAACATATACTAATATGTTATAACTTTTGTCTATTAGCCCAATGGTGGTGTCCCCCATGACAATCTTGTTATGATCAGAATGAAACCAGATGAAAATGGAAGGTTTGGCTTCAATGTAAAGGTAACAGTACATCTATTCCTTTTATGTTTATTAAGGTTATTTTCTGACATTTGGGATTTCTTACTAATTTAATTTGTTTTTAAAGGGTGGATATGATCAGAAGATGCCGGTAATAGTGTCCAGGGTAGCTCCAGGAACACCTGTAAGTTATCAAAAAAGCAGACTTTGTAGCAATATCTGTGTATCTTGAAGGATGTACTGAAAATGATAAATTATTTTCTAGCTGCCTATGAAAATTAGGTTTTGCTATAACATTATCAGAACAAAGCAAATTACATGCAGTAAGAATTTGGTGGGGCTGTACAATGTTAAACTTTAAAAGTATGTCAAATCTTTAAATATG
>NW_005054298.1:10698489-10698608 GCF_000277835.1 Geospiza fortis | reverse complement strand
CTGCTGAAACAAAATTTAATTTGTGAAAATTACAAGGCATTACAGATGCTCAGTATGTACTGGTACTTGAGCTGTGCCATCCTAAAAATACTTTTACTTTTTTGCTTTTTTTAGATATA
>NW_005054298.1:10674540-10698456 GCF_000277835.1 Geospiza fortis | reverse complement strand
ACTAAAATAGCAAATGTCTTACTTCAGTGACAGATGTAGCTGAGTAAAGCCAACATGTAGATTAAAACCAGACATTATGAATCATTCATCAGGTCTGATTGTGTGTTGTTACTGATGTTTAGTGACTATAAGAGTGTCTTCAAACTAGGAACAATATTTGTCAATTTATTGCCAGAAATACTGACCTGGTATTCAGCTGACTGGAGTCAGCTCTGTCGATAGGTGTTAGAGTGAAGTTAACAATTTATTTGCCTTTTTCTTTTATTTTTTACTTTTTGAAAATATTGAAATGTTTGCTCAAATCATTCTTCATGTATCTTGTTAATTATTATCCCTGAAATATTTAATAACGTGCAAAGTTTTGGCTTTAAACATTCACTCTATAGGGAGAAGATAGTTGGTGATGGCTTGTGCTCTTTCTTTTCTACAATGATGTTTAGATTGTGATTATAATAAGAATTTTTATCACCTGATTCCTCTCCCTGGGGTTACTGGCAGTTGTGCATTGTTTTTTGCCATTACCATTGCAGTATTTCAGACCTGAAGCATTTAAGCCTGTGAAATTGATTTGGACACGGTTTTGCCATGTTTCTCCCCTCCCTGCAAAGATAAAAACATCCTGCTTTTTAATTGCCTGTACAAAGGGTGATTCAAACAGAGGAGCTTTCTGCATCAGCTGAGGGGTAGAGTAACAGCTGCTGAAAGACACATTACAGTGCCAGTCACCTCCCAGCTGCAAATGGGAATGGCACTGCCTGTGGATTGTGTAACTCTTGGATTTATCATTTAAATACAGTGCAGCAGCCATAGCAAGAGGGCTGTTAGCATTCGAGAGCCCAAGTATAGTTACTTTAAGTTGTTATTTTAAGGTAAGAAATTGGTAATGGCTGGTGTTACAGATTGTTTTGGTTTTTTCCCTCAACCTCGCAGGCTGATCTGTGTGTCCCTCGTTTGAATGAAGGGGACCAGGTTGTCCTGATTAACGGCAGGGACATAGCAGAGCATACCCACGACCAAGTGGTAATGTTTATTAAAGCCAGCTGTGAGAGACACTCAGGGGAACTTGTGCTCCTAGTTCGACCCAATGGTGAGTGGCTGGTACATCATAATTAAAAACAAAAATTCACACCCTGCTCTCGTTTTCTAACCTCCATTTTGTGTCCTGGCATGGAGTGTTTAACCTCCAATGTAAGAAATAACTCCCTTCCCTGAAAAGGAATTGCAACAACACAGTGTATTGATCCCATAATCTAAGGAGCTGTGTGTAACTAAGTGTTGCAAAACAATAAAGAAGTCAGCCGTCAAATATTTCTAATCTTTCTAAGAGAGAGCTAATTTAAATTTTGTTCTTGCTCTCATTGATAAAAATGTCCAGAAAGCTATGTGGATATTGAATGTATTTCATAAGGTTATTATTGTTCTCTTAAGGAAAATTTAAACCAAACACAAACAAAAAACCCCCTCACCAAATACTCAGTGTTCAGGTGACATTAGAAGTCAATACATACAAAATCCTTCCATATATTTTTAAAACAGTACAAAACCACTGGTAACATTTCTACTTCTACATTTAGTAGAAGTGCTAAAATGCAGTCTAAATCAATGCTTATGCAGTGTATTCACAAAATACACTGTTGGATCATAGCCAGCAGATGGGCACTGGATTTAATTCTGCTGCACCTCCTAACTGCTGTGGAGTTGGAGAGGAAAAAGCAGAATGAAAAATATTGATGCTTAATTGGAATAATTGCAATTACTTTCGCAGAGTACCTCATTCACCTCATAAAAATTTTTCCGTTTTTCACTAATTTGCACTCCCCACTTATATCTGCTCTCATTCTGTGTATAAGTTCTCTTGCAGCTTTTGTGTGCTTACTTTCTTTTCAGACAAAATTAGGAGCCTTGTTTGCACATTTTCTAAAACAAACTGGCTTTCCCCTTGCATGTTGATTATCTTTGTATTCTGGATAAAAACATGTGAGTTGTAGAAGTGAGGAGTTGCCAGTTTCCTTCTTTGTAGTGATGTAAAATAATTTAAAAACAGGCTTTTGAGCAGCATATATCTGTTTTGTGTAGCAGAGGATGCATATTATTTCTGAGCTTATAGGCAAGAAACACATAGAGCATTGATAGCTTTATAATGCCATGTATTAAATGCAATTTTCTCAGGTGGTCTGCACATCTTGCCCTAATTACTGAAGCCTAAAATGAGTTCTAAGTGAATTGTAAGTAAAATGTAAATGGAGCTATAATGGTATCAGAGGCATGATGTGAGAATCTGAGATTTGAGAGTTATACCAGACAAGGCAGGGTATAATGTGAGTTTTGATCAAAATTTTAGCTGTCAGTGATGGGCTTTCACTTAAAATTACTATTACACCAAAGAAAAAAATAGTTTTATCATGGATTATAATGATCAGTAAAGACTCCCTGTCCTTGCTGATGGGGACTAAAATCAATGTGCTAATAAATGTGGATTTTTCTACAGGAGAAACGCAGTGTTTGTGCTGTTTTAAATAAATGACTTACAGTTAACTTTAGTCAAACAGCATCTTCAGAGCATTCATACCTTTTCTTGTTCTAGCTGTCTACGATGTTGTGGAAGAGAAGCTGGAGAGCGAGCCTGATTTTCAGTACATCCCTGAGAAATCTCCCCTTGATGGTGTCCATCAAGATGATAACGCTCTGAGGGAGTCCATGATTCAGTTAGCAGAGGGGCTCATCACTGGAACTGTCCTGGCTCAGTTTGATGTGAGTACTGGATTGCCTGGAGCCAGGGGCAAGTTCCACGTCTTTTGGGATAGCAATTATTTTAAACAAAGCAGATTTCAGTTAAATTTCAATACAGTCAGCATCCTTTAAGAAAACAATCGCCTTACAGTCTCAAAAGAAAAATAACCAAGGGAAAAAAATCAATCCTGTATTGTATGTGCAAATTAAGAATACCTAATCCTGGGTTTTAGTTTTATAAATAGTTTCATTGATTACTTACACTTCATGTGGTTATCAGGGACATGCTAATAAAATACCTTTATAAAGATGAAGGCTGAAGAATGTCTACCAAAATAGGTGTTCTGTACTCAGGCCTTCATTCCATACCTAAGTTGCTGTAGAAACTGAGTAACACTGAGCTGTTGACATTCTATAGCCATTCTTGATGAGGGATGGTAAAATAACCAATGGAAAACACTGTCCTAATATTAAAGGCTAATGTAACTGTGTTTTTTATAAATGGTTGATTTTTATTGACGTATTTCAGAACAGTAATGCATTTTCTGTGGGGCATTAAGCTGCTGATAGCCATGGTGTTTCTTCAGCTCTGACTTGTGCCTTGGTGATATCCCTCTTAAATGCATGAGATCAAGTGGCTTAAAGCAGGAAACAGTAGGTTTGTAAAACACAGCAGTGCAAATTCTGTGAATTCCTCACCAAATGGAGATCTAGCATTGTATTTTGCAACATATATCTATAAAATACATTTTATATACTATTCTTTAAGAACTTTGGTAAAATTTCCTTTTATATTTAGAGCAGATTTTTTTTCTAAGTTATTTAAAATTAATATAAGTTTTATTCTCCCTAGCAGGTTCAATGCGTAAAAGTTTTTTAAACTGCTTTTTTTGAATCTGGATCATTTCACTAATATTTTTTGTAGCACAAGAGTTGTGGCAATGCATGACTAAGGCATGAAAGGGCAGAAACCTCTCAAAAGCAATTTTGTACAGGAAAAGTGCAAGGTTACCAGGATTTGCTCTAAAGTTATTGGAATACAGAAGGACCTCTGGGGAAAAAACAAAAATTCTAACTGAAAGAAATGCAGTGTAGGTTGATGCCTGTGCACAACATAATCTGCTTGCCCCAAATGACCAAGTGGGATGTCAATATCAGTGAGTTCACTTACCACTATACAATACAACTTTTTCTCTCGATTTATGTTCTAGTGGAAGATTGAAATTTAATGTTCGCTTTGTTTTTAACCAAGTTTTGGCTACATCTTGGTCATTTTCAGTGATCCCAGAGCATAACTAAATTTATAGTGCTTTATTTTTAAACGTATTTTCATGTTTGTGGAAGCTACTGTTGCTCTATAGTTTATGTTCTAAAAAGCACCACTTTTTAGAACAAATTCTATTTATGCAAATAATATAATAATGAGACTATTGCATCTATTGTGTTCTGACCATCAGCTTTGTATTTTAGCAATTGTATAGGAAAAAGCCTGGAATGACAATGTCTTGTGCCAGATTACCTCAAAACATTTCCAAAAATAGATACAGAGACATTTCGCCTTGTAAGTATTGCTATGTCTATATGTGCTCTGAAAATATTTTACTGCAGTTACTAAATAAGTAACATCTTTCTAAAATTATTTTCAGATGATGCTACACGGGTTATTTTAAAAAGTAATGAAGATTACATCAATGCAAATTATATAAATGTGAGTAGTATTTTTTAGAAGTGCTTCTGACATTAAGTTATTCTATAGTTTTTCAATGAAAAAATTGATTTAAAAAATCTTTTTTATATATCTAGTTCAGGATGGAGTACTAAGCCTCTAGTCAGGTGATTTGAAATTTCCTGTAGATATATTTCCTTCCTAATGTTTGGTGGCACATCTTTTCAGAAATGTTTAAAGTCTAGCTCTGCATTTAATGTGAAAAAATGCAAACTGAAGGCAGCCCTCTCCAGAGCAATTAATTCTTCTTTTCTGATTACTTTCCTGACAGTTGTGTTCAACAACAGTAAAGTTTAATTTGGCATCAATTTCTTTTGCTTCTTATTTTTTTCATTGTTAGTGACAGAAAAATTACAGCTACTTACTTTAATGAAAAAAACTCCAGATACTAAATTCTGAGATCTGTGTTTTAAAAGCTAGCGTCAAAAAGCTACAGAGCAAGAAATAGCTGCACCTGAATTATTTGCCAACTGCTCTGTAATTTCTTTTTTCACCCATTAATCTTCATTATGGCAACTACATGACTGTCAGTTCATATGTAAAGTGTATTTGAATCTTTGTAGTAATTTTGCATGTGAAACACTTAAAGAATTTTTATCTGTGCCAATTCATATTTGCTAGCCTTTAAGAAATAGAATTAATGTCATGGATGCTTTTTTAAAAATTAGTTACTAAACTGTAAATGTCTGATGCCTGACTTTCATTTGCTGTAGGAATTGAGATAATGGCTTTGTCTTCTTTTAGATGGAAATCCCTTCTTCCACAATAATAAACCAGTACATTGCTTGCCAAGGTCCATTACCGAACACTTGTCCTGATTTCTGGCAGATGACTTGGGAGCAAGGCTCTTCCATGGTTGTGATGTTGACAACTCAAGTAGAACGGGGCAGAGTAAGTAAAACATTTCCTTAAATGCCACTTCCATAGTCTTCTAAAACACTATTAGTGATTAGCCTTTAAAAGATTAGAGGAATATATTGTGATGACATATAATATGTCAAGGGGATAGTAGGAAGTAGTTTTAAACTAGAAAAGTGTAGGTAGAGTAGATATATGGAAGAAATTTTTACAATGTGAGTGGTGAAATACTGGCACAAGTTGCCCAGAAGTGGTTTCCATCTCTGGAAGTACTGAAGGTCGTGTTGGATGGAGCTCAGAGCAGCTGAGTCTAGTTGGAGCTCATTGCAGGGGGCTGGATTGGATGGTCTTTAAAGGTCCATTCTAACCAGAACTGTTCTATCATTTCATAACTGTTTTTCATAAGAGCAGTGCATTCCTAGTTCTTTTGCAATGATGAGTCTTAGATTTTAAACCTTCTGTTGTTGTGAATACAGCCAATAGTTAAACTTTGTTCAGTCCTGAAATGCACTTAACTCTTCATGTATGTTCTCAAATACTTTCAGTCTGCTCTGATTCCTTATTGTAAAGTAAAAAGCATCTAGAATTTAGCTTCATAGAACTTTTTTCCTCTAAACTTCAAATGAAGGAACTCCAAGAAGTTCCATCAGTTTTCATAGAGTACTTCTTTGATATGTAGTGAGATTAATTTTTAAGACAGCCTAATACAGCTTTGTAGGGTTAATATCCCATGCCTGGATGGTTGTCTTATCAGGGATTTTCTTAAAACTTGAACTCTAAAATTTCCCATAAAATCTTATTCTGTTATAAAGATTTGTTTAATCATGTGAAATAATCATTGTCCTTTAATTTGTTTATAAAATGTGTTAAAATAGAATACTAGTAATAGAGTAATTAAGAGTTAAAATTAGTAAAAATAATTGTGGATGGTTCTATAAAAGGCCTCAGGTGTATTTTGTGGTTTGTTTGGTTTTGGTTTAAGCTGTAGTTTCTCCTTAATAGCTTTGGATTTAATGTAGTTCTGTCCTTTGGAGATAGGCAAAACAATCAAGTGTGGTCATACACACAATGTAATTCCAGAGTTACTTGGGTTAGTCTGGAACATTCACAGTAGCACTGGCTGGTTAAGTGTGTGGACAGAAATGACTGTCTGCAATAATAGTGTAGTGGAATTCCTCCATATCAAGATTTCTTTTGAAGATGGATTTATAGTGGGTTGTGGCTGTTCTGACCAACTGTAGTTCTGCTGCCTGTATATATTCTGACTTTTTAACCATATACTTGCTGTGAGGTCAGGACTCTATATAGAATTAAAATAATTGAAGGGAAGTTGCAGTGGTTTTAAACCATTTTTCAGTGACTCAATGTTTGCATGATGCTGCCTGCTCCCAAATAAACATGATTAGAGGGAATTTCAGTACAAGTGCCCTTTTACTTTGAGTTTTCTTTGCAGATCTGCTAAGAACAGACTTGCAATAGCAGTTCTCTGAGGTTCCCCCACCCCTTCAATAATGATATTTGTGGAGTTCTTTGGAGAGCTGCTTAATAATGAAATAAAAGGCCTTATCTGTCTTATACCCATAGGCAGACTCCCTGCTCTAAAGCTGATCATGAGGCTTCTGACATCACTATCCCACTGCATGCCGGGATGTCTCAGTGGAGCAGGAAGTCTGCAAATCTGGCTGCTCTTAAAGATTCGCCAGGTGGGTTGGAAATGCAAAAGTACACTTGAGCTGAAATGACCTCTGTAATTAGGCATTCAAACCATATTTCAGAAAATCACAGTGTTTGAAGTTTTCATTCACATTTGAGGACTTGATTGGGAGTCCTTGAAGTCCACCCTCCTCATCCCCTTATTTTCTGCATTGGCTTAGCAACTTTTTTGTTGCGTATTTCCCGGGGTTTTTTTGTTTGTTCTTTTCCCATATAAATGTACTTTGAGAAGATCAGATTAGGATTTTGGAGGTCAGAAATATTTATAAAGCAGCATCTTTGTCAGTCAAGTGTCAAGATGGAATATTTATAGATAAAGTCTTAAAAAAATTGTAATGGAAGTTAAAGGCATCCATCTTCAGTTAAACTAACTGCAAGAGCTGGTGCATGTGTCCTCTTGGAAAGAGAAACAGGAAATCTTTATGATACCTTATTTTATAAACAGTAATTAGGTAACAAAGTCTATTTGGTAAGTAATTAAATAGTGTTTACAGAATGATCAAAATAATCTGTAACAAATAAAGGTATAAAAACTAAAGAAAATGAAAATTATACTCTGA
Source organism: Geospiza fortis (assembly GCF_000277835.1). Taxonomy (NCBI): domain Eukaryota; kingdom Metazoa; phylum Chordata; class Aves; order Passeriformes; family Thraupidae; genus Geospiza; species Geospiza fortis. Next base: position 10,690,869 of record NW_005054298.1, on the reverse strand, counting down.
ATTTAAACACAGGCATCTTTAAAAATGTGTTGACCTTAGGTTAAATGCCATCAGTACTGGCCAGAGCCATCAGGAAGCTCATCATATGGGAATTTTCAGATTACCTGCCATTCAGAAGAAGGAAATCCTGCTTATGTCTTTCGAGAAATGACATTGACTAATCTGGAGGTAAAATCTTAATATATTTTCATGTATTATTCTGCAGAATCCTTGGATACTACCTAAAACATGCATAGATTTTCTTTTCAACTTGGTGACATGTCCCTGTAAATGGGACTCTATTTATAGAACCCTCTTGAAAACTAACTGTCACGTACTTTCCTAGGAGAAATTCTGTCCATAAAATGATAACAAACTTTTCATAAGCAAAAATATCACTGAGATTCATTTTTCATAATCATATTAATTGGATCACATGAAGGGTATATAATTTATCCTAAAAGTTTTTATTGGTGTATTTCATAACCAGGCTAAAGAAAAAGAGTGATAAAAATGTTGAGAAACTTGTTATTCCCTTGATGTTTTCAGAACATATGAGACATTAGAGGTGTTTCATCATCACACTGATGATGAAAAGTCTTTGTAGAGGCAAATAGTTCTTAATAATTCCATCTTGAACAGTATGTGCTAGAAGAGGGAAGATAAACCCGGCTGAAAGATGAATCTGGAGTGGTGGCTACATGTAAACAATGACCTTTTTGTACATGCATTGCATGATTTTCAGGGCATATGTAGTTTTCAGAGCCTCCCCAGCCAGCATTTCAATGTCAGAAATGTTTGGAAATGAGTATCTGGAATTTAGTTCATGTAGTTATTTCTCACTGCTTGAGTTACCAGGTGAGAAGCCAGTTTTATAGAGCTGTCTTTTAATCAATTTGCAGTTAAAATTCCTGCCCTGTGTCCTGTTGAGACAATTGCTCATCTACTATCAGCCGTGGAATCTCTGTTAATGATTCAATGCCTAAAGGCTATTTAAAGTGCAGTAGCTCCTCTTCTTTTGAAATTCGATTCTGGTTGCCCGGGCTGTCCCCTCCCCTAACCAGAGGCCGATTGATTATATTTGTGATACCAGAGCAAGGGAGGGGAGGGAGTGGAAAACAAAGTCATTGTGCCTTTTAGGTGTAGGAGGGTCAGATCAAGCCAAAATACTGCTGCTGTTCACACAGAGTTTGAAGGAAAATTTTTATGTCTGATCTCCCCTCCTTACCCCACTTCTGTCATTTGATCTTGTAAGATGCTATCTCATTCTGTTAAATTTAGTTTGCTAAGAATATGACCACCTTCTTGTACATCTAGTGTTCAGTTAGATTGTTGGTATCCTTTAACTGCTTTTCTATTATGTGCTCTGTAATTTTTTTCACCTGTTGAAGATGCAAGCATTTGTGGATTTCCTTTTTTACTTTTAAGGAAAAAAAAAAGTAATTGTAAAATCGAGAATGACTGATGGTTAGCACTCACAAAGCACTGCTCGTTGCCTCAAGCCACTTTGATTATGGGTACAAGTTGCTATAAATGTACTATTGATTTTTTTATTATTGTTTTTGGTGCTTTTTTTAATGGGACTTGAATTACCCTTGATTAACTTTCATGTTTCTGATTAGAAAGAGGAAAGCCGCCAGCTAACCCAAATCCAGTACATAGCATGGCCTGATCATGGGGTTCCTGATGATTCCAGCGATTTCCTCGATTTCGTGTGTCTCGTGCGAAAGAAGAGGGCTGGCAGAGAAGAACCTGTTGTTGTTCACTGCAGGTATCACATTTTTTTCCAATATTATTAAATCATCAAAGGGAACTTTTTATCATCAAATAGCTGTTCTGTTCTTTGTTCTTGAAATAAATATTTAATAGTATCTGCTTTGGGGATGACAGGAAAACTCAAACTTTGAAATAAAACAAATATTTAATGTGGTAATCACATTTCATTAAGCAAGATTTTGAATAGCAACATGTGTTGATCTGTTCAGGCATTTTGCTGGGATGTTTTGTTTTGTTTGCAATTTAAATGCTTGTGGTAACAACCTACATAATAGTTCAGGGAAATGGCAAAAGATGCTTGGTAACCATGAGGAATAGGCTCCTACTCTACAAAGCTCTAGAGTAGATGTGTAAATGAACCATAGTGGAAAATGCAGGTGGTTTATTAAAAGATCAGTTAAAAGACATTTTCTCTTAAGTCTGTGGTCTTAGGCTATGTGGTATTTTGATACTTACATTAAGATGAGACATTTTTCTCAAGAATTTATCTTTGTAATGAGTTAAAATAACTGTTGTTTAGAGCTTTATGTACACATGAAGTGTAAGTTTTCCTTGTGCAATACTTTGTTATAGCATTCTCCATTCCTTTAGTGAATTTCAAGACCTTAATAATTTTAAAATACCTGATTAGCAAACTAGAATAATACGAGTTGTTTTCGAATGAACATGTGCTATCACAGTTCTTGGGGAACAGTTCTGTGAATATTTGATCTCTCAATTCTGAATACTTCCCAAAGAGTCAGTGGTTTTGAATCAGGTGTATATCATTCTTTTCAGAGAGAAGCTGAGAAGTCTGAGGGATAAAATAAATTTAAAGACTACAACTAGACATTTATTGAAGGAGATGAAAGAAAAAGAAAAATATACCTTGTGTATCAGAAATTGTATTTCATTAGTTCTGCTCTCAAGTTCTGTTTTATGCGGGTGAGGGTGAATCTTACTGACTAGGGAAACTAGTACCAGAATGCCGGTGTCTTAACTGTGATACTGCTCCTCAGCTTCCATTATTGATACACTTCTGGTTAATATGGTCGTGAAAAGATGGTGAAAATGGCAGCCAAATACACCCTCTATGATATAAACAGTGCAGAAACACCGGAACAACAACATGGGAGAATAGGAACAGTTTCATTCATCTCAAGGAGGCACCAGTTCAGCTCCAAACTGATAATTTCAATGTGCAGTTGAAGCTTTATGAAAAATGTATGTTTCACAGCAGAAAAGAGATGGATTATCACATTTGAACATAATTTACTTAATTGGCCCAACTTGGTGGCTGTTGGGAAGTATAACCAAATTCCAGCAGGGAGTCAAGCAGAAGGAGCCCAGGTGTTCCTCCATATGGTGCATGCAGTCTATTTTTAACACCTCTTCAGTATAGTAGGACAGGGCATTAGTGCAACAAAATTTGTTTTCAGGACTAAGCCACCAACTTTAGTGTGAGGAATCCAAGTAGCTAATAGAAAATTATTTTATTTTGTACAATAATTTAAAACCAAAATGGTCCAAATCCACAGAGATTATGAAGCAACCAAGACCTTAAGGAGTTGGAAAGGTTTTTGTTACATTGAGCTGCATAAACCACTAGCTTCTGATGTTGTTCTGTGTCATGTGGTTGTTTTTATCTTTACAAGGTCTTACTATTTTTGTTGAACAGTTTCTAATTCTTCTTCTAGGTGAGCTAGGAACCACCCATCCTGTCAATGCCCTTCATGATTTTCATGCCCTATCTCAGTGTTCTACTCTGTCAGTCAGTGATTGCCTTTTCTAAGCTGAAGAGTCCTATCCTACCTTATGTTTGTCATAGGGAAATTATCATGTTTTCCATCATTGTTGCCCTCTGAATCTTTTCAAATTGTAAAATGAGTCATTAGGTTCTTTGACAGTTACTGTTTGTTTGTGCTTGGATTTGATAAAGCATTCTGCATTTAAGTTCTGTTCATATAAATTCTAGAAATATAAATATTACCGAATCATTTTATATAACCAGCACATGTACATCTTGTCTTAAAATTCTTATGACATCACTGAAATATAGAGTAGCTTTAATGCCACCTCCTGGACAAAGATTTAAATAGTAGTTTAGCCAGACTTAATTTGAAGTAACTCTTTAAAATCAGAACAAGGGACTTTCAAAGTTTGAAATGTTTATATTAATCACTTTAGATGCAAATACTTTGATTTATTATATGAGTTAGGATAATGCTGACATTTCAAAATATGTATTTGTTCCTATATTCCAGTATGGGGAAACATTTGTTGTCCATTTCAAAAATGCAACATTAATTGAAAGATTTGAAACTATTCATTGAATTCAAGGTTAAATATTCAGTCTTTAAGGCTTGCCGCTTCTGGAAAAGCATATGTGTACATAAAACAAAGTAGATGAATCTTTAGATTTGTTTTATTTTTAAGGAAAAAATATTTTTTCTGTAAGCTCTCTTGATAATTTTTCTATTCTGAGATGTGTATGTTATGGTACTTCCTTTTCTTGAAAGGGATTGCTATCATGTATTCCTTTTAATAACAAGAAAACAATCCTTATTGTCACCCTACAGAGATTTCTAGTAATTGTTCTTTTACTTGGAAATAGGAAGGTATGCATTGCTTGAAGGACATGAATATGATTTTATTGGCCCAACATTGCAGAAATCATCATTTCAGCAATGGTCCAACTGACACAACGTGTCCAGCATGCGCTCGTGTTTTGTTATCCCCTAGATGTTAGTGTGGTTTGTAACAGGATCTTACCAGACATCTCTGTCAGTTCTGCTCAGAGGAATGGCTGCGTGAGGCACTTCCTCCTCCAAGGCAGTTCCTCCTCCAAGGAGTGGCAGTTCTGTACTGATGGGTTTTGCTCTTTTCAGCCAGGGCTGAGGCTGCTTCCAGACACAGACAGAACCAGTTCTATCCCTGCCCCAGCAGTATGGGAGCCATAATGGTCAACCCTGAGAATCCAGGAGAAGGAAGGTCTTTAACTATGAGCAGTACTCCAGACACTTGATTTCATTTTCCTCTTTGTGTTTTTGTTGCTGTTCCAGTGCTGGGATTGGCCGGACAGGGGTTCTGATCACGATGGAGACAGCAATGTGTCTCATTGAGTGCAATCAGCCTGTTTATCCTCTAGATATTGTAAGAACCATGAGAGATCAAAGAGCCATGATGATCCAAACACCTGTGAGTATCATCCCTGCTGTTATGGGCTGCAGAACAATGATTTCCTATGATCCAGTCATACTGGATGGGTTTTTAATGCACTTGTTGATCATAATGCAGAGAGCACCTTTACCCAGTGTAGCGGTAACCTTGGCTCCAGGTATAAATAAATTTCTAAGGCTATTGGAAAGGAGCAAATCTTTAAATTTCTACAGAGAAAACTTGAAAAAAGAGCAGCAGCTGTTCCAGGGATACCTGGCAAATAATGACAAAAAGGGTCAATTTTAAGCAGTGTAAAAATCACTCAGAGAAGAAAGGAGGAGCCTAATTCCAGGTGTTAAGAATGGGAGTAGTATAAAAGATAAGCACAGAAAGAACCAAAGTATGCAAGAAAAAACTTCAGTGATGAAATTCAGTGATTTTATGATGCCTTAGTTGTAATGGAAACAAGCCTTAATTATGCTCTGTAAATGACTTAAAGGGAAGTTATCAGAGAAATAATATTTGTAAAAATCAGTGTATTAAATCTCATGTGAGATGCATCAAAGCAATCCTAAGTACCTTTTTTTAGTCTAAAAAAAGTAACTTACTAAAGGATTCTTTTGGGGGTTTCATACCTTAAGATACCAGAACTTATCGTGCACCTGTAAGGTTTAGGGTTTGTGAGATAATTCGTGTATTATATTTCAGATTTGTAAGAGTTTTAGAACAGATTTAGAGACTTGTTATTGTATCAGTTAGGTATTGCTTATCTCTAAAAGCAGTTTAGTTTAGTGTTTACATTTTTAGAAAGTACCTAAAAAGGGTGAAAAGTTTGAGTTGTGTTGTCTTTCAGAAAGAAAAAAAAAAGAAGATTGGATTTTTGGTTGTTCCAAACTTTGGATAGTTCCAGGTTTTTTTTATTTTCTTGGAAGAGTAATCATGAGTAATTGGTGTAGTTTTACTCACAGTATACAGCATTTAGAAAGAAAGCATCTTGAAGGAGAAAAGGCACTAGATCCAGTATTGAATCACAATTACTTGAAGGTAGTTGCTGCAGTAATTTTCATGTCCCTGCTGCTGTTCCTCGAACAAAATTTGAATAAAATTTTTTTGTTCTTCAGAGAGTATTAAGGCTGACAAAAAGTATGTATGTGTCTCCATTTCTAGTTCATCAGTCATTCAGTGCTGCTGAATTCATGTTCCAGTACTCATGCTTCACTAAAAAGTTGTTGTATTCAGGTAGCACAGGAAGGATGAGAAAGGTGATGATACATGAAAAATAGCGAAGGATGGCTCTTGCTGTTTGTGACAGTTCTTCAGGATCGATAGCTGTCTCTCTAACATATGTAGAGGGGGAGAAAATGTTATTAGTGAAGGTAGGAGTTGCAGTGGTGAGAGTTCTAACGGCATTTTTCCCACTGTATGTGCTCAATATAATCTGGTTTCTTAATTTTTATTAGAAAACAAAAAATTTCAGTGAAAAGCAGGTGTTTAGTGCGTCGGAGGGAGAAGGCCTAATAAAGGAGTTGGGTTTTTTTTAATGTTCCATGCCCCTCAGCCGTTCCCGTTCCTCCTCCGGCAGCCGGAGCCGGGCCCGTGTGTGCCGCTCGCTGTCCGCGGGGGGGCGCTGTGCGCGGCCCGCTCCGCCGCCCTGGCGGCGCGCTGGGGACAAACGCAGATTTACCCCAAAGGAGAGAAATGAACTGTTTCATATACACGCGACAGGATAGCAAATGATGGCTTCTAGTGCTAGATGTGTTCATATGTTAATCTCTTAAGATCTGGCATCACTAACTGCTGCATAGAGAGGGCTGTTCCACAACACTGACAGTGCAGGTGCGCTGGAGTTCTAACCAGCATAGACTCCTTGTGCAGGATGCAGTGTGAGTTGTGGCACTTTGCATTTATTTCAGTTTGTTTTCATTCTATTCTAATTTGATTACTGTCGGGTTTTTTAACTGTTATTTGAATAAAACAAACTTTTAGTCACCTCTGTGTATGCAAGTGCTAGACTTCAATGCCTTGAAGAGTTAGACATTATATAATGTTAAGAAACAGGAGGTTTAGGTTTTTAAAACATGAAAGATTTCTTTTAAATCAGATTCTGACAGGGAGGTGCCAGTAACATGCCTGAGTTAATGTAAGTATGAAAAAGTGCTTTGAAACTATGGCTTCTAAATCCAAGGGCATGGAAACCTCAGGTCAGTGCAATTTCAGCAAGGAAACAAAGAGCAGAAAATTGCTAAATAGGTGATGTTGTAATAATAGTATTGGGGATTTGGGTGTGACTTTTGGTATATATTTCAAAGGGCCATTCATCCTATTCTTCCTTTGAGAAAGAAAATGCTCTCATCTAAAGTTCCTTCTGTATTATGTTTCCTAAACTAACTTTGAAACACAGTTCTTGGCCTGTCAAGAGAATGGGGTGGGGAAATCTTAGAGGCCTTTTCTGTTTCCAAATGACATTTTTCAATTACTTTTCTTTGCAATTTACTGAATCTACTTTCCTTTTCAGAGTCAGTACAGATTTGTATGTGAAGCTATTTTGAAGGTGTATGAAGAAGGATTTATTAAACCTTTACAAGCATCACTGCATAAGTAAAGAGCAAAAAACCCATTGTATCAATTGAGGAATCCTGTCCTCTATAATGAACTGGCAACATTCTTTGTGCCATAATACTGCTTGCAGGAAATGATAGTGAAGTACAGCAAAGAATTGACAAAGGACTTTGAAAACTTCAGCACTGTTGCACTTTACGTTGAAACAAAATCAGTCTCTGAAACTCTTCTAACCTTCATCTGTTTGAAGACTTTATTTTCGTGATTTGCTCCGAACAAACCATGGACTGAAAGAACTGATTGTGTTCAGGGTAATCGCCGATATTTCATTGTAGTGCCATATACTGCGCTTCTGGTTGATTGCTACAAACAAGGCTTGGAATTATTTCACTCTATTTTACACCCATGTCTCTTAAAATGAAAAACAAATGAAAAAATACACTAAGCCATGGTCTTTTTCCAGTGCTAGGTTTATTTACTATGTACAGAGTCTCACAGTTTTGTTTTTTACAACATTAGCAATATTGCCAATACTAGATAGATACACACTGCCTGCTGATGCAGCACACTTTGTCCTACACCCTTACTAAAGACCAGCTGGTTGTTAGAGGAGAGCTGGCATCTGTTAACCCAGCAGTAGCTGCATAATGCCCACTTACCAGCATCTTGTACAAAATAGTAACAATAAAAATTTAAAAAAAACAACACATAAATAAACAGCATTTCTTTGGCACAGCTTGTGTGTCATACACTGGTGTATTCTGATTTGTGTGACTTCAGATTATGTGATGGGAACTAGTGCATGCATTATGTCTTAACCCCTTAAGTGCCTTGAGACTTACAGCGTACATCCAGTGAAAGGCACTCATGATTCCATGGGGGTGGTATTGTCCTGTCATATTTATCTTAATGGGTTCAGATTTTTTAAATGGCCCTTGGTGCTTGGAGTACGTTACCACAAGGGGTCATGGAAATACCATTCCCTCTTTTGTTATACAAGTACCTGTGTGCTACTCTCTGTAGCAAAAGCACCTCTGCCAACTTAATGAATGAGCATTGTATGCTGCTGTGCTGTAATTATATCAAAAATCTGACACATTCCTTCATTCCTTCCAACTAGTAACTTACTAGCATCTTACTACAAAATGCTGGTAGGTCATTAGAAGCCGATACCTTATTTTATCCTTTTATTGAGAATAGCTGTTTTACTCAATTAGACATAACTCTTTAATAGCACTGATAATTAAGTTGAACTTACAATCAGATATGACTTAATTCCATTACCTTCTAACTAACCTGTTCAGTCCTCATAGTTAATTTCAAGCCATGTTCGTACAGGTCTGCCTTTTATTTTCTTTTATTTGTTTGGAGGGGAGAAGGGAGGAGAACACTATGAAGTTATCCCAGAACTTAATTTTAATTTCATAATGACCCCAGTCGCCTTCTGTTATGCTTGTGCAAAATCGTTCCAGTTGGTATGGGTTGCATCTTATTTAAGTAGGTAGAAGATTTGTAAGAAATGTCTGTCTGATACAGTATCTGAGCTCATTCTGAAGATGCATAGGTGTCCCCATTTTTAAATATTTTTCTAGTATAAGAGAAACCAAGTCAGAAGCAAGGTACCCAGTGTAATATACTGTAAGAAAAAAACAGTCACTTATTTGACTGCCCTCTGACAGCATAACTTTGTGCCCTCTATTTAAAAGTTTTAATTTATTGTATTGGTTTCCTGAAAATGTATATCCATTAAATTTTGTTGTAAGCTATATATATAGCATAGAATTAAAATGGAAAGTTCTACACTAAATAATTTTTAACTATTGAAGAATTATATTGTATAATATACTTCGTTCTATGGACATTTGAAACAGATCAGCTATGAACTATTAAATGAAAAGGGATTCAGGCAACGTGAAATCCTGACTTATGACTTAGTAATGAACAAGAACTACAATGCCAAATGAAAGATAGAGTTTTAAATATTTTTAGAAAACAAAGTAATATTAGGAGGGCTGTGGCCCTGTTACTTATATTTCTAGATTTGATGCTGAAGTCAATGTTATCCCTCAGTGAAAAATAAATTTTACAAGAACCTCTGGATCTGAACTGAACTGAAAAAGAGTAATATGGTAGCTTTAATCTCAGTTATATTTTAAGCCATTTTCAACAAATAAAAAATCTTTTTTTATAATTCTTTAACTTCCATATGACAAGGTCATTAGCTGAGTTACTGGCTAGTTAGAAGGTTATATTGAACTCAGCACTTAATGTCCAAAAAATAAACAAAAATCATCCATTATACTGAAAGAAATTTTCTTCATAGTTAAGTTGTAAACAAAAACAGCATTTGCCCTGTTATCGTGAGGGAAATCAGAAATGGAGTTTATGCAGCATTATATAGCATTGGTATGTCACATATTTAAATATTCTTATGTAAAATTGCCATAGCAGTTCGAGTTCAAAAGTCCCATTTATACCACAATTAAGTGTGGGATATGTATTGGTCATCTGTCAGTACTGTTTTGATTACAAACACAGGCAAGAATAATAGATCTCCTCAAAATGTTCCTCTGCACTGACTTGTAGTTTATTAACTAGCTACACTGGAGAAAAAACACGAAACAAAGTACCTATTCTTAATTAATTGGCCTCAGTGACTCAGTGGCTTTTGGCTTCTCCAAAGCCAGGATAAAGGTAACCAAAAACTGCTTGGGAAAGAGAATAGCACTGAAGTCTTTCTGCAGCATAAATCAGTCATTTAAATTTTTCTACCTGTTGTGGTATAAATGGCCTTTAAAATATTTTTATATGGCCAAAAAAGCAAAACTGCTTAATATTTTACTTTGGGTTATGAAGATCTGTATCATCCTTAAGAGTTTTTTAAAGAAGTTTTTGTATGTTTCATGCTGTACAAAACATGAATGTATCTTTCAGACATAATGACTTATAGACCTATATGTGATTGGTGTTATGACTGTTGGATTTTATGAATAATTATTTTCATACCATTTGATTAGGAAAAATGTTGGGTGGGTGTGGAAAAGAGTATGTTTTTAACACTTCCATGATGCAAATCCAGTTAAAGAAAAAAAAAGTAGTTTTCATTGTAAATAAGAGCAATATTATGACAAATTTGTGCCAATGTAAAATGTTAAGATTTTTGGTTTTACTTTTAGGTTCAGATTGAAAACTACCACTACCATCTCTTGTTTAAAATGGATTTGAAGGGGGTTTTTTAGTAGAAAGACATGGGGCTCTAGTGGGGGCTTTAAGTGGTTTTTGGGAGCATTTTTTACTTTTGCTAAATATGAAATAAGATACAGGTATTGTTTAATAAACCACCTACAGACTGTCAGCCAGTCCACTTTGAGAAATACTGCATTAGATATCCCAGGTAACTGAGGGCTGAAAATTTCATTTATCCTGAATTTAGAAGCATTTGGTATTTTCAATCACTTGTAGGTCTTAAGCAGTAAAATACTGCTTTTATGCATTTTATTTTTATCTATTCTCTCCCCGTTATGAAAAAGAGAACACCTGGGGATTTTTCTCACTAGATTTAATGCTAGCTGACATTTCTTCCATATTTCTCTGTTAAATCTCAAAAGCTTAAATGCCATATAGATAAAGCAATAACACTTCTTCTAGAATATCTGATTATAGTCTGGCACACCATCTAGTAAAGAAAGGGTGCGAAAGCAGTTGGGACATTAAGGAACATGAGGAGGTTGTTATAGAACTTGTGTAGTTGGCAACTTTCCGTGGAGACCTTCCAAAAAGCTTCATGGTACCTGTGGAAGGGCCAAAATGCAGCAGATGTGCTGCAGTTGTGCTGCCCAGGGAAACCTGACAAAGGGAAGGTCTGGCATAGAGATGTTGGAGCTCCAGGTATGCTGTGGAGCTGAATTATGTGATATTTTTATGCTTATGCAGTGTGTGCAGGTATGTGGGTGATGTTTGGTGGCTCAGGGAATTAGCATGAGCATGAAAAGCTCTACAGATCCACCAAGCTCTACAATTTCCAAGCAAAAGAAGGTTGTCCAGTACATATGCTGTAGTTTTGACTGTAGAGCCACTGTGCAGGCAATCAGCAAGCCCCTCAGCCCTGAGGATAAAAGGAGTGATTTGGTTATGGTCCACATGAAAATTTTGCATATTTGGACTTCCACCAAGTAGAGGAATGATGTCCTCTAATATCAGATGCAGTCTTTTTTGTAGCTCACATCTCAGGTCCCCAGTTAGATGGGTTGGGTGTATTTGCCAATTTTAGTGTACCCATCTTTTGTCTTGAGACTGAAAAAGTTCTTTCCCATTGCTACTTCTAGCACTAGGATCCAGTATTAAGATCTGGTGAAAACATATTCATTGATTAACTGTGGATCTTGCATGAATATGCAGGTATTTATAATTAGTGGTGATTTGGAAGCTGTTAGAAGGAGGAAATGGTTGGTTTGTTTCAGTGTAACTGTTCTGTCCAGTCTCTGTTATCCCACTGCACTTAGTCACTTGTTTGTTTAGAAGTCTGCAAAGAAGGCCAGTTCCTTATCACTGGATTTTACCTCTGTGCTTGTTACTCCCACAGGTGTCTATCTTTTCATAAGGCTTCTCCTGCAACAAGTTCTGATCTGGTGCATAAGCTGTAAGTTGTGGCTGTTGGCTTTGGCATGTTTTGCTCATTGAGATTTCAATGGTAAAAAGGAGACATTAATGACTTTCTTAAAAAAAAAAGCTGAAATATTCAATTTTTAAGATTTAGACATTTTGATGAGTAGCCTTATTTTAAAAAGCCACTAAAATATCTGATTCTAGTCTGCTGTAGCAAGAATGATGGTTCACAGACTGGCTGGCAGCTTGTTGGTTGTGGTATTTCATATTTAGCAAGCTTACACATTTTAAAGGATAATTTTTTTCAAAGTGTTTTGATGTTTGAATAGTAGCACTTTATGTCATGCTTACTACTGACTGAACTATTGGACAAAATAAATTGGGTTTGGAGAGAGATGCTTAATGGGTTTCTGTACAGAGATGATTCGGCTTACACCCTGGTACGAATGCTTTCTGTTGTTCCAGCCACTTCTTGTTGATTGTTCACATGTTTCTGAGGGATTTTCAGAAAATAGATATTAATAAGATAATTCTATCATCTCAATTTTCCTGTCTTAATAAAAATATGAAGCCTACATTTGGGAAAAAAAAAAGGAAAAAAAAGGTGCAAATAGAAACTTACAGGGTACTTGTAAATTTATGTGCTCTCTCTCAGCTAGCTGCAGATTAGCTATGTTTACTGTAAATGTTTCTGCTAAACATTATTTTTAACATTAGATCAATTACTTGGAAATCAGTATTCTTTTTTTTTTTTTTTTTTTACTTAACTTATTTGAATTTTGATAACTAAAGATAATGCACAACAAAGTTTAAGGAAGTTGTCACCCTTTTGCACCTAGGCCAGGGGCCTGAGACATAAGTGAAAGGGTTAAACAGTTAATGTTAAGCTGTTTTGTTCTTTAACTAGAATATATCCACAAGGACTAGACTATAAATGATCCAGTGCAATTATCTCAGTACATTGGGGCACCACAGTAACAACCCATACTAAATAATGTTACAGGAAAATTAAGGTAAGAGAGTAAAGGTTTTATCTTATCCAGTGTATCCAGATTTGTTTTCCATTTGGTTTGCTTCATTTACCAGTGATCCCATTTTAACCAGTCAATTTGGCAGGGCTGTTTGTGTAAGGTTTGGGGTTTTTTTTCTGTAACAGGTGCTATACTATGTGTAAATACAAAGGGAAGAGTATTATTTAGTTCATCATTAACAATCAGATGGTGGCAATATTTTTGCCAGTTACTTCTGGTAATGAATTTGCATTTCCAGCTGTGGATTTCAGTTGTCAAATTTCATCTCAGTTTCATACTGCTGAATGATGGACTGCAAGTGTGGAGTAAATCATCTCAGAGTTGAACAGCTTTTGCATTGTTTAGACTAACTCTTGTGTATCTTTATTAATACTGGAGGGATGCAAAGGCTCTTCCCATTAGTAGACTTCTGCCTATAAATTTGTTTAAAAGCACATGAGGGGGAGGGAAAAAACAAACCAACAACCTAAATGCATCATCTTGGCTAAGCAGCCAGGACGGTTGATGGAAAACGATGGAAACTTGAAATTGGTCAACACTGGACAATGTGAAAACAAATTCAGCTTTTGTTACTGCAGCTACTGTATGCTTTAAAGGGCCTTATGTATTTGTCCTCATTTTGATAAAATTAAAATTCTTGCCATTAAAAGTATACACTAACTTCTACCGAAAACCAGCAGTTCCCAGGATAAATATGCTAATTAACATTTAACAAGTCTTGTTTTAGTCTTAAGTAAAATTTCATTCTATTATGTGAAAAAAATGCTGTTATGCATATTTTGTGGATATATTTAATTTCAGTTGACAAATAGTTGTCTAGGTACAGACTTGAAAATATATATATAGTTTACTTGTGAATCTTAATTGTTTAATTGCAAAATAAAGATGTGCTTTAGTAATTTAAAGTTTAAATTTTTTTTTTGTGATTTTCTTGCTACTATACACACAGTTTTGCTGTGCCATATTTATTTGTGTCTGGTGCCAGATAATGTTCACCTTGTATTTTCCTTCTTGACATTGTATGACATAAATACACCCCTGTGGATTGTGCATTAGAAGAGATTGCAAATTATCAGGAATTAAGTTGCTTGGTTAAAGCATCAGCCCAAGTTTTTGCCTGAAAATATATAAATACTGCAAGATTTGCTCTAATGGAAAAATAACTTTTAAATTACCTTTTATGCAATGAGTGTATTTGAGATAGTGTTCAGTAGAGATGATAATCTGATCAAAAAGCTGAGGGTATGATGAACACTGATGTGAAGAACAAAAACTCCAGATGGAAGCTTGTGATGAAGTATCTGCTGCCACAAAGTGAGGCGATGTTCAAAACGAAAGTGGGTAAAGATAATGAAAGGACTTAGGAGGCAAGACAAAATTCTCAGGAGGGATGAGTGTCTGAGACCCCTGTATATTCTTAATTCCACTGATAAGTACAGGACTTTAAAGTGAGGACAGGGTGTTTGGATTTGAAGTACAAAAATATAAACTAGTGGGAAAGCACTTTAAGGAGAAAAACAGATGCAAGAAGAGGTTTTTCAATAGGAGGAGATTTGTTTAAACTGGAATAGGAAGACTGGATATAAGACAAGTAGCAGATAACACAGCTGAATGTGTACTGTGCATACTGGACTGTATCTGAGTAGCAAAGAGCGAGGAAGGAGGGGACTGTAATTACAGGAAGGGTAGCAAGAGGGTGGTGTGAAGTAGAAATTGCAAAAATGAGCAACTAAGTTTTTGTGTCACTGAAGCTACAGGAAGGACATAATCTTTGTGAATGACTGAGTGGAAAGAAGCTCAGTTTGAGGAATAGTTGAAGATGGTTAGAACATTTAGGGACAACATCCAAGAATCAGTGAATTCCCCACAATTCTTTGTCATACAGGAGAATGTGAACTGCTGTAGACTTAATAGGCAGGAGACTCCCATTTACCTGGCAGATCTCCACTACAAACTAAGCATCTGTGATATGCAAACCATTGGTTAGTTGATCTGAGAATTCATCAGATATCTGCAAACCCTCAAGATAAATTATTTTTCCACGTTAAATATAGTAAAATTTTGTATGGTTTCTTTGGGAACTTTATTGCAAGTTCCCACAGGTATTTCATGACAGGCTACTGAGAGCAAGTATAGTCCCTGCTCCTCTGATAAGAAGTAAATATCTAAATTCGCCCCCGTTTTGTAATTCACCTTTCTGAATAAATAAACAGGCACATGAATGTGAATCTCACCTTTCCTCAAAGCTCGCCCTGCTCCTCCCAGCGGCAGGAGAGTGGTTGTCAACCTGTTACTTCGTCAGCAAATGGTGGGCAATTACCTGCCAGCTTTTTTAATTTTTCCCCCCCATTTCAGTAAATGACATCAAGGGAACTCGATGTATATTCAGGCACTGGAGTTGAGGTATTAATGTGGGTTTCATTATGCCAATTCCACTGCCTGGCAGGGACTGACCGGGTGTCAGCCCGCGATTCAGAGCTGAGCATAAAAAATGTTGTGTTATCTTTAGGCCAAGTATCTGCTCTCCCAGGCTATTAGATAGGCTGGAGTCCCAGTTATCCTGGGATTTTGAGGTGTCTGGAGCTCCTTTACTCCGAGCTTTGTCATTCTTAGCAGGCATTACGCACGAAGAGTTTAATATTCCTTTTCCTCAAATACTGACATGGACACAAATATTTATGTAATACAAAAGCAGAGTCTAGTGCAGCCCTCTGTAATTGCTGCCGAGGAGCGGGGTTTGTGCCCCGGGCTGGGGTGACTCGTGAGAAAAGCGATGGAAGCGCGGGGCACCGGCACAGGCTGGGCGGTTGCATTTAAACTTTAAAGTACAAACTGCATTTTGTAGTCGCTTATTTCAGTGTATATTTATTACACTGATTTAGTGTATTACAGTGTATAATATACACTTATTTCAGTGCATAAATATTAACAGTGTTCGCTTGTAGACGGCTCTGCTTGATTTAATACACTACTACCGCTGCTCTTTCAGGCACTGTTTAAAGATAAGACTTTCTCACAAATTTTATGGTTTAAGCGCGCGTTTACCTAAAGGTTCCAGTTACCGCTGGGCAGCCGAGGGCTGGTCACAGTCCTGGCCAAACCACCGAGGGGAAACTTCCACGACTCATTAGCAAAAACTCCAGAACTCTTGGGAAATAACCTGAAACGCGTCCCGAAGGCTCAGTCCCCAGGGGTGCCCCATCCCCAGGGCCGCCCCGCCGCCCCCGCTCCGCGGCCCCTC
>NW_005054298.1:10672747-10673873 GCF_000277835.1 Geospiza fortis | reverse complement strand
GAGCTGGGAGCGCGGCTCTGAGGCGGGAAGGATCGCTTATCGCTTGTTTTCGATGGGAGAGGTGGAGCTGTGAGCCAGGAAAGGAGCCGGTGGTATGTAGCGCTCAGTTGCCTCCCAGCTGTGCAAGATCACCGTCTCGGAGGAGCGCGCCGTGGCGTTTGTATTATTGGAAGATTGCAGAGAACAGTAGGTGATCTGCACGATCGCTGTTTTTTCCCTTAAGCGTAGTTTCGTGTATTCCCAAGAAGTCACCCATCCGTCTTCAAAGTTCTGAGTTGGGTTTTTTTCAAAAGTCTTTTTCAAAGACTTTCACAGCCAGAGACTGTGGATGTTTAAATAAAAGTGAAAATCTGTTTGATCCTTGAGGTTTCTTTATCAAAGTCTGGGATTTTCTAAGAACTTTATTGCAGTTTTATTTTCTTTTTTTTTTTCCTGATTGGGTTTGAGGTTGGCTTGTTTGGTTGGTTTTTTTGGTTTAGTGGTTTTTCTTCTGTAAAAAACGTAACCCTGTTCATTTTCTCTGTTGGATTGTGTAGCAAAGATGCTGAGCTTTTTCCGCCGCACGCTGGGACGCCGGTCCATGCGAAAGCATGCGGAGAAGGAAAGGCTGCGAGAGGCCCAGAGGGCTGCAACCCACATCCCTGCAGCTGGGGACGCCAAATCCATCATCACCTGCCGAGTGGCGCTGCTGGACGGCACAGATGTCAGCGTGGACTTACCGGTATGAGCGATCCAAGTGTGTTTTTGAAATACACTTGGTTTGTGTCATTCTGATGTGGATTGCTGTTTGCAAGTTAGTAAAGGCATTGGTCTTCGCTGTTGGCAGTTGGCCCTGTGCCTTGATGTCCGCTAAGTTGCTGCTCATAAAAAGGTTCTGAAAGAATAGTTAACTTTGACATTCACTGAAACTTAGAAGTGTTTTGCTGGATGTCATCATGCCTTATCCACTGAACACCTTCTAATGTTTTAATGCAATTGTTGTGCCAGGGCATAACTTAGAGAGAGTAGCCTGTTTGGTGAATTGGGTTTTCTTTTTGGTGAGCTGTCTGTCTTGACAAAGAAGGTGAATCTCTTTGGTGAAACTTGTTTAAGAGGAGGAATGAGTTGAAGTGCCAGAAGGAATTTC
>NW_005054298.1:10671983-10672737 GCF_000277835.1 Geospiza fortis | reverse complement strand
GTCTGGTTTTGTGTCAGAGATGGACACGGTTTTTAACGCTAACTTGAGAGGGGAGGAGAAGAGGAAAAATCTGCTTCCTTCCCCTCCTCAGGGCAGATTATATAGTAGGGATTGTCTCATGGCATGGTGCTTTATTCCGAGTGAGGTGTTAGCCACTGTTTTACATTTCTAAAGCTTCCTTAATATGCACGTGCCTGTTCTGCCTGCCTAATTATATACCTGTTTTTGGCCAACAGGATGAGCAGTAGCACCAGAAGTGATGTGCTCTGTTTTTCCATTACCATGTGTTGTAGTTGTTTGTGACTTGTTTTAGGCTCACAGAGCTGAGCATTAGGAAGTTAGGAAGGTGTGGATCTGCGAGACCTGACTAGTTCCAGAGGATTTTGGCTGCAATCACAGTTGTGCTGGTGTTGGAACTGCTGACTAGAAAGAAAGCCATTTCAAGACTGGCTGTTCCACACAGCTCTTTATTCCCTTTCTTTTTTAATCGTGGAATGTTTAGGTAGTGCAAGGAAGTCAGCTTGATTGAGCAGTGCTGTTGACATAGCAGAAATAACGCTTGTGATATCCTGAACCCCGAATAATCTGGAGTTAGAGAAACCCTTTGACATCTTTATTTGTGAAGTGACTGTACAGATAGGCGTTTATACAGGGTGGTAAAGTCACTTTGTAAATCTCTGAAGCAATGTAATGAATATATCCAGTGCTGCTTAGTGCCTAGGATGTTTGATTTGAGGCCAGGAATGTCCGCAAA
>NW_005054298.1:10641877-10671967 GCF_000277835.1 Geospiza fortis | reverse complement strand
TAGTTAACACTTAAAAAGTACTCAAGTTTAAATTGATGTCTCTGCATAAGCAGAGCAGTAATCTTTGGAGCTGGAGTGGGCTCTGTAGGCAAATTCCTGGTGGCTCCAACAACATTTCTGAGGCTTTGAGAAGCATAAATTGAACCTGAAGAGGTGTCGTGACCTGCCACCTGGCCTATAAATCTCAGACCAGGGTGCAGTAGTAACTATTTACTTCTCCAATAAACTCTTTTCACTCCAGATTTTTTTCTTTGAAAGCCAATATAGATCCTTGACTGTGAACATCTGAGTTATGAGTAACAGTAACCAAATTGACATAGCCAGATGTGGTAATTAGAGTGCATCGTCAGTGGCTGACATGTACCAGTTTCTTCAGTGATTAAAGTACAATAAATTAAAAGTAAATTAAATGTTTCATTTCAGACTTCCTAGAGTGTTTATTCTTGTTTCTCCATTTGCATCATTCATATTTTGAGGTTGACTCTTGGAAAGAAAAAAGGATAGGGAAGACAGGGGATGAAGTGGAGGAGGGTACAAAATCCTGGCAAAGCAACATCACTTTCTAAAATGTAAAGCTTAAATTAAAAATACATGTGTATATTTTTTTTCTTTTATGAAACCTTTCTTTGAGAATCTTTTTGCTCTTTGAGTTAAGATCTTTTCCAAGACTGGTACTGTTACTTTGTTGGCAGTAAATTTGCTTTAAAATGAACTGTTTCTCTCAAAGAGGTGCCCCCTGCTCTGCCAGTTCATTTGTGCACAGTCGCGCTGTCCACCTAAGCACTGTGAAAATCTTTTATTAAAAAAATAAATAACCAAGCTTTTCTTAAGAATGAATCATTTAGCAAACAGGTTAGTTCACAGCCAGAGAAAGGGTTGTCTAGGCAAGAATGAATGCCATACCTTTTAAATCCATGGCTACACAAATACTTTACGGTGGCATAAGCTGTTGCTGCCACAGGAAGAAAAGATGTTGCTTTCGTTATTGCGTTTGTCCTTGTTTTCTCATACCCCTTGGCAGAAGAAACAGTATTTTAGCAGCCAGGCAGTAAGCTAAGTCAAGAAAATGCTGTGGCTGAAAATAATCAGTATAATTTTGTTATGTAGTTTCCAGCTGGAGCGATTCTCCAATCTGGTTCCCCATGTGCCTCCCCAAATGTGGTGAAGAAGCATTTAGAGGTGATACCAGGCTTAGGTTTGCTCAAAAAGCTGTTAAGCTCTATCCTTACAGTAAATTTTTTACTGAGAAGAGTATTCTGCATTTACAGTCATTTATATAATTGAACCTGAGATAGCTGAATTTCTCCTTAATGAAAAAAAGGAAAGGCGCAAACAACAGCAAGAAGCAGCCACAAGGGACGTTGCCATGTAAGCCAAACACATTTGAGTGTCATTAAGTAGCAAAGACTGATATTTTATCAATACTTACAATGAGACGGAAGGGATGGGTTGTAAATGATGGAGCTGAGATTTAACTTACTAGACACAGAGCCAGGATTTGAGCAGTAACTCTGCTTTTTGTCCACTGATCTTATCTTTGGTGTCTGTCAAGCCACTTAATCTTTCTGCTTTTCCATGTCTTCTGTTGTTTTTAATTAGAAAAATGCCTGACTTGAACTTTTCACCAAAGCTGCAGTCACACACAG
The DNA here is from genome assembly GCF_000277835.1 of Geospiza fortis. NCBI lineage: Eukaryota > Metazoa > Chordata > Aves > Passeriformes > Thraupidae > Geospiza > Geospiza fortis. The sequence goes on along the minus strand of NW_005054298.1, from coordinate 10,670,321 downwards.
TACATAGACTGGATTCTTTGCAAGAATCTACTCCTTTTGTAGCTATGTCAATGACTGAAGAATGTCAGTGTCATGTATACTATTTACTGACACCTTGGTATGTTCAAAATGGGAGGCATGAACTTAATGCGAGTTATCAGTGGTTTTTTGGGGCAGATTGAATGATGTCAGATTTTTTCCCACACCTTCATATCAGATTTAAAGTTGCTTTTTGACCTGGTAGTTCTTCTCTTACCACTCTTTTGAAGCTTTGCATTCAGCCATTTTTACAGATTTATGTGCCTAGTGAAACACTAAGAAGCTTGTTACTTTGTTAATCTTAAAAAAGTTTTTATAAAGTAGATGTTGTCTGTAAATGCTGCTGTGGATGTTGTTCATTATACATTCTGCTTTTCTGTTAACTTGAGTTAAGCTTGGACAAATGTCAGGTTGTGCTTTTTCTTCCCATTGTTTAAGATCCGTGGGTGGAATGTTTACTGACTAGTATGAGTGGTGAGAGGACAAGAACTCTGTTTTGCTGACATCCCTTATCTTACTTTTCATCCTGTTCCCATGCAAAACTAAACTACATCTTCCCCCATTGCGCCTCTGGAATTCCCAAGGCTCAAAAGCCATGAACAGCCCTGGTTTATTACCTGAGGATTCCATCAGCTCAGTCATACCACTCTGGTCTGTCAAGGGAGCCCCTCAACAGCTGGAATACCAGCTCTCTTGGTGCTCAGGGTTTGTGAGGAAAGACAAGTTGGTGAGAGGGAACTTGAAAGTACAAAAAGTTTTCATCTGGGGTCACTAACAACTTATGAAATCATTAGGAACAAAACTGTCAAGAGTTTGAAATGAGAGAGCTCCAGAGGATTTTAAAATCAAAATATTTTAAAATTATGTTCTCATTTACTCAATTTTATGCTATCCATAGTACTAATTGGGGGAGGGAAAAGATAACGTAGATAGGGGGAGAAATGTTAATATAAATAATGTAAATATGGACACTTGAACTATGAAATTTTTGGATTGCTTTTTATGGGGGTGCAAGGTCAGCCTTACAAGAGAGGCAGATACTAAGTGTAGGGTCTTATGGAAGCAGAAGTGTACTTTGTGGAAGCCAGCAGTGTTTCAGTAAAAAAACCTGACCCTGCCTAACCCACAATTTACATAATCTTCTCATGGATAATGGAGTTAATTGTATTCCAGTTTCTGTACGTGCAAAGTTTTAGGTAAATGCTTCCTGGTGGTATAAGATGAAAGACAGAAATTATGAGAATGGATGCTCTCTCTGAGTAGTTTTTTATCTTGGAATATTCCTTACTTACACATGCATGAAATTTGATACGGAGGTTGCAAAATGAGATGGTTTTGTCCTTATTATAATGAAGTATCATTAGAACAAGGTCTTGTATAAACCAGTCCGGTGGTTGTGTGTAATAGTGGAATTGAACTAAGCTGTTTAGACTTTTGGAATATAGAACAAGATGAAAAGAGGACTGTATCTGTGGTGACTATTTTAAATAAAAATAAAGAAATCTATCTGGAATGTGAAAATCATTAACGAGTGCCAGTGGCTTTTTGTTTGGAGAGAGATGATTTGTGTTGATCTGACTGCAAGATCAAAGATGCATTGTGATAGTTGATTTTACTCAATAATCCACTCTGGTTTATTAAAAACTTGTGGAATATTTATGGCCATTTGCTGAATATTTGTGGATGTAAACATGAAATACAAAATGCTGTTCCTGGCATGGATGCTGATTAAGAAAATCTAATACTGCTAAAAATGCTGGAAAATCAATCATCAAATAAAATGAGTACTCTGAGTGTTCAAGGCTGACCTCTAAAGTTTCAAAATAAGCTTAGCTGACAGAAGTAGTAGTAACATAAACATTTGAACGTGCCCCTTTTTGTGTGTGCTAAGGCTATAAAGTTTTGGATTAAAATTTTATTTCCCTGTGTGATCTTCTGTCTGAAAGCATTGACATGCTTTTGACTGTTTGCTTAAACTTCTGAAAGAGCTTTAGGGGACTGAAAGTGGACAAAATCATTCATGAGCTGCAGCAGAGGTGCTGCTGTCTGTGCAGTGGGAGGGGGTCAGTGGCAGTGCAGGGTGAGCCGGTGCTTCCTGGGGTGCCAGACTGAAATACGTGCTGAGATGGAACCCTGGCCAGGGGATGCTGAGTGCCTGTGCCCTGTGAGCAGCACAGGCTGCCTGCACCGCGTCCTGCTCGCAGCCCAGCCGCTTCGGGGCCATGGCAGGCAGGCATTTCAGTCTCTGTGCAATGCTCCATGCCCTGGCACTGTTGGAAAGGAGGGAGGAAGGGAGCAGCTGGCAGCAATCTGTGCTGCTTGAAGAGAAAATTGTTTGGCCTGCAGTGTGCTGCCAGAGTGTTTCTGGGGCTTGTGCTGCAGGCTGGTTTAGTTGCCTGAAAGTTTCACGTTCTTAACTCACAGCGAATTTTATCCGGAGTCCTGCTTTCCTTCTGAGCACAGAGCTCAAAGGCTTGGGACTCTCTGGTGCTCTTAATCAGAGTGCTCATGAGAAACCTGCAGGTGGAACACCAAATAAAACTGAAATGTTTGAACATATAATAGGGGGAGGCATGTAATCTGTAAACCTTAATACTGAAGAAGCAATGTGGATATATTCTGTATTAGAAAGAATTAAAAAATTGATTAAATCAAATTGGTAGTTAGAACATAAAAATTTTCAGGAAGTTGAAACAGAGACTTCCATAAAACAAACTGTCAGACATGAATGTTTTGAGTCTTTGTCTTATGTAATAGGGTCAGTAAGCCTGAGCACAGTACATTAAAATCCTCCTACAATGCACTCTAATGAATGTACAATTAGGATGGGTGTTGAAAAAAATTTCTTTGCTATGAAGATGGGAAATGCCTTCTTTCTCCAGAGAATAAAATAACAAAATATTTAATCCCAAATGCTTACCTCCCTGTACTTGTGAGACACTGAGTAAATACAAGAATTGATAAGCTGTCTCTGGAGGTAGAAATTCTCTCCAGCCTTCCAGCCTGCAGGGTTTTATATTCACTTGTCAAAAACTGAGGAAACCAGAGAAAGAAGCACTAGAAGAACTAGTGTTTTGCTGCCAGTGACATCTTTAGATGAATGAGAAAGTTGACTGGAGAGTTTGGAAAAGTTATTTGTAGGAGTGGTGCTTGGTGGTTGAGGAGAGGAGCAGCTCCATTTGTAGGTCAGAACTTAAAGCCATAAGAAGATCAGGGTGATACAAATAATGTGTACTTCTAACGCTGCCTTTGTAATGATAAGGGGTTTTAACACTCCAATTCTGCAGCAAACTTTAATGGTGTTAACTGTAGATACCTTTTGCATGATATTGATATGAAATCATCTTCCTTTAAAGCTCACTGTTGAAGCTTAGGTATTTGAAACCTGTGGTTTCAGAGAAGAGGATTTACTTCATTTAAAAAATGGGCAGGCTTATCTGCTGCTTCTGTGCTGCTGTGGTCTGCAAACATGCATAGGTGACATCCTAGCAACTGGGTAGCTGTAAATCCTGAATAGGGACCCATACCTTCTGTGTGTGTGTAAATGGTGTATTTCTAAGGAAGCTCGTATGCATATGAATGGTAACCCTCCTGATAAGTTGACAAAAACCAAGGAAAGTTTTTGCCACTTGGTAGCTATTGAAGACAATAGCTACTGTTAGTTATTGTTAATAAAAATATTAACGTGATCTTCTGAAGAAATCTAAACAAAAAGTACAGCTGCAAAGATGCAAAGAATAGTATGTTACATGACGGTAATGCTTATTCATCTATTTTTTTCAAAGTTCATCTTGTATAAGGCCCTCAATTTCTTCACAAAGAAATAAACAAATACTTTCTTATAAGTATTTTAATTAGTAGATTTATTAGGTGGGTATTTTGATCTTGGGGTTTTTTTGCAAGTTCTGGAAAAAAAATACTTTGCTGTGATGTTAAAAACTTGAAGTGAGCCATTCAGCTGGTGCCCACCAGCCCAAGCTCCTCTGCAGTTACTGTGAGCTTGTGTTGCTCCTGCAGCGCTGCTGTACTGGCTGCTCTAGTACTGAAGGGGGCTTTGACCTTTGATCAGGCCGGTTTGGAGCACCTGGCTGGCTTCTCCTCATGGATGCGTGTCCATGAAATAGGAGACCATGAGAAGAGGGTATAAATGCTGCCTTTCAGGTTTTAGGCAGTGGCTGAGATGCCTGAGCCGAGGAGAATGTGCCGGGATCGCCTTACCCTGGCTGTGAAGGCAGTGAGGGGACAAACCAGCGCGCCGAGGTGAACACCCAGCCGTGTTGCTGAGCTACCGGGCTGAGCCCAGCCTGTGTAACACCCACTCAGCCAGCAATTGCAGTTATTAAGAGCAGCAGGAGATGTCATTAGTTGGGAGCATCCCTTTCATTGGGAAAACGGGGGGAGGGGGCGGGGGCCGTGTGATTCATTCCCAAGTGATCAGAAGATGCTTTTATCCAGTGTGGCAAAACCAGGAGAGGTCCTGCCCTATGTATATGGTGTATTTTGTTTACATTTTCCTGTTGTTCATTCTCCTGCTGTGAGATGTTTGCTGTTGCTTCCTAGAGAGAATGGCAAACTCTGTAAATCAAATAGTCAGGTTATACTGAATTGCAAATCCATGAGAAGTTTAATTTGTGCCCTGAAGGGAGGACCAGCTACTGGCTGGACTGCTTGTGAGTGGAGTTGTTAATAGTTCATCAGTAACCATTAAATAGTTTGAAAATATTTGTCCTTTGAGTGTAACCTGAGCTCTGCTGTAAGGGAAAGAAAGGAGAGGGGGGGAAAAAAGCAGAGGACAGCAACAGGATAAAAATGTCACTTTCACAGAATCACAGAATATTCTGAATTGGAAGGAACCCACGAGGATCATCAAGTCTAACTCTTAATGGCCCATACGGCGTTTGAACCCGCAACCTTGATGTTATTAGCACCAATGTTGCCGTAAGAAAGGGCAATTTTTTACAAGAAATGTAATAAAAGTGTATCTTTGCTCTTTGAAAACTCTTGAGATCTCAGTTTTATTGAGTACAAAGAAATTAATTTTGATTCATGAAAGTTGACTGGTTACAAAGCATTAGTATTTTTGGTTGCTATTTGTTTAAGGAGGAAGGACTTAAGTAAAGTAAAGCATATGTGACACTTCTGCTGACTTGCACCAAATACAGCTGCTGATGATTTAAGTCATATGCAAAGTAGTACATAATTAATTCCATGTTGACAGCCCTGGTGATTTAAGTCAGAGAACAACCAGAAGTCCTGCAGATCTTTCCACAGCTGCTCCACTGCTTCTTCAGGGGCTTTATCCCACATTAGTCTTTTGGAGTCCAGTTAATCTTCGAGTCCTCTGCTGAGATTTCTGAAATGCCAAACACATTCTGAAACTAATCTGACACTGCAGAAATTGAATTTTCGCTCGTGGGTAGTCTGAAGTAGTATGTGTAGTATTCCAGGCTGGAGTCAAGTGCTTCTGTCACCAGCAGGGAATTTGTCCGAGATAACTGGTTAATTGCACTTTTTAGAGATGATCTACAAAGGAATTGAGAAGGATCTCAAATGTTTTGCTCAATAAGGGAAGATTTTCCACTAGTTTTAGACAAGCTACTGAAAGCTTCATGCAACATAGAGTCTTTCTAGTTTTTCTAGTTTTGCTGTTGCAGGTGCTGAATTGATTGCACTTGTATTATTATATTAATGTTTAAGTGGAAGATATCCTGTGTTGAGAAAAAATATCAACAGTTCAACACCTTGGTCTTTCGAGACTGGGCCTACAGACTCTATTAATGAAAGAAAGGTACGGGTTTGTATGTGTAGATGGTTTTCCTTAAGGTTTCTGTTTGAGTTGGTGTTTAATAAATCTGTTACTGCCTGAGAAATTATTTTTTCCACAAAAACCAACAGAAAATACTTTGAATGAATTTGATAGGTTGACATTTAGTATTTGTATTATACAATGTTTTGTAGATGCTGTGTGTTTGTGAAGTTGCCTGCTGGCCCAAATGCCTTCCATTCCTGCTATTCTTCACAGTATCTGGAAAGAAATAACTGTGTGAGAATTTGCTTAGACAGCCTCTGTTTACAGACTTTTTTTAGGATTTTGCTTTGAGCTGTGATATGTTGTGTTGGATTTAACTGATCAAGTAAACCAATGATGGTGATTGCAAAGTTGAATATAAAATATTTGAAGATCAGGGTAGAGGAAGGTGACAAGAATTACAGCATGCAACTTTACTTCCTTAGGTATTACTGATTAAACCAGATTATTTCTGAGAACAAAAATTTGTCTGGCTCGGAATTTTGAGAGCTGTACTAAATTTGCTAATTACTAACTTACTAAATATGTGCTTAGAAAGTTATCCCATTTCTCTTGTTGTGAATGTATGAATATTGAGGTAAAATATTGCAAGATGGTGGTTTTACAGAAATAGAGAAACCCTTCAGCTGCTGGCAGAGTAAGCATAAATAATGTCTGCGTTTCATTGCATTTAATTTTTTTTACACTATGACCTTTGATCTAATAATTTATTAATGTATTTTATTACATTTAAGCATCTTAGGTATAATAACTCTTAAACTATTATTTCCATTTATTGTTATAAAGGAGCTCACAGCATGAAGAATATATATTGTGTAGAAACTTCTCAGTGCTATTTATGTGCCTTCTCTTTAAAAGCAGCTGTTTAATTTTTTAGATCATCACTGTAAAAATGATGTTTCCTTGGGGCTAGAGCTGTTTTTTTAATAAATTATGTATGAGCATATGAGCTGGCTTTTTGCACCTGGAAGTTAGTTTTATGAACTGAGTTTTGTAAATGCAATATCTAAGTGCTGTTTATTCAAGTTGCTTGAATACTAGGACTGTTTCCTAGTAGTTGTTAAAAGCACTTGCTAATGGAATGCTATCTCCTAATTCAATAGGTTTTGCTACCTGCTTCTAAACGGGTGAAACACCTAGATACCAAACAGTAGTAAATTCATAAGCAATTAGCTTGGCTCCTGAAGTTTTCCAGTACATTGGTTATTGCAATTGTACTGGCTGTGTTTCCAGTTCTATTGAATGTCAGTGAGTAAGGAAATACTAAAAGGAAAGATGATAAAATGACATTTTAACACTCTGTTGGCAAGTCAGTGTTGACATTTTCCAAGAAAGGAGATTATGCAAGTTCTTTATGGATATTCTGTGTTTCTTGTGGGGTGTGCATTTGCCTTTCAGAAAAGAAGCCATCAGAAAATACAAGGGAGTGAAAAAAGGTGTCCACATTATATTTTCAGAAACTAAATTTTTGGAATTAGAATATAATGTGTGCAGAGAAAAAGGTAGATGCTACAATAAATCTACCTGCCGTGTACTAAGTCCTGTTATCTTTTCAGAAAAAAGCCAAAGGCCAGCTCCTGTTTGAGCAAATCATGTATCATCTGGACCTTATCGAAAGCGACTACTTTGGATTAAGGTTCATGGATTCAGCACAAGTGGCAGTAAGTAGTTCTGCTCCTTTTTAAGCAACAGTGTAAAAGTTGAATCCTAATACTGACAAAAATGCTATAAGAAAGCTGCCTTTTGTGAATTAAGTTTTGTGCAGAAGCTCTGTAGTGTGTGATTTTCCATGTCCCCAAGCTTAATTCTTCCTCCAGCACTCTAACATATGACCATGCCTGTTGTCTCTTCCTTTCTTGTTTCCACTTGTTCCTGTCACACTCTGTTGTCACTAGGCAGGCTGGTCCAGTCAGACCCCAGAGCCTGGTGTGTGGTGCAGAAACTCTTGGTGCTGATGATACAGAGAGGATGGAGCAAAATCAGATTGTGTGTTTGGCCCTTTTGTTATGTGCTGTACAGAGAGGAGAAGGTTTTCCTTTGCAAATGCTGTCAGCTTTCTTGTCAGCAAGTCACCTTGTCCATATCTGCTTGCAGGAGGGGTATACCTTTGATTTGTTCAAATCAGTTGTGACTCAGACCTGCAACTATAAGTTTTTAGGAAGCTACAGGTGTGTTTGTATGTATCAGTTTGAGTTGAGGGTTCTTCCAGGCCCAAGTTGGTGTTTTATTGTGTGTTTCTAAAAATGTAACAGGTTTTGAAGTCAGAAGCAGAGCATTGTCAGTAGTAACCACAGTTCTTTCACTTCTGGGCCATGCACTTTTATATAGATACTTCTTATAGTCAAATATTTAATCATGCCACCTAGGGTAGCTGCAAGTTAAGTGAGCCTTTAGGCAAGGAGTGTTTTTTACTTTGTCCTGCATCCCTGCAACTTAAACTTGTATTCACTTAGCCCAACATCCCCAGGTAGAATGAGATTGGTGTTTTCCTGCTGCATATGTCAGTCTTATTTGTTAGATGTATAACCTAATTGGTTTTGTGTTTCAAGGCCACTTCAGAATTATTTCATGCTTAGGACGGCAGAGGGGAAGCACAGACAGTTGAGCTAAATATCTGAATTGTTCAAGGTCAGCATACAGAAATGGAGGCAGTGATGTATATTCCTTTATTTCTGTGAAGATCCATGTCCATAACAGTTTGAAGGTAATCTCTTAGTTGTTGCAGCTTTGTACAAAGGCAAAAAAAAAAATCCACAGACTTGAACCTTTGAAAGAAGCTAACAGCTTTGGATGCAGTGCTCCACCCCAAAGCACTTGTAGCCTGATGGCTTCTTTCCAAAATTATTGTGATCAAATTTTATGCTTAGCATGTAATTGTAAAGATTGTGCTCCTCAGAGAAAATTGTTGGTGTTCTGCATCTGAAGCAAACTTCAAGGCCCCTGGGATTAGCTGCTGGTGGTCTGTAGTTCCCAGTAGTGAAAGTCATCTTAAACCCCTTGCAGAACAGAAACATTTAACACTAAAGAGAAAAAGACCATTACACTAACAGATGGATGGCATTCAGAACCACGCATACAACAGAAATGAGAAAATAGCCTATTGCATACCATTTTATATGTCTCAAAATCATGTTAGCTGTGCTCAGCGTGTGCGTTCCAAGATGCTGAGTATGGATAGTGAAATACTCTGTTGCATTTATCTTTTTGTTTCTAAAAAGCTGTAGTCTGTATGGTTAAGGTATCCTAACTCAGTTTCTGCTGTGGCTTCTGATGTATTTCCCTGTCTCCAGGATCTCATAAGAGATCACAGTGGGTTAATTTTAACTGCTAGAATTATCTATATGATAATTTTTTTCTCTCCCTGATCTGCTAGCAAATAAACCTATTTCATCTTGAAATGTGTTAATAAGAAGTAATCTTTTCTGCCACAGCAGTGGCTCATGCCTTGCTTTTGTCTAGCAAATTATTACTGCCAGTCCAGAGAGCACGTGATTGAATATTTGATACTGCACAATCTGCCAGGTACAGGGGATTTCAAACTCTGTTTGCTTCCTTTTTTTAACTATGTGTGACTGAAAAGCAGCAGAGTAGAGATAACAATCTGTTTAAACTGGACCTTAATGATGAGCTGTGTATAATGAAGCAGAAAAGATTGAATTTTGCCAGAAGAGCTGAATGCAACAGCCAAAGATAATTAATTGCTTTAAGAAATGAAGAACTGTTGCAATAGCAGCCGTTCCTGCAAAAGGAGCTGGCAAGTTTTAGCAGAAACCCAATCTGCAGCTGGAAACAAAGAACAGAGACTAATCAAGTGACTTGTCCAAGATTATTCAGGAGACCTGTTAAATAGTGTAAGAATCCAGTCCCTTACTGTAGACAGAATTGTCCACTGGCTCTGAAGAATATAATCTTTCTGCTACCCAATTTAAATCTAAGAATATCACCATACTTGCTAGCTACTTTTATTGATACAAACTAGCAACACATAGTTATACAAAAGTTTTAGAAATCCCGCACTTGTTTTAAGTACAAATAAGTTTTCAGTAGATCTATTGTGAACAACTGAAGGATTGCTTTTTTTTTATTCTTTTCTGCTGCTGACATGATCGCTAGTTGGGTGTTAAAGATTTGCTAGGGAGTGGGGGAAACCCAGATAATGGAAACTACCTGACATTTTGGATTTTAGTATTCAAATAATAGCTTCTTTAAAAATGTTCTTGAAACCATTAGTGAAGTGAAGGAATTGTTGTTTCCATGTGATTTCTGTGTTCACTCTAGTCTGCTGTTCAGGAAGAGATCAGTTTTAGCCTCAACATCTTGTCTAACAAACCTATTTGCCCAAACTTCTTGAAATGTTGCTGTGTGAGGATTTGAGGGGGTTTTGTATGTGTTTTGTTTTTAATTTCTGCAGCAGCAAACTATTTTAATAAGGACTTCCAGTACTCTGCGCAGTCTGTTGTTTGTAATGCCTTCTGTTTAGCAAACTTTATCTCTGATTTTCAGCAATACACTGTGCTGTGCAAACCCTCATCAAAAGTAAACTTCTTTTCCAGGTCCACTTGAATTCCATTATAATCAGTTGGAATAAATCTCAAGTTTCTTGACGTCTGTGTCTGTCCATTCATGTGTTGGTTTTGGGGCTGGTTTTTTTGTTTCATTCCCACCCCCACTTAAAAGCAGTTCTGTTTCCCTTCTCCCTTGCACACCATCACCATTGAGCAGAGCTCCTGTGGGCAGCAGCAGTCAGAGCCCAGCAGAGTGAAATGCTATCGTTGCCTGTCGTGGGCCTGCCTCTCTGTTGCCTTCCTATGGAATGTGGAGGAGATGAGAGAAAACAGGAGGGAGATGAAACAGGGGGCACAGCCAGCCCTGGAGCCTAGACAGGGCTCTCCTTGCCATTTCAGTATCCAAATCACCTGCAAGCCTCCAGCTGTGTAGCTTAAATATTTTTTTGGTGGAGGAAGGAGTGAGTAAACTCTTACAGCAAGTGAGTTTATGGAATAGGAAAAAAGATTATATGATTTCCTTGTAGAAAAAAAATTACTTAACTCCCATTTCACTGGTAGCGTAAGCAAAATTTATGTAAATATTTGCTTCATTCCTCCTTAAGCTTCCTGCTTTATTTTAAAAATGTATTAGATACATTTCAGATAGCTCTCTGTAACTGCTTAGTTTGAATAGGCAATGAGAGCATTCTCAGCTGTGTGCACAGCAGCAGCAGATGGTTTAAGCATTCTCATCTGCAGCTAATACAGCAATCAGTCACAGCCCGGCTGTGTTGCAGGCTGACTTCAGCTCTCTGCAGAAGGCAGGGCTGTTCTGGAGGCAGGAATGTGTTTACACTTGGCAGTGCAACCTGAAAATACTGGTTCTTTTTCATACTCTTCTTGCTTTTCTGTCCTCCCTGGAGCTCCCTGTGAACTTCATGTCACACAGTTTAACAAAAGGAGTCTAAGTATATAAGTCATCTGTATTAGTTGCAAGGTGACATTTGGGATGGATCTGATGAGGTGTTGTTCCCTGGGCATGGTGAGCCATGCAGGACATGGTGTGTAAGGTAGTTGGCTCTGGCTGTTGAGTCAGTGCAATTATGCTGGTCAGGGTGCTGTGTTTCCTGTTTAGGTGAGTCACCTCCTTTGGAGGAGGGAGCTGTTGGCCCTGCACAGCACTAGGAAGGAGATCTGTCCCACTAGATGTTTCCAGCTTTAACTTCTGCTATAAACTCTTCAGCAGTGCGATTATGTGCAATTATTTTGGGGAGCATAGTGTACATGTGTAGGTATTTCGATCTGCCAAGTATAGCTTTTTCACATGCTGTTGTACACAGTGTAAGTCAAGCCATTATTTTGGCTTCTTGTCCAGTATATAGCTTATAATTAGCATTAGTAGGTGAGGCAGTAACTTGTCCTCCCATGTGACAGTTGCTGAAATGTCATCCGTGAATAGATTTTTGAGAATTAGGTAGAGCCGACTCTGATGTTGGGACACAGACAGCTCTGCTGTTACTGCACTTGAGTCATCAAAAGAAAATGCTTGAAAGCCAACAATATTTATTTTGTCTCTCCCCTTCCTGCCCCAAGTAAACATCACACACAGCTGAGTGCCAGAGTCTTCAGCTATGATTTATGCTTCTCTGGCTGATTGTCACTAGCTGACCTCCTAATGTGTGAATTAAGTGTTTGTCTGGACAGGATGAAAATCCAGTGAAGTGGTTTGCTAGTATGTTTATTTTTCTTTTAAGTAGACAGTGCTGTCTTGAAGATTTGGTTTAAATAAGGTACTACAGGATGTTTCTGTTGTTCAAAACTGACATTTTGCATTACAAACTTTGAGCAAAATGATCTTCAGCAAGCACAGAAAGCTATGAATTGTGAAACATTTGAATTAGATTGTTTTAACAAACTACTTATTATTCCAAGATGGTTTTCACTGACACTTCCTTTTTTGTTCTTTATGGGAGATTTCTTTATTGATAATTCAGTGAAATTAATTTATTTTTCAGCATTGGCTGGACAACACCAAAAGCATTAAAAAGCAAGTTAAAAGTAAGTGTCCTTTCCATTTTCTCTCGGTACATTGTATTTAACATCCGGAAAGCGCAGTCAGTTGAAATGGGTGGTGGGGGCAGTGTCCTGTGAGGGGGCAAGGGTGGCGAGTGACAAAAGCCCAGCATGGTGCTACTGATTGTTTAATGGCATCTTCCCTCTGTAGCTCATACTACTTTATTCTGATGTTCTTAATTAAAGATGCTATGGACTCATTAATTATAATTGAAGTGGAGTCAATGCAGCTGAGGATGTTCTAGTGTTTTGGAGCATTATCCTGGCTATAGGAAAACTTGTCTTGGAACCTCATGCATGGGGCAGTCCTGCGTACTTGAATCTGTGTCCAGTCCATCAAGTCCTCACCTGCTGCGCAAGGCTTCAGTGTGGCCTGGCTGTGGCAGTGATGTGTACTTGGGGAAGATGTTGTTTAGCAGCTTCCTTGCTCTGCACTGTGGGAAGTCTTCAGGGATTTGTGGTGTTGTTTTAATGCAAGAGAGGTTTTGGAAGCAGTGAGAGAGAGAAAATTCCTCCTGTCAAATGCAAGAATCAGCGGAGCGATGCGCGTTTTTGAAGAGCTATTAATCCACCCTTTTGCTGAATTAACTCTTTAGTTTCCAGAAGAGATGTTTCTTCCCTAGAAGGGTCTCTTAAATTCCCACAAAGTATGTCTATAAACTTCTGTGGAATAGAAGGGCCTGAGTTGTCAGCAGTGAGTATTTCCCAGAGCCCTGGGAAGGTGTTGCAGAGACCAACAGCATGCCTGAAGGTTTAGTCAACTGTAGAGCCAAGATGCTTAGCTTTTGTGGTGATGGATAGAGCCCTTAAATATAGGGATTAACCTGGATTCACGTGCTCTTGGCAGGAAGAATCACATTAATGTGATATGATCATTGGCTTGTCTTGTAACACATAAAACTGTTTTGTGTGCATATTTAAGTGTCCTTTCACCCTGATGTTCCTCATGGGTTTCCCTGGCATAAAGCAATTCCTGCCTTAAGACCTTGTGTAGAACATAGCCAACCAATTTCAGTCAAGTTTTGTGATGTGATTCTGTGTAATAAATAAATAACCTGTCTCATCCTGTAACTGTTACTGCTGTCTTGCATGAATTCTGCTTTGCAGTTGGCCCCCCATATTGTCTGCATTTTCGTGTAAAGTTTTACTCATCAGAGCCCAACAATCTACGTGAAGAGCTAACAAGGTAAGAGGGATTTTGTGTGTGAGAGGGGGACCCAAATAAGGCCAGGGAAATGTTTTCCATAGCATTTATTTAAACAATTTGGAAAATTCTTTAGAACTACTTGCTTACTTGGCTTTTTGTAAATATAGTTTTCTTTTTGTAAAGTGGTTCTTTTGTGTGTGGAGATAAATGTGCTGTGACACAGAGAGATCTCAATATTTATATATGACTTAATGCACCATTTTTCATTAGGCAGTTTTGGCAACTGATCTGAGTAGCTTATACACGATGGACAGAGGTTTTCACTGAAGAGAACGGGACATCATTCCTCTGTCTTTTTTTTTTTCTTAAGCTGTTAGTTTCAAATGCATGCAGTCATCCTGTCTCCAGGCAGAAAAGCATTGAATTGCAAGTTAGAGGTTCTCTTTGAAAAAAGGAATTTCAGTTAGCAATTCATTGCATGTGTGGTCCTCAAAGAGCTTATGGAAAGTAGTATTTTACTGCCATGCTGAGCTGAGTTAACACCACTATAGGTGTAGGTTTGTAGTATCAGGTGAGCAGCAGTTCCTCTTGATTAAAGCATTTCACAAATCCATTCATAGAACTGCATTTCTGAATGGGCTGAGACAAGGAGGGGAGCTTTGAAAAAGAGCCCAACCTACCACCTGTCAGGAGTACAAATCTGTTGTAAGAGACAGCGCTTCCTTGCGTTGTTACCACTGCTGCTCATCCCTTTTGGAGAGTAAACAAAGTTGTGTTTTCATGATAGCTGTAGACATTTCATACCTCAGCCATTTGTAAGGGTGTGAAGTGTATTTGTTTGTTGTTCAGGTTTATGTCTGTGTGGATCTTCAATCTGCACTTTAGCCAAATCCCTTGGAGTGCTACCAGGAAGATTATAGTAGCATTACCCCTTCCAGCCATATGTACCCTGTGCAGCTTCATGTTCACATGTGGTAACATAATGTGGTAACTGCTGCTTCTTAATGCTTTCCTGCTGTCCTGGGAAGAATGTTTTACCTCCCCATACATGTTCCTGAATAATCATTTAACTGTCTTTAAAACCAGCAACTGCAGACAAAATTCAGACCTGTATCTGTATCTACTACTATGGAACGTTTTCATCCAGCTTGACTTGAGTTCTGCCAGTCAGACCTTGCTGTGCAAGTTTTAGCTGGGCAGACCTGAAACCTGAGGGCTTTTAAACACTGTCTGCCTGCCTAGCTAATCCCCCAGAGCAGGACAGCAGCAAGTTGTCCTTCTGTCTTGACACAGTGTGACACCTTGAAATAGCAGAAGCAGTGGGAAGCAGAGCTGTGCTGTGGGTTATAGGTGACACTGGCAGGGGCTTTCCCAGGGTTCTGCCTTTAAACAACAGGACACTCAGCTGGAGCTTCTCAGCTTCCACAGGTGCAGCTTGCTCATGTTCTCAGCCAGTGGTCATGGAGCACAGCATGGGAAGTGCCTGAATTGTGTGGAAGTGTTATGTGGCTGATAAGCACAGACGGGTCACACCCACTACACACTGGAGGCCTGTGTTCATTTTCATATCTGGGGTCAGTATCAACCAAATTTATTCCCCATGCAGAGGCTAGTGTTCAAAAGGTTTTGGTTAATTAATGGTTTGGCAACGTATTTGTGGACTTCTGTGGTACCTGTAGGAAAAACACCTGCACCTCTTTTGTGTCTGTGTATGAAAGAATGAGGAGACACGGGCACATGTTGAAGCAGAAGTTGTGTGTAAGGTTTCTGGGAGTCTGTGCTGGAATTCAGACTGGATACCATGGTGGATGCCAGTGTTTTATACTTGATGAGAGCTCTTCTCTTGTTAAAGGAAAGCTGTGTACCATAATGGAGCAAAGGGCTGCTCTTCAGAGGTATTGGAACAGAATAATTGGTATTGCACACCAAAGGGATTCATAGTCAATATTTGCCCCACTTCTAAGCAAAAAGAGTAGAGGATATGCAAGGCAGTGTAGGAAAGCTGGCTCTGAAGGGTAAACAAGTTGAAAAGGCTGCAGCCTGCTATTTATTTTTAGTCACTTTGCAGTCAGCATTCCAGGTTAGATTTTAACTAAGCAATCCATAGTAGAAACATTTGTTTTTTTCAAGACTTAAAAATAACCATTCTTTTTTGAGGTTGGTATATGTATGAATAATGAAGGGAATGTGGAAGATGCAACTTGTTCTTTGCTCAAGTAGAATCAGAAGAGAATAAAAAATATATTTACTTCAGTACCCTGTTTATTTTTCCATGCAACACTGTAGTTCAGCTTTTGACAACTTGTACTTTTGGGTTTGCTTCATTTGAAATGCCTGCAAAACACACAAACCCAACTGATAAAGCCTTGAGAGGTCATGGTGCGGTTTCTTTCGTCTTGGAAACTCATGTTAAGAGTAGAAAACATTTTTATTTGTCAAGCTCTAACTTACTCGTGTTATTGAGTGACACATTAGCACTATTACTCAATGACTTATTTCTTATTTAATCCTACAGGTATTTATTTGTTCTGCAGCTGAAACTGGATATTCTTAGTGGAAAGTAAGCAGCCTTTTAAACCATTACAGTGTGTTTAGCATAGAGTTTATTACATTTATATTTGAATAATTAATAAGTTTTGCTTAGTAGTGTAATGTTATTTTTTTCCTCTAAAATACTATTGTTTTATGCATGAATATCAGGAGAGGAATGCTTAAATAATGTATTGCTTATCTCCTGATAATTTTCTGAAAACCTACCAATACTTTTAAATTTTCTTATCCCAGACATTTGCAGTTTCTTACTGTCAGTTACATAAGTTGTCTGCTAATGGTGTCAGTTCAGGTTTTAACAGTGCATTTCTCTTTTGGCAGATTGGAATGTCCTTTTGACACTGCTGTCCAGTTGGCAGCTTATAACATGCAAGGTGAGTAGGTGCAAGAAAGGAAGGGTGAAGTTGCACAAACAGTTTTGTGTAGACTCTTATTAACTGTCTAAAAAAGTCTGTCCTTGTTATGTCCATAAAATATTCTCTGCCCAGCCATTAGTGATCCAGTGTGAAATGCAGATCTTTTAGATTGTACTTGTGCTTGAGAGTATATACAGAAAATTCTCAATTCCTCAGGAAGCAGAACAAGGAGGTTCTGAACACAAACAGCTTTGCCCTAAAGTTGTTTTCTCAGGCGCTCATGTGCAAATCTGTCCACTTTCACAGAAGATACGAGGCCTGCAGCCTTCCTGAATCACTTTGATGTAGTAACACAGCTCATTACTTTTTCATCATATAGGTTCTGTCAAGTGTTGTCTTTGTTGTCCAAATCAGATAAAAAATTGGTTTTGTTTGCACTGTGTATAAAATACCAGCTTTTGACTTCCTCTTATTTGTAGGAACATCTTAATGCCCTATGTCTCATGCTTATACTTGAGTATTCCAGGTTGAACTGCACTTGTTAGGATTTCAGATCCTTCTTCAGCCCCAAGATGTGATATACTCTGTTTTCCTCAGCTATACAGCGCTGTGTTTGAGTCATCTGAGATTTTATTAATCAGTTGTCTTTAACTTTCGATTCCAGATGAAAATGTGTTGTTTGGATGAGGGTGTGATGTTAACAAATGTGAAGTTTCCTATGGTTTCAAGCAGAGGAGCTCACAAAAGAAAGAGGGAAGGCTTGAAGTTTTAAAAAATGCCTCCTGCAGTAGGCTTTTGGGTCCTTATTGAAGCATATAGATATATGGATATATGGCCTTATTCAAGCCAGTTGATGTGCCATGTGTTTGGGCCACACAAATTCTCCACACAACATATATCTTATGAATCTGCTGTACTTACTCTGCATGAGACAGGACTAAGTCACTGAAATTTGTTCTCTTACAAGTATTTTTCAAAACACTTTCTTCTTTTCATGCAGGAAGTGCTAATGGCCCTAAATCATGTGTAGGTATAAGAGTTGGGATTAAACTGTGAAGACACTTGCCTTTTTAACCTGCTCTTTTGTGTGGAAGGAAAGCAGTTAGAATACATTCCACAGTTAAAAATATTAGCATTGTTAGAGCCTTAAGATACAGGTTCAGTAAATAAGATTTTGGAAAAACAAAGTGATCTAATTAGGCCGTATAGCCACTGCTTTTTGTGGTGGTCTTTTCTCTATCCACAATGAGGCCTGTAGCAGGGCTTTAATCTTACTGTCTGACAGCTGTGTACTTTTATTTAAATCAGCTGGAACCTAAGCTGGCTTTGACAACATTCCTTTGAACAGAGGCAGGCCTTTTAGTGGGAGTAAATTATTATAGAACTACAGACTTCCTCAGTCAGCATTTAAAAAAAAAAAAGAAAAAGGAGGGGGTGAAAAGACTGTTATTATGCTTGCAGCATTCAGAATCCAAGAAATAGAGTTTTCTATCAGTAAAATAGTAAATCAGTACATTTTTGTAAAGGTTTCTAGTTGTCAATTTCAGCATTTTAGATATTTATCTGTCTTTAAAACTGGACTTGTTAGCATCTGTGGGAGAAGGAGTTGTATTTTTGATGTGGCAAACCCCTTGACTGGTATGTTCTTGTATGTTTTCTACATAACATCTCTGGATATAGGAGAAGGAACACAAAAAGAAATTTAATATTTTAGACTAACTAGAAAAGTGTGCAGAAATTCTTCTGTCTGCAGAGATTTCCACTGTGTTTATTGAGAACAGTGCCTGACAGTGTTCTTTTTTGTAGCTGAACTTCTCTGAGCTGGTGTCTGAGTTCAGATTTGTTCCCACTCAGACTGAAGAGATGGAATTAGCTGTTTTTGAGAAGTGGAAGGAATGCAGGTACTAGATCTTCCAGTGAATGCTGTTTGCACTGATTTTTCTGTGAGGAGAATCTATTGAAAAGATACTGCTGATGCTTCTTCTGTGGCCTTGTTCAGAAATAGAATTTTAATATGGTTCTGTCCTATTTTGTAAAAGAATATAATGTGATAAATGAAGCTTTTCAAAGGTCTGAGTAAAATGATGAGGTACAAAATCTTGAAAAACAGTAATTTTTGCAGCAGCATGTTCAGATTAAAACTTTAAAAAGTGACCTTAATCTTCAATAAAGTGAACAGGTGTCACCAGTGTTTACATTTTTCACAACTTTCAGGAAGTTCTTTTCCTCTTTCCTCATTTACCAGTTTTTCCTTTCTGTGCTTTTTCAGGCATCTACCTAACAGCAAAAATTTTATTTCAGGGGCCAAACACCAGCACAGGCTGAAACTAACTACTTAAACAAAGCTAAGTGGCTGGAAATGTATGGCGTAGACATGCACATAGTCAAGGTATGTTTAACCACAGCATGGTGACCTTTGGAAATGACAGCGTTAGTTTTGTGTTGCATTTCAACACTAGTTCTGCTTTGAGGGGGGAAAGAAAAGGAATATTGTTCTCCTGCAATCTATATAATAAGTGATCTGGCTTTGTGTCAACATTCCACTCTTTGGTATATGTTTCTAGAAGGTATAACTTGAGTCCAAGCATATCTGCTGTATGTTAAATCTGTGATTGATGTGGAAGTATGTACTACAGTTTGTATTTAGACTTAGGAATTTTGTGAAAAATCATAGTAATTCAAATTTGCTGGGGTGTAGTCAGCTACCAGCTGAAGAACTACAAATAAGCATAGATCTCCTGTGGAGACACAAGTGCAGCAAATGCATAAGGATTTCTTTATTACACAGACAGATCAAGAAACTTTAATTTTCCTCTTTAGTCAGCCTTATTGAAGGGTTGCGAACAAGAAAAATTCATTACATGAGATCATCAAACTATAAGAGTTTTGTTGTGTAAGATAGCAGACGTGTGTAATTATAACACTTTGCTCGGACAAACAAATTACATTAATCACTCTAGTAAATTGGATAGAGGGTAAAACACAAAAATGAATCTAATTTTTCTTTTGTGGCAATTAGGCAAGAGATGGCAATGATTACAGCCTGGGACTAACACCTACAGGAGTTCTTGTCTTTGAAGGAGACACAAAGATTGGTTTGTTTTTCTGGTAAGCTCTCTGATTGTACACTAAAATCTGTTCTCAATTTTGGTTCTTTTGCTTCTTTTATGATAGCAAAAAAGAAAATTGTTTGGGTTGCGAGAGCGCCATGAATATGAGTAACTTACTTTCTCAGTAAGTTACTGAAAGATAGACATAACCTGCACTTTCTGTTCATCTGGCAGGCCAAAGATAACAAGGCTTGACTTCAAGAAGAACAAACTCACTCTGGTTGTTGTTGAAGATGATGAACAGGTAGATAAATATCTGTTTAGTTAAATCTCAGTCTTGATTATACACTACTAATGTACATACTCCTAATCTTTCCTTATAAGATTTATATTTAAGTTTAAATATAAGTTTTATATTTAAGTTTTGAGAATTAATGTGGATGCCTGAAAGATTTTTGATTGTGGTTTGTGGGGGGAGGAAGGAAATGAAGGGACTTAAGTAAAAGGTAAACTTTTCTGTCATCCATTTTTAAAAACAGAATGCCTGGTGAAACTAGAGCAGGTACTTTGGAAACAGCGTGCATTGCGCAAGAAAGTTTTAAAAAAAATTCCACATACCACATTTAGTAGAATGAATTACTTAAGCAGGTTTCAGAATTGTTTCTATGGCGAAGAAATTGCCTACACCTGAGACAATTAAAAAAGTGAGCATTGGTAATTTGAGAAGATTAGATTTGGAAGTGAAACCGTTTTAGCCTCATCAGCAAGTACCTTCCTGTTGTAATAGTATCTTCCAATTTGTAGTTATTCAGAGGTTTGTTAAATATATGGACTCCAGCCTTTTCCAACTTTAGACTATAGCAATTGTTCATTATAGCTTCTGCAAATGTTGATTTTCCTGCCTAAAACATTTTTTAAAATATTTATTAGGAATCATAAAAACCAAATTTTATTTGGCTTGTATGGAATTTTAGCTTGGACTTACTCAAGCCCCTTGTAAGTTGTCAGTGTGCTTTGTGTGCTTTAAGGGAAAGGAGCAGGAGCACACTTTTGTCTTTAGACTGGATCATCCCAAAGCCTGCAAACACTTGTGGAAGTGTGCAGTGGAGCACCACGCCTTCTTCCGGCTCCGGGGGCCTGTCCAGAAAAGCTCCAGTCGGTCTGGCTTCATTCGCCTGGGCTCTCGCTTCCGATACAGGTCAGTGTCACTGGCACTTGGCACACACCTCCTGGCTTTCCTTGCTTTCCTGGATGCTGGGGTTTAGTCCCTTTATCAGCTTTCTCTGTGACTTTTGGCAATATTACTTACACTTTATTCTCTCCTAGAATTTTCAGCTTCTCCCAAAACTTGTGCAGTGGGATCACAGAAGTATGCAGAGGGCACACATATTTTGACAGCAATTTAGTATTTAAAAAGTTATTGCTTCTGCCATTTGTCTTGGGGAAATGGCGTGAAGAAGAGAATGTTTCTAAAACTCTTACCCTCTTTTATGAAAAGTCTTTTGAGGTGTGAAGTTTGGGATGTTTTTTTAGAACTGACATGAGATAGTAACCTATGAATTTAAAATAGAAGTCTGATGTTTTTATGAACATTATCTCTATTCCATCATTAAAAATAAGCGATGTATTTTACTGCTTTGCACTCTTACATGGCATTTTTAGTGGGAAAACAGAATATCAAACCACAAAGACCAACAAAGCCAGGAGATCAGCATCCTTTGAAAGAAGGCCCAGCAAGAGATACTCAAGACGAACCCTGCAAATGAAAGGTAAAAGAACTTCCATTCTGAGAAGTATAATCCAATGTGAGAATCAGGTAATCATCTCCATTAAAATTTCTGGGTAGGAGTTCTCCTGTAGCTGTTTGCCCTTCTCTTGAATTTTCAAAATTAGGTTTTCTTTGACTTAGTTAAGAGATCTCATGTATTTATCAGAAAAAGCTTGTGTCCAAAGTATGTCCAAACCAGCTTGCCCATGAAAGTTACACAGTAGGTCTTGGTATGAAGATGGAAAACTTGGACTCAGCAAACAATGATATATTAATTAGGGTACTTTTGATTTATGAATTGAGTTCAAAATTTTTGTCACTGAGATTTTTTTCATTGTTGTTAGGAGCTGTCCTTTGTTGTCATGATCTGACAGCAGCTGATAGCTTGTTTCTGACTCCCACTCTTGCATAGGTCAGGTGTGACAGCCATGTTTGCCTTCAGATACTTGCTTAAATCTGGCTTTGGTTTGCTCTTCAGATTTTATTATTTTATTTTCCAATTTAGATTTTTTTTTTCACACATTATACTTGAGATCTGTGCAACTTTTGCTCTTTTGTTTCAGCTTTTGCTCTTTTGGTTGCCTACTTTTAGGCAGTGCTAGGCTATTTTTATTAATCATATAATTAATATTTAACTGGTAACCTAATTATAAATTAAATTTTAATTAATGCTTTATATTTTTGCAGCATACACTGCTAAACTGGAAGAAACAAGGTAAGATGCATTCCAGTGTTTGAATTTCTGTCTTTGGTGTTTGGCACCTGTACTTGAGCACATGTCTGCAGAAGGAGGATATAGTGTTGGACTCTTAATTGTGGTTTAGCTGTGGGTATTGTTTGCTTTATATAAAAGCTAGTGTTCAAAGCAAAGCTTCTGTGTTGCTGCATACAGGCAATTTTGCCAGACTTGCTTACTAGCTAGCCAAGAAGTTTGTTTATTACTAGCTATAATTCTTGCTGGATATGAGCTGTAGTTCATGTGCTGCCATGTAAAGAGATCAGGTAAAAGTTTGTGAGGAGGTCTTCTATCTGAAGTCTGCCTGCTCCAGCTGTGTGACTGAAATACCTCATTCAGTGAAGGTCAAAGACAGGGAAAAGACAGTAAAATGAGTATTTTTGAAATAAATTGATGGGTTTCTATTCTGTATTACACTTGCATTTATTTTCATGCATGATCAACATTGAAAGGGAAGCCTTTAGGTTCTTTATTTTTCTACTAAAAGTTCCTGGATGTGTAGGTTCATACTTGCTGTTGCAATGTAAATTACTCATATGTGTCTGAATCATATAATTTTCATACCCTTCCTTAAGGGAAGAGAGGAAGCCAGGTTAAAAAGAACTGCCTGGTAGTGAACAAACTTAGGTCACTCAGTTCTGGTTTCTGTCCTTTGCCTTAATTACTTGTGAACACTTCAGTGAGCAGTTGCAACCAAATTACTTTTTAAAAAGTAGATATTCGTAGATATTAAGCACCATGGTGACCACCACAGAATGCCAAAAAAACATTTCAGAACAACAGACTTAATGCAGCCCAACATTTTCTGTCTGCAGTAGCAGGGCTGGTTCTTGCATGAGAGCAGAAGAAGTCTGGAAGTGGGGAGACAAGGCTACAGTGTGACTTGCTGTATTGTTTTTTCTTTCTATATAATGGGAAAGTACTCTGCAAAACTGTGTGTCATTGAGATCCTCTGCATGCAAAATGTGCCTGTTTCATTGGTGCTCTTGTCACACTGTGTTGTCATGCCCTTCCCCAAGTTTCAGGTTGCTTAGGTCATTCTGAGAGTAGGAAGAGAAACTTCATGTGCAGTTTCTCCTCCTGATAAGACTGCGGTCTCCTGATCTGTGCTTAGGTGTGGCACTGTTGTGTCTCCACAGCAAGCTGTGCCATTTCTGAAACTCAACACTCCAGTGTTGCTAATTGAAATGCATCATGAAAGATGTATGCTGCTCCCTTCTTTGTGTTAACCCAGCACAGGAGAATGTGCTAGTCAGAAGACACTCCTTAATATTTCTGAAAATTCTGGGGTAACCTCCACATTCTCTCAACAGAGAAAGGGGGAAGGGGGAAGCAGGCAAGGAACAGCTTGTTCAGTGTTGACATAATGGTGTTTTAAATAAAATAATTCTCAAGAGTCACTGAAGTAAATACAGAAATCTATTTGAATTGTCAGCTTGCCAGGTTGGATAGCTGTTATCCAGGGCATAAATCAGAAAATTAACAGGTCGTAAGAGATGGGAACCTTTTTTAAAAGGCTACAAGTCTGGGGAAAAATTTTGCTTTGCATGAAATCTATAATGCATCATTACTGCTTTTAAGTCTCTCAGAAATGTGCAATGTCTCTTGCAGGTTCAGAAATCATCAAGAATGGGGATATGGGTCTTATTTAATTCATCAAATATAGTAAATATTTAATAACATAAAATTATTATTAATGCTATGCTGAGTTGCTGTGCATGTAAATTTGAATAGCTGCTTTTAAGTCCATCAGAGGTTGTATGCAGAAGAAACTCTTTAATTTTTCTGATAAACTCTTGTGATGTGAAATGTCAGATCAGGAGGGTTCTAGTTATGGAACAAACATCTACAGCATATAGGTTAGCTTTTCACAGTGTCACATTTTTCTGGCTGTTCTAACTAAAATGATACAATTTTTGCTTTAGAAGTGCCTACCACATCTTCCTACTGAATCAGGAAGACTTTTTAAATCAAACTGGTTTAGGAAAAGAAGAGTTAAAAACAGATGAGTTGCAGATAAACTACAGCTGGAACAGAGAAAAAACAACTTGATACCCTTTGTGAAAAGAGATTAATACTTCGGAAATATCTTAGACTGTTTCATTGTGAAAGTCCTTAGAGTTCTACCAGCCTGCAAAAGCAGTTTGTTGATCTGATTCAGTTTTAAATTATTCTTGTCTTTCAGTGCTGCAAACAATGCTGTTATCAGCCAAACTAATGGATCACAAGTAAGGACTTTCATTCTTTCTAAAGGCAATTTTCCTGTGTCTAAATAGATTTGAAGATTTTGTTATTTGTTCTTGAAATCCAGTGATTGACCAATTGAATGTTGCAGTTAACTATTAACTGTGTACAGTGCTGGAAAAGACTGGGCATAGATATCCAGTGTTAGGGAAATAAGGGAAGAAAATTGCCTCGCTTTAGCTTTGTGCTTAAGAAGAAGTGTTGCTATGTTTTGTTCACTTTAATGTGTCATCACTTCATTAATGTGTATATAATAACTTGTCTATATTCTGTCTCTAAAGAGCTGGAATGCAAAGCCAAACCTACCTGTCCTAACAGCGGTTCCTTCTGCACCAGTCTTAGTGGAAATAGAAAACCTCCCAAGGAGCCCAGGAGCCAGCCAGCAAGATAAGAAGTGGTATGTTAAGCTGTGCTGGGAAATGAATTCTGATTACTTATGCATGATTCAAGTAGCTTTTCCTTTATCTGTGCTTAAATAAGCTGCCATCTTTATATCTCTAATGTAAGTTGACAATCAAGTTAGGGATGATGCAGCTGATTTCTTCCTATGAATTGTATGTGGAGAGGTGAGGACAACAGGCTTAGTCACTGCCAACCAAAAGAAAATTTCTTCAGGGGCTAAAGGAATTAAGGAGGACTAGCATTTTAAAGTCTTGGAGAGAGTTCAGTCCTTCTCATTTGCCATAAGCATGTAACTCTTTGCTTGGTATCATGGGGTCCAACGACTTAACCTTGATCCTTAGATAATACAGAACCTTGTAAACTGGTATCCTTGTGAATTGTCTTTTGAACCTTTTGAAATAGGCAAGCTGACTTTTCTCATGTGCTTGTGTAGAATGGGAGCTTGAGGAAAATGACACAAGCTGAAGATAAGAGCTTTGATTTCATGTAATCAGAGTATTTGTTTTATGGATTAGATGCATCTCAAAATGAAGAGGATTTGTTTGAAGATAGATAAATGTACACGTACATTTATCTCTTTTCTTAAACTAATTCTATATTGCAGAGCTATTTTCAATCCAAAAATTGGCATATATCAACCCAGTACTTGTGCACAGGTCAACTTAACTTCTTTGGCTCCTCTTGCCTGTGACTTCTCCAAGAAGGGAAATTCTGGCTTCTGCCAGACTCCTCAGGAGCAGTCATGGTAGAATGGAGTGACACCAAAGCTCTTATCCTAAGCAATTTCAGCTCTCAAGAGAAAGGATCTTTCTCCCATTGTCAGCCATATGAATCTGCTTTGCTTCAGTATCTCTTACAAGTATATGGTGCCTGTTTCTAACAGTGCTGTGACAAATGTACTTCAATTGTGTAAATTGTATTAATTTAAAGACTTCTAATACTATCAGTTTTGAATGATAAAGGGGATGGTAATTCTGCTTTGAGTTGCATTTTATTGACATTTCAATCAGAACATATGATGATAAATGTTGTTTTTCTTTCTTTTGCCCTTGATTTATCTAGTATCTGAAATCTGTGCTTGTCTATGGTGGGATCCTGTTGATCGCTCGATTCCTTCCATGGTGGTGGGTGAAAGGTGGTGGCATCTTTATTCTTCAGCATTCTCAATATGGTTATATTTTTATTCTTTTGGCCTAATTGCAAGATGAGTGCTAGTCACCTGTATTTCCTTTGACGGAAATGTTTGACTTGGCCCCAGACCAGATCTTCTTGCGTACCTGATTTGTGCTAATGTTCCTGCTCGTGTTTGCAAGGCTGCTGTTGCTTACTGAAATCCTGCTGCTTTGGTTCTGAAGCAGAGAGGGCTCTATAGCCACTTGGGTTTTGGGTTTGTTATGTGCGTTTTTAGGATTGAGAACTTGAGCCTGTCTGTCTTAACATTGTCCAGGAATCTCAGCTTACATGCCAGCTGCTGCAGGGTATAGTGTTTGTATAGAAGAGTGGGAGTGAATGCAAAACATACCTGCATGTAACCCAAAACAGTGTGTCCTAAAGAAAACAAGCTTCTTGGCAACTGATGCATTTTAATTGAAGTGCAATGCTTCTGCTGTGTCTGTGTTACATTTCTTTGAGACATTGTTAGTGAAAGTAGTTGTTTTCTGGTTTTACTGTGTTCGCTGGAAACAGTACTGCCTGCAATAAAGGGCAAATCCAGCTGTAGGAAAAAGACAACAGTTTGGAGCTGAGTCAGGAATTGAGCTACATTCTGATTTCCTAGATGGGGAGTGGGGTTAGGTTAATGGAATTGCCAGAACATACATATTTATTGCTGGGCGCTGTGACTTGGCTATTGTGCCTGCAAGGGTGTCTGGTGCTGCTAACAAGATCTCCTTTCAACTGCTACTGTCTTTAATTGGCCTGTTTCTGCATGAATTATCTTTGCTTTCTGTCAGAAAAATAGTCTTCTTTTAGAGAGAGCTTGCCAAAGATTGTTGAGAACACCAAAATTTTCTGGACTGTGGATTTTGTAGATAGTTAGATTGAAGGGGTTTAGAAGTAAGGTCCTGACCTCCTGGATTTCTATACTCTGCTTGGCAGATGCCTCTATTGGCTACCTTGCAGCTTAGATCCCTTCCCAATGTCAATGTTTCCTTTAATTTAAAATGTTAATGCTGCAGCTGCCAACAGCAATTTTGCCAGATTGTAGAAAGTACTTTGCCAGATATGAAGGATTTTTTTGCTAAGTTAGGACAGTAGACAGAGATTTAATATTTAATTCCTTACTATGGGATAAGTAGGGAAGTTTTTTTTTTTGTTTTTTTTTTTTTTTTTGCTAGTGGATGTAGCTTTCCTTAACCACATCCATGAGAGAAATGGTAAAATAAAACAATGAACTGTTGGGGATTGGAGCCCTCAGTATTCATGGGTCACTTCCTCAGTGTATTT
This sequence comes from Geospiza fortis, assembly GCF_000277835.1. Taxonomy (NCBI): domain Eukaryota; kingdom Metazoa; phylum Chordata; class Aves; order Passeriformes; family Thraupidae; genus Geospiza; species Geospiza fortis. The sequence continues at coordinate 10,643,236 of NW_005054298.1, read as the reverse complement.
CACAGAAACCAAAATTCTGAATTTACTCATGGGTGAGCTTTGTATAAATCCTGTTTCTTTTCTAAAGGAGGACTATCCCCAAATGTTAATCATTTACCACTGTTGTAAATCCTGCATGCTTTTCTGCTCGCCTGCCTTAACACGTGTGATCTTCCAACTCAGCTGTCTGCTTGGCTGTTCTGGAACATGAGAAGGTGGAATTTGAGCTGAAGGCCGTCTGACCCCTCTATGTGAACAGCAACAATCCTTCCACTTTGTTTAGATTTGGCTCATTAAATCGAATCTTTTACGTTAAACTGAAGGAATACGTTTGTTTTAGGAATTTCCTTACTTTGGTAGTTTATGAAGTGCTTTTTTCCAAGCACTTTTTTGATATATGACTCTACCTTTTATCAGCCTCTCCTAAAACATACTGGTGAAGGATCCTAGTGCTACACAGACAACAGTTAACAGATCATTGTCCATTTTTCAAGTATTTTAAAATTTGGCTGTTTTCCATTAATTGCTTATCCCTGCTGCTTTGGAGATGTTTGTGCCTAAAGCCTTACAGTTTCCCAGCTAGGGGCTCCTGCGTAATAATATTTTTCAGAAGACTGAATAAAGTGATGAGTGTTCTCCCTTGCACCACTTTCTAGCTTTTGGAGGACTTCATACCAACTGTGGCAAAGAGTGGCCATAACTGTGCGCAGCATTTCTGTGGGTTCGATTTTAGGAACTCTAAATTTAAAACTTATAAGCCATTATGCTTTCATAGGCAAAATTAGAAAGTGAGGTCTTAGTTTGTGTTGTGACCTTTTATAAAATTATTCTTTTCCAGCTAAATTTTAATGTTAATGCAAGTTATAGCTGCAGGGAACTTCTTCAATAGTATCAATCCCTTAGTTACCTAAATTGTGGATGATTCATTTGCTCTACTGTTTGCTCCTGCACAGTAATGTTCATTTCTTCTGCGCTTCTATTTTCTTCTACTTTTTTTTCAATTTGCTTTAGAATCTGCACTTTCCAGTCACTTTCAAAACTGGTATTGCTTTAGGTGTTTGCTTCAGGTGTACATTTAGAGCTGCCACTTAAACTTGTTTTCTGCAAATAACATGTGCTGTATATTTGAGGTCTGTTCCTCATTCACATTATTTTCTCCCATCTATAAAATGCACATGATTCTTGCTTACTTCCGTGAAGTGTTTTGAAATATGAAGTGCTTTACATTTGGGAAGTGTAAGCAACATAAACATGAGAGCCGATTCAGATTTGTACAGAAATGTGCACGATGCTGTGCAGAAAGGGGTTTATTTGGCAGCGTCATCATGTGCACCTCTACTTGCATGTCTCTTCCCTCCAGTATTCACCTTCCAGGAATGC
>NW_005054298.1:10637749-10641678 GCF_000277835.1 Geospiza fortis | reverse complement strand
GGGACTGCTCCCCGGCACAGGCTGGGAAATCGCCTCCTGGGCTCCCTCTGGGACAAGGACTACGCACCCGGAGCTGGCTATAGAGGGGCAGAAGCTTTTATGACAAAGGCTCTGCAGATTGTGCTGTTGGTAGTGAGTCTTTAAGGAAAAACGACGTATAGACCAGAAGCCACACATCACTCTTATTTTAAAAATAGTATATATCTATCTATGTGTGCATATAGATAGATATATTTTTAAATTGTGTTAAAGTTTTTCTTAATGACTGAAAAATCCATTTTTTTAGCTGGGTTTGAGAGCCATGCAGGAAGTCACATTTATTATAAAAGTATGTATATGACCAGTGGGTTATAATATGGTTTCAAAAATCTGAGAAATAGAGGATGTAACTGGCCCTTCTTTTGAACCAGGTTCATGTAAAAATATCTAAGATATGTGGTTGATATGAAAACCAGCCTTTTTTTTCTCAATAAGACCTCTTCTGAGAAACATTGTTTGGAAATGGAATAGAATTATTTTCAATTTTTTAAGAATAAATTTACCAGAAGTGTCAAAAAGGCAAAGAGTAATTTTTTAAATTATTTTTTGCTTTTTATTACTACTTCTTTCTTTTTTGCTTTTCTGGTCCAGTTGAAAAGAACCAGATTTCCCGACAAACACCAGTCCTACCATATGATTCACAAGGTTAATTGTTAAGTCAGAGGTTAAGACTCCAGCTTCATGGGTCAGCGGTATTCTTGGGGGCCTTTAACAACACGAAGAACAAACCTTTACCCTTGAACACACTGTTTTCTTGTGTTTTCTGAAGTTTGTTGCTTTTAAATTGCAATATTCTTTTCCTATTTAAAAAAAAGAAGGGAAAATGGTAGCAGAGGACTTTTGGAGTTAGTTTAGCTTTTAGGATAAAAGAATTGTTTGAATGATTTTCAAATTATTTCACTATGTTTCAAATTGCTACAGAGCCCAGAAATAAAAAACCATTATTTTCAGATATCCAGACCTGAAGAACCAAGAAATGTGTCAGCCAGGACATAACTTAATATTGCCTGAGATATTTTTGCCTCCTCGCCCCCACATCTGGTGGGGGGGGAAGAGTTTGCTAATGAAGTATGAGTCTATTTTACAACACTGCTAAAAAAAAAGTATGAGCAAGCTGTAAACTAAAGATGTGTCTCACCTACCAAGCTAATTGGAGCAATCACTTTTGCTCTTTTTAGTTTTAGGTTTGGAATGGTGGATGTTGTAAACTTCTAGAGTGAAGCAAACCCATTTGTTTCTTCCTTATTTATAAAGTTGCATGAGAATATGCAAATGAAAATAAGTTGTTTACCTTTACAGTATCCTGTAATGTCTGTGTAGTTGACGGAGAGAAGACAAGATTGCTCACGCCACTTTTAACTGAGAGCTTTCTCAGTCATGTTATACATTGAGTGCTGTGTGGTACATGTTTATACCAATGTTTGGGCCTGGCAAAAAGAAGGGGGTAATGCATTAGCTACTCCCTTAACTGTGTGAGCTCCCTGAGCATATAATGACTTGTTAATGCATTGACAGACCTTTACATGCTTTACAACCCATCATTATTCCTATATTCATAATTATTTATGTGGCTTGAACTCCTGGTATCTTTTATCAGCATTTCCCAGAGAATATTTCTTAAAATATGATGGTAGAAGTGGATTGAAGACATAAAGCCCAGCACTTATTACTGTGCAAAGTTCAAAATACCCCTTTGTGTGTGGGTAAATGCAGGTTTGTGGAAGGCTAATGCCTGGTCAGTTCCTGAGTACTGGGAGCTGACTGTGGTAGAAGCCCTACTTTTCCTGGGAAGCCTTGGACAATTTCCCTTATGGCTGGTGTGCCAGTTCATCAGTATTTTATAAGAGGTGTCAGAAATTCTGTGCAGTGATTAAAGTTTTTTGTGCTTTTTGCATTCATGGTTGGGCCATTTATGAAGCCTGCCTGGTAATCTTCCTGCTGGTGCTCTGAAGAGGGTGAAGAGTCTGGGAGGCTTCAAAGGTTTTGCTGCTCTTTGGAGAGAGAACTCATGCCTGCAAATGCCAGTGGCTGAGGGTCTCTCAAGTATGACTTTCTTCTTACTGACTGCCTATCTCACGTGGCTCAGGTGGTGTTTCAGTGGGTCTGGAGGCAAGATGGGGTCAATTGCTACTTGAATCTTGACTTAGGAGGCTTCCTTGAGTTTGTCTGAAATTCATTTCATTTCCCTGAGGCCCTGTCCTGATGTGGGGTGAAAGTTCCTTCAAACTGCCATGGTGTCAGCAACTGCATGGTGGAGGTAAAATCTGAACTTCTTAAAATGGTGGTCATATTAAAGATTGGAGACTATTTACAGAAAATTGTCAGAAAATAGGAAGAAAATTGTTGTCTCCATGTGAAGATTATAAAACATTTTGACTCATGTATCAGTAAAGTAAGGTATGGGGTTCAGTCTCACTTTCCTTGTTGCCTTAATTGGAAGAACATCTCTTCCTGTCTGTTGGTTCTAACAATTAAATCTCTGCATCCATCATTCCCTCTCTGCAAGACTGTGTGCTGTTTGCCTTGTCCCATTAGTGGTGCAGAGAGAGGCTGCCCAGGAAGTTGAAAAATTTTCCCTGTTATTTGCTTTGCTAGTAGCTTCTTATTCCACTGCTTTAAGAGAATCAAGCCAGTGGCCTCAACTTGCCTCACAGTAATTAATTGACTTAAAATGATTCGTACATTATTAGCACTAGAACAGTGATATCCTGTAATCTGATTCAGAGGTATATATTTAACATTGAAAGAATTCTTTGTGTGCTTGAGCTGAAGGGGAAGGAGTTTTTCCCTGCAGCCTCTATAGTGACAACAGGGCATTGCTTCCAGGTTCCAGGGACTGGAGGGGGGCATGAGGCACTAACCTGGTAGTGGTAAGGGAGAAGCTGGTCTAAACTGTCAAGTAGAAAATGTCTCTTGTCTGTGCTTAAGGGTAGGTTCTATTCTGTTGTGGTGGGTATGGGCTTGGTATCATTGTTCTCATATTTGGGACAGGACTTGCAAAAGGGATTGATAGATTTTTCTTCTTAAATCAATATTGCAGCCAAACTGTGATTGTTGATGGAGAGTGTTTGTTGATTGAGCTGGGCAGCAGTAAAGCTGCAGCTGTGTGCACAGGCTGTCTGATGAACCACTGCATTGTGCAGCAGTGGTTTCTGTGTTTGCTCTTAGGATAGCTTTAGCTGTTCCCAAGCTTTGGAGAAATGTATGAGATTACTGACTAGCTTGCTCAACATAAACATCATAATATAATTTTTGGTTTTGTAATTGTTTTTCCTTGTTCATTGAAAATAGAGCTCATAGGGCAAAATTAAAAGGAGACATTTCCATCAGAAACCAAAGGAGGTGAAAGAAGTGATCCTGACAGGGTACAGAGTACATGCTGTGGTTCACTTAAAACACTGTGACTGCTAAGGTTTCATTCATTGCTCTGCCTAAGTTAACAAAACTGAATCTGGTTCTAGGTATGCCTGACCATAGGTGTCAGAGCAGTCCTGTGCAGTGCACCCTTCTGCCCTCTGTTCTGCTTCCCAGTGTTGGGTGGAGTGCTGCACAAACAGCTTTTTGTGATATCAACTTCCCTTCCCTTAACTTTTCTTATTTTTCATGTAAAAATCCTAAAGAGTACCTTAAGTTTGTTAGAAAAACTTCAAATGTTTGTTCCAAAGAGTATTTCATGGATAAAAAATTGCCGTCTCTCTTCACTTTTTCTGCTGCTATATAATGATACAACAGGCAACATGGACCTGTTCTATTATGAAGTCTCTTATACAGATATGAAATGTTCCCTTTTTCATGTTTCTTAAGCTCGCTGAACATCAATGTCTGTTAGTTACCTGAAACCGTTTTTCTAGATTGTGGCTGGTCAGCAGAGGACAGCTTGAGAAAAAGAG
>NW_005054298.1:10604641-10637739 GCF_000277835.1 Geospiza fortis | reverse complement strand
TTTTGTGCATCTCTCTGCCCATCTTTCTGCCCTTGCAGCATACCTCTTGTTGATTTGCTAGACAGCACAGACTTGCCAGAAACTTGTGTGGATGATGCCCTGGGCCGTCCAGTTGTTGGCTTGGCAGCAGGAGATTCAGAAGAGGCTGTTAGTTGCCCTCCTCCTGGCACGAAGGAAACTGTTGCAGACAAAGCAGACTCTGATCGTAAGCAAACTGACAGATTTTTCCATGATATGATGTGTGAGATCAAGATTAAACAATAGGTTGATGTGAGATTGTTTCCTTACGAAAAATGCGAAATTGTTTTAGGAAGCTCCCTTGGATTATATGCATAAGGACAATTTCACCTATTACTGGAACAACAAGGACAGAGATACAAGTGAAAAGTCATTTCTGCATTGGATGTGACTTTGTCCACAAAGACAATAAAGTGCAATCATCTAAGCAATTAACTCTGTGTTTGGTTGCTCACTGTGAGGGTGGCTGGTTAAATGAGCTCCCAGGAGTGCAGTGTTGTCATTTGGTGCACACAGTCTGCAGGCTTGGAATTTGTACTGAAGCTTGAGCAAGTAGAATCCCCCATCCTTGTGCTTTTTTGTATAACTTCAAAATTATGTAATTGGTATTCAGGAGTAATGCAAGTTAAAAGTCAGATAACTCCACGGTAACATTAGGAAGATGATGTATTTTTTGTCTTTTTCAGCATTTGAAGACACATTTCTAAAACTGAAACAGTTGGAGACAGAGTGCAGCAGCCCCGTGCCGACTGAGCGTCCCAACGTAAACATAAACATCCAGGTAACTGGCCTTCATTCCCTTCATTCCCCTGCTACGGTCCTGGATCTTGTTCAGATCCTTCTGAAAAGCCTTCCTCTTGCCCTGCTCTGTTTGCTAGACTGCTAGATGATGAGTGAGTAATACTGGGGGATAGCAAAGGAAGTACAAATGCTTTATGATCTGCAAACCTGTGTGTGACAAGGCAGTGAGATAAAGATGGGCGCAGAGGTGCATGTGTGCGGACTTGTACCCTGGTGAGATTTTCTAAAATCAGTGGGAGTAAAAGGCATAAATACTTGAAATGTTTGTCAGTTGTCTTTATGTGTAGGTTGCTACCTGCATGGTGTTGGGTAGTTCACCCTCTCTCTGGAAGGGCTGAGCTGCTTTCCTGGCATTTTTCAGTTCCAAGAAGGTTGTTCTGACGTTTTGTTTTGAGTCAGGTTTGCTGATGACCCGTCCCTCCTGTTAAGTGGCCAGTTTGTACCTGCTCTCTGATGTAGGTGTTAGTGCTCGGTGTTTACACAAACAGGAGTGATGTGGTTTGATTTACTGCTCTCAAATCATACTGGGCAAGCCAGGCTGCACTTCACAGGCAGCTGAGCCAAGTACAAGCCTAAGTGCCCTGAACAGGGTGAGGGCTCTCTTCTCCCTCCTTCCTCTTCACTCTTTCTTCCCCAGCTTCCCTTGCTCCTCTCTCACCACCGGGAATCATTTCAGTGAACAAATATATCTACAAACTGGCAAACAATTTTTTTCCTGCCTTTGTTTTGAACTTTTTTTTGAGGTGCTGCGTTTCTTTAGGTTTTCAGTTTGCTCTTTAAGTTGGTAAATAGTGGGTTAAATAGGTTCAGGGAAGGGGTCAAAGAAATGCCAGGGCCATAGTGAAAATAAATACTGTTGCTAGAAGGGACGGAGAAGCCAGGATCCTCCCTTACAACAGCAGTGAACTTTGAGAAATTCACTGGTTACCAGACAACTACCCCTAGACAGGACATTCTTCTGTGTTTTTTAAATGAGTTTTAAAAATGAAATTTATTTTTTCCATTATTCTGCTTTCTCTGATGCAAAAGCTTTGGGAGATTTTTGTGTTTTGGGCAAGCAGAGAGAGCGAAACACCTGGCAGTGTTATCTCTGTTTAGACTACCCTCCCTTGCAGGGAGGCCCAAAGCTTTATCTAACTTTGAGTGAAGCAGCTATGATTTTCTTGCTCCCTCAATAGTAACAGGAACCAGGTGCCAGGAGAGGTGTTCAGCAGTGTGTGTTTGAGCTAAGCCCTCTCCTAAGTGTTTGTTTACCATGTCCATGTGAGAGGCTGCTGCTGCTGTGGGTGGTGCTGCAGGCTGCTTGGCTCATGTCCCCTTTAAGGGCTGCTGTCAGGGCTGCCTGGTGCACCTCTCTGCTTGGTGAGTGCATTACAAAGATTACCAGGTCTCTAAGAAGATTAGTCAGTAGACTGTAGGTCCTGTTATGCTGAAATACTGCTTCTACATAAACTAAAGCAAATGAACACAGTTTATTTAAGAATATTTTAGCTGGTTAAGCTCCACTTTAATTCAGACAGAGGGAGGGAAAAACACTTAATTGGTTCATTGAAGAGAATGGCCCAGACCTGTTTCAGAGGTTTTTAAATTGTGGCTGATTTATAATAAGCAAGCTAAGATTCCTGTAATGAGCTAATCTAACAAACAGCTGCCAATACAGAACAGTCACAGTCATCCAGCTGCTGTCACATAAGGTGCCGAGGAACTTCAGAGGTTATAGATACTGGGAGGACAGTAATCTGATTAGAGAGCAAGAACATTTGCATAACAGAGAATTATGGATCAACAGTATGCCAATAGGTGCTAAAACACAGTTGAGCTTTCAAGAAGGAAGTGCAAATTATATTAGGAAAATCTAAGAGTAGATAATTGGAGGTTTTTTTAGGGTAGAAGAGACAGAATAAAACTTTTCTGCCTATGATGTAGCTTACCAAGAAGTCACTTGAGAGTGTTTGTTTAAAAAAGATAGACAAAGATTGGAGACTCTCTGCATACTTGAAATTCCCAATGATTCAGATTGCAAAGACATGTAGGTTACAGTAGCACCAGATGAACACGCCCTTCAGAGAGGAAGGCTAATGGTTTGGAAACCAGTGCTGAAAAGAGTCACCTAAAATTCACTATTAAAAATACTTTGTTTCCTGCCTTTGAAGGCTGCTTTAGAAAACATAGAAGCTTTCATTTATGGTGTTTGTTATAAAATGTACCTGTGGGCTCTTCTCCTGTACTTACTTTTCTTAATCTGTTAGTAAAAGAAGTGTTTGTGCTATCCTCTTCTGGCAGAATTGCACGGGACTGCAATATATCCACTAAAACCTTGCAATAAGTTTAGATCCTGGAGCTTGCTATTATTTCGGAGGGAGTGCAGTATTTCAGCATTCTCTCTGAACGTGTGTGATTACAAATTTCAGCAATGCAGAAACTGTTACCGTACATAAGAGGTTTGGTAAAATGCATTGAGGGAAGGTGTTATCTTCCTACTCCGGAAGGCAGAGCTGCATCCTGAACTTCATGACACTGTTATATGCCAACTCACTTCAGCTTTGTTAATTAAAAATCTTTAACTGTTTTCCATCAGGGGATAGAGATAGTCTGACAGTCATCTTTATGTAATTCTGTACTTGCAATCAATCAATCCTGATTGATTCCTTTGATAGGGAAATATTTATCTAGCTACCCCTGTTCTTTTAGAGAAAAAGAGGAAGCGAGGGAATGAATGGCTTCATTCTTCTCTGCTGTTCACTGCCAAAATCTGTTGGGTTGGAAGAATGCGACTTTGTCCTTTCCCAGCTTTCAGTAGTGCAGTGACCAGATCTGGCAAAGAGAGCAAATAGCTTTAAATACACCAGTGCTCTGCTTTCATCAGCTTCTAAAGAGAAATGAACAATAGAGGTTCACCCTCTTTGCCTGTCTTCAAAGTCTGCTCCTGAGTCAGAAATACAAGGACAGGAGGGTTTACTTTCTCTGGATTTGTTGTGATCTGTAAATACATGGAAGTTGGTTCAAAATGTACCTGTATTAGGCTCCATCTTCCTGCACAAAGTGATTTTTAGTGGCACCGGGAGCAGAACTCAAAAGCACAAAGGGTTGGGATCACATGCCTTGTTACTGCCTTTAATCTTTCCTCGCCTTTTTGCATCACTGCCTAGCTCCATGTTTTGATTGAAGAACACAGTACAAGTGTAGTTTGTCTAGTCCATGGAAACAACAAACATTCCTAATGAGCTGGAATAATGACAAACCCGTGCAGCTTCACCGTTTTGTGTGAACACCTGAAATGTCCTGTAAATTAGACATCTGGAGGCATTAGCAGGTGCTGGATGCTTTTCCTTCTAGCTACGTGCTTTTTTCATTAAAAAAACCTGTAAGACACCTATGCTTTTTTCAAGTGCAAAATAGGGTTGAAAAAAATGGATCATTAATATTGAGGGAAATGCTTCCTTGGTGGTACGACATTTATGCTCTATTAAATTAAAATATTCTGTAATTGTGCTAAGCTTTTTCAAAAGTAGGGAGTCTAATTGTTAATAGAGTGACCTAATTAAATTGATTTTTCAGGGGGAGGAAGCTGGGAGGAAGTTAAACAATAAAATTATATTTCAAGCACCAGTGATGTGCTCAGTTAAAATGATCTGATTTATTGTATTAGTGGAATAATGCATTCCAAATGCTGTGCAGGTAGTGTCACACATGGCATCTGCTTCAGTGACGTCCAGTAGAGACTTAAAGATTATCACAGTGGGTGCTGCAGCTGTACAAATAATAATAATTTAGTTGTAATTATTCCTTTTGGTAATTCCAGCAACTTCTCTGAAATAAAAGTACTTAAAACGTTGGTCCTCATAGCTTTTTATGTTGACACAGTGACTCTTGAATATTTCGTGAAGTTCATTGCTGACTGGGTCAAAATTTGGAAATGGATTCTCCTTTAGATAGTCTCCTAAGATCTTGTTTGGGTATCCCAAAAGGTGGTTTAGAGGAAGACAAAAAAAAGGAAATGTTTTTCCCCTCTCTAAAGACCAAATAACTACAAGTTCTCAGCAGTGTCTCCAGGGAATGTAGAAATCTGAGAGCGGATGGAGGGCTGTGGAGGGACAGGTGTTCACCTCTTTCTAACTCCTCTGTTCTGCTCCTCTCTTTGCAATGGGCTCCATTCCTCCTGGGCACGCTGCAGTTGGTGCAGGTGGGAGTGCAGCAGGATTGTCCCTGCTTGGGGCAGTCCTGCAGCTCAGGGGGAACAGCCTGCCCTAGACCGTGGCATATGGTGAGGAAAGCAGGACTCTGTCTCCCCCTGCTGAGTCATACCCTCAGAAGGAAGGTCACAGGGTTTAGTTTTCACTCGGCTAATTAACTTCTGCCACTAATCAAATAGCAATTAGTAGATTGAATGCTTAATTAACATTTTATAATTAAGAAATGAAATTCTCATAATGAAATATACTGTAGTGAAAGGTATCTCGTTCTTACTTCTCTTCATTATGTATCTGGCTGCCAGTTTGCTCTGATATAATCAGTGATGGGAGAGGTAGTTAGTAGCGCATTAATTAAACTCTTGGTCTAACTTATAAGTGGATTTTAAATTAAAAATCTTCCCAACTTGCATTTGAGAGTAAATTATCAACTTTTACTTAGGCTACACTGATGTGATATAATGGCTATTATATTAACCTCCTCTCAGTAAACTAGGCTGCAGTTTTAGGATGCACTTCATTTCTTGCACACTGTATTTTTAGCACAGCAGTTTGCATATCCATATTCAAGCACTGTGCTTTTTTTCCTTTATTTGTTCCTTGACATTACAACTGAATTCCAAAATAAAGGAAAAAATTGCTTTTTCATTTCAGTATAAATCTGCTAACTACCCTTTGGCTTCAGAGCCTTGTTGTTATTTAGAGATGTTGATAAACTTCAGCCCAGACTTGTCCATGTGGAAACTGCTTCTGATAAAGATGTTTTCCTGTCTAGGATGAAGTGGTGAAGTTGACAGATAAATGTCTTAACAATGCAATTGAGAGCCCAATGGTAGCAGCAAAGTGGCTTCCAGCAGATCTCAAAAGCAATATCCTGAAGGCCCAGGCAGAAGCAGGACACAAGGTAAATACTCGACTGAGCAGAGCTGTGACGCTCTCAAATGTTTTATTTCTCTTCAATTGCCTGGTGTTGGAGAATGTGCCTTGCAGATAAGGGTGTTCCAAGAGCCTTGTCCAAGGCAGAGTCCGGGGCTTCTCACAGTGATAATGGTTCTGTACTGGAATGGTTGCCCAAGGAGGAATTTCTGTCCTTGATGATACTCAGCAGGTAACAGGACAAGACCCTGTGCAAGCCCTGGTTTGAGAGGTCATTGAGACAGGTAACCTCCAGAGGTTGCCTTCTAATCAAGCAATTATTCTGTCACTAAGACTGGGCTTTTTGCATGTTGTAGTAAATTCCTTAGCAAATAACAGTATTTTATTTGGTTTTATTGGTGAACTGTTTTTATTTCTGCGCTGATGTTGTCGTATGGAATTGATGTTCTAAGTCTCTGAGCTGTAGATGAACAGCACTTTTTTGTGCTGGGATAGAGACACTCAGGTCTACTGTGAATCTCAGAACTGACACAAGATGGAAACAGGTATCAGAAATGTCTGTCTCTGTTCATTTCTTCTTCTCAGGTTGGAAAAGATGACAGCATGACAGGTGTCAAGAATTCCAATATTCAGGAGGCTGCTGCCAGGTAGTGAATAGATTTGTAAGAAACGTGATTTAGTTACCTCACTGCAGAACTGAGAATCTGCAGTTTAGTGTGGTCTGCCAGTGGCTCAGTCACCATTGCATTTTACCTTGCATAGGGTGCCTTAACCTCATGAGTGTGAAGGGGTTTTGAGAAGAAAACCAGGATTATAACTGCTAAGTTTTATTATATACAAGATAATACAGATGCTCTTTATTATCCCATACCTGATGACCATTGTTACAACAGCAATTTCAATCACTAATTATTTCTGAAATGTGAACAGCTTCAGTGTGGGGAGAGGGGATCGGTCTGTTCACAGTAGGTGTTTTCTAGTGGAGGAAAAAAATTGTATACAAACTCCTGCAGTGACAATTTCCTGAGCATTACTAAATATTAAATGATCGCAGGTCCAGCGGGACTGCAGGCATTGAAAAATGTAAAAAGTTACCACATCTAACTTCCTGATTATTTGCAACGATGCACACGTGGCAGACCTCAAAGAGCAGAGGTTGATACTGTAAATAAAATGTACAAAAAAAAAATCTACATTAGCAGTCCCAAAACTTTGTTGTAACAAGCGATTCATAAAGAGCTTTGCATGGAAGGTTGTACCTGTTTTCTGTTTTTGTTTTTTGTTGGTTTGTGCCAGGAACCTTATCCTGTCAGGCAAATCACAGAGCAGCCCCCCAGCAACCAGTCCAGTATTTCAAGATCCAAGAGAGCTGCTGAGAGCAATCCCTGCTTCAAACACCCTTGTTCCGTAAGTGACTCTGGAGAAACGTGTTTCTGGGGTAAGGGGACCACGTGCAGGTTATGATGAAAGGCCCGAAAAGATGAGGAACAGTTGCTGAAGCATTTAGGCTACATCTAAGCAGGTTTAGGGATGCATTTTTAATTACCGTTGCAGCAGTTAATCAGTGGGCCAGGCCTCGGGGTGAGTATCCTTGCAGGCAGTATGGGAATCTCTCTCATCTTCTGAAAGGACTGAGATTCCTGACATCCTGCTGCCCCTGGCTCTAAAGAGGAAGATAAGAGGATGACAGGAAAAGCTTCAGGCAAATTAGACACAAGGGCTGAAGAAACTCCTTTGAGATAGAAGACATCGATACCGTTGGGTCTATGCACAGCTGTAGCTGGAACTGTGGGAGAGAGCAGTAACCTATGGAGGTAGTTGGAAGGCATTTACATTAACATACAAATACCAGTCTTTTGTCTGCCTCCCTGGAACTGGTGTCAAGGTTTTGAGCTGTCTGGGAAGCAGCCCTGTTCCATGCTATCCAGGCAGAGTGCTAATGAGGATGTTTTCCCCTTTCAGTAATACCTTGAATGAGGACAATGCTGACTCTAACCATGAGGACCTGCTAATTCCAGCTAATCTGGCTCCAGCTGAGGAGGCTGCTGTTTCAAAGGTATCACCACCTGCCAGCCTGGAAGGTTTCTGTCACATTCTGAGCTCTGATGCCTCCAGGCAAGCCCAGCAGACCTTGCTGCATGCCTCTCATAGCTCTGTGAATGCCAGCCGCTGGGGAATGCCTGAGAGTGCTGTCTGAAGCAGGCAGGGACACTGCACAGAGATTTCCAAAGGCCATTTCTTCGTGTTCTTTCCAGTTCATGGCATAACTCTTATTTTTCTAAACTGGTTGTTTTTCTCACACTGGAGGGAGCCACTTAACATCCCAACGATTTCATGCTCCAGTAAGGAGAAGGTAGGGATGAAATTCTGACATAGGCAGTTCCCATCAAAAGAACCACAGAAGGAGAAGTTTAAATTTAGATGTTCATTTGTTATATTCTACTTACCTTAAGGTATTTTTTAATTGGACTCTATGAAGAGCACAAATTCGGGGATTAAACTTTTTTTTCCTCTCCAAAAGAAAAGTAGAGTCCAATAGCATTGGACCTGTGCTGCCTTTACCTGAGCAGACTGACAGGTTGTTCTGGATGACCAAAACACCCGGCCCTGTAGCTGTTTGCCCTCTAAACTAGTATTATGTACTGAATAATCATAAATTTCACTGAATTCAAACACCCCACTCCAGACCTTGCTGACCTTTCTAATGGTGCAGTACCCCACCTTCGCAGAGGGGAAGGGACAGTTTCACTGCTTGCTTACAGTGGCAATCATGCTGTTTCCAGTACATTAATGAGAGTAAGGGAAATCAAAAGACTATTAAAAAAGATCAGATGGAAAGACGTGAAAAAATAGGCCTGCTGAAAAGTGGTGTTCATTAAAGATACTGGTCTATAACTCAGGAAGCCACTAGAGTATTCAGTAGACCTGTGTGGTTACTACTGGGAATTCAATTCAAAACTGATTTATTCCATAGAGCACTCCAGATGACCAGGACGTTTCCTTAACATCACTGACAGAGAATCTTATTGACTTTACAGAAGCCACACCTCGGGTAAATGTATTTCAAACCCAAACCTTTTCCTTTGCACATAACAGTGATTTTTACCCATGAACTCTCCTCTGGCTTTAGTGTCTGTCTGCCAGGCTTGGATCTGCAGCAGTGGAAAGAAGTGATGGACAGGGATCACTGCTCACATGGCCCCCACCTGCAGGGTGGCTGGTGTAGGGGTGTAGACTTGACAGCTTTGCAGGAGAAATGAAGGAACCTGGAGAGTGAACCTGTATGTGTGCCACAGGAAGCTCTAGTACTGTTTTAGTAGAGCTGCAAGTGCCAGCCTGCTTCTCACACTTTTGGAGATACATAAGGGTTCAGATGTATGTACATGTGTATATGTCTGTTTGTATATAGATATACACACAAATACTTGAATAGTAAACTTGTAATACTAATCAAGCCTTTTATACAGATAAAAAGAAATCTTTTATAATCTATGCTGGCAAAAATGAGTTACATGGTATGCACCAAGAGAAAGGGGGAAGAAGGAAGACTTTTAAACTCTTCACAGTAGTGTGCTCTGGATTAAGGTAGTCCACAAAGCACTGAAAGATGATGGATTCTTTCCTTTGGAAGGGAGCACTGAGTTGAAACTGCTCCCAGTGAGTGTCTGGCTCTATGCTCAGTGGGTGCCACATCTCCAGCTAATCACTAGCATGATTCGAAGGCTAACAAGGGGCAAATATCTGAGATTGCTTTGCAGGAGGTGGTGTTTTGGGAGGTATGCTATTTTGACAACTTTTCTTAACTGCTTTCAGCCTTTTAATTGAGTTTTTGTTTGCTTTTTGTAGGTGTCTTCTCAGCCCATTGTAACACCAAGGTGGATAGTGCCAGTGAGTTACTTGACCATTTCTTAAAGAAAAAAGCAAAAGCTTTTATCATGATTAAGAAACAGGAGTTCAAGTTAAATAATAAAATACAATAATTTTTAATAGTTCGATCTGGTACATTAATTTATAGACCTTCAAAAACAAAGCAAACTAATTCAGCTGGAGTAAATCAGACAACATACCCTGTTAATTGTTAAACTTCATTTTTGCTATATTGTACTGCAGGTAAATGCCATAAAATTTCTTAAAGAATTTGTATTAGTAAAGCCCAGTCTGGAGTTTAATGAATCCTATTTTTGCCATTTATGTGTAAATCAAATGGAAAAGCTAGCTTGTCTTGTCCTGACTGGTGTTTTGAGTTTCTTATTTCATTCTTTCCCATTCAGACTGGACTGATTTCCAACGGGCCTTTGGGAAATAACGTTGCCTTATCTTTGAAGGCAGTGAAAGGCAGCACAGAGACCCTGATGTCCTCAGGTGGGCTGACACCATCCCAGCAGGCACCTGAAGTGAGGTGAGCTCGCTCTACAAGTCTGTGTGGGCACTCTTTACTGCTTCCACTGACATAGTTACAGTGGCCATTTAGACACAATGCCTTGTTTTGCCAGTAAACATTAGCTCTGTCTCAGTTTGTAGCATTTCAAGTATGACAAATAAATGGATGTGTGCTTGTTATGATTTCACTTCAGTTTCTTTCCTTATCTCCTCAGATGTTCTAATGATAGACTAAAGTTATGGTACAGAAGAATTTTCTGAGAAATCTCTTCACAGTGTTTCAGTACCTGCTAGAGGATTGGGGGGGAGAGGATGCCCCCCAGTTAATTCCAAGCTATAAGCGTGTCAGAAGACCCAACTGGTAGAAGTCTTTTCCCTTGCTATTCCATTCTGCCATGCTGCTGAGGCAGAATGATGGCAGTGACAACCGGGCTTCGCAGTGATCATCTTTAAAGAATGGCAGTGGTGCTACTGCTGCATTGTTTAAATTGCATTCTGTTAAGGTTTGTCTGTTGTTCTCATTAAGTTACAAGGGGAGCAGCCATGAATGCTGTTTGAAGCAATGCTTCTCTCTTGTAATCCATCATGGCAGACCTTTTTGGAGGAGTGTATTTACAGAGCCTTATTTTTTTTCACCCCTTTTAGCCCAGTTACTGAGGATGCTACAATAAGAACAAAATGTTTACTCACCACTGAACTCTAGAAGAAGGAGTCTCTGAAACTCTCACCTTGTAAAGACTCAAATCTTCTAACATATCTCCATGGGATCCTTCCAAAAGACTTGCTTGGGATCAAACTCATTCTGAATGGGAGTCAGCCAGCTGATTTGCCAGGACCCAGGAAGAGACTTCTGCATTTTTCACAATAACTGGAACTGCAGCCTGAGCTGGGATGTGAAATCACATGCACATTTGATCTTCTCCTTCGGGAGAAGTGAACTGTCACCCTGGAGCTAGTTCTGAACTGAGGAAAAGAAAGCAGCTGTGTCCTGCTCGTGCTGGTTGATTGTTCCTTGCCCTGAGCTGGCTCTGGTGCTGGAAGGTGTCGCAGAGCTGTGGGGTGTGAGCTGGGGCCCTGATGGCTGCGGGATAATGAACGTCGCAGGGATGAGGAGAACTCGCAGGGCCACCTCGTGGCCGTGCCCTGCACAGGGATCTCCATGGTGGTCACTGTCCCTTCCGTAACAGCCAAGGACATTTTCTTGTGTGTGATTATTCTCTCTGGTTTTCCCTCGTTGTACCAACACATACTCTCCTTTTTGGCCTTAACCCCTTAATAATCCTTGCACACCCTGTTACAGTACCTGGAAAGCATGAAAATCTAGTCCATCAGTGACCAGCTATGTAGACTGGATTTGAGCTGCTGCACACTGCAGCCAGGAAAATGCAAATTACCTGCCAAACAGCTTGTAGCATTAGCAGAATACTTACTGATAATCTCATTTCCTACATGATTCAAATACATGCATTTTAGACTAGAGATCTGTATGTTTTAAGAGCCAAAGCAGTGAAGGTGTGAGTGCAGCTTGCTTCAGGAATTGCTTATTGATTAGTATTGTTGTCTTCTAAGACTAGAAAGGAAAACAGTTTTCTTGTTTCTCTTCATGCTGTTTCTGGGTGTTTTTTCCAGACACTATGCTTAAGGAATACTTACCAGGTATTTTTGCAGCATGAGATCAGTTTTTAACACCACTTTGAATCCTGTTCTAAGTGTCATTTAATAGTTGTATGTGGGACAAATAACAGAAAGACTAGGGTGAAAATAGGAAAAAAGGGTGAAAAATTGCTGTAAGCAATTCACTTCTTTGTAGAAGGAAGCTAAGAGCACACACTGCACAGTGTGAAGGGACTTTGGGTGCCCAGGTGAAGTTTGGGGTACAGTGCATACAGTTCAGAGATCATTTGAGCTCTGGGCAGCAGTATTATCACATGGACCCTGGTGATGTAGCCTGTGAAAAAAATAATGCAGAGTCAGAGGGAGGAGAAACAAAGATGATGAATCCCACATCTAACAGGGAAGCACAGATGAAACAACTGTGATCTTTCATTCTGAGGAAGAAGTTTGAACCTGTGACTGAGGTTGGAGGGTGTTTTCTGCGTAGTGCTGCTGTTTGTAGATACTTACATGCATGGGGTTCTTAAAAACAAACTTAAATGTGAAAATTGGTTCTGGATCCTGTATGCACAACATTTCTGCCCACTGGCTGTGTGCACGTGTCTCAGTGTAAACAAAGGTTTGGACTAAACCACTATGGGTTGTGCAAGTGAGCTGGGCCCAGCGAGGCTGCTGCATTCAGACCAAGCTGTTCATGCTGCTGTTGCTCTCAGAGAAGCCACGTGGATTTTACATGACCCACTGCCACGTCTCAAAACCCTTGAGGCCTTAACAGAGGAATGTAGGGACCAGAGAAAGCTCCTAGGACTGACATACCAGAGTGACTCTGCAGGCAGTGATTTGCAGCCATTGCCTCAAGAGCCAGGATTTCAGGATTAGTGGCAGGTGCTGCAGGTGCCTCTCCAGACAGCACCAGAGCAGCCCACGGGCAGGTCCTGCTCCCGTGCTGCTGGATGAGCAGAGCCACTGCCCCAGCCAGGCACAGGATTCCTGCTCCCAGCCCTTCAGCTCTCTCATTGCTACTTCCAGTTGAGTATTGGCTTTTTTTTATGCTTTTAAGTCTCAGCCTTACTGCTTATTAAAATGTAGAAGATTCCTGATTTGAATATCAAATGTCTTATTCTGGATTAATAATGCAGTTGCCAGCAAAGTTCCTGCAGGAAAAGGGAAGCAATGGCTGCAACAGTCTGCTTTCTGCACAAAGCCAGGACTGTGTGTGGAAACTTGGCACTTGTTATTCATCTGTTTGCTCAGCAGCTGAGCTGGCATTCACCAGCTACATGTGTTGGGTTTGTAAATAGACAGAATGCAGTAGCATTTTCTTAGGCATGTTTGATATTTGGCTCTTCCCGTTGGGTTCAGGAGCTCTGCGAACTGTCAGCTTGAATCCCTCCCAAAACTGGAATAACAGAAGTTTACAGTTTTCCAGCACTGTGTGTTGAATACCATCCTTAGATTCCTCCCAAGCCATCACAGCAAATAACAAGTAAATAGCGTGTGGTGAGTGTGTCCCCTGAAATCGAAATGGTTCCAAATAACCAACTGTTATTTCAGCATGGTCAGGATAGCCGTGTTTGGAGGGTAATGTTGCAATTACACACATGCACACACACAGAAACTTCAAAGGGGTGAGGCTTTCCTCAATTTTCAGAGGACTAATATTTGAAACTTCACATAAAAATGCAAACATTTCAACTGGTAAATTGGGAACTTGCAATAACTTACAGATTTGGGGCTACAAACCCAACTCTTCCCAGCAAAATCTGACACTTGGAGCAACTATTCACTCAATTTACCTTGACATAGCTTACTTATCTAACCAAATCATTGCTTATGTAGGGAGCCTGGCGAGACCAAGGTGACACAGGTTTGTGATCTGAACATCCTGCAGTTTGGCATCACTGTTCTGGTTTGCAGTTAGAAGTACTGTGTTACAACATGACTGCCTAACTGGTAATGTAGCATTCCTCATCACCTGCATTTTATCAAAATAGGGATAATAGTTCCTACAGTTAGTGTTATAAAGTATCAGTTAATGCCTGTGTGCTACTGAGAAAAAAGGATTTTCCTGCCATTACTATACTATTGATTGATTGGCTATAAGGGTCCAAGCATGTTCTTAAAGTCTATTTTTTGGTATTTATTTAAAGAGATTTATAAATAAAGCTTTTGTGTGAATCTGGTGTCAGGATGTTGGCAGGTCTGCCAACCACTGAAAAGCTGTAAGAGTTGACAGGGATGAATGAATGAATGAATACTAAGTGATTGCATCTGACAGTAAAAGTGATTTTACTCCAGTCACATTCTGTGACTGGAGTAAAAGGTTTTATAGAAATCTTGGTGTTTATAATAACAGCATCCCTGCCCTTCTCTCAAACTGATTAACCTGAGAGAGATGCATTTCAGTCTCATCCATTTAAGAGTCTGCATGTGCTGTGTGCATTTACAGGCTTAGGAAATGGGCATTAAAACGTGGGAGTTGAGGCTTTCTTACACCAGAATTAAGAGAATCTCTTCTTTAGTTCAGTAGTAATAGAGTTTAATATTAGATAATTTATAGGACATAAATTACCTACTTACCTGTTAATCAGTCATGGTTAATGAATTGTATTGAATGTATTTGATTTTAAACTTAAATTTTTCTCATACTTTGTCGAAGACACACAGCTGTGTAAGGCAATTTTGGACAATTTTTTGGACACACCTTTGGCAAGAAAATTTGCAGCCCTGTTAGAGCAGCTCAGGTGAACAGTGCAGCTATGTGTGGGTCTCTGTACAAGCTGTTTGCAGCCCTTGCCTGCTTTCCCTTTGTCTGCACCCTGCTCCTTCCTTCTCATTTCATGAAGCAAAGACATACTCTTGGGATGAGCATGTCCTTCACAAACAGCACTGGATGTATTTTTCACATTGTGAACGTATTTTGGTACAACCCAAATCTACTGGTGAAGTGATAGCAGCTAGCAGCCAGCTAGCATTTAAAGCTCTGTCTGGGCACATAGTGTTTCTGAGTTTAGGAAGCTATAGTATCTATATACATATATATATATATGTAGCTGTTAGACACTGTAATGTCACAGCTTTCAAATGCAGCTGGACAATCATAACTTTTCAACCAAAAGATAGACCAGTATATACTAATGGCCTTTCAGTGACACAGGTGTGATCCGGGTGTGTTTGCTCCAGGTGTTGGCACCACCGACAGGAGTGCAGGGCCCTCCCCACAGTGCCGGGCAGAGGCAGAGCTGCAGTGGCTCCAGGCAGTGCTGGCGGGGATGCTCAGCACAGCCCCTTAAAGCCAGGCCCGGCTCGGTGTCACAGGTGGCTCCGTGTGGCTGCTGGCCTGAGGAGCAGGCACTGCCGGCAGCGCTGCCACACCCACAGGGCCGGGAGCCCCAGGATTCTCCTGCTGAATTCACCTCCTTTAGACTGCTTGACTTGAGCACTCTGCTCCTAAACACACACACCACCCCCACCTATATAACTGGACAAACTTATTTTTAAAGTATATAAGAATATTTTTTTAGCTAGATTTGTTTTGTTAAAGCCGCACTAACTACTGTATTTTTACTTTTTATATGTAAAGCTTGGCAATAGCTCTCAATGTATAATTTATTTGTTGGGTTTTTTATAAAACGAAGTGCACCCTCTTGCTTCTGATTCACAACACTGGTGACGTATGAACTGTCTTAGGCATTGCACTGAGATCTGTATTGAAACTGTACATGGGAACATGTAGATCTGTAGTCCACTCAACCCAGTCTTGGAATATTTGTACTGTAGTTTTGTCTTAAATACACCATGTCAGTGCAAGAGTCTTGCAGAGTCGTCTTTGGGCCCCCTGTGTTACACGGCACAGCACTCAGAGGTGGGTCAGCTGGGGCTTGGGACACCGGATTGCTGCTCTAAACTTAGCCTGTTGTCAGTTAAAGTGTAACTTAGGACAGCACCAGAGCTTGCAGGTAGATGCTAAAGAATTACATGCTTTTTTTCCAGCAGAGCTGAGAGTGTCCAGGAGGACTGTCAGGTGTGCAGTGCCTTTGAAAGCCAGTCCCAGGCGTGTGGCCAGAAGGGGAGCCCGAGCTGCCGGTGTGGTTCCAGTGCAGGCCAGTTAACCAAGCACCCTCACTCCTGTCTCCAGCCAGGGACTGGGCTGTGCTCTCAAGTGCAGCAGCACTAATGATTGATTGTTTAAAGGGAACTGTTTACTCCCAAGCCCTGACTTTGGCGAAATGCTAAAGACGGCTGCAAAGGGCAACTAAACCCTTTGATCATCTTTGTTTCTCAAAAACTATTTGGAAAGTATCAAAAGGAAGAGAAATTACTCCATCCTATTGACTAAGCTCATAGGAGATAATTTCTCTTGTTGCGTAATTTTATGTGTAGGTCAAACTGTGATCCCACTGATAAATCACTGAATTGTTCTTCAAATCCACTTACAACTCAAAACAATGAAACATTTAGGTTTTTCTATTATTAACTGAAAAAACCTTCTTTGAGTATCTGCATTTTAGAAGATTATATTTCTGCCATTCATACATTTTAATGTTTAGAAACCAAATATCAGTTAAAACAATGAGTTTGTTGAGATGTTTAGTGCTGATCAATTTGTTCCCTTATATACAATTTATGATATAACAGCACATGTCTCAGATGAGGCTGCCAAGAATGCTGCATCCTTTTGCTTTTGTTGTGTGGACTGCATTTCTGTGAACGTGCAAGGTTCCCTGCTTTTCAGAGACATTCTAAACAGCCAACTTCAGTGGCAGCCCCTTCAGTCCCAGCCAAAAATGGGGTGCTGTGTCTTGTTTCTAAATATTTGCCACTAGCTGGAGTAATTCCATTCATTATTTCATGCAGGCCACCACCGAGCTTTCAGATGGCAGCAGCTTTTAGTCACTCGCTTGGGCCTGGGATGAATTCTTATTAACTGCTACAGTTATGGAGAAATATCATAAGCACATCCACAAAGGCTCTTTTCTGCCTCTTTGAAAAGGTGCCTGCAGTGGGAAAAGAGAGTGAGGTGCTCTGAGAACCCTTTTGGTGTAGCTGATAGCACTGGCTAAGGTTTGAAAGGGGATATGATCAGGTCACAGTGGTGTGAGCAAGGATTGTGTCCCTAGGTCTGGACACTGGAGAGTACCTGAAATATGGGTTGTGCATGGCCAGAGTGGACTGAGGCGTCAGGCACTCCTGTAGGCATTTGTGGGATGCAGTCACTTCAGTTGCCAATGCCCTTCCCTTCCAACTTGAGCTCACTCTTGTTTTTTGAAGACCTGGGAATGGGCCACAACGGGAAAAAGAGACTCCAGTGGCTTCAGCAAAACTGCTGTAGCACAGAGCCCCACTTCAGGATCAGGGCTCTCCCCCCTTGCACAGCATGGCTGGGGCCAACTCCAGCTCAGCCTCCTGGCCCTGAGCCCCCATCCCTGCAGCCAGGCCTTTCCCGAGCCCCTGCTCTCCTGGTGTCCTGTCCAAGGCAGGGTACAGCGGGGCCTTAGGGCCAGCTCGAGAGGTTTGGCATCCCTTAGTGATGGAGTGGGTGTGGTGCTGCCAGTGCTGTGCCCCCACCTGACCTGGCACAGGGGCAGAGCCCAGGGGAGCCAAGAGGGGAGATGGGCTGGCTCCAAGCTGCTTTTTCCTGCCTGTGCCAAGCCATTGCCTTTGGGCTGGCTTCTGTCCCGCCTGCGTTGGCTCCGAGTAAATGTTAAACCCTTCGTGGGGCTGCCAAAGGGAAGAGAGTTTGAGGGGGCAGGAAGAAAGGAATGGCAGAGGCTGGATGGCATTTTCCTGGGGCTCTTGCACATCCCCAGGATACCGCTACCTGCCAGGAGGCCTTCGCGTGACTTGGAAAAATCACTGGTTTATTGTTGGCCTTTCCAGTTAAATTTCCTTCCCTTGTCAATCCTAGATAAAAGGCTGTATGTTACGGCAGCTCTCAGGATAAAGCCAAAACAGACATGTCAGTCAGCACCAGGAAAACAAGCTGCTGATTTAAGACTGCAGTGCTGAGTACATGCTCAGCTCAGTCGCTGTATTGATGTCCCTTCCAAACAAACCTCCTCAAACTGGGAAATTCTTGTTCTTGGAGGAGAAATTCAAAGCCTGGGCAGCCCTCAAAGCTGGCTGAAGTGCAGGGAAATGACTGGGGCTTGCAGAATCGTCTTCCTTGGTCAGAAAGGTAAGTTCTTTGTTCAGTTAGAAAATACAAACATGTATATTAGACTCATAAAGGTGAACATGAGCACACAGTGATAGGAAACAGAGCAGGCTTTATTCATGTGGCAGTGTACAATCTCTCTGTTTCCAGGTAAGGGAGGGTCATGGGTGGTCCAGATAACTCTTAAGCAGCTTTTGCAAATCCATGTATAATTTTCCTACTGAATTCACATGACAGTTATTTCTGAAGACATGAGGAAAGTACTTCTAAATATTCTTGAAATCTGTAAATTACTTGAAAGTCATTATTCCTATGAAACTTTTGGAAACTTTTCAAATATTTGGAAGTATTAACTTTCAGGTAATTTCAGATACCAGCAGCTCTTACAAACAGCTGCTGTTCTGTCAGAAGGCTGGTATTTAGTAACATCTATTGAAATAAGTGCTTTGAATGCTGGACAATATTACCTTGCAAAACAAGCACTTTTTCTTTTCAGCAAAGAAAAACCATATATGAACTCAGAACTTACTACTACAGAGAGGAAATGTGTAACAAGTACTACGTAGGGTGATAAAAGAGTTGGAAAAGCAGAAATCTCTTTAGGACTAAAACATGAGTTACCAGTGCAAACAGCCCATGCTTTGTGCCACTCTGTCAAGCTCTCCTCTTTCTGTTCCCTCCCCACCCCACTGTGGGAAATCACACCCTTTTGATTCTGTGTTCAGCCATTAAAGCCAACACTCATTTGGCACATCCTTTGTTCTCACAGGTATAATGCCCTTCCTCTGATCCTTGCTGATGATTTCCAGGGGGCATTCATTGTTTCACTTCCCCAAGGTTATATACAATCCTTGAATATCTTCTAGAATTCAGTTGCTGATTTGTCTGTTGGGTTCTGTTGTCATAGGCCATCTCATGTTGCAGATATATTAGGCAAAGAACACTCAAGAATATAAAATCTTTAAAATCTTAGAGAACATTCACGTTAAGACTAATTGAACCCCTCAAATGTGACTGTATTTCTCTCTTATGCCAGTGCAAAATGAGCAAGCTTTGCCCCTGAAATGGCATCTTGTGGAGCCAGCATGGGTTACTGCAGTTCTGATTCTCAAGGCAGCCTCAGCCATTGCCAATTTGAAAGGGTATGAAGTGACCAGGAGAAAAGTAACAAAAAGAGCAGCATTCCAACAAACTCCTCTCAGAAATCACAACTTACATGCAAGTTGTGACTTAAATATATGTCAGGTTTTGTTAACATTGTAAAAAATCTGTTCGCAGCAAGTATGAGAAGGTTTAATTATTTTTTTTCCCCAGCATGCTGATAGGAAGCTGAAGACAGTTGCAAGCAGTTGGTTTTCCACCTACTGCCACGGTGGTGGAAATTTATTCCTTCACTTTGCAAGCAAAGCAATCACAAGCAATCAAACTCCATTTGCCTGAAGGAGATCTCAGTGAAGCTGGACAAAGGTTTGCCCCCAATGAGCAGCAGTGTGTTGGTCCTGCTGATCCCACCTCCTGTGGCCACACACCCCCAGTCAGGTCTCTCCTCTTCACCCACAGCCTGAGCAGCAGCAAAAGCCTCTCCTGAACAGGCCAACAGATGGAGAGACTTGTCCTTGGACAAACAGCTCCTGTCTCTCTTTGGGCCTAGTCCTGCCTCTGAAGTGGTCTGGGAGGCAGGGAATTCTGCTGGCTCCAGGGGCAGGCTGAAGGTTTTCATTTCGATGGTGTTGCTCCGCTCCGTGGGCTGTAGGCAGAAGAAGCTGCAAAAGCCAGAGTGCCTCAGCATGGGCACCAGCTGGGGATGGTCCTTTTGCTCACTCTTGGGGTGGCTGGGGAATGTATCAGTGAAATCTGAGGTAGTTTGGAAATCCACACCAATTCCTAAGATGCAGTGATATATTTTAGGAGAAAAGTTTCCCTTTGTAGTACTACTAAGCTTCTTCCATGTCTGTGTATGGAAATGATACTTCCAGAGGTCATCATAAGGGCTGGAATTTGAAATCCCTCCACCAAAAATCAGCATAGAGTCTTTGCAGACTATTGAAGCATGACCTACCACTGGAGGAGGTCCTTGGCTGAAGGTAAGAGAAACCAGCAGTTAAGGGGAGACCAAAAAGAAACTTAGCACTGATTTTAGCTTCTGTTTTCCTTTTGACTCAGAAGGATGACTGCTGAACAGCTGCATTGGGACATCAAAATTACACTGCTGACAGCTGCATCAACGCCTTGCCAACAGCTCTCCCGAGCAAAGCCAACTGGAGCCCCAGGCATGGCAGCAGCACTGCATCCTGATCTGAACAATCCCTACAATTACCAACAGGGCATCGGCTCCCTCCCCACCCGCACGCAGAATCAGAGTAAGATCAATTCTCTTCTCTGCTCTTTTAGTGTTACAAATAGAACAGTTTACCTTGTTCTGATGCTGGACCAGCTGCTGCTTCCAAAGTCCCATCTCCACAAGTCCCTCTGTTCAGTGAGCCCCAGCAGCCCCCCAAAGAGGTACATGGCTGTGTGATAAACCACTGCCGAGTGGCCGTGCCGCGCTCCGGGACCGCTGCTGTGACAGGGGCTGGAGACACACAACCACTTCCTTGTATCTGAAACAAAAACTGATTTATAGATGGATCAAATTTACCCTATATGAGAAAGGATTTGCTTCCTGGAGGAGGTAGCTATTCAGTTGGAGAATAAGGGTTTCTGCTCTAAGCTTATTATGAGTTAACATATTAAATTCTGACACTGAAAAAGTGCATTTAAAAGAATCAGTTTTGAAATAAACTTTTAATGAAAATGTCAGATGCTGTGTGACAGATGCCATGGAAATTTTATTTACAGAGCAGTTTTTCCTACAGCTTTGTCAGTTCATTGACTCTGATAAAGAAAGATACTTTCCTGGCTGTAAGAGAGAAAAAATCAATCAACAAAAACATTAATTCATTAATGTCTATGCTTATTCTAACCCTGTGAGGGATGGAAGGATGAGATAAACCCATCATTTATTTCAAAATAGTGGCAGAATGGCTATCAGATAACAAGTTATGCACTTAGGAAATCTCTGGGAATCATCTCATTTGCCATAATCAGAATGGTAATGAATATGCTAATAAACTATCTCCTGTCAGGTTTGACTCCCCATGGTCATCTGGAGATTTGAGATCAAAAGATGACATTAATAGGCTGAAATCAGGGTCCCTGCTGGATCTGAAAGTTTTTAGTAATCCTTGAAGAATTTTAGTGGATAGTAAACAAACATTCTCCCTGATTTTCAGCTGTAAAACTGGCAAATACTGCAAAATGTATTCCAGTGTAATAGTCTAGTTAATTTCAGCCAGCAATTAATTGAATTTGACAGAATTTATCACTAAATGTTGTCAAAGAGAAGCCAAAACTAACTTACAGAATTTCTACTGACAAGAATTTTCTTAGCAGAGCAAGCTCTGCTACTGCAGCTGTTGTTTTACACTGGATCAAAACCGTATCCTGCTTTTTTAACTTACCAAAATGGAATTCCCAAAACTCCTGAGAAATGCCTTTGATGCCAAAGTATCCCCCATAGATATACATGCTGGAATGGTACACTACTGCACTGTGACCTTTTCTGTTAGCAGGTGCAGAGCTCTAGAACAGTTCAAAAACAAAAACCTATAAAGTCATATCAGCAGCAATATCTGTCTTGGAAATTCACCTTTATTTTTCCCCCACAAATAACCCTGCAGTCCCAAAATTTCTATTGACTCCTCCATCAAGTAAAAGTAACCAGAGTGGTAACTGTGTCACATCTTAAAAAAATAAAAATTCTGGGTCCAACTTCCAAGCTATAGAAGCATTGTGATGACGAAGTTTCAGTAGCAAAAAATGAGTGATTCCTAATGTGTAGTGATACAAAATCAATCTCAAAAGACCAAGCCACAAATGC
Source organism: Geospiza fortis (assembly GCF_000277835.1). Lineage (NCBI taxonomy): Eukaryota > Metazoa > Chordata > Aves > Passeriformes > Thraupidae > Geospiza > Geospiza fortis. The sequence goes on along the minus strand of NW_005054298.1, from coordinate 10,615,784 downwards.
TTCTACTCAGGTTTCAATTAGAAGGCAGTAACTTGGTAAGTCCACGTGTTCACACTGAAGAATTGAAAAATGCTGCAGCACTTCACGTTCCAAAACGTATTAGCGTGGCTGCCAATCTGTTTTCACAACCCTACTTTTAAAAGCACAGGCTTCACGTATGGTTGCAATATTCCCTTTAAAATTAGTTTTCTTGATAAGGATTTCAGAAAAACAGAAGCAGCAGCAGAGGAGAGGACTTAACTTCTTATATAGGACTTAAAATTTAAGAGCAGTATTTTTAAACACTGTTTTGAAGAAGGAAAAAGCCTTAAGTTATTGAAAGTGCAAAGAAATAAAGTACAGCCACATGTCTCTGAAGAGATGAGATTGGAACTGTTTGGGGGAACATATTTCAAAGCAATCTGTTTAATCAACAAAGCAACAGGCATTTGATTCACACATTCCCCACTTCCTGGCTCCTTACCTCCGTCTCTGCTGGTTCGTTGCAGCTCTCTGTCCATCTTGCGGAATCTGGGGATTGAGTTAATAAAGCGCAGTTTAAATCCCGCACCACAAGAGGACACTCCTCCCACAGTAACTGCTCAAATTGCACAGCTCAATTTCATGGAAGTCTCGTCATGGTGTTTTCTACTGACAAGGCTGAAGAAATCCTGCTAGGACAGCAGCACTGAGAGACTTCAGGAGACACAGTTTGAACAGTTTTCCTCTATCTTTATCTGATACAGAATCACACAGGTGCCACACTGTATTCCTGTTTCCTAAAGCTGAATTTCATAATGCAGAAATAACCTGTGATTTTCATCATTTTGTGAACTTGTAGGAATCCCAGATTTCCCTATGGATGTATGACTCCTTCTGCTTACCATACACACCTTATTATGGCACACTTATTCTTTCTTGTTCTTTTTCATAGGTCCCTTAAATAGCCATCAAATAACAGCCAGCAATCACAGATCTGGGATCACCGTGAAGGAGAGGAAATATCAGATAACACAGCACAGAGATACAATGAGGAATCAGTGCAGGCTTGCATTACTTAAAGCTATTCTTGCCAAAAGATTTTAAATAATAACTACGAAACAGCTAGATACACAACCAATGTTGAATAACTTATTTCCAATTTCCACTGGTAAGTACTGTGACTAATAAGATGCTTTCTCCTTTAAAATATGTTCTGAGGCTTTTTTCCAGCAAGTTCTCTCAGACAACTGGTGTGAAACACAAAGGAAGGGCTGAAAAAATCCCATTGACTTAAAGTTACATAGTGAAGTAGCAAAAGAAGACAGGAAACTTAAATCTTGGTCTGGACACAAGAGTTACCAGCTCAAAAAGAACTGAGCCTCTCTCTCTCCCCTCACAATCTGACATCAAAATAATAGCTATTACTGTACACAGGATTTCCAAAGGGCAAATCTATGGTGTGTGACATTGCTATTAAATTCAAATTCTGCACTGTTTTTATTAGAATACACACTTAAGAGATCCCAAATGTTTGTTCTTAGGAGAAGAAAAAAAAATCCATGTTATAAAATGTTGATGTTAATTTCCCACCTTATTTTATTTTTTATTTCTCTTGCTCTAGCTTATATGTTTCTTCAGTAAAAGTACAAATGACATATATTTTACTGATCTACTTTCTTTCATAAGAAAGTAGAAGCCAAGAAAGCTTGGTTTTAAAATATATGTGGCATTAAAAATAAAAATTAAATAATACATGAATTATCAGGTCTTATGATCAAATAGTAAATGTAAAAAGGAGTGAGGGAGGAATGGAAATTCTGAGACCTTAAAATACATACAATTTTCCCATAAAATCCTCTCTAATTGAAGTAAGACATGCATCTCTGATAGCTGAACAGCCTAATTTGGAGGTGAAAATATGCACACAGGTTTACACACATTACTTGTTGTAAAGCTTAAGGAAGGCTCTGTTACAAGCAGCAGAAAACAGTTTGGTTCTCATTATTTATTACTGCCTATGGAATATCCCATGGAAAATACTGGCTATTGTGTATCATACCAATGTCATATATCCAGAGAGGAGTTTTTCCTTGTGTGAAAGCAGAATCCACCATCCCACCAAAAATATACAGGCTGCCCTGCAAAATGCACAAATATTTATCAATTACAGGAAGGTACACAGCATGCAAATAATTTTAAAAACAATTCTTAAATGCAAAGGTTGCTATCAGCAAAATTTAGTTAACAATATGATGATCTTTTAACAATCCCAAAAAGCCACCAATTTTTAATTATTCTGTCTTTATTTTCTCCCAGTGGGAAGCCCTGAAGAACATTGTGCTGTTTAATGGGAACAATATTTCAGAACTGCTCGTTTCTTGTCAGCCTGGGGCAGCTTCAGGGCTGGGAATACGGAGCTCTCTTGAGGCATTGCTCAGGTATATTGGATTATGCATGTTTAGAGAAATGTTTCATTGTGTGATAACTCTTGATATCTTAAATTCTGTCTTCCCCTCACAGGCAGGGCTGTAATTCTTACTGTGCTTTACTCCCCCATCCCTCTTCTACGTGAGTTCTGTAGTGAATGTTTTTGTGCCGTGGCTGATCATGCAAATGAATTCAGAGCAACTGTTACAACTGCACAGATAAGTCAGAGAAAGTGCTGCCAGGGTCTTTATCTGGTATTATTGCTACTTATTGAGCACTGACTGAGGAAACCAGGGGGCTGTTGCAGAGCTGAATTACTGCCACTCTGTTCAGAAAGATTTCCAAATATAGGTACAGCTACATCCAGAACTGCATCAACACAAAAATGCTTTCTGGGCATAGTATTTCAGTACATAATACCTATGGCATTTTATTGCACTGTATAGGAGGAAATAAAATGTCAGGATATGGACAATATAATCCTGGTCTAGTACCTTATAAGCCACCATTGAATGTTCTTCTAGTTCTTCTGGACCATCTCTTGAGCAATCCAACATTTCCCATTCATTTTTCACTATAAACCAAAGCTGAAGTTAAGTGGTGCACTCAACACATAAACAGTAGGGAAAAGGTGAGAAGGTGGACTTTGAATGTGGCTGTGCTGCTTAAAATGAAGCATTTTGTCATCTCTCCTCTGTTAAAAATCAAATATATTAATTTTTCTATTTAGCAAATTTAAATATAACAGTAATAGTTACATTTAAATACAATAATTGTTACTGCTTGTATTTTGTTACCTACATCAAATTTGGACAATTCCACGAGCACAAACCCCAGCACAATTCTGTTTTATTCCAGTAACAAGTGAGCAGGGAAAACTATACATCAAGTAAAAAAATACAAAGGCTTATATTTGATAGTGCATTGATATTACAAACCTACAAGGTATTGTATCCACATGTTCCCTTTGTGCACTTTTACATGCATGAACTATTGCTGTGTTAGAGAGTCAGGGAAGCTCATTGATATCCCTTGCTAGAACCAGGATACTTTAAATGACTCAGTATTTCTGGTCAAGGGAAAAAACCCCAAAAACAAAAGGAACTGAACTAAAATCAAAACTTTGTGGACACTTGCAAGAGGAGCAAACACCTCCCATCTGCCCAATGAACAAAAAGCAGTTTATCCAGCCCTGTGACAGAAAGACCTTAAATGAGGATAATCTGTTAAGCACAGAGCATCTCAATTTCACGATGACTGATGTGGAATGGCTTTAATCCTGACATACAAGAGAAGAGGCCAGCTCACCTGTGTGGTATCTCCAGAAGTCCCGCAGTGTGGTGCTGCCGTGCCCTCCGTAGAGATAAACAAAGCCTCTGCAGACAGCACAGGCGTGCTTGTACCGGTCACAGGGACGCGGCTGCTGCGCCTCGGCCGCTCCGCGGGCAGCTCTTCCCTTCATGCTGATAACCGGGATCTTATCCAAGGATCAGCTTGCAAAGGGCTGCCATGTCAGAGGAGGGTCCCAAAATATCAGGAACAGGGCTAAACCCTGTTTGGTCTGCAAAAAGACAAAAAAGAAAAAAAGAAAAGCCTCCACCTTATGATAAAATGTTACTGTATTTTCTTTTCAATCCCCTCAAAAGCAACAGTGGACAACTTTGTCCATCTGTGATAGTACACTAACTTGAGTGAAGCACCAGAAATTCTGACTTAGATTCTTGTACCAGTGAGGCCGGGACAGGAACATTCCTGGAGCTGAAAGTTTTCCAAGGAATATCAGTGAACTGAAATCAGTGAAGCTCCAACACACTACATTTACAATATCAGGGCTTGGTCTTTTTTCACAACTAAAAGAGTACTTTAGATAAACCTGTACTAAAAAAAACTTTGGGTAGAGTGAGGATTACAAATGGAAGTAATGCATCAGTTGTCCAGAATTTGTTTAGACTTTTATCTGTAAAGCTGCTGAAATGAGGATGCATCTGGAAAAAAATGACACCAGCCGTTCCCATGCCACAAGATGTCACTGTGTTCTGTGAAGACAAAACTACCAGGAAAATATTCTTCTATTAACCCTCTTCAAAACAGTGGCTTGTTTTAACAGAGATTATTTTACAAAGCACACCAAAAAAGCCCCCAGCATTAGACCAGATTTTGTAATTTGTGTTGATAATGTGTCTGAGGTGGTATGTCACCAAATGAAGTGACAAAGTCTCCCAATTCAAAGACTTTCTAGTGGGAGCCAGATTCCAGCTGCATTGAGAGCCCAGGATGGAAATAATAGGGAAGACTCATTTACCTAAGAGTAATTGCGTAAATCCAGGGCAAGCTGCACTTAACTCAAAGAACAAAGATTACAGCAAAACAAGCTAGATACAAAAGCTAGTTGTATTTCATATTAATATGAAATTATTGTACCCAACTTATCATCTAATTAATCTCTAAAATTTACCCTTTTTAAGACTGGAATATGTTCAGTGACAAAGAGATGCTGGAGAATCTCTTGCAGCATATTCAGGCAAGATTAACTACTTCAATTTTGTTGGGATTTTTTTATGCAAACCAGTATTGTAAGTTATTACTGTAGAAACTGAAGTATATTCTTTGTATGTTTTCTCTGAAGGAATACAAAGATGGGTGGCAGTTACTAAGGGTGCATTTCTCATGTCCAGGGGAATTAGCAGATATGAAGTAATGACACATTATAGGTGTGTAAGTCCCTAATGCTCTCTGGCATCCTATTGAAAAGGGAAAAGCAGCTGAAGACATGAAACAGGGATTATCTCCCTAACTCTGCCGAGCTTCTGAGCAACCACAGCCAAATCATTCACTTCCTCAACTAAATGGGGACAGTCACTTCCTTAGTACAACACTTCAAATTTGCTGATGCAGTGCAGGGTAACAGTGCCAAGGTATTACTGCTATTGATATCATTAACTCTGAAAAGGGTGATAGGTCATTAATACTTTACATAGGTAAACAGGCTTGTCCCCTTGCTGTTTGTGGTTTCTTTCTCAGTTATAAAGCTGGTTATTCTTCTTCCTACATATTTCTCCTTGTTTTTCTTCCTCCAAGCCTTGCCTCCTGTTGTACAAGCATTAAGAGATGATGACAGCCCTGATTTCATGTAACAGATTAGCAACAAAGTCCTGTCCAGTTGTTTATCTAGCCCAGCTGAACTCTTGCAAGGCAGGTGAGCAGGATGGGATAACAAAAGGCCAAGTGGGGATGAACTGAATGGGTGTCACCTCCCAGTCACACCTTTTCAGCATCGGCTGGCCCTTGTGAATCTTGGCTATTTACTCTCAGCTGAAGCATTCTTGGAAGCAGACCTACAGTCCCTAACAATCAGTTAACTGTTCCACTTCAGAGCTGTGAAAAAACCCCACCAAGTTAATAATGAATCTTGCCTTTCATCATTGGTATTTTAAACTGCAAACTTGACTCCCTGTTAAGTTTGTCCTGTCCTTGATTGCCTGTCTACAGAACCCAACCCACCAGAGTTCATCTACTGTCAACCTGAGCAGTCCCATTTCCAAAGAAAAGCTGCTCCTCTTCTGAGAACAATATCACTGAGCCTTGTCCTCTGTGTCCTGCACCACTGACCTCAGTTTCAACTTGATACAATATCAGTTATCCAATAGGAAGCTCTGACTTCAGAAAAAAAATCCAAAAAGACAACTCTGAACATTTTTATTCAACGGTTTTTTTTTCCCCAAAACAGCTGTAGCACACACAAAAATGTCTGCTGCTCTCCAAAGTCTTCTGCCATTCCATTCTAAAAATAGCTTCTGTGCAATCAATCCCAATTGTTAAAGGGCTGGAGGAGCTGAGTGGAGGGCCCGGAGAGCTGCAATTAGTGCAGTAACTATAGCACTGAGTGTGTATCAATTAATGGCGCCCCACTACTGTTTCATAATACAAGTAATTCAGGAAATGTAGCAAGACAGGAATTACTTCAGGAAATGTAGTTTACATGTTCACTATATAATTATTTATATTTCGGATAGATGTGGTTTCTCAGACAAATGATTTATTTATTTAAAGTATTGCTTAAATGGATTTTCATTAAAGCTTTTTTCTATCTCAGCCCCTTGATTCATTTCCATCTGTTTTCAATACACTCAGAAAAGTTTCATTTTTAAAATGATCAAGCTTTTTGGAATATAATGAGATATGAAACCACTTGTATGGGGAGGGGCCCAAGTCGGAAATCTTGTTCTGTTTTGGGGCTTTTTTGTTAATGACCCAGTTTTCTGAACTCAAGCCTTGAGCCTTTCCAGGCAGAACACTGCATTTTCTCACTAGGCAACTTGATGTTTTACTGCTTTTCAAAAATAATAACAGATCTTCCCATTTGTACTTATCCCAGAAACCTTGGCTCTGGAGGTGGTTTTATTGTAAGTTTGTTCTAATGGGACTGCCTGCATGAATGAGGAAACTCTGGAGACTTGCAAGGCCCTTACAAAGTTTTAGAAACAAACCCAACTTGTTTAGAATAGAGAAAAAGGCTTTTTTTCAGTATATCATGTTTACTTGCAATGCTTCACTATGTATGGTAAATCTAGTATCCTCTGGTTTGCTATTTTATTTTTTCCTAAACTCCAGATAAGCTGAACTGTTTCTGTGGTCGGTTTTTTTGTTTTGTTTTGGTTTGGTTTGGTTTTTTTTTCAAAATACAGGAAGTAATTTTCAGAGATGCTCAGCTTCAGAGTTTCACCCTGAAAATGTGAATGGCTCTAGGACTGTTGGGTGTCTGTGACAGTTCTGTATTATTAGCATTCTGTACTGAAATAAGGGCCTGGCTTTGCCACGTGTTGTAAAACATGCAAGTACTACATGACTGAGCTTACAAGTGCAGGAGTGAAGACAAAAGGAAGGGAACAGAAAGAGGTATTGCTCTTACAGGGAGAAGCTGAAGGACAGAAGGAGGGTTTGTAAAATGACAAATCAAAGCAGAAGACACAGCTCCATCCTGATTTCAGAGTTCAGAAGAAAGACAGGTACTTTCAAGTAAAACAAGAACAACCCTGTTGTCTGAATAAAGCCTAGAGCAGACATACTAAAAACTGACAGAAAAACTGGACAGCTTTTATTGGAATAACTCTTAGTTAAATTTTAACAAGTTTAGGGCAGTATTTGTAAACGTGATCACTGCTATATCTCAGTGCTTCAAAATGCTTTTTGACATGAACAGGTATTTTAAAGGGGGCAACTCTTGTGAAACAGCATATATTCAGTTTCTATAATATGTTCTGTTCTATGTTATAAAACATATAATTACAGTTTCTCTAGGCTGTATGCAACTGCTCCTTCTGGAGAGAGCAGCACCACAGCACCGAGGGCATTGGCACCTTCGCTGCACAACGGAGAGAACATCATCAATCTCTCCCAGAGAAAAGCTCACTGCCTCTTTCTGCAGCTCTGCAGGCAAGAGATTGCTTTTCTTTAATTCAGATCACATTAATATTAAAGCTTTAATTTTAGAAGTTCATAATAAATTTATGTTTGTGTATCATTGCAAAATTAAAATTTGCAAATTGACATTATTAATACATTGTCTTTTTTTTTCTAGAAGCTTTCACCCAAGAATGAAAATCCTTTAGTTGTTAGTGTTTTGTAACACTATTTCATCTCTGTTACAAAGTGAATTCTTAACTAGTAATAAATTAACTTATTAAATAAATATAAATAGATGCAGTTGTATTTTCTATATGCTAGGTATATTTCTTATTTTTAAGTAAACAAATTTATCACACACAAAAATACATACTTGGTTTAGAATAATACAGTAAATATTTAATCTATTTTCTAAATATGGTGGAGGAGGAAGTATATGAAAAAAAGAAATTCAGTATTTTAAGTATTTCTGGGGTTGTTACATTTTTATATACATTTCTAGCATATGAATCAGGAAATTGCGTTTTCCACCGTATTTAAATATGTTTTATGGTAAGATGAAAGTGAATACATTTTTCCCACCTTAGTTTCCTTAGTAAATTAAAATTTCATTTGCTGGGGATTTTTTGTTTGGCTTTTGTTTGTTAGTTGTTAGATAGTTTGGGTTTTTTTTAAGAATGGGATTTAAAAAAAACTAAAAATTAGAATATATAGTTTTGATTAGCAGACCTCCCCAGGTAATCTGTTAATTACAATTTACATTTGCAATTAATTATTTAACTGCATCTCAATTTTGAATGAAGTTTCTGACAAAGAGCTTTCCTAAATACACATCCATGGGTGGCACAAGTATAGCATGTTATGGATATATAAATCCAGGGCAGCAGCCATGTCTGAGCAAAAGTTTATGCTCATATTCAGTGTGCTTATGGGTTTTATTTATTTATGGTCCTTAATAGGATATTCACGTCAGGAACCTAATCTGCTTTTTAAATCTTATTTAGGGTCCTGTTGGTGGCTCCACCCATGGGCAGAACTCAGTCTCTATTGTGGTCTCAGCACAATGCAGAATGGAATGGACACCCTGACTCTGAAGTGCTGCTGCAGCAGGGAAGCTCTTCAGAAATTAGCCAAGACAAACAGGTGATTTTGCATTTTCCAGGTATGGCAGAGGCAGGAAATACAGTTCCTGGTCCTCAGACTTTATGAGAAAAGAAATGAGAAATTCCCACCATGTTCTCAGGGCAGTCTTAAGATGTATTTGGCCTTTTAGCCTTTCCTTGGAAGTAATTTGTACTGTCACCACTGGAGCAGGTCATTTCAATGCACAGGTCATCGCCCTTCTCCCAGAAATAGCAGTTCTCAGTGTTCCTAGAAGGCATCATTTGGGGATTTCACAAAAACTAACTAGCTGGATTCTTTCAAGGTACAGTAGGCAGGTCCCCTGGAGATTGAATGTAATAAATCTGTCCTTAGGTGTGACTGAATGCATCTTCTTGACAGCTTGTGACCTGCTGCTGAAGTAACTTCAAAATACTTTATTTCCTAAGGGAGACTCTACTCACACTAATTCACAAAATTTTCTAGGTTAGGAAGAAAGACTCTGGTTGACAAAGGAGTCAGTGGCTGCTCAGCCTGACTACTCTCCTCAGGCATGAATTAAGGTACTAGAGTATATGCCTGACAGCTGAGAATCTATCAGTGAAAAGCTATTATCTTCCATTAAAACCAAAAAGTCAGCATTGAATTTTACTTGGTTCTTCTTTATATCCCCTGACTGAGGAAAAGAAGCATCTAATAAAACACTCAGTCACACTTAAAACTTAATGCCAACTTCATGGAAGACAGACATTGTGTTTTCCTTGTCCCCAACTTCATGGAAGATACACATTGTGTTTTCCTTGTGACATTTTGCCCTTAGACAAAAATGCAGCATGAGATAGAGAAGACATACAAGGTTATGAGAATAGCAGAAGCTGTAGCTTGAAGAAATATGAAGGAGGAAAGAAAGGGCATTTGGCAATCGGAAAAATAAAAAGTTCCAGCTGGCAGATACTAAAACATCCCAGATATCCTGATAGAATCAGGATGAATTTAGATTATTCTGTATGGGAGAAGTAATGAGAGACTTGTGTGAGAAAAACTCAGATGGCACAACTGGAATGACTGTCAGTCATGACTGGAGAAAAGCTGAGTACAAAAAGATCTTTTATGGGGAGATGAATTTACACCATCAGGTGAAAGATGGTTGCATAAAAACATTATACAATTGCATAGATGAAATAGATTGCATAGAGAGGAATAGCTGCATTTTAGTCTGGCAAGGAAAACAAAGGTGTCAGCTGACAAACAGTAATAATAACTGTGATGGTTCACTATAACCTTGATGCCAACAGTTACTGGGCTGCACCATCAAATGGAAAAAAAAGAAACCCACATCATTTCAATATATAAAAGAGACAGAAAGCATATGAGTAACTTTACACATACACGTTGTCGCTCCAAATTCAAATGGAATTACTCATGTGAATAAAACCAGTGATATGCATGAGCCTGCACAATGTAGCCTAGATACCAGAGCAAAAGGAGGACCAACTCTTTTGTCAGAAGCCTGAAAAAATGTTTTGCAAGCTGTTTTCATATTCAGACTCCAAATGACAGGGTCCGTTTTGGACTGGAGTCCAGCCTTCTGAAAAATTCTCACTCCCAGCAGACATGGTCCAGTATTCATCCCAAGCCAGATGCACTTTGGCTTGGGTTTTGGATGGTTGCATTTCTTTGTTTGTCTTTTGCTCGATAGAAGGCATTTTGTGCTTTATGTTCTTTGATTGTGGAAAAGGGAATGAGCAAAAAGAGGGTGATGAATCTCCTAAACTGGAAGCAGGCAGCAAGAGCTCTGGCAATTCCTACCACAGACCTCCTGCGCAGCATCGCGGAAGCGGCAGGTCCCTGTCCCCAGCGGTCTCCTGGCTGCTGAGCGCTGAGGGCGCTTCCTTCCTTTCATGCGCTTTGTTTCTTTTCCTACCTTTGAGTGAAAGCGACTTTGTGCACAGCTGCACAGAGCCCCGCTGCCCAGCAGGGCCGCGATGTGCACGGCCAGGCTGTGCCGGTGTTCCCTGGGCTGCTGGGCGTGCATGAGCGCTGCTCAGTGCCCTCAGCGCCTTCCCTCAGCGCCCCTTCTCCCCCTGGGGCCCGGGCGCTGCTCCTCGGCGGGCCCCGGCTGGCTCTGGCTGCTGCAGGTACCCCCTCGGGCCTCTGATCCCCACCACGGCTGGGCTTGTCCCCACCGAGACCGGGGGCAAGGAAAGAAAAGAAGGAAAAACAGTCTCTGAGCCGGCATGTGGCAGGGGTG
>NW_005054298.1:10568415-10604209 GCF_000277835.1 Geospiza fortis | reverse complement strand
CGGGAGCGCGGCCGGAGGCTGAGCCGAGGATGCGCGGGGTGCTGCGGGCTGCGTTCCTTGCGGGAGGAACGTCTCGTAGTCCTTAACTGCCCTGTTACTCACGGGGAAATTGCAGAATCTCGTTTCTGGCCTGAACGCAGCCAGAAACAAACATGTCTATAACTTTTGGGGTTTTTTTCTGTGGTAGCGGCTGTGGGAAGGGGAAGGACGGAGAGCGGTGTTTGTTGGTGTGCTCCCTTTCAAGCCTTTTCAAGTCAGCGTTTAGCCAAAGATCCCTTTGCACGCTTCTCAGTGAGCCGCAGCCCCAGCGCTTGCTTGGACTTGTGTCCTTGGCTTTCCGTTCGGCTGCCACCGGCTCGCTTTTTTGCCTGTTTCTCGTTTACAGCTACATAAGGCTTCAGAAAACAGGAATGAAACTCCCCCACCCACACGTGCATCTATTTTCCATGCTGACATATTTCCCTGCTTTGAGGCGGAGGCTAAAGCTTTCCCCTTAGTATTGTTCCTAAAAAAAGAGTTGACTTAGGTAGCTGCAAGTGAAGGCCGACAGATAGACCGAGTCCATAGCAATGCAAAGCATATGGTGTGGAGTATATAAATGATGCAAATACATTTGATTTTAAAATATTATGTATAATATATCTGACTATAGTAGTGATGTGTGCTTCTGAATTCTTTTATTCTAGAACTCAGATGTTATTGAGAGGCCAGTCCAGAGCTACAGTGCAGCACTTTCTCCAGCCTTAATTGTGTTCTCCTAGGGATTAAAAAAAACACCAACAACCCAACAACAAAACCCAAACCCCAAACCAAACCCACACATATTTCATAAAAAGAACTCTGAGATCATTAGCTAACATTTGGAAGTCCCTCAAATTAACATGCATGAAGGACTGTGGCCAAACTCCCACTGGCTCCCATAAAAGCAGTAATCAGTCCTTCAAGTAAGATTCTCCACAAAATAACACCCAGAAGCCCCTGCAGAAAGGATTGCCAATCTCACCATCTGACTAGATTAAAAACAGCAGTAACAATGTGATAATTGACAGAAGAAACTTCCCTGACAAGGAATGAATCAGTGTTTATTTTTAGCCTTTCCCCCAAAATGCTTTATTTAAATGAAAGATTAGCTAATTATTTCCGTCGTTGTATTGTCCACACTAGAAACAGGAGGTGGCAGATCTGCACTTGTCTTTGGCTCTTCCTTTGAGGTCTGCACCCTGGAAGGGTGAGATTTTGCCAGTTGTCTTTTCATTTCTAGTCTGATCAAATATGAGCAGTATGAAGGTTTCACTAAATTTAGACACCCCCCAATCAATTTTTTTTTCCTGAGTAGAGAGCCCCAGCAAAGGTGTCAGAAAATGTAAACTGTGATTGTGTCCATATCCCACCTTTGCTCAAAGCTTCTCTTGCCAACAAGTCATTAATCCTGTTGCTGCAACTGCCCACTGCAGCCTTTTGCACTGACAGAGCACTTGCATTCCAAGAAGATAATTTCCTTTCCCTGTGTACAGGAGCCAGCAGTAAAAATTTATCTAGGAGAAAGCAGCATACCTAAGAAAAGACAAGCAAAATATTTGTTGTGTTTTACTGGTCAAATGTGAGGAAACTGTATTGATCCCATAGACACCAAGTAATAATCTGTGTTTCTGATAATAAGCATTTGGGTTCTGCTTTTTTTGAAGGGAGGAGTTATTTTTTCTGATTTTTTTTTCTTCTCAATTTTTTTCTTGATTTTTTTAAAATTAATTGTGGATTGCAGCATGGGTTTCATGAACAGAAAATTAATCAAACTGCTTTGAAAATGTCTGAGGATACTTTTTTTTTTATTGATTTAACTGCTGTGGAATTAAGACACGTAAATTACTCATTGTTTTATTCCACCACATATCCATGATATGATGATTGCTACAAAGCACACAAAGAGCTGATTTACCAGTCTCTCACTTTCTGTGTCTCAAAGCAATTGTACCACACAAAATTCATAAGTCAAATCACATTAATTTTAGTCCTGGAGAATGTCTCATTTTCAGCATTTGAGTCTTTATTGTTCAGTGCAAAATGTTTGTGTATTTTTTTTTTCCACACTTGTTAATATTTCATACAATTTTGAATATTACTACTTTGGCTAGACCAATTCTAGGTAAAATAGTTTATTTGTACTAATTTAGTGTATAGTTTTCATTCTTGAACAGAGTGAAATGTGAAGTAGAAGTAAGTGATCATAAAAATGTGAAAGTCTCAGTTTTATGTGCACCCCACTGATCTCTTTCAGAAGTTGGAGAAACTCTACTGTTGTTTTGCTCTTAGGAGCAGCCTGAACATTCAGCATCTCATTTCACATGTTACAGCAAAAGATGCATCAAAATGGAATTTTTCCTAGAAAGAAAAGTATTGTTTTTCCTGTTTCTGCATCTCCTAAAGAGACCTGGCAGAAAGGGCTGCTCATTGGGATTGCAAGTTTTTAACAGCAATGGTGCCTCCACAACCCCAGATAACTCAATTCCTGTTCAGAAGTAAGATGCCTGTAATGCTAATGGGAACATTGTATGAAATTATTTAATCTGTGGGCAATCAGGCCAAACAAATCCATGAATCATTCATAATCATTCCTACACATCTGTATTGCAAGAGATACAGCTAAGTACAAGGGAAACATTACAGATGGGGGGAGGGTGAAACAGAGAATAAGGTAGATCAATACAACTGGCATGAAATACATGGGGTTTTAACCAGAATTTATTTTATTGGCTACAGGCCAAGTCCAGAAAATAAGTGGTTAGAGCAGAATTTGAGCTCCTAAGTCTAAAACAGAGATAGTGGAAAAACCCCAGTGAGCTGTATCTGACCTTGCATCACACCTAGATTCCCAAACCACATTTCCTGTTTATACAGGAGCAATATTCTGCTGTATAGAGCCTCTGTGTGCCTAGATCTGCACCAGTTCAACAGGGCTGAGCAGCTTGGCACTCTTTCATATCTTAGCTCAATCAGGAACTAAAAGCTTTGTGTTGCTTCATTCAGTTCCCCAGAGAGGCTCAGTTCTAGAGGTAATCCTCAAACCTCTCTAAAGGATGCCAATCAGACTGAGTCTTGACAACTGGAGCTGTACCTGTTCCCTCTAAAAGACATTTCTGTGATCTAGTAGAGCAGGTAAAGCATTTATCCAGGAAGTAGAAGGTCTGAGTTCAGGGCCTGTTCTTTGCAGATCAGAGGTACCAGTAGCCATATTGATGTCTGGGTAAGTATTCACATGAAACCAGCCTCAAAGCTTGATCACTCACAGTCTCAGCTCCATCCCCTGCACAGGGCACTCCAGAGCAGGTGATGAAGCTCTGTACAAGGATGCTTAAATGAGCACTGGTGTGTTGCTCTCAGATCTGACTAATGCCATACCAGCAGAGGGGGCTGAAAAGTAGCTGAGAGGGTGGTGGTACTACCTCTGAATATAGCTGTGTCAGGGGCCTCCCCCTTCAGCATGTTCCTGCTGTTAAGGAAGCAAAAATCTACATACATCTAAACTATTTCAATATGGAAAGCTATTTTTTTTTTTTTAAGAGATAAGTTATGAATTTTGAACAGAAATTTTCCTCTCAGTCTAGCAATAGCTACTCAGGAGTTTGAATTTGCAGCTAACAGGTTGGTAGATATAAGCAGCACTGGCTGCTGGTCAACTCTCTGGGAATGCCTTCAGTGAATACAGGTTTGGGAATTACCACTGGATGGCAATCTTGTGCCACAGAGGCTGTAAACACCTGTGATTTAATTTGGCTGCAAACATAGACATTTTTTAAAGACTTCCACTTCTTCCAAACACCATCATAGAGGTACTCCATGTAAGGCATTTAGTTTAATTTAGAGTTGCACCAGCATAGCTGGGACAAGAATATGAACCAGATGTTGAGAAGTGATATTTTGACTGTTAATTCAATTATTAAAGTTTTTGAACAATTTATGAGACATAAATACAAGGAGCAAGAGTAGAAGCTCTGGCCATGAAAGACCAAGAGCACCCAGCATCAGTTCTTCTGTGTTGTTACAATCTACACTAAATTCTAATCACTGACTTTTAATGCCTTGTTACAAGCCAATGGTTTTGCTCTTAAGACTGCTGT
Organism: Geospiza fortis; assembly: GCF_000277835.1. Classification (NCBI taxonomy): domain Eukaryota; kingdom Metazoa; phylum Chordata; class Aves; order Passeriformes; family Thraupidae; genus Geospiza; species Geospiza fortis. The sequence goes on along the minus strand of NW_005054298.1, from coordinate 10,600,094 downwards.
ATTATCCACAGTATTTAAACATAAAATTTTTACTATGGCTGGCTTAAAAGAAGAGGTTATCTTAGTTCTGAAAGTCAACATCTGAAGTCTTTGTTTTAAAGTTTCCAGTCTATGTATTTAAAATGTTTGGAGAGTGTTTCAATAATTTCTAATCCCACATATTATGTTTTTATTTTGAAATATTTGAATAATGGCTCATTTTTTCACATAGAATAATCATTCTGTAAAAGTCAATATTTTTTTCAGAAAGTATTTAGGTTTTTTGAAAAGGAATCAATTTTTTACTAAATCTGCATTGTTAGAAAGTGGTGATTTTTTCAGTTCTCTAGTGGAATAGAACCCTATTCCAAATAACTCTTTAGTAAAAATAACCCATTTAGTTTAATGTTCTATACTTGTTGTGTATCAATGGGGTGTATGGGAGAACACCAGGAAATTACTGCAAGTACATTTGAACATCAGGGAAATACCTTCCTTAAATTTGTGCTTCTGCTCCTTTTCTGTTGGTACTGATGGTCACAACTCTTTCCCATTAACAGCTTCCCTTCCCCAGCCCCAGACTTCACAGTACTCTAAACATTAGGAATATCTGACAAGTTCAAGAACTCCTTCAGTAAAGTCATCTTCTCTACCTTCACTTTCACCATAACTATCACAAGAGCTGGTAACCAATTTAAGCTGAGGTATTTTCTATTTTGGGGCTGGTAGCATATCTCTGGTTTCAGCCAGGGAAGGAAGTGCTCAGAGTTCTATCACAGCCAGATCTTGTGATTTACTTGGCATAACTGGAAGAAGGAAACTATGTAAATATGGGCTAAAGCTTATTCTTGGGAAATGCACAGTTCCATGGGCTTGAGATCTTTAATGTATATTTTTGGTTATTTTTTGCTGTCACTTCAGATCTCTATTTGTAGTATGAGAATAATAACTCACAAATTCTGTGATGCTTGACAGAAGAGTTCCTTCCATGGGCTAAACGTACTCAGAGGCAAACCTGTCAGCACAGGGTAAGAATGTTTCAGCACGCCTTTCCTTCCCTCCCTGGTTTTTAATTCTAAATTAAGAATTTACTGTAAGGGCTGAATAACAGAGCAATATGAATATACTCAGAGAATATACTTGAATATACTCAGAGAATAGGCTGGAAACAATTGTTTCCTCACATTTCTGCCCTTCTGTCTTTACACTTGATGCTGGGACTTAAAGCATTCCCAGTTGACAGGATAGTCTGCAATTCCAATTCACCTGTGTCTCACCCACTTTGGTGTATATACCTTGCCAGTCGCTGAATAGCTGCTAGTTAATTTAATTTTTAAAATCTATTTTGTGGCAATTCCCCAGGTCTGTGTTCTTGTTTGTTGTTTCTAAGTATTAGCTATTGCAGGTATTGGTAGTTGAGAGAGATGTTCTTAAGGAAAAGTTACAAGCTCTAGGTAGCATAAGTGGAGGACTGAGATCCAGGGAAATAAAGGGATTTGCCCAAGGCCACATGCAAGTTTTGTGGCACTGTTAATGGACCTGATCTGGTTATCTAAGGCACGTAGGCACCAATGCATATTTAGGTGCATGTATCAGCTACAGGAATGCTAAACTGGAGAAGTTAGTTTGGGAAAATAAAGAGGGGGGAAAAAAGAATAAAAGGCATGCTTGGCACTACTTGAAGACTTTGCAAGAAATTTCTACTTTCCCATTCTTTGAATACTTTGGAAATACATAAACACTTGAGATCTGCATTTTAAAATGTTGTTTCAAGCTGGAATAGCATCTGTTAAATGCAGTTAAGAAACATCTGTTTTTCCATTCCTGGAACCCTGAGCTGAGGCAGCCGTTTTCCTGTCAGCTCTGCTGTGCAGCAGAATTGGTTCAATAGGTCATTCTGTTCTCTCCATTTCTTAGCTCTCCGTTTCCTATTAAAAAGATGGCCAACAGCATGAGTAAGCAGGAGGGGAAAGGAGATTCTGTGTAATGTGTGTATTGGCCTGTGAAAAAAAATCCATTTAGCTTCAGACTGAGTTAGATAACTGGTGAGAGCAGAGTTATTAAGCATTGCAATGAACACCAGGGATTATATGGAGCTGTAAGATTTATTAGCCCCCAAACAGTTTATCTTTCATCAGTGGAAATAACAATCTGATACAGATCCCACTGAAAACTAAACAATACTTCACACTGATGGTCGCTGGGCTCTGGATCTGACCCTCTCTGGTATTGCTGATAGATGGCCTGGTGGAAACTGGTCACCAGTACACAATGTATTGGTTGCAACTGTTGTTAACTCTGATCTGAACAGCTCCAGACTGGATGCAGCAATTGGAGGGCCAGCAATGGTTGTATATAACCATCTTTTCAACCATCACTCACTCCAGTGGAGTCAATCTGAGAACAGCTGGGAGGGAGAATCAGAAGAAGAGTTCAAAGGCCTCCTGTAGAGAAGACCAAAGGCATATTGTGTAGGTTAAAGTTCTTACATTCCCAGCTCTCTGTGCTTTGACAATGCCTTGGACAAACAAATACATTGTTGAGAACTGCATATTTTTCCTTTCAGCTTTTAAGAATAGGATCAAGACTCATAAAGGCATTTAGCTGCTTATGTTCCCCCTGAAATAACCAGGCATTAAAAGCATGAATAACATTGAGATTGTGCACCATGATCTGATATTTAATTAGCAATGAAAATCTGTATCATTCAGTCAGTGGCATTAAAATTAGGTAACAAGTACAGTGATTTGGCAGAACCTTCTATCTGTATCCTTACTGAAAAATGACAGCACTCCTGTTTTGAAAACAACCTGGAAAGGACATGTTGTGACCTTCTGTCATGAACATTTTGTTGACAAAAAAAAGCCAACAGGACATTGGAGACCTGTTTCTTATATGGATATAATTTGGTATCACTCACATTACTTAAAAAGCAAAACTAATCCAGAGGAAGGGTTTCTTCTTTTTTTTTTTCCTTAGATGTGACCTTTCCCTTCCACTTTGTGAATTTAAAATACTGAGGAAGTGAGTCCTAATCAGAGGAAGAGTTTCCAAAACAGAATTGGAGATGCAGCACTTTCTGTGGCAGGGTCTTGCAAAGTGCTGATGGTATAAATTAACTGATGGGGATCAGGAAACTTGTGAAAGGCAGATAGGGTGCAGGAAGGGAAAAGGGAGTTGAACAACTAGTGGGCAGTTGCAAGCAGCTTCCTGACACTATTTACTTGGTGAAACATTTTGTTTCCTCCAGAGCAGTGTTTGACTTTGCTTCATCATTGCCAGTGTAAGTCAAATGCTGTTATTTATGTCATGTCTGGCTTACATTGCCTAGCATTCACAGTCTGATACTGACGTGACCATTCCCTGGCTAGACTGGAGTTATCTAAATCTACATGGTGATATGGTCCTTCCAAACCCCAACTAGACTACAGATAAATGTATGGTTTCATTAAATAAGACCTAGTCTGACTGCCACGAGAGACTATGCCATTTTACTTCATGAATGGCAAAAAAATAATAACATGAATATGAAAAATGCTGTTGTCAGTGTGTAGTTTGGGATGGAATGATGCAGGTTTCTGTGATGCCTGGGTTTCTAGTCCATTTCCCTCAATGGTATCTTAATCTGCTTTCTTCAGTCTCATCTGATTTTTGTATTTGCCATGCATGCATTTTTTTGTGCAAAAGGGGAGGCTCAGGTTGAATATTAGGAATTTCTTCACCGAATTAGTTGTTAAGTTGAAGCAGTTTGTTCAGGGAAGTAGTGGAGTCACCATCCCTGGAAGTGTTCAAAAAACAGGTAGGCATGACATTTTTTGATGTGGTTTAGTGGGCATGGCCATACTTGTTTGAAGGCACTGGGTGATCTTGGAGGCCTTTTCCAGCCTTGATGATTCTTGATTTTGTAATTTGTCTGAACACAGTTACTGTTGTTGTCTGTTTGGAGCACCAATATCTGGAACTTCTGTGACTTAGAGAATCACACTCTAAGTGGTGTGATTCAAACCACTGGTACCTGTTACAGGAAGCTTATGCATGATGTGAACACAAACGTGCTTCTGCACTGCTTGAGTTCCACCTGAGTCCTGCTTTTCTTCATGGATTGTCTCCCACATGGAGGTTTACGTAGGAACGAGGGACATCTAGTGGCTCAACAGAACATGGCAAAGGAAGATGTTCTGCCCCAAAAGGTGCGTTGTTGTGCAAAGAAGATGGTTCAGTGAAAATTAAGCTAAAGACTGTCTCAGTAGTTGAAATGTAGCTTCAATATATGTAATTCCTTTAGCTAAGAGTCAAATAATCAGTGATGAATTTTATTTTTGTGTTTTTATCTTCTTTGAAAAGGTGGGCTGGCTTTGAAACTTACACAGGTTAAATGTGTTCAGTACCTAATTTCAGGAGGACAGAACATCCTCTTACACTAGGAGAAGCTGAGATACAGCATATGTGGATAAGAAACAGAAGCAAATCACACAACACAGTCTTATATATTTTTTGATTCCCTAAATGAACAGATTTACTTTATGCATGGGAATTCACGATATGATTAATTAGACTTGGTGATACCTGATAGCTTTCAATGACAAGAAAGAAATGTGTAGAGCAGTTAAATGGAACTTTTCTCTTTCTCTACGGTGTATTTCCTATTTTAATATTTAAATAATGAGTTTCTTTAACAAGCAACCCACTCTGAGTCATGTTTTCCTCTCCCTTTTGTTCTTATCCTAACCAGTAACTGCTTGTCATCCCAATAGCTTTTATTACGAGAAATAAGGTGCACTTAAGAGAAGCAAAAATATCTGCATTGAATTATACACCGGTTTTGTATTGTGAGCCCATTTGTGCTAGGTTTGCCATTCTGTCTTTTTCTAGTCTGTACTAAAAATCTGGATGAAGTCTATTATGATGCTCAGACCAGGGCAGTGTTTGACCTCTCAACTTGCAATAACTGAAACTGAGAGACCAATGTCAGGTAGTCAAGGGTGTAATCTCTGAATGTGTCTTGTTCCCATCCTAACCCCACAAAAAACCCCAAATTCCATTGATGCAGACATAGCTGGAGTATTTTGGCTGGGGCATATGACTAAAGAAGGCAGCGTGCATATAAAGAGGGAGGCTTCTCTGCAAATGAGAGCAAATCATTGCCAAATATTAAGACAGATAATCTTCAGAGAGCAACAGGAGGCATTCTGTCTCACCTGAAATGCTGATAAAACCTGGAAGCCATGGGAGTGAGAGTAGACTGAGAAAAGACGAATGACTTGTTATTTTGCAAAAACGTGTAACTTGGGAACTTTTTTAAAAGAGTAAGAAGTGATGATAAAGAAAATCCTTTGCTAACCAAGAGGATTTTTTCTTCCCTTTCTCCTCTGAACAGACTAAACTAGAAGCTTGTAGGCATTGGTAGTTAAGCTAAGGAAGTCATGAATAAGTAAGCAAATGGCTCTCCCAGCCCAGTTCCATGTGGAGGCCCTCTGAAGACCCTCTGCTAGGGGTCAGGGAGGTTTCTCAGTCTGTGTGTGTGCCATTAAAGCAATATAGGAACAGTTATTTTAAAGTTGCTCAGCTCACATTAGGGGCTTGGAACAGAGAAACTGGGTTCAGTGGTTTGGGCTGGTGTTGCTGGGGGTTCTTATTGGTTATTGTTTCATCAAGATACACTGGAAGCAGGAACTTTATTAATGTCCTACAATTAATGAGTAGTGGAGAGAATATGGCAGAATATGGCAGTAGAATCATTTTATAATCATTAAGATTAATGAAAATATTTCTTTACAGTGGGGTATTAGCAGCCTTTATTTATGTGATTGAATCTGCAGGTTTTAAACTCCTGAACTTTTAGGTGAACAAAGGGCCACAAAGTTATGTTGTTGAGGTCCCATTTGTCCCAGAGTTGTCTCAACAATAGTTCATTGTAGAGAGAAGATGCTATGAAGAGAGCTGTGAAAGGTTTCTGTTTGGATCTCTAGTGAAGGCCACATTTAGGATGTGAACATGAATATATCATGTTGCTGGCAACATTCAAACTAGTATTAGGAAAATGTGAGCTGGACTTTGTTTAGCTGGCAAGTAATTCTTTCTGTTTCAGAAACTTCTGGGAAAGAATGGCAAAGCCAAGGTACACCTGACTATATATATGAACTATCCTGATGCGAGTGTGAATGACCAGAACGAAGAAAAAGAAGCAGACTGGCTTTTTAACGAATATTTATTAAATGCAAACTTCTTAAATCTCTACTTACCTTTACCACTATGAGACTCTGCTTACCACATTACCACTTTACTGATTAATAGGGCAGTGTAAAATGAACCTAGAGTTACCTGAGTTTTAGAGTGAATAATTTTCCTTATGAAAAAATCTAGGAAAAATTAAGAGTCCTGTACTGACCCCAGATGAGGCCAAAAGAGCATGTTTTGGGGAAGGACTGGAGTATGCCTTGGACAGATTTTGAGCAGAAAGGGTAAATGGAAGAGCTGAGACTCAGTACCTGACATCCCTCACACGTTAACTCTGTTACAGTGCTGGAAATCAGCCTAGCATTCCTCTGTTCTTACTTCTGTTGATGCTGGAGTGCCAACAGCAAAAAAGCTGTGACTGCTCCACTCAGCCTTCCACTCCCACCGCCCTGGTGCTTTGCCCCTGGCCCTGTGCAGGTATGGGTACATATTTACTGACTAATACAGGCACACACAAATTTCCATTGACTAATCTTCCTCTGGCAGGGTGAGTCATCACATTGGAAAGGTTGTTTCTGCTTGTTCTTTGTTCGGATTGAATCCAGTCAGAGTTCCAAAAAGGCCAGGCCAGTACCTTCAACACCTATGACCATCTCTGCTCTCCCATGGTAACACAGGGAAGCTTTGAGAGATGTCTGTAGCTTCCAGATTTCAGAAGGGAAAGATCTTCCTTGGAAACTCCTTTGAAAGGAGCTGGCAAAGTTCCTGGTAAGAACTTAGCCTTTTCTCCATCTGTCAAAACAAGGCATAATCCTTCCCTGCTTCACAACAGTCTTTGGAGGAATCATCAGTTAACATGTTTAAATCACCTAGGCTTCGGTTCTTATGAACACAAACTCATCTCACACTTCTTAAAGATCTTCTCCCTCTTTTCACATATCTGTATTCTTCTTTGCATTCTGCTACTGCAAAGTGTAATTGATGCTAGCACTGCTTTTATACACCTGAGAGCAGTTTTAACAATCACACTGTGTTTTCTTGAACAATTAAATAATCAGCAAAAGAAAGTAATTCTTCTTTAATTTCTGTTCTCCTTTTTATCAGTATTGGAAAATGCTTTCTACCTCATATTGCTGACTACTAAAATTTCTCATCACTGCTCCAACTCCTTGGTATTGTTATGAAGAATATTATGTATATATCTGTAAAGCATTTTTTAGTCCAGCAGTCTTTAAGAGAATTAACTGTGATTGAAACTGGAGTTATCTATAAAGAGTGCCCCTGTATAAATATTATGTGTTGCCTATGTTTGCATGCTGCAGGACCTGTAGTTCTTTCTTTAAAAAGGCAACTTTCTCTGGAACAGAACAGCAGCAGACCAAAAGATCAGCACTGTTTTGAATGTGAAGCGTACTATCCAACTGGAATTGCACAGGGTGCCAGGAGAGCAAAATGCTCTGGAAGCTCCTGCAATCAACTTCATGCCAGAACTGGCAAGATATTTTTAGCTATGACACACTCTTGAAGATTTATTTAGGGTTGTAAGAGGTACCCAAATCTGGGGGTGGTGACCACTTCAGTTATGGTCCTGCCTTGTCATCATCCAAGTTCTCCTCCCACACACAACCTTGCCTGACCTGTGAAGTGGTCCTTGCTTTTCTTTCTCACTGCCATGATTCCTTTTACTCCTGCTCATCAGTGTCTCTCCTACTATAAATGTTAAATCTTGGCTTTTCCTCGTTTCCCCATGCTATAAATCCCTTCCACCTCTTTCCCAAGCCCAAAACTTCTTCCCTATCCAGGTTTTCTACCAGATGCTGTATGTTAGCATGAGGAAACCTCCCAGCCTTCTATATGTACATGAGAGAGGAACATGAGTTACACTTCATATGGACTTCACTGACTGAGGGTGGTCAAACCCTTAAACAGGATGCCCAGGGAGATTGGAATGTCCACCCTTGGACATATTCACACCTGGACCAGGCAAAGTGCTAAGCAACCTGACCTAACTTTGAAGCTCTGTTTTTAGCAGGTAAAGGATGAGGTTATCTCCAGTGATTCCTTTTAATCAAAATTATTTCATAATTCTAATTAAATCTTGAAGAAAAAGAGGAAGAAGGAGAACACACAAGAATCTAAGAAAAAGATGGTTTTCTGGCAAGAAGCAAAAGGAATACAACAAAACAAAACAGAGCTGTGCACAGTTATCCTGCTTTTCATGCTTACACTGAAGTAACTCAAGATGCAATCAGAGGGAGGCTAAAATCTGCAGAGAACCAAGAAGAGAATGAACACCAACGTGTCTGTGGTTAACCAAGGCTTACTTCATCTCTTTGACCTCAAAGCCTGGTTAGAACTGAGTGTGTTGTCTTCAGAATATTCTCTGAAATATTCCAAGGCACCATCTGTTTTATTTGCTGCAGATTCAGAGTAGGAGCATGATGCAGGCAGTACCCACCTCCTCAGAGCTTGGGCTGAGCACTGACCTGGGTGCTGCAGCCAGATGTTCACTGGAGATTAACCCCCTTGGGGAGGAGGAGTAGGAGCACACCAGAGGTGCCCCTGCCCCCTTCATGGCAAGCAGCAGTTCCCGCTCTCTTGTCTTATGAACACTTCAAAGGTATGGTTTGCAGTCCAGTGTGTGAATATATGAAATGTCCAAATCAAAACCAGAGCTGTGACAAGTGTTTGCTCTTTTAGGAAATCTCAGATCCAGGTGATCACCTCTATAGGTTTCATAGTACTAGTAAAAATCAAGGTGAGGGCAGAGGAGCAAAAAATATACACATAAACTCTATCACAGTTTTTTTAGAAGGACTTCCTAAATTCTACAAAAATTAGTGTATTAGCAATCTTAAATCACAGTCTTCCAACTCATAACAATTTGAGTAGTCATTGCCCTCAGATCCTTCATTCCAGAGTACAAGTAGTTAAAAAGTCCCCAGAATCTTTATGAAGAAAATGGTTCTGTGCTCTGGTTTATTTTACTACTGCTGCTGGTTTATTTGGGAGATGCATCACCACCGGATAAACGAGCATTGATAATACCAGCATCTGTTTAATAAATAATATATTATAAAGTATTGTTCTTCCCTTATCCTCTTAAATAGAACAAGTTCCTGAAATTGAAAGTCCACTAACAAAAGGTACAAATAGAACAAGAAATCTGGCAGCAAAATATTTCTTCTTTAACAATAGAGCTGCAAGAGCAACACCCTGTTGTACAGCTCAGTAGAAGAGTACTGACAAATACTGAAACACAGAATGCCTGCTCCCTAAATTGATTTAATATGATAATTTGGGGTCCTCCAAATCCCAGCCATTAAACTAAAAGCCAATACATTTATGAAAATTATGATAAACTATAATATCACTCATGAGTGGCCTTAGTGTTGAATCTGGGATGAGTTGCGTGAACAAAAATCACTGGAAATTTTTAATACAAAAAGAAGAAATTTGAAAGGCAAGCACAATGACCACCATAACAGAGAAAGTAGCAATTCCTAACACAGCATTAAAATGTTGCTTGCTTGAAATCTGGGCTAAATTTTCCTATGAGTGTGTTTTATGGGATTAGAATAGAAACAAAATTATCCTGACAACTTGAAAGAAAAATGAGTGGCTTGGTAGACGAATTGATAAAGCTGGAAAGGACAAAGAAGCTTCCAGGCATGCAAATGCTGCTTCGGATCTGAAGTAAAACCAGAAAAAGCTAAACTGAAGTAAAAACAGAAAAACTAAATCCAGGTAAAGAACAACTGTGCTGAGTTAGAACATCTGCTTTGCTTCAAATGTTTATTAATTTCTTTTTCAAAAGCTGTAGACAATGACCTGGTAAATACATTTATAGTAATATATCCCTGCAAACAATTTCTGAAGCAGACTTGCAATTAGAAAAGTATCTAAGGAGTAAAACTTAACCTGGAAAATCTGCAGAAAATCACACTGACTTTTCATAAGAATTAAAATCCTGTTTGCTTACATTGCTTTAGAAAATATTAATTGGATTCCTGAATCACTTAGATGCTGTAGAAGATTTTAATTTTACTGAGAAAGGCAATGAACAAGTCAGGATACTGGCAAGGAGTGGATACACGTGGGTCCCTGTTGCTTACGGAGACCCAGCTGTGGCTGCAGACCCAGCTGTGTTGGGCCTGGGTATATTTGCCTCAACAGAGCTGGCAACAAGCTCAAAGCTTGCGTTCTGACAGAGGCAGCAGCAAGAATTGCTCTGAGGTGGCTCAGTTGTAATAGGTCTCCTAGGCTAGTCCTGCTAAGGATGAAAACATAGTTTTCTAACTTTGTAGTTTTTATTTATTGAAATGTTTCCCTGGAAAAGGTAGGAGATGAATTAAAAAAGTAATTTTCTCTTATTGGCCATTCAGGATTTTTAAGCTGTTACTTTTTAAATTATCTACAACAGTTTCCTTGTTTTTAGAATGAGTGCATGATATCATATCCTGAGCCCTTCCCTTTTCTTGTAACTTTCTGAGGCACTAGGAGGAGTCCAGCTACAGTCATCATGAGGATTGGCCTATAAAACTGAAGTGCAGCTCCTTCTGCCACCTCCTGCCTGCCCGAGTCATACTCCTTAAGAAACTGGTGCTCTAGGACAAAGGATCCTTTAAGCACGGTGAGTATCAGCTGAGAAAGCAACCAATTTATCCAGCTTGTAAAGTTGCATCAGAGAGCAATCACTGCTCTGTGTGCTTACATTTCTGCATGGATTGGGACACAAAAGTAAAAGCAAAACTTGCTGTCAGTATTTGATACTGAAGTGGAGAAGGGAGTTCCCTGGCCCAGCTGGAGTGAGAAAAGGAACAGCAGTGACATGGGAGGCTCTCAGGGTGCAGCGATTGGATTAAAGGTGTGGGCTAGGTGTAGAAAAGCTACCTGTATTATGCCAGGCAACAATACCTATTTACTGTGGATGGACAGGCAGACAGGAAAAAAACAGCTGCTAAAATGTATGTACAAGTAGCTGTGCCCAAGCACATGGTACTGTATTAATGCTGGATGACAAGCACCTCTTGTTTATTCTTAATCTGGTTTTGTATAAGGAATGTAGTAGTACTAGCTAGTAATAAGCAAAATAAAAGAAGAATAAAAGAAAGACTTGTCTTCAGTAATCTTCACTCATCCCTAAAGCATGCAGGCCAAGTACACATTCACAGTGAGTCATTGACTCTTTTTAGTATAACTATAACCTGTGGTGGTGTTACTGCTGCATTTTTCCATCTTGGTCTGTAGCGCTGAAATGCAGAGCTAAAGGCTCTGCTACCATGGGTGGAGAGCCTAAGGTTTTGTCTAGATGTCTCTGACGTGCTAAATAATAAATTTATGGTCATGATTTATTATTCTATTTAATATATGTGTGAGTATGGTAATATGATCACAGTGTAAAAACTGTTACAATGAAAGTAAATAAATGACATGCATTTATATCTACCAAATGAACTTGTAGAACTTCTTTATTAACCTAGAAAGTAGCTTTTAAAAGGATAGAGCGTCTAAATTTTCCCGTGTCCTGTTGTCCTCCTAGAATACCAAGCACTAACTTCATTCCAAGGTTGTAAAAGACTTATGACCATATTTTACATAAAGGCCTCGATCTAGGATTAGATGAAACCAACAGAAAGCAGCAGTGAAATTTCTGTGAATGCTTAAGATAACAATAACTGTCTTCAAAAAAAGTCCTTGGTGATGTGAGCAATTATACAGGAAACACATAACCTCTGCATATGTCATTGATGACATTACTTTGTGTTTTTACTTTGCTTACTGTGGTTTTGATGAGCTCCTTCATGGGGTCACAGCACAGTGTTAGTAAAAAGCATTGCTTTTTGTTGTCTGCTAAACTGCACTGTGAGGTAATAACTCCTCTTTGGTTAAAAAATTGCTGATTTCGTTAGTTTTATGATAGATCAAACCTGACGTTTTCTATAACACAGCTATGATAAGAGTAGCAGGAGGCTAAAGATGTGCTGTGTGCTGCTCAGCCTCATTAGCATGGAGATTGCTGTACCAGAGGTGACCATTAGAACACCTCCTCCAGGCTTCTGCCTCCCACAGTGACCTGATCCAGCTCAGTCCAGAGAGATCAGCTGTCAAATAGGCTTCACAGATGATGTTTTTACATGCCTTCCAATTAGTACTTTTACATGTCTACTGGTTAATAATTGTTTTGTACAGTGCAACATGACAGATTTGTAACTCTTTCATTTAATAGAATATCACAGTGGATGTTCATGTTTCCATAGAAATGTTTGTTTCTTGAATTCACTGAGTTCTTGGTTCTGACAAAGTTGTGTGGCCATGAGTTGAGTAAAAATTCCATTTTAGAAAAAACATTTATTTCCTTTCTCTGGATTTAAATCACTGCCATTCACTTCCATTGGATATAAACTTGCTTATACATCATAGAAAAAACTCAACTTAGTATTTTGATTGTGTGATCTACTGAAGAATAATGATATATTTTTATTCCTACTTATAGTTTAGTCTGTCTAGTTTGTGACAACGATTTTTTTTTCAACTTATAAACTTATTTCAAGGGCTTGACTCACAGTTTTAGAATTCTAGAATATGTGATGTAGTCAGGCCACTAGGTTGGCCACTTGCCCTAGATGAAGCCATGCTGAATATCTCAAATCTCCTCCCTGTCCTTGCCTGATTTCTTACGTCTGGGTATTAAGAGCTCTTGCACTCTATGGAAAATGTCTAGGTCTGCCAGCTCTGTTTTGCTCCTTTTTCTCTGAGGATGGTTTATTGGGGGCTCCTTTAGCTAACTCCTTGAAGAGCTGGAAATTTTTTTTTTTGCTTTACTAGAATTCCGGGGCCTGACTTTACTCTTCACCTAACTCATATCCCTGGGGACTGCAAACTCCACCAGTGTGTGATCACAGCAGCCCAGGGTGCTGCCAATATTGATCTCACCAATTAGCTCACTTGTGTTGCTGACTAACAGGTCCAGGAGTTAATTTTGTTGTCATGCTTTAGGAATCCAAAGAAAAGAATGAATCAAATGAAAGAGATGTGTATTTTCCTTTACAGAAACTATCTGATTCTCCTCTTGCATCCTGTTTTTATACATCTTCAAAAATAAATTTTCCAGCACCTTGCATTCAAGAAATGTTAGGTGCATAGCAAATGTTTAATTAAGTAATCCCACACAGCACTTCTGAGGCAGGCTCCTTCATTTTACAGGTGAGACAGAGTGAGGCAGTAAATTAAGTGACTTACTTAATATCACACAGTGAGTCAGTGCTAATGCTGAAAATAGACTTTGTCTTCTGGTTCTTTTCCCTGTATTTTAATCATCAAAGTAGATTCAACTCTAAAGTTGAATAAACTCCTTAGTCTATTAAAATAATTGTTCTAAATTTTGCTTAATGTTTTAATCACCTAACCAGTGACTACAAATATTTACAAAAGTTTTCCTTGCTTAGGACCTTTTTGTCTTTCTTGTTCAGATGTTGCTTCAGGTTATTAGCTCAATATGTTTTGTTTACAGTGATCCTGAACTTCAAAAATATAATCTAGCAGATCTCCACAAAAAAAAAAAAAAAAAAAAAAGAAAAAAAGAAAAAAAAAGGAAAGCACTTTAAAAATGCACTTAAAACTCAGAGCAATCTCCTTCAGTCAATATAACTTTTTTTCATACTTTCGTGAGTATAGGGCTGTTCCACTCAATAATAGCCATAGCTTTAATTAATGGAGCACGCTGAACTTATTGGCCCACAGAGCGCAAAAGATAGACTGCTGGTTATGCTGTCATGACTAAATGAAAATGTATCCTGAAGCACAGAAGAGCAACAGCATGTTAAATATGTGCTTAGAAGTGCAGTACTGAACTACATGCTGGGTCATCTCTGAATAAACTGGTAGAGAAAGAGATGCCATCCTTGCAGACCTGTTTAAACAAACAGTACCCATGTTCAGACTAATGAAATGCTCCCGCAGTTTTAGAGCTTTCCTGAGCATGGTCCACAGATTTGTTTATGCTGATAGGACATATATAAATTTTTCCAATCCTTGCCATGTTACCTGTTTAATAGTGCTCTTCTGCATAGGATAGAATAAATGGCCCAGAAGATATGTACATAGGCATAAGACTTAAAGAGGCTCAGGAAAGAGGAATGAGGGAATGATATTACTGTGGCTTGCTCCCTATTAAACCTGAGTACAGACATAGCTGTCTGTTACACAGCCTTATAGAATACTTTGTATCATACAATATTTTTAGTGTGGGTGAGACAAGCAGCAAAGGATGTGGTCAGCTCCAAGATTTTTGTAAAGACTTTTGCCACATGTAACAAATTTACATTGTGATGTAGGCAGCCTTACAGCTTAATTGAAATTTAACAACAAAATACCTTAAAAATTCAACTGCTTCATTTCTGAATGCAAATAAAGCTCCTAGGTGGCAGAATCAGTCACTAAGCATTGGCATGCTATATTTATAGAAACAATTCTAAAGTAATTTAACGCGTTGTACTTGTAAAGAAGATTGTCACATCTTGCCTACTGAATTACAGGCTAGACAGAATGTTTCACGTAAGATGCTAAGGAAAGATGTTCCAAGAAGGACATTCTGTTTCCTCTTTGGGGCCAATACTTCTAGTTTACCATGTAGTTTTCCTTTGGGGTTTATCTTCTTCTTAAAATGTTAACTATGAGCATATTTTGCACTTTGCCACTTGGGCTGTGTAATCAGTGATCAGCTGTCCAAGATCCATCAGAGTACCACTCCAGCTTTGCTTTCTGTTTTTGCTAGAGAGTAAGAGGTTTTTCTCGGAGATTTCAGCAAATATCCTGAAGCCAAGTGATGAGCCATTTGAAAGACAGCGCTGTGCCTGTGTACCACTATCAGGGACAGAGATGCTGCCTTTCAAAGGGTTTTTGAAAAGCAGGGAGGAGTTGTTCAGTACAAATTGGGCAAAGAAGACAGTTTTGTGACTTTTAGAGACTTTGAAACAAAACCCCAAAAAGCAGTGCAAATAACTGATTTTTTTGCTAGCTCTTCCTTTATGTCTCCTTTTTTCTGTAGTTCCTATTATTAACCCATTAAGTGAAATGGTAATAGTGTTTGAGAAGTTGAAAACTTTAATCAAACATTAGGCAATACTTAAAAAAAACAGGATTCAAAATAAAATGCCCAGGTGTTCTCTTCCTGACTGGGAATAGGGGAAAGAATCTGGTCTGTGTGTCTGACCAAAACTAACCAAGCCAGTAGAAAATTAATACGTGAACATTCAGTTCATGGGTAGAGATTCATTTTCATTAACAATTCAGCTAATAAGTATGAAGAATGAGTCAGTGTGAGAAAAGCAGAAATTACTTGTGGATAATCTGAATCAGAATGGGGGATACATAATACATTATCACATTTGAGAGGAGTTCTGACAAAATATGGGCCTTGAATTTTGGATGCAAAGAGTTATACTTGCTTCATCTATTATTGAAGAGAATAGATACAAGCCAGCTTCTATGATTAAGTAGATACTGTGTTTTTTTACATAATTAACATTATTTAAGATCCTACTTTCAGAGAAGACCTCGTTGTCCTGCCTACCTTAAGTAATCGGATTATTGGTCACTGCTCCCTGGCAGGTCTGTTGCAGCCCTGTTCTGTTGATTCAGCACAGAAAGAAAACATTTTAAGAATGTCAGTTCTTCAAGTAGTGGGGATTATAGGCATGGTAACAGTACATGTTTGTGAAAGGTATATGCTGCTAGACTTCATTCCCCGTGATGGGAAGAGGGAAACCGAGGTACAGCCACAGTGCTGCTCTGAAGAGTTCATATAGTTAATGTGTAATTCTTTAGATTTGATTCACAGGATTGAGAAAGCATTTGTGGTAATATGGTGCTTATACATGAGAGCCAGAAAATGGAAGGGAAAAGAAAGTGAAAAGAAATGCATAATGAGGGAGTTGGCCAGTTTATTTCCCAAGCTCTTCTACTGGCCAAAGCACAGTGAAAGGGGCAAAACTAGGCATTCAAGTTAAAAAAAAAATCCAATATGAGTTACCTTAAACTCTATTAATTATAAAATATGGCGTTAGCAATGCAGACAAGGAAGATTTTTTTCAAACATTCCTTATTATGTGTTAACATGGCACCATAAAGGTCCAAGAACCTTGGATCATCACACAACTTGCAAAATACCCCTAGAATGTTTCTTGCTGGAACTAGGAACAGCGAGATGAGTAAAAGCCGAAACTGTAAATATGGGGAAGACCTTCTCTGTTCAATAAAACAGGTGGTTTCTGCTGAAACTAGTTTTGCTTGAGGACTAATTTGTAGTTCCAAGTGTCTTTCAGTGCTGACAGCTGAAGAAGGTAGCTCGGGGCCAGATTGTAATAATGTTCACTCCTTGATCTAATGGGCGGATGTGTTTAATTAACCTTTGTTTCTGCAGAAGCAGACATTCTGGCAAGCTGTAGGAATGCTAAAGAAGGGAAATCTAAACTGCAATGAACCTAGGCATATTCTATATATCTAGTACTAGATAAAGAATGTTAATGTAGATAAATACTGTTTCCTAGGAGATAGATATGTATAAGCTATTTCTGTAAAAGAAATTTAACATGGATCCCCCTGTAGAACTACCCCTTATTAATTTCACAAGATCCAGCTATGATCCCATGCCCTTCAGACACTTGTCTCTTGTGTCTTGCACAGTTCTTCAATAGGTGGTCAGAAAAGCATGTATTTAAAGTGAAAATATTCTGTTTAGTATCTCTTGGATGGAGTTAGACCTGACAGCCTCATTGCTTGTTCCATGTCCTCCAGTGACTTTTCCAGATACCAGAGCTTGGACTGAGCCTTCCCAGAGCTTTCTGTAAAGTGCAGATCTTAAGGATTATAGCTAATTCTTCAGAAGGCTTATGGCAAGTCTAATGCAAAGCAGATATTCTTTGCATGAAATTGCTGAAGGCACTGATTTTTGCTTGAAAAACTAAAGCATTGTAGATTACAATCATACAAGCACATAAAACTCCCTGGCCACAATGTCCCTAATCTTACACTAAAAAATCACCAACTTTGTATGTGTTTTGAAAGAATGCAAATCAGAGATTATTGTCTCTGACCTTCATCAGCTCTGCTGCCACAATAGTATCATTGTTTGCTCTCCTCCCCTTAATAAGAGACACCCTGCATTCCTCTCACTTCCTTTCCATCCGAAATCTTTCCGTCTGAGAGGCTTTTAAAGCTCTGCTTTGTCATCTGGTTTTGCTACTACTGTGATCTAAATGCCAAACTTCTTCAGTCCTTCGTCTTCGTCTCAGTCAGCCAAGTCTCTGTTTTCACTTAAAAGGCATCTTATGAGCTTGAATGTTGGAAATTCCTTCTACTCCTGTAGTCTAACAAACAAGGTATATTCCAGCTGAAAGAAACATTTATCTTGCATCATTATTCTTACTAAAACTATGCTGCAGCAACACAGTATCAATAGGAATCATAAACAGTACTTTTTCCACCTCAGCACTGTGACACAACTCTTTCCTTCATAATACTGTGCAAAAATCTCCACATTGTTACAGTACATAAGGACTAGTGCCAAGGGTGCAGTTAGATTACTAATTTACTGATCCCGTGCTTACTAATTTACTGATCCCATGCTTTATCCACTGGGTTTCTGTTCCAGAATGAAGTGTTGTGACAACAAGTGAGGTAACCAAGGAAAAAACAAACTGGCTACAGCTGTCAGAATTATGAGTTCAATATAATTCTTTAGCCTGTTCATACTGGTCTCTGTTTGTTTCTAGTAAGGACTGATGACTCCAAAAGCCACAAACTGTGTGTCAATTTCTTGGGTGATGACAATTTCCTTTGTAATGTTGCCCAGTGTCTGAGATTGTCCTGATAGGGTTGTGTAGCCCTGCTGTGAGCAGTGTCCTCTTGCAAAGAGAAGGTTTGCACAAAAACTGAGGATGGAATAAGAGTCTTTATCTCCAGATATAAACAGTGATCTCCAAAAGCTCTTAACACTGAGCACAGTCAGTGGATGCAGTCAGGCTAACACAGATGAATTTTGGAGATTCTTGACCAGCATGGTTCAAGATGCAGCCCTCTGGCCCAGTCTGGTCTGCAGGATCTTCTGTAATTTGAAACACCTCTTCTATGGAAATTCCAGCTAGCAAGCTGCTGCCTCCTCCCAAAGAGAAGGAAAGGAGTGAGGACTATTCTCAGGATGAGCTGCTGCCTCATCCTAAAGAGAAGGAAATGTGGGCAAGGAGAGCACCCTAATAGAGAGAAGTTGTTGCTGTGCTTTTGTCTGAATGATTTTGAGTGCTTGGACATACACAAGAAACACTCCTAGACAGCCTGCTGCCTTATCTCTTTGCTGAGCAGGTAAGAACAGCAGCACCTCTCCACCAGTGCTGTTCTCATTTGCTGCTTGTTGGGGGGTGGGGAGGAGGGATGGGACACAGAGTAGGGAGCAAGGGACAGTAATTTTCCCCTGCAGCCTGTTGCTCCACCCAGCCTTCCCCTCAAGCCTGATTCACTGTCCAAGTATGACAGTGTGAATGGCAGGAGGTATGAAATCACAGTCCTGAGCTGCTATTGATTGTTGTCTCAGTCAAGCTAGCAGGGTACCTCTACAGATTTTGATCAATGGCAATTAATTATGTTTTTCCTCTTTGGAAGTGGTATACACTTCTTTCTTTTGTTAGCATGTCTGATAATGGCAGGGGATTTTTCTGAAGGTAATTTTGGAACAAAACAGCAGCTCCAGGCACTCTGTAAGAAGCCAAATCCAAGGGAAGGGTGGAGCAAAGTTGCTATTTGATAATAGGAATAGTCTACAAGAAAGTTTCCTTATCTCTCTTCAATGCTTGTTTTTCAGAAAGTAACTGTGATGAAAAGGCAGCAACTATTCTTCTCTGAATGTAAAATCTTTTCTGATAAGATTTCTGGAAGAACTTGCATTCAAATCTATCTTCATTCAAATCCTTCCTAAGATTCATTTCTTCCATAAGGTGTTTCTATGCTAATCCACTAGGCGTTGCTATTTACATCTTTAAAAGAAACACAGGACTTAATCTGGACTGATTGTAGAGTAAGAATGACTAAGTGCATGCATGTCCCATAGGAAAGCATAGTCTCTGGAAAGAATCTATTGCCTCCTGGCAGTAGTTCTTTATATTGTGTTTTTATTACTTATTGTTGATTATAATCTCCACAAGGAAGGGGCATTTGTATTTAAGCATCATTTATGCCTTTTAAGGCATCATTTATGTCTGTAACTTTCTGTAATCACAGAATCACTGAATATTCTGAGTTGGAAGGGACCCATAAGGATCACTGAGTCCAACTTTTAACTGAATGGCCCATATGGAGATCAAATCCATGATCTTGTTGTTTTTAGCACCATACTCTGACCAGCTGAGCTAATAGTGAAGATCGAGAAGGAAACAAGAAGTAATTTTACCATACAAATTAGCTCCATCTTGAATAGCTGTCAAATTCTACTCTGCCATCTCAGTGTATATCCAGATTTGGTGCTAAAGTCACTGGAATGGAATATGGTCATAACTCTTGAAACAGAGAGACTGAAGGGGAGAGGAGGCCAGTAATACTGCAGCTAATAGATTCATTCCCAGTATCTCAGACTATGCAGACATTAAATTAAATAAGGCTTAGTCAGCAGGACAAGCTGAGTCTGTGCTGCCTTGTGTTACAGGCTGCTAATATAGCTCAGAAGTGCACATCTGCTATGTAACAATGTAAAAGGGTTCCCAAACTATTCTAGTGAGGTCACAACTTCATGAGATTACATTTGGTCACATATTTAGGCTAGTATTTATTTGGAGTTGCATTAAATTCCTGCTCTAGCAGAGCAGTAGCATTTTTTTCAGTGAAAACTTCTATGATTTACTCTGTGAAAAATTGCTTGGAAAGACTATTCCTCTGAGTCATCACTGGGAAAATCCATTATTACAGAGGTGAAACATGTAATTGTGACAGCTAGAATTGAAAGAAAATAACTACAAATGTAGGTATTTTGAACATACTCAAATTTTTGTAGGTATATTGAACGTACCCAAATCAGTTGATACAGCATATTTCAAACCCAAAGATGGCAAAACTATTGCTTTCCAAAATTGTAATTAATCTATATGTCCAAAATTTTACATTGCTATAATAATTATCATAATAAAGTTTATCATAATAAAGATTGGTCCTTCACAACCAAAATACTCACTACTAGATAAGACATGACAGTTCTTTATACAACAGAGAAGAAAAAAGAAATAAGATTATTGCATCCACCAGAAATGTCTGCACCCTCTATTTTTTAGCAGCATGTGGATATGTGCTCTGTACTCTGGCAAGGAAGCCCTGCCAGAAGAGGCATAGGATGTTGTAGAGGTAGCAAGCTTGGAGCCAGGAAGGAAGGCAATACTTCCTGACACTCATTAGCAATCTCAGAGGAAGGACAGCATCCTGCCTAGTCATGCTAAATCAGCTAAAGAGGCCCTACTAACACAGCAAATCCCTTACCCATCCTTGTTGAAGCAGAAGGATATTCAAATTTGGTTAGGAAAAAGAAGCCACAATTTTGGATGTGGCTGTGCAAAGTACCTATTAAACTTTACTCTCCTACACTGTGACTTTCTAATTTGCTCAAGAGTGCTGTGAAATGAAGAACCTGAGGGCTTACCTGCCTTTGTTTCATCTCCCTTTATCAAGCTTTAACAAGCACACTTGGTCAGTTTTCCCCTTTTAGTGCTGTGCCTTGGCTTAAATATTTATACCATGTCCCATTCAAATTCTCAGTGGAGAACTTTCATTCTTTCAGCAGCACAGTTCCTGCAGGCCACTTGATAATTTGTGAAATTGAAATATATTTAATGTGACTAAGTAGCAGAGTTTGAATAACAATGGTTTGTCTTTATACAAAGAACTTCCATGTCCCCTAAGCCGAGGTGAGTCCTTAGAGTTCAGCCTCTTGTGCCCTAAGAGTCCTTCACTTCTTGTCTAGCAATTGCCAGTTCCACAGACATTTTTGTAATATTAATGTTTCAAGAACCCATCACAGTCAATCACACAGTTTATTGTTTTAACTGTTTAGAAGTGGATTTGGTTGTCTTTTTAGACAATTGGTCACAAATGGCAGCTTAAATGGCAGATTTAAAGCTGCCAACCTCATAAGGTGATTCCACATGAAGTTATTATTAGCAACATTGAATTCCAAAAATACTTTGAAACATTTTTTAAATAATATAAATTTAAATTGGTATGTGTCAAACCATTGTAAGTAACAAGTTATACAGACTAGAATACACTTAAAAAAGAAAGCTATCACAAAAAAAACCAAAACAAAACAAAAACCTTAGGAAAAACAGAAGAAGAAGAAAGGTGATATTAGGTGAATATATCTAAAATCTCAGACTATGTTTCATTACTATTACTCTCACCATTTATCAAGGACTTTCAAGCCAGTTGTGATATTTTGTCCCTTTGAGTTTGACTGTTACAGTCTCAACTGTCGTGTTCTTACCTAAACTATCCCTCTTAAAAGTTTCTTTGTCCACATTATTTCTGGTTGAATTGGAATCAGCAAAGCAGAACATTTCCTGTCCTTGGTGGGATGAACCCACACTGGATATGAGGAGACTGTGTCAGCACTAACAGGATGCAGACCAGGAAACACTGCATTTTATTAACAGGAACTAGAACAAGAGTGGCAAAGTTTTGGCAGAATTAGAATGAAATGGTTGTACATGGAACAGAGTAAGAGCTGGAACTAAAACATTTTTTTATATAACGAAAACAAGGCTGCCAGCAGACTGGTTTTGTAGATTTGGAAAACATCAGGAGTATATGAGAAAAATGTTCACTCAAAACTTAGGGTGTGAATGAAAGCTCTGGCTACCCAAATAACTGGAGCTGTGTCTCCAGCAGGCTGGAAAAGTCTACTTTAGTGAGTTGAGAATACAAATGAGTTATGTCCTGGAGCAATGAGCCTTTGGCATTCTCCTGAAAAATGAATAGTCAAAAGCTTGGAATTCACAGAAATGGAGTTAGAATTAATATTAGTCAATAAGAATAAAAACAGACTCAAAATGTCCTGCTCGAACACAAAGCATGCTTCTCAGAGAACTAAAAATGCACATGGACCAAAATACAAATAGGAAATAGCTCTGTGGTGTGGATCTAAAATAGGATCAGGAGTAGCCACAAGTGTGGTGCCTTCTAATGTATCATAGCTCTGTCTGCTGCTCAGCACTTTGTAATCTGGACTAGCATGCTTTCACACCTCTTCTAGCAGCAACTTTAGAGTCTCTCCACAATCCAAACCTGTGACACTTTTTTGAAATTTGCTAGATGGAGAAGGAATGTATATCTTAAAAAGATGACAGATTTTTATTGATCAGCTTTAAAGGCTGGTCTTCCTCTTAATTATGGCTATATATTGAAAGAAGTCTCTAAAGAGATAGGTGAGCATGGTCCTTCTTAAGGTGACTGGAAAAGCACAAAAAGTCTTATTTCTTCTGTAATTAAAAGAAACTTATATTTAGCTTGAGGGAGATGGAAACCATTTTTTAGAGAAATAAATTTTACAGCCTTTTTCACTGTTGATTTGTGACCTTGATCTGTAAAATCAGGCAGTATCCTCCTTTATGACAGCTGCTTTTGTAACAAGTGACATGGTAGGAGGGCAGCCCTTGTATTAAAAGGGCTTTTATTTTAGAAGAGAGAAGGTGAAATTGATTCTGTAGATGCAGCAACCAAGGACAAATCATGGCAATCACACCTTGTTTTTACATTTACGGCTTTTGGGAACTGACAGGAAAGATTATTTTTGATTTATACCCATTCCTGAGAAGCAGACACGATAATTATCAGGTAGTTCACCTGTGTCATGCAACAGCTATGTCAAAAGCCAACAGTTAAACTTCATGTCATAAGGATCTTGTGTGGGGAGTCACCTCATGAGGACAGCTTTAAATCAAGCTGGAAATTCTGGGGATGAGATAGAGTATTTCCCACACTGTCATCAAGCTGTTGAATAAATCTCATTTGCTTTTAACTGGAATAGACTCCTGGATCTGAGGTCTCCTAATGCTCTCTGGAATCATATTATAATGATTCCTAACTTTTAATGCCAGTAATCAATTCTTCTAACGCAGGTAAAAGCTAAGTGAATCTTTTACTTCTATTTGCAAAATAGTTCTCCATCAGAAGTTTTGATTTTTTTTCCATGCTGAAATCTTTGCCTGCTTCTACTTTTTAATTGCTGTGTTTGCATGACAAGAACTAAGAAATGAAACTTCCATAAGATACGTGGAACCTTAATGGCAGAAAAGCTAGCTATGGCTTAGTGAAACTAAAAACTTGTAAAATCACAGCTCTCTCTGGGCAAGAAATTATAAGAATTGTAAAGATGAGCTCAACTTAATAAAGTATTAGTATTAGTATTATTACTCATTGTAAAGATGAGTCCTGAAGTTTAAGGAAATTTTAACTGCAAGCAGAATAGTGCTGCAACTCTTTCTTCCATGATTCAGACTGTATTTAGAAATGGTAGCTTAGACCTATCTCCATTGATATACAACAAAGCAAGAAAGTGCAAATCAGCTAAGTGGAAAAGGAATTGAGTTTTACCATCTTTTCCTGAATTGAAAGTTTCCCAAGTTATCCCAAGAAAACCCTTGGAGAGGTATAAGAAAAGCCACAAGGAAACTGTTTCTGAGCTAGGAAGTCAAAGAAGCCCAGCTGATCCAGACAAAGGATCCTTTACATCCTAAAGAGAGGGATTCAGCAGGTGGTCACATTGCTTAGGCAATGTGAAAGGAAACTGAAAAGGCAGAACTACTTCAAGCTGAATCTGGCATGGACGTGACATGACTGTTGCATTTTGCATCTGACGTGATGGATATCTGCAGCCACAATGGCCAAATCCAAGGCACTTTTGCTTTCCAAAGAGTATGAAGGACTGCTTTTTTTTTTTTTTTTTTTTTTGAAAGAACTGAAGGAAGATTCCACATTAATTTTAATGCATTGTGCACTGCTTCCACATAATGGAAAAATAAGATTATGGGCCACCGCTCCACATTATGTGACCATTTCTCTAGTGATTAAATCTCTATCAATTGACATTTAGCATTTTGCAGGTGTTTTCACAGACAGGAATTAAGGGAAAAGCAGGCTTTGTACATCTTATGACCTGGTTATCATTCCATTTTAAATGTTAGTGAACTATTGCATAGAAAATGGAAAGCCTAAAAAATGGCAAGAGTTAGAAAGGGAATAACTGTAGTTATGTGAGCCAGATCAAACCAATTAATTTTCTACTACTGAAAATATGATCAGGAAAAATAGACTAAAGGTCTGTTGTTGCCCTTCAAGAAATCCAGCTTTAAGATAAAACTCATGCCTGAGTGCAGTGAATCAATTTTGAAAAGTCAGAGTTTGATTTATTGTTCTCTGAAAGGTTGTATAAAGCTTCTTACTAAAGATCTCAAAGTTACACAAAGGTATGATTTTGTATGATTAAAGGCAATCATAGTTCTCAAGGACTTTTAGAAGATGCAGACATAAGTTTATTTTTTACTATAAATTTTAGGTTTTCATTCTGAATAGATGGAACTTTTTGCATTAATTTGCTCAGCATTTGCATTACAGACACACTGATTCAGCAGTAGTACAGGTGCAGATTTGCAGTAAATGATATACACAGATTCTGCTCTCATCTATTAAAATGTCAAAACAAGAAAACAAGATTTGAGAAAGCCAAGATATGGCACTATTCAATAAACTGCAGTTATCAAAAAATGTTTGAAGAAGCCATTCTTTGGTCATTCGGCTCTAGGCAGATCTGTAACACAACTTGCAAGGTCTTAAAACACAGTCCTGCAATGGAAGGGGAAAGGCAGACTAAATTAAAGCAAATATTCACTGTTTCCCAGTAAACAGCTCCTTTTAGGCTGCAAATATGGAATGAATTTGGGATTTCAGTTATTTATTTTGAGGAGATTAGCCTAGGTAGAAGAGTGGGTGGATTTGCTTGTGACTGCAAAATGCAGTTCTCTTGTGCTACAAATCCAGTGTAGCTTCAATGAATTTTGGGCACAAACAGTATTTCTGTCCCTTAAACACTGTTTTAGTTGTGCAAAATCACAACAGCTTCAACTTCTAAATTAGAATGTATATATACCCACATAGATATGCATCTCTTTCTCCCCTCACAGGTTCCTCCCTCCTTATACTTCCCCTTTGCTTGTTCACATTATCCACAGTATCAGAAGTCTCAACTCAGAACTTCCTGGCTCTCAGCAATTTTTTTAGCCTTCCTTTATCTGGAATGCTATAAAAAACAATAAAACAGGAGCCTGCAGTGCTCCTGTTTTATTTTTTTTATAGTAGTCCAGAAATAAATCAAATGAAATAACAAAACTTGAGGACTGAAGAGAAGCTTATGCCATGGTTGTGAACTGAGAGTGTACTGTACTTATTTTTTTTTGCCAAAGTACATTACTTTTGTGGACTGAGGACCCCACAAACCAGCACACCTCCTCCCAAGTTTTTCCAAAGGAATAGATTTACTGTAAGTTGTATCAGAAGACAGAATGTAGTGGTGGGTTTTTTTTTTAGATTTACAATGTATTTTTTAATGAGTTAGCAGATTGAATATTGAATAAACCTATTAATATATTGAATCACAATTTGCTACTAATGATATAATTAGCTTCTAGCAAATAGTTTTTTCTAAAATGTTAATCTCGGACTCTCCTGACAGATCCTAAGTGTGTGTTCCTGTTCACTGTAAAGATAAAAAACAATTCGAAACCCAAATGTTACAGGATACAATGCATGCTTATTTTGAAATTGCTTTCCTTAATCCTCTCATGTAAAGCACATTGTACTCTTATCAATTTAACACTGAAAAAAGGAGGGGCTCTTTGTAGACTGTATTAGTAGACTTTGTGGACTGTAGACTTATCAACCACAAGTAACATGTCTTTTCTAGAAAAGAATGCTGTATAAACTAAAACAGGAACACTCAGGTCAGTAGTGAAAATTTCTCACATGCAGCAGTATTATCATATGACTGTATAACGTGCTGAACAAGCTCTCTAGTTGAGGACAATGTAATGCTATAGTAATACAATACTTACATTAATGTATTCATAGGCACACAAACTTCCTCAAAAACTTCACTGGTGGAATAAGTTCCTACAGGATTACTACCCAGTTTACCCACTTTTTTAAGGCTTTCATCTCTGTATTTAAATATAGGAATGAACAAACTGTGAAGTGTTATATGATGTAAATTTAGGGAGTAGTATCTGTAGCAAAGTGCAGCTGAAGAGGAATTTTTGTAGATAAAATTTGTAGCCAGTTGTTTCACCATCCAAACCACTTCAAACAGAAATTCCAGAAGAGATTTTCCATTCAAGTTCCCATTTAGACCTTTTTTAATTAGACATTTCCCAGCACAATAGTGCAAAGTTATGTTGTAGGTGCAAGAAAAGTCTGATCGTTTTTAGCCAAGTCGTGTCAGAGTTTATTCTAGAAGGAGTGCCATTCTTGAATAGGTAAAATAGTGTCATAATAAAAAACTGTGTTACAAAATTCAGTTGCCAGGATCTCTCTGCTAAGTTGTGAGATGCTTTAGAAAAAAAAATCCTATTGCCACTTAAACAGTGAAGGGGCATCAAAGCTTCCAAATATTTGCAAAAGATGTTGTGATTAAACATGGAATAGGGAAAACTGCACTTAGAGTAATAAAGATAGTAGACTAAAAATTAAGGGCTTTCATAATCAGAATGATTTCAGGGTCAGAATATTTTTACAATAGAAAGTTTGGTTTAATTATCTGGTTTAATTTTCAGAAAGACATTTTAACCTCATTCTAAGTTACATCAACTTAAATAGAGATTGTAGACAGAAGTAAGTAGTTAAAAAGTAATATAATTTTAGTTGAAAATTATTTTTCTTTCAGAAGTATTGCTCCCACACTGCTAGAATGCTGGCTGCTATAAAAGCCAGTAAATTTCATTATTAATGTAATATATTTGTCAATATTTTAATCTGGAAATTTTGATTTAAAAATAAGGGGAACAAGATCTGTTAGCATGAATTTTTTTCAAGTATGCTCACACTACCTTCCAACAGCAGCTGTTCAACAAGGTAGCACTGTTCAACTCAGGGAGGTAAATCCTCAACTCTGTTAGCTGCTTATTATTCTAAAAAAAATCTCTTGCCTTATCAATTTTTGTAATAGTTCATGTTTTTACCAAACTGGTTTCAGTGTGATCTGTGAGACACTAAGGCACACTTTCTACTTTACATTTAACAGCTAAAGCTTCACTTAATGTATCTGCTTCAGAAGTACACTTTAGGAAACATCAGCCAGCTGGAGGGAGTGCAAAGGGGAAGGAGAGTGACTGGCAGTTTGGAAACATGATCTACAAAAAACAGCTGCAAAATCAGGTACTATTTGAAAGACGAAAAGAACTAAGTATAAAGAGTGAAAAAAGTAATGATTTTTGACTATTTATCATACAGGTGCAACAAAGGGGAAAAAAAAATCTCATGGCTATGTCCAGTATGGAACTAATTAATATGCTTAATCTGCAGAAAGGTAAGGTGAATGTTGCTGGGTTTTTGCTTATGATAAAGTAGTCCAGTACTTTAAACAAACTGCTATGAAAATACCACAATCTTAGCTGCATTTTAAAAAATGGCATGCCAAAAATTATATATGTGTAACTGATCTTGGCTTTGGGCCATGGAACAACCTCTTCTAACTCTTTGTAGACCCTTTATTTTCTTTTGATTCTTGGCTATCAAGTTATTTACAATAAACTTAGCTCCTTCTGTAAAAGTTCCAAGATCAGGCCCTAAATCTGTCATGGTGTTGATAATCATGACGATCAGAAGTGTAACACTTGTAAAACTGGAATGTGAAATCCCTTACCTCACAAAATGTCAGTGAGAATCTCCTTAAAAATGACCTTGTGATATGATCCTGACAAATCCCAGCTGTATCTGAAATGGAAAGGTTATTTGACAGTGAACTTTATTTTAGTGTGGTGACTTCCGGCTGTTTGTAACAAAAATAAAGTGAATGGTACAGTCAAAACACCATAATCTCAAACAAGACCAAAACCAGAGTCATATTTCATTGCTTGTTTCAGATATATTTTAGTTTATTGCTTTATGGTTTTTGAATGCTGAAGTTCATAAATCATGGTGAGGTCAGCTGCATTCTCTTTAAGTATACAAATAATCTGTAAAATGTACTTCTTGTTAGGCTATCCATGCCCAAATAGAAAATCATCTTTGACTACTTTATTTTTAATATAGAACAGACTCTCTTTGAGGGCACACTATGTACATGTACCTCTTCTTACAAGTTATCTGAGCCTAGACTAAGTTTGGCAGCTGAACTCTGCACATGCAAAAAGCTGTGTATTTTGGGAACAAATGGGACATCACAGCGTTCTAGATAATGCAGTGAGGGGGTGTGTTTCTGTTCCCCAAGCATTCCTCTGGTTCCCCTAGGAATACTATCAAAGAATAACCAGGTGTGCAAATGGTGTAGGAAAAGAGCTAAATATCTGGGATTTACATTTTTCCCATCACCAGTTTCTGGAACTAACTTCATCTAATTTCTATTTAGAACTGCTCAGAAGGGAAGCACGAGCCCTAATCTTTGCAAAGAAAAAATATTTACTGTTCAGTCATCCCACCACACTTACTCTTGTTTATGGCTCTGGCAGTGACACGCACTGCCCTCTTACATTCTTAGTGGATTAGAAACTAAATATATGCATAAAAATACTGTCCCCATCTTCAGGAATCTGCAGTTTAAAAGATGTTATGGCAGGATAAAGCAACAAAGAGACAAATTTTTCCATCTCTACTGAAATTCTACTTGTTTAGAAAGTGAAAGCAAATAGAATAAAATAAATGCAATATAAATGACAATGAAAAGGATTTTTCTCCCCTAAATTGTTCTATAGAATTTTTCTTTATAAAGTGCTGAAGCAAGAAATATATCTGTAACCATGGAGATTATACCAGGCAACATGCATAATAATTCAAAATGTGGCATCACACAAATGTTCTTTGTCATGAGTGGATTACTACAAAGAAGTAGGTTTCCCCTAAACAATTTTCAGAAGCAGGATAGATGTGGTTACTTTCTTAACCCTCTTTTTTGCACGGGGAAAGTGGAAGTGTCAGCATTATGGTATGTGCAGGAGAATTGTACTGCATTCAGTTTGAAAAGACTCAGCTTCCCAGGTTCTTGGCAGTTTTTAATCATAGGTACAATCTGCTCAAAATGTTTGCCTTCAGTGAATTGTTACATCAGAGCAATGAATCCACCACAATGCCCACATGGCATGAAAGATGTCCATGGAGACACAGTTACAGGATAAATAGTAAACAGTGCTAATGAATTTTTGCTTGGATCTTCTTGGGTTTGTTCATGTGCTTTTAGGACCAGATACAAATGTCCAGAATCTATATTAAAAACCATTCCTGTTTAATCCTAGAAATACCACGAATTGGCTAATTTAAGTGTTAGCTCTAAAACAGGATTCCTTCACATTTGGCACTATTTTTTTCTCTGTTTATTCTTTCATTGCGTGGATGGTAGCAAATGGCAAATAGCTCTCAATGTGCCAGCTTCTAGTGCAGGATGAATATTGGTGCAGTTCTGTACAATCTAAAAGGCAGAAGGAAATAGACAGAAGTAAGAAGTAATAGACAGAAGTAATTGCTGTGATCAGGACCTTTCATAATACCTTAATTTCATGATTTCACTTTTCCTCACAAGGAGTTAACTAAAATCTGGTGGTTTGCAGTTTGACTTAGGAAGACAAACTGATGATGATGTAAGAATGATGTAAATCCTGTTGACTTACAAACAACATAGAAAATGTTGTTTCATTGAAAAGAGGAAAAATTCAGAAGATACTTCTTTTTTATGCAGTCCTGAAGTACTCAGCTGTTTCTCAGAGCCACACTACTTTTTTTTTTCTGCCTCTGCAACTCCTTTTTTCCAATTCCTAGCATTTTTTTCCTGACTCTGAAATTAGAGATTTTCCTAAATCCCTTTCAAATTCCTCCTCCATGGTATTTAGCTTTGGCAATAGGCCATTGTTTCACCTATCACTTTTTTAAGGATGAATTTTTTTTGCATTTATTTTAAGTGACAGGCCTTTTTTATGCTCTCCAACTTGAAATGCAATTTCACCCAGCCATCAGTGGATAGAGCTAGAACGTAATTAATTCTTTCCCTTTCTCTTCTGCAGGAGAACACATAGAAGCCCAGTGTGAAAGCAGGGGATACCACAGTTACTTAACATATTCTGTCCAGAGGAGCTGAACCCCTCAGAGATCAGTGGTTATCATAATTTCCATTGTTTCCCAAAGTGGGTGTTATCATGAAAAGCATATTTTGCCAGAAGGAATAATTTTACCCAACATATTCACTTTTAAATTTAGTGAGTGGAATTCTAATAGGTCAACATTGAAGCCTAGAAAAATTAAGCAAATTAAAGCAATGAGAAAAGGTATCTTTTCTTTTGTAGCTGGCAAGATACACACCTGACTGTGTGATTAGTAACACTGAGATGGCCAGAGAGAATTTGGATGTGAGAACTGATAAAAAATTGAAATAATCACAGTATATACAGCAATAGCCATTACTTTGTTTTCCTGAGCAGTGGAAACTGCTCTGTGCTGCACACACGTGACAGTATTGCAGCTCAATGGTTTAATAAAGCACTCAGCACACCCATATGAGCCAAGTCAGGGACACTTCCATTCCTTTGCATTCTGACTTCAGACTTAATTTCTGCATCTATTGGTAGACTTTGCACTAAAATACGTGATGTATTTAAGACAGAGCCCTTCCTAACTTCTTCTCTTACCCCTGCGCTCAACTCTGGTGAGGCCACACCTCAAACCCTGTGTCCCGTTCAGGGAGGGCATTGAGGTGCTGGAGTAAATCCAGAGAAGGGCAACGAAGTGGTCTGGAGCACAGGTCCTGTGAGGAGCGGCTAAGGGAGCTGGGGGTGTTTAGCCTGGAGAAAAGGAGGCTCAAGGGGAACCTTCTCGCTTTCTTCAACTCCCTGGTAGGAAGCTGTAGCTGTGTAGGGGTCGGGCTCTTCTCCCAGACAACCAGGGACAGCATGAGGAGGACACAGCCTCAGGTGCACCAGGTGAGGTTTGGGGGACATCAGGAGGAAATGCTTCACAGAAAGGGTGATTTAACATTGGAATGGGCGGCCCAGGGAGGTGGTGAACTCACCGTCTCTGGAGGTGTTTAAGGAAGGGCTGGACGTGGTACTCAGTGCCATGGTTTAATTGACATAGTGGTGTTTAGTCATAGATTGGACTCGATGATCTCAAAGGTATTTTCCAACCTAAATGATCGTGACTCCTTTGGGTCAAACCGAGCCTGCGGAGCTCGGCACAGAGCTCGGGGGGCACAGACGGAGGCGACCGCGGGTCGGGCAGCACCGGCCCCTCACACGGCGGGGCCC
>NW_005054298.1:10527781-10567855 GCF_000277835.1 Geospiza fortis | reverse complement strand
GAACCGGGGTCCGCCGTGGCTCCTGTCCACATGTGGGACATGGGGGAGGGAGAGGGCGAGGAGGAGCTGGCCTTGAGCGTTAGTGCAGGCTGCCCTGCCTGCTCTTGGTGCCGTCGGATAAGTGATAACGTTTCGTCTGCGGGAGATAAACAGAGGGCTTGGGATGCTGGTGGTCTCAGCTGAGCCAGAAGTTCCTGGGGAGTGCTGTTTTATCTCTCTCTGCCCGTCTTTATCCTCCCCGCAGCCTTACCAGTGTAGATCTTGTAGGAAGGAAGGGTGGTGCCTGAGTGTGACCTTACCTGCAGAAGGGCAGGGAGGCAGGTGAGACAAAGCAGCCCAGTCATGTTTCCTGAACAGCTGGTGGAGGCCTAACTCGGTCATTCTGCTGGAGCCCTGTTGAATCGATTCTGTTTTGAGAGCAGAAGACTTAGCCTTGACTGTGCCTGGCTGTTTTCATGGTGGAAGGGAACAAGGACACTGCACCTGCACAAGGAGCAGCCTTGCCATTGTCAAAGCTGAAGTCTGCAGCCTGAGTAGTTTTGGGGTTTGCTTTTTTTTTAACTATTCTAACATTACTTCTCTGGTTCCAAGATCCTTGTTTCTCTTCTGAGGGCCAGGGAGATGCCTGTCCTCGTCCTCAGAGGTACATAATTTTCAAGAAAAGCTGTCTTTTTTTCTTAATGTCTTAAACACTACATGCCCCGACCCTCCACCTCCTACCCCCCAATTAAAGTGAGAATAGGATCGGAACCAGACTTGTGGGTCTTGCTTGAAGGCTGAAAATTTTTGTTGTAGAGAGTTTAATAGTAACGGCTCAATCTTACTTGACAATAGCATCTTTGCACTTATTCATGCATAGCAGACTTGTTAGAATAATTTTAACTACTTGGATTTTTGCTTATGATCAGATGATACCAACCTACCATGGTGAAATAATTTGCATTTCTTTCCTCTATTAAATACTTCATTTAAGACTAAAATAGCTTTCAGACTAGTCCTGTAAACAAGTTTCCTGTGTTAGACTTTTAGTAGTAAATTGTTTATTTTCACTTCTTTTGGAGTAAACCAACTTGATTCTGTTTTGCATGCCTGAAAGAAAGTGAAACCGACCTATTTTTGCTAGTGTTATGTATATACTGCAGAGGAATTTCTAGTCTAAAGATTTAGGTGGAATGCTTTACAAAAGCTCTTAACTGAAAGCTTAATTTGACCAGACAATATCCTTTCTTGGCCATCCTTTAAAACTCTCAAACTTGTCTCTAATTGTCAGTGCAGTGGTACTGGAAATCTCCGTAGAAGGGCAGTTGAGGCATTTTGATCAAATCAAGTCAGTAATGATGGGACACTGCCTGGACCATTTGGATGTGTACACTGAAATCCTGGATGGTTTATAGTTTCTGTGATCTAATGCCTCCTTTGGACTCAAAGTTTGTTCAGCTGTTTGATTTTGCACCTACTGTTGTTTGACCAAATGCTGGATAAAATTATTTGCTTCTCTAGGGAGTGTTGGGGTCCAAGCTTCACGTGGAACAAAATTGTCCTGTGAATGGAGCAGAAATAGCCACATGAAACAGTGGAACAAGCTCTAGCATCATGGTTTGGGAATCTGGTTCATAGTTTGTTCTTGTCCTGTAAACCTGTTCACTTTCCTTGCAGTGGATAATTGCACAGTAACTCAATCATTTCCTACTAACTAGATTCAAGCTCCATGTGACTGATTAAATGAATTGCTTTCTATTACACAACAGATTCATGTGAATTAATAGCCTCTCTTAGCAGGGGCACTGAGGGAGCCTGTTTCTCAAGACAGCTGTGCAGGCACTAAGCACCCATGGGAGTGCAAGTGCACACTGGTATCAGTCAGTAGGTGTCTTGTGCCTGTTGCTGTAGCAAGCAATTTGGGATGGCAGTAGTGGTGTCCAGGGATTTGAGTGAAAGGCAGTGGCTGGGGAGGCCCCAGAAGTAGAGAAATGTAGGTGCTTGATGCTTTTCATTCCCTGGGTGCCTGACTTCAAGTAACTTTGCATGGCTTACTTGGGAGATGAGCTGATCCTAATTATCAGCCAGGTTACGTAGCAACTTATATTTTCAAACTCATTCTGTCTTGAGTTGGAAATACTCTCCCACTGATAAAAACCTGCAGATTTTAGGTTTTCTCTTTTCATCCACCTTTGAGCCCCATGTCTCTGCTAACTGTCAAGAAGTGGTGATAAGATTCCATTGCTTATTGCCTGCTATTGCTTGGAGCAGCAAGGTCAACAAACTGTCTTGGTTGTTTCACTCTCCTAGTGGTAATAGTCAAATTTGTGGCTTTTATTGTATGATTCAGTTGATGCTTGCTTCTGATAAGAGGTTCAGAACATGTATTTTAAAAGTCCTTGCTTATAGCTGCTGTGGAGCAATCACTTTGTTGGTAGCTCTTTTAGCTCATTAAACAGAACTAACCAACTTCCTCCATGCCTGCCCCAGAAATATCAACTTGTCTTGTCATTTAAGCAAGATAAGTCTGCATAACTCATGCTTTATCTCTTCATGTTCTCCCAAAGACTGCTTTAATAGTAATATTAGAGGAGGATCTGTTTTGTCTCTTGTGCTTGAGATGTGCAAATGTGTTTTTCAAGACCTGTCAAAATGAAAGTCATGGAGTCTTGTAATGTGAGAATGTTATTTAGGCTGATGTGTACGTAGCTGCTCGATTCTTTATGGTAACAAAGTGCTTGCTTAGAACTTCAGCTGTTTTCTGTGGAACCTTGAGCCCAAAGCCCTCTTTGCTGAAGCTGTTGACAAAGGAATAATGGTTGATTACATGAATATGTGACTTAATGGAAATGCAGTCCTGACTAGGAATCTTTGCTGGATCACAAGTCAAAGACTGAAAAAATCAGTTCTGGGATTATAAGTATTTGTTAAAGACTTAATCCTGTCAGCTGTTACTTTGTGAATTAGTGTTGCTGTCAGTTGAAGTGATTAGTGTGAAATGTTTTAGGCCACTAATAATGCAGCGAAACTCGAGTTTTTAATATGTTCTTCTTAAATTTGGAATGTGTCAAAACTAATCTGAAGGCAAAGCATAGAACTGGAAAGCTGAGAACATGCTGAGTTAAGCAGATGCTGTGATTTCTCTGGTTTCTGGCTCTCTCTCTATATTTTTACCTGTAGTGAAAGATTATTTTTCAGAAGAGTACTGGAGATCTAGACTTAGCCCCTATTTTGGGCATGGTAGATGGTTTCCAGCTTGGATTTAATATTGATACTTTTTTTTTCCAAGCTGATGGTTTGAATCACAGGTTTAACAGGAGAAATACTACTCTATAACAATCTTGTCTATAAAGAGGGATTCTATTACAAGTTTATACTTAACATGACAAAGCACTTTAAAAGATTATTTGTAGGAATAATCTACCTGAACCCTGGACTTCATTCTGCAGAACAAACACTAAAGCACTAAAGTGGCTTGTTTTTTGGTTGGCTGTTTTTTTTGTGTGTGGTTTTTTGGTTGTTTTTTTTGTTTTGTTTTGTTTTGTAGGTGTTTTATGCGGTTAGGGCTACCCTGCTCCAGAGGATGCTGTCTTGGGTACGAGTCTAAAGCAGACATTTAACAAGTGAAGTAGTTTTAGATCAAGTTGCATGCCAGTTGCCTCAGCTTTCCAGAAAAGAGGTGGTTTTGCTAACTGGGGAAGCTGCTCTCTGATTAAAATGAATTAATTATAAAGTGTGTAGTGATCTGTGTTACAGCCTTTCCACTGAACTGCTCCTGCTCCTGCAGTGAGAAACTCCTCTCCATGATGGTATTCTTCTGCTATTTAGTGTTCTTGGCTTACTGTGAGATCTCATTTTGGGTAGGTAAGGAATTCTCATTAGTGTACTCACCAAGAAGTCTCACTGACTGGCTTTTATGGCAGCTTTTTGCTTTTATCTACCATGTCATAAAATGGAATAGCCAAGAAATTTAAAGAAATGGTGTTTCAAAAGACAGCACCGGTTTCAAGCACACATTCCAGTCTTTCTTTGCACTTTATCATGTTTTAAAACACAGTTCAGGAATCAATTTTTTAAACAATTCTGCAGGTGTTCAAAATTTAAAGTTTGTCTTATAAGGCAAACTAAATTCAAAGTAGGCTTTATTGATTGAATCTGTTCTGAAGTTTTAATGGAAGGAAACTAATTAAAAAAATTATTAGGCGGACCAGTTAGTGGTGATACTGTGCATCTTTATAGTATAAGATAAAGTTTCTAATAAAGTATTAGTCATGATGGATTTGCTTTAAGTTTTCTAGCTCTGCTGTACTACTTGTGCAAGTTGAAAAATGAGCCTTCCCAGGGATAAGATTTGTAGCAACTGCATCGCTGGGCACAGACTTCACTTAAAGTTGCTGAGGCTGAAGTCACTAATGGAGACTGCCTAGTCCAGTGGTCCTGCTGACTGCTACTCCTGACCCATAAGCTGGCTCATGATCATCTCTAGGCAGAGCTTTGTGTACTTCAGCTTTTCTGATGGGAAAGACAACTCTCCTGCCTTGCCAGTCTGTCCTAAAGAGCCTGTAGCCATCCACACAGCTGCACTGTAGCCATGAGAGCTATCCCAGCTCATCTCTGTGGTCCCAGTGAGGTTCTAGCCCCTGCAGCTACACACAGACCCCAACATCTCCAGCTCGTTCCCTGTACTGCATGCATTAATGTATGGCAGCCCCCTGTTGTGCTGATTTCCCAGGAAAGACAGGAGCTCTGGGATGAGCTGGCTGTGTATCAGAATAGGGTTTTTTTTTTTTATTCTGGTTAAGTGCTCTGCAGAGATAGGAAATGTCTCCAGGAGCACACAAGAATAAATGCACAGTTTATATTCTGCACTAGTTCTGTATGTTCATGTGACCCGTCATTTGCTAGGTCATAAAGGGAAGTGTCCTGAGCTAAATGTGTCCTAATTCTCTGTGTTGAAGTCAAGTGGTTCTGAGTTAATAGTCTGCCACCCAAACCCAGAATTACCAAGCATGTTATATTGTGCCACTCTTAATTCTACAGCACTCTGGAGGCTGTGTTGAAGAGCATGCATTTGGCTGTAAATGTTTTTTTATAGTGGTAGGCACAGCATTCTATGAGGGAGACCAAGGATAGCATTTCTCCCATAAGTAAAGCTCTCCACAGCTTTTTAGTCTTCTTAACTATAAGAATACTGAAATTGCATAAGACCCCTGTACTGGTGTCATAATCCAGTTCCCATTTGAAGATAGAAATACTGCTTTTGGCTTTGATGTAAAGTATGTGAATGCAGTAGTCTGAAAAACTGTCTGTTATTGAAAACATTTGCTCCTAGTCCAGTAGAAAGGCAGCTTCCTGCATGTACAGAATACCTTGGTATGGTATTCTCTACCTCATTGGGGAAACTGGAGTAAAGAAATCAATTTAAAGGTGACTTAACACAGCAGCTGAATTATGGGTACTAAATGTCACTATTGTTGTTTTGTGAGATGTAAAAGCATCGATTGAAAAGATGGAGGGAAAGGTTCGGTGCTTGACACATGTGTGATGTTGCCTGATTGAGGGAGCTTAGTGACTCACTGTACTCATCTGTGAACCCTGCAGTGAAGTCAGTGAAGTGCTGAAAATAGTGGAAGTACCTTCACAGGCTATAGGAACTGATCCCTGAGTGCTCCTAGGGAGCTGGGATTCTGTGGTTAAGAGTGAGCTCAGGATGGGGGATTATTACTTGCCTGTCTGCCTCAAACGTGGTCTCAGCAGTGGCTTGCATTTCCCCAAATGGAGATGTGAGCATGAGATAGTAAGTTCAGTTTGTGAGCAAGGAATGTGAGCAAGCAGTTGAATGGGCAGAGACAGTTGCTTCTGTGGGTATTACCTGAATAACGTTTGGACTTGTGACTTACCCCAGACATCCAGTTCGCTAGGGAAGCATGATCTAGTGAGGTGAATCCTTTGGGGAAGCAACAGTAGCAGCTTGTGGTCTGTCTGCAGTATCTGGTGCCATGTTTGTGAGACCAATGTGCTGGGTCTGACAGCCCCAGGACTGGGTAACAGTAGTGAGAGCTCCTGCAACTCTGTAGCACACTTCTCACGGAATGGGCATTTGTTGGAGTTTGTGAAATGAGTGGTGATGACTTTCTTGCGGGTTATATAGCTGCAGCCTTTTCAGTGAGGTAGCCGAAACATGTTGTAACCTCGTACAGAGGTAAGATTTTGGTTATTTTGAGCTCTAGAGTGCCGCTTAAGACACTGATTGTGTGCTCTGACATGTTTGACTTGGCTGTTGTATTTGTTAGGTTCTTGGAGATCCCGTTAAAAATTGGTATGAGATTACCTATCTGAAGCATGTCACCACTGTCTCTTAGTGCTTTGGTGGACTTTGTGTATGCTGTGTATCAAAGGCAGCCATGTTTCTGCATGGGTGAGCTTCCAAAGGAAGTGTAGTTGCAATACACTTTGCAAGTCAGTGGGAGTGAGGCTGTTGAGCAAGTCTGTTGCCTGAGTGTCACTTTTCTGGTATGAGCCAAATTAACTAGTGTGAACAGTGCTGTCATAATTCACCCTGAGTAATTAGGCAACTAGACTGTTATCACCACAGTGACAAACTCTTAGCATAGTAATATTGATTTATGGTATTAACTTGGTCTTTGTACTTGTAGAAGAATTCTGACAGATTTTCTAGCAAGATCTTGCAGGGTAAGAGCAACATGGTAGATCCTTCTCTGCTGTAGTCTGTCTGCAATGTGTCTTCTGGGTGTTAATATTAGACTTGGAGGCTTTCTGAAAGTGCTTGGAGAAGTCTGGCTAGATATCTCCCTACAGAAGAAGTGGTTTTAGCTGTAATGGCACTACTGTCTTACGACTTTCACTCTGGGTAACACTATCTTGCTGAAATAAAGAGTATATTCTGTCTGGTGCTACATGCACCCTACTAGCTGCTCTGTACTGAGTAATAATGAAAATCGTGTGGAGAGTGGTTTCTTACTTATTTCCTCATAAAACTCTGTGTAACTATGATGCTTCCATGCTATCTGTGCAACAGTGAGGCAGTTATTATAACTGTGCTGCTGACATGCAATGACAATCTCTTGATGCTGTTGATACCTGGCTATTAAGAGCATTAGCTTTATAGCATGACATCGAAACCTTATTTACTTATATATAAATGTATGTGATTTTTTTTTTTCAGGGGGGTGGGAGAGGGTGCTTTAGAAGCACTATTGGAGGGAAGTCCTTTTTCTTCTCTGAGCTACTACTCACAAACAAGCTACTTGGCTGTTTTTCTTTCACTCTGATGGAATTCTAAAAATTAACAGTCAATCAAAACCAAGCAAACAACAACAACAAAAAAATCCCTGAAAAAAACCCCTGAAAAAACAAATTCAGATATTTAAGTTCCTTAGGAACAGGGATATGTGTTTGCTTATATTTAACTTCAGCCTAAGATCTGAGTTTTAAAGGGTTGCTTTAAAGTGCTGCTCTTCTGAGCAATGGTTCAGACTGATTCTTTCCTGTGACTAAATCTTTGAAGGTTGCAACCTTGCTACAGACTTGCGCAGGATTTAGTTCCAGTTTTTCTTAGACATCAAGATTATTCTTAGCAAGGTTGTTGGCTTGAGATTACTACTGATGTGTAAGGTAATATCTGTCTATTGGTAATGAGTAATCTAGAATGGTCCTGTACTGAATGATGTGAGAGGGCATATATTTAAGAATTTCATCTGGTAAGTAAATGCAAGGTAAATGCTGTCAGATTTGCTTTCCAAGCTGCACTGATGCATCTCTGAAAACTTGTAGGAGTTAAGCTGTGCTTGGCAAAGGTGGAGGGGATTGTGGGGAATGTGAGTATATACAGGTATTGTGTACTTAAAATGGATCACTGTTGAGGTGGTCCAGATGTAAACAGAGCCTTGAAAGATGGAATTATCCAAGTCTAGCTATAAGCTGTTGGAAAGAGCAGCGTGCTAGACTTTGTAAGTTGCAAGGACAATGATCAGTTAAAGGAGCAGTGCACCTAGGTGTCTCTTGTTCTTCCTGTTCTACATAATAACTGTAGGTGCCAAAAAATATTTTGTCTACTAAGTCCAGTCTTGTCAAAATCACTTGATCTTATTAAACATTTTTAGTCTAAGTGAAGAGCTGGAGATGGCTATTCATGCAAATGTGTGGAACAGTGAAAAGTATGGAGACCAGGGTCACTAGTAAGAATTCTTAATCCTAATTGGCTGATATCCAGTGACTGGATGTCTGATGCTATTGATACTGTTGGAATATTTTAGTGTGATATCTATGTCCTCTTCATGCTTGCAGAGAGGGCTCCTGATCACAACTATATTAAAAATACTGGTTTTATACTCCCTGTGATATTTTCCAGATGAGCAAGTCTTAGGGACCCTCCTGCAGTACAAGTTCATCTCACAGTCTGTGGTCTTTCTTATTATGGATGCTAACACTCCAGTCTGATTGTTTTGATGAAAAACAATTCTGAATTGAAATGGTTCTTCAGTCTGTGCCTGTCATTTCCCCAGCCTTGTAGGAGATGGAGAACAATGACCTGGCTTCAGGTTCTGGTTTAACCTTTAACTGCTGTAACAAAGTGAACTTGCTAGTCCTGGTCTTGCTTCATGTGTCTGTTAGCAGTGTATACGTAGCTCCTGCCAGAGCATGTTTGTGACAGCCAATATCTGTAAGTGTACACACAATTCTGGGGGATTTAGGCAGGATTAGTAACTAATAATAATTGCCTGAAACTGCTGTAATGTAACTTTCAGTGTATGAAGTAAATGTATTTATTCTGAGTTTTTTCCTGTAAGATTTAGGGACATAGTTGTTGCCACTTTGAACAAGAATCTAGCCAATATAAAGAGGTTAGATCCCTTCACGTGTACAGAGTAAAGTAGTTCCTTGCTTTAAATTCTTACTTTTCATCCTGATATTATAAAGTTTATTAAGTTTCCAAAATGTGTTTTGAGTTTCTTTTCCAGTGCCCTTATTGTGGCAACTGCAAGTCCTACTAGTAGATCTTGGGGAGAGAAAATACCTGATTACCAAAAGCAAATCTGAGGTTTGGGTTTCACTCCAGGGCTCAGCCTGGCCACTGCAGCAGAGTAGTGGCTGCCCCTTGTCTGAGGAGTGAATTGTGATCAGGGCCAGGGCACTGCCCTGTTTCTGCAGCAATATAAGCAACTGCTTGGCTGCTAAACCTTCTTTGGCCTTAGCTGTTCAAACTCCCTTCACATCAGCACTGAGGCATGTGTGGCCTTGCAGATGTGAGTGGCAGGCCCAGTGGGCTGTGCTGAATGGCTCTGCTGCAGGAGGGGATGGGCTGGAACAGCCAGGGGCAAGAAAGAGGGGACTGAGAGGCAGGGGATGGTGATGGCAGCATTGGGTGATACAAATGGGGACTGCAAAAGTACTCCAGTATGCTCTGGGAGTTATCTCAAGCTGAATGAATTCTTTGATCCAATTAAACATGGCTCAGAAAAAATCTATAAGCACAACTGAGAAGGTAGAAGTGTCCAAGCATTACATGGGGAAGGATATGAGGATATCTCAGGCAGGAATTTCTACCAAACACATCATGATCTCTGTTTAGCTTGGAAACCATTAACTGAATATATGCCAAGAGGTAAGATATTAGCACAGCAAAAGAGGACAGAGTAGCATTTGTAATTTTTCAACCTGCATATCCTAAAATTTTCAGTGACATTAAATAGGCCACTTAATCTCCAATGGGGTTTTTTAGTTGAATTACCAGTTGGAGCATTTACAGTCCATTGAAATCTAATGGAATTTCAGTACTTAAATATTTTCTGGGCAACCTCAGAATGGGTGAGGAGCTCTTACAGTTCATAGCTCAGTGAGATTGTTAATTAGTTTTGTGATCCAGGGAATTTCTGTGACTGCATTCTTATGGGCATATCACAGAACCAAGCACTTCAAAGCCTCTAATTCATATTCTGATAAATGAGGATCACTAAAATACCGTTGCAAAACCTTGCTCTTTCTGTGCTGGCTTTTGATGACATCATATTTAAGTCTTTATAATAGGTTGAATACCCAGATTTTCCTTTAAAAGTAGGTATCTGAAGGGTTTAACAAAGCTCCTCTGTCAAGCTATTGGGCTAAGAGTTTCTAGAATCCTGTTTAAAAATCCAAAGAATGGCTGCTTTCAGTGGCAGGATAGCAATGAAAAGAAATGTCCAAAGATATCAGCTGCACAGCAAGAGAACAAGGGCTGATCTCAGCAATTTTGAGCTTAGAGCTTTATTTCAGTTTTAAATCTCAAACTGAATGGAAGAACTAGCAGCAATTCCAATTAAAGCCTTTGGAGGGTCTCAGATTCTTTTATTACAGCAGCAGAATATTTATTGGAAAACAGGTAGATCTTGTTTTTTTTTTTCTCATGTACTTGGATGAACTGTAGCAAAGTTTCTTGTGAAGTGACAAGAGTGTTTTTCTCAAGTGTTCTGCAGCTGTGGTCATCTTAATGCATGTGAAATAAACGGGGATGTGAAGGTGTGGTCTGATTTGAAATACATGTAGTTATTCAGTCATAGTCTTTGAATCTTGGTGTTAGGTAAACCAGTCCTGTTTGTAAACTGTGTTCTGAGCAGTTTTACTGTTTAGGTTGAGAGGGTGGAGAAAAAGCAGTTTACTCAGGTGTTTATAAACAATTGCCTTGAAGTGCTCAGTTTCAAGAATGACATAACATTGTTCAGGGGGCTTTAGTTAACCTGCAGGAAAAGTAATTAAACAGATAAGGGAAGGCTGAAATAGCTGGTAAGTTTAGGGTTAGATATCTTACACTGAAGGTGGCATGGTTTGATTGTGCATAAGGCTGTGTGTTACCTATTATAGAATAAATGCAGTGTTAGCAGGTCAGTGGCTTAATCCTTATCTTTGAAAACACATAAAACAGGTAATTACTTCTATTTTCTTGAAGAAGAAAGACTGCTAGAAAAAGTTTATTCTTTGTTTGTAAAGTTTATTCCTTGCTAGACGTGGCATCTGTCTAGCAGTTTATTTCAAAGCAGGGTGACTGGTAACCAGAATGAGCCACCTCCCTACCTCACTTCCCCAAATAAACTTTCAGAAGGTTTGGGGTGTGGTGGGTATTTTGTTTGGTTGGTTGGTTGTTTTTTTGGTTTTTTTTAACACCTTATGACACTTAGCATATGAAGTTCAACATGGTGTCATCAAACCCGAGGGTAAAGTGACAGATGGAAATTAAATAGATTGACTGACTCTCCAATGGATTGCTTCTTGTCCTGTCAGAGGAGGGTGAATCTTGCTGGAAAGTAAACTGTGCCCAAACAACAAGAGCAGTAGGGGAGAGAAGGCATCTTACCACAGCATTAGGTATCTTGTCTGGACACCTATTCAAGAACATGCTCTTCAGCGTATGCAATAAGACCCTTTGCCTTAAATCTGTGCTCCTTAAACTGAAGGGATTTGAGTAAAAGCAACTGCAATTGTCATAGGTTCTTCGAGACACTGCTCCTTTTTTTGAGAAGTGATTGGATTTCCCAAGACTTGGTTTTCTGTGAACAGATGAGTTAATGTCAGTGTCTTTGCTGCCTCAAGGATGCCTAATGTACGGAATAGGAAGCAAATTCATCCTTGCCTACTGAGAGATAACAGAGGAGAGAGCTTTCACTTGTGTTAATAGATTTTGGGGTTTTTTTACTTTTTTTAACCTCAAGGAACTGTTAGATGTGAGCTTTGAACCATGTTGTGTAAACTGTTTCTTGGGCTGCAGAAGTGGAGATAAAAATAAACAAACAGTTGGCTACAATGCCTTCTCTTGTTGTTTCATTAGAATATTCCCATTATAGTCTCACCATGCCCCTTTCTGAAGCAGTGATGTGCTGTCGGCCTGTTCTGTAAGCACTGGTACTTCTGCACTGATACTGACTGTGTTAATCCTGTGTCACACTGCTTCAGCCCTGCCTTGTCCTCTCTTCTTGCCTCCTCACTGCCTGGCTGTTCTGGAGCATGGCCCCCTCTGATGCCACCAGAGAGGAGCTGCTTTGTGTGCAGCTTCTGGGACTCACTGAGTGCACACTGCACAGGGTCTGTGTTGTGACCATACTGCTGCATTCACAGGGTCCCTGTAGTCCTCATCCTCTAAAATACTGGATTGGCACTTGGAACAGCTTTGCAGGGAAGATCAAGTGCCTTGGCCATGAAGAGCTTTAGATGCAATCAAACTGTAAAGTTTCATGTTATTGGATGGATTTTGTTTAATATTATACTTTGATTATGAGTCAGGTAATAGTGTAAGGCTGACCTTGCAGTTTCTACAAGCCATTGTTGGGGTGGAACAGAGAAGGAAGGATTGAAATACTCTCTCGCTTACCTTTATGATGAACTCAAGGTTGTTGGTATTTTTCCTAAAATACAACTATTCATTTACCATGACCATGTAAAGATGTGGTATTTGTATTGACAGAAAGAAAAGTCTTTTCTCTTGGCTATTGGTAAATTATGTTTTTATTGCTGTTGCATAGCACAGTGGACTTAGTGCTGATGCCTATTACATATTCCTAAGTTTGTGATGCCAGAAAAATGTCTAATTTGAAACCTTTGTATTAGATAATACAAC
Source organism: Geospiza fortis (assembly GCF_000277835.1). NCBI lineage: Eukaryota > Metazoa > Chordata > Aves > Passeriformes > Thraupidae > Geospiza > Geospiza fortis. Next base: position 10,555,272 of record NW_005054298.1, on the reverse strand, counting down.
AGTTACAACAATGTTAGGATGTCTGATAAAAGAATACTCACAGGTTAAAACCAGTCACAGCTATATGAAAAGTAGCTAAGAGTCACACTCCAGAAAGCAGCTTATCTACTACTGTGAAAGCCAGACTACTCTTGAGCTAGGACAAAACAGCATTCTCTACAATTTAAGAGCAGGCTGTGTTATTTCTAGAACACTTAAAAGTCCCTGAACTATCTCATTGTGTGGCCAATCTGTAGCCCTTGTTTTTTGAATATTTATGTCCAGGCAAGGTGAATTCTAGTTTATCATCTGTAGACCATGTGGACAATAGGCAAAGCAACAACTTCTGAAGTTTGGGTGCTGCCTGTTGTGTTTTTTCACATTTCCTTGGCAGGGAAACGTTCTTTTCCTCTCTTGCCTGTCTGGTGACCAAGAGTTAAAAATCAGTCTCTGTGGCAATGGCTGAATTCACTGTCCTCAACAAATGTATGTTTGTGCTGTACAGGGAGAACCTATGGAGAAATAGGAATTGTCACGCCCTATTTCTGTACTAAGGAGTGTCCTGGATGAGGGAGCTGATGTATAACATAATAGAGAGGATTACCAGAGGAAAATATCTGTCTTCACTTACCAGTGTTTATCCCAGAATGAGCACTTAACGATGATTAATTTGCATTGCTGTACTAAATGTATGTAGCAAACAGGTGTGAGTAAAAAAAAACTGTGCATGGAAAAATACTGCTGCTCAGATGTTTGAAAATGCTGTCCTGAGGGCACTTCTTGATTGTTGGCCTGTTTGTTCTTGTATGCATGAGTCAATGAGAACTTAGTTTGATTTGTTGCTTTTCAGAATATCAAGTCATGACAGGGGGAAAAAAAGTCACTATCAGTGTACTCTAAGGGCAATTGTCCAGACTGGGCATGGAATTGTCAGTCTCAGAACACAGGGCACATAAACTGGATTGCTTGGAGCAAACTGCTTTCAGGGAGAGCTTTGCACTGGACAGTATCCAAAGGTCCCTTTCCAAGATAAATAATCCTATGGCATGTTTGTAGGCTGATGATCCCTTAGTCTCTTGTTAATTTTCTGTAGGCCAGCTGCTTGTCCTGAAGCTTTTTTCAATATACTACTGAGTAACTTCTACTGTTGGCCTTGTGTTTCCATTCAGTAGCACTTGCTGGTGTTGCAGTGTTTTTCTAGAGTAATTGTGTCCAGGTAAATTTGAGACTCCTGGAAGGTCCATTGCTTCTGTGCTTCTGGAATAACGTGTGCTGCTATAAATCAGAGCTGGTACAGCCACTTCCTGTAGCAGTGTTTTCTGAATGGTCTGCTGGTCTCCCTACAGCTCTCTGCCAGGATATGAATGGGGTTTTGGGGTCCTTTGTGGTGCTCCAAGGACACAAGAATCTCTATCCTGCCATCTACCATATACACACCATGTATCTGAAATATTAATATTTGGGGTTAATATTCTGTGTGGGAATCCTGACTGGTGACGCATCTTTGTTTCACTTATTTCTGCTTTTATCTTCAGTGTGCTGTCCTTAGAGATGCTGCTCTGTGCTAATCAGTGTGGCAGCTGCTGCTTGTGCTTCTGGTACAACTACTGTGTCCAACTACTCTTAAAAAAAACCCAACCAACCTAAAAAAGAGGCAGTATTATTTTTAAGGAGCCTCCAGTATTTAATTACTAGGCTCACATAATACACAAACAGAGGCTTGTTAGCTAGGGTTTGTTTATTGAAGCTTACTCCTTTATGGCTTAGCAACATCAGGAGGAGAATAGGAACTGAGATTTTTTTGCAGTAAAGCATGATTTTTTTTCCTAAGCAAATTAGATTTGCAGCATCAAAAGGCAGGAAGAGTGTAAAATAAATGGTAATGCCATGTCATGAGTCTTTTCTGCTAGGATCTTTTGCAAATTGTTCCTGCCAATTTACTGTGTATCTCTGCTGTTTTCTTAGCCTACGTGGGGAGAAGATCAAAAGCCAGATTTCTGCCTATGAGCAGATCTAAGGTATAGCTGTATCAACATTAAAGAAATATTTTAGAAAGGTGTAATGCCTTATAACAAGAACAATAAAAACCACTTAATTTCATATCTTTTGAGAAAGAGTGGGTTTTTCTTTAGAATCTGCTCTAGATACTAGTCTTGTAGGCTGGGTTTACAAATTAAGAGTAGCTAGTTAGAAACCTTTGGCACTTCTATTCATCATACAGTTGTCACAAATAGAAGGCATTTGTTTTAATACCTTGTCCTACTCATACTTTAGGCATGGTTTGCATGCCAGTGCTTTGGAGTGGCCCATTCTTTAGGCTTGCAGGGCAGGGTTTTAATCTGGTCTTTCAGCACTTGTGAGACACTTTACCTGCATACTACCCTGATGTCACCAATGTCATGGAAGGGTGACTGTGCTGCTTCTCTCTGCAGATCTGATTGGTTGCCTGGCACTTCGTCTGTGGCAAGCAGGACAATGGCTGCCAGCAAGAGCAAGAACCAGAGTTCCTTGGCCCTCCATAAAGTAATTATGGTTGGCAGTGGAGGTGTGGGTAAATCTGCCCTCACACTTCAGTTTATGTATGATGAGGTAAGTAACTTTGGTTCAGCTTCTCTAAAGCACATATTCTTAGGGCTTGCTAAGATTTTTTTGTGGGACAGGGGAACTAAATGTGATGAGCAAAAGACCTGATGACCCAACTGGCAGGAGCAGGATGTAGAAAGCTGGGAGATGTGTCCTCTGGGAACATCTCTCGCTAAAGGTGACAAAATTGATGCTTATTTGTGAAAGAAATGTCTTCAGTTCAGAAGTCATGCATAATGTATGGGTGCTTGTGTACAGAAGCTGTTACTACTTGGAGTTGAACTTCAATTTTGTAATTTAGGTCAGCTAAGGCCAAAATCAGAAGTAAACGTTCTAGCTCATTGTGAGCCAGGTGATGAAGTAGGCATGTTCATAGCATGAATTCTTCCATACTGATTTACAGGAAGCTAGATTAGGCAGCCCACACTAGTATGTGAAGGAATACATGATCCTGTAGCTCAAAAGTTAGTATTTATCTATAGGTTGTCCACACATACTATAGTAGTGTAAGTATCTGAACATGATGTGATCATTAATGAAAGCCAGCCAGCTTAATTTGGCTTAATTGTTGTGTTCTGAGGCTGAGAGGCTCTTTACCTCTCTACTTCTCTGCTGGATGTGTGCTGTTGAACTAAGTTGAACTGGCAGTGGCTTTACGGATCTGATCCATTCTGAATGGACTAAAGTATGTGCCTGTGTAATTATGGAACAGGCTTTCATGCTCAGCAGCTGGATGCTCTCATCTACACCTGTTAAAATACCTGTTCCTGAAGTATATTCAAATGCATTTTCTTAAAGTGGGAGGTCTAGATAATGCCAGCACATTGCTTAACTTATACTGCAGCTCTGTTCTTAAATTGTACTGAAATTGCTGACAGTGTTCTGTGTAGCAAAACTTGACTAGGCAAATTGGCTCTTTGATGTATGAAGGGCTTAAATAATTTCCTTTTAATAGTAATACTGAAAAAAAGTGGTGGAACTTAGTGGCTGACTGAATTATGAGAAGGTTTTGGGGAATTTAAATGTCACAGAAGTGAAAGAAAGAAGATAGACAAATACTGAGACTGTTTGACAGTAATTCTAAACACTGATCCCTTTCTTGTCAGTTTGTAGAAGACTATGAACCTACCAAGGCTGACAGCTACAGAAAGAAAGTAGTTCTGGATGGTGAAGAAGTTCAGATAGACATTCTGGACACAGCAGGACAGGAGGATTATGCAGCTATCAGAGATAACTATTTCCGCAGTGGGGAAGGGTTTCTTCTTGTCTTTTCAATAACAGAGCATGAATCCTTCACAGCAACAGCAGAGTTTCGGTGAGTAGTTTCTCTCCTAGGCAGGGGAAGTTATCCAGTTCCTATGTTGCTCTGACAACCCTGCCTAAAAGCTACAGCTTATTCTTTGTCTTTTACCATTTGATCAATAAAAGTGACGCCTGACCATTTTGCTCTCAGTAACTGGTAACCCAAACCACAGTATTCAGCCTCTGGCTTTAGTCATCTTTGTGCCTGCAACTTACCAAGTACACTATGCCAGCAGCAACTTCAGGCAAGTAACAGATTCTTGGACTCCTAAAACAGGCATATTCCAGCCAATTTTCAGTCTTCATGGATGTGAAGTTTAATTATCTTAGAACAGTACTTCTGGAATTAAGTCTGTCTTTTGGCCAGGTTTCAGACACAGTATTGCTTACTGCTAGAAGCAGGTGCTCTAAGGAAGGGAAGGATTAGCCTCCACTCTCAGGTATGGATTGGTGCCAAACAAGGGTTGGCAGCCAAACATTGCTATTGTAGGCAGACGTATTCCTAGAAAGACACAGGGTAGTAGTAAGCACTTCCATTTTTCTTCTTGGGATTAGCAGTTCTGATTAAAAATTGGCACTAGATTGACCACAGAAACTGCTTGTGTAGTATGGGGGGTAAATAGAAAAGGATTTAAACCACTTCTCTGGTTTTAGAATACATGTAGCCACATTCTTCAGGGCAAGTGTTCTAACTCTTTTTGATGATACCTGTTGCCTCAGTAGAAGGTAAACCAGAGATTGCCTGGAATAGCTATATAACTTGAAGGAAAACTTCCCAAAGCATAGGGAAAGTTTAGGAGTTCCTTATGCTTCTCAGAATAAAAGCTCTTTATCAGTCTGCCTTATGTTCCCTTTGCTTCAGTGGTACAAGGTTAACAGATACTAACTGGTAATGGAAGTGCTGTAACTGAGGACACTTCTAGGTTTTTCTTAAAGCTAAGGCAAACTCCCCTTGCACTCCAGAACTTACTATATCATACTCTTTCAACAGTACTGAATGACCACAGAATCTTTCATGAGGTATAAAAATACTGGTCCTTCCTCACATAATACTTCTATGACTTCTTTCTGCTTCAGAAGGCTGACAGTCATGGGACACACAAGCAGAGCTCAGTTTACTCTAACTGGAGCTCTGAAAGGAGCTAACAGTTCAACTGTTACAGGACTGCAAAACTGAGTACTAGGACTCTTCCTAATGTAAGATGGAAGAAAAGGTCAGGTAACACTCAAAGAACTCAAAGAAAATGAGACAAGTGGAAGCAATTGGGTTTGGCTTACGTGCCTAAGTGAAATATAATGTTAAACCCAAAGTTTAAGGTTTTGAATAGAAGACAGTAGGAGTATTTATTTTGGCCATTTGGTTTTTTTGTCAGACTTCTTTAACTAGGTTAACGGTGTGTTGGTTCAAGATTCCAGCACAGCAAGACAATGAAAAAGCAGTGCTAGCCCTGAAGATGGGCAAGAAGGGCCTAAGAGCTTTGTGATGCAGAATCTCCTACTTTTCAATGGTTCAGAAGTAAAACAAATAGTGAAATTAGTTAAACGGAATATTTAGGCTCGCATTCAAGAACCAGCTCCTTGGTCCAGGAAGGTGTGGAATGGGTAGTATGAGTCACCAGCATCCCAGGCCAAACTGCAGAGTGGTATTATTTACTGCAGATCAAAAGGCTCCAGAATCCTAATGCTGTGAAAAAGTTGAATGCTGAACAAACTATAGGCTTGTCTTTAAACCCTAGCTCTCCTGCTGATGCTATGCATTCAGTGTTTGCTTTCAGTGCCTCTTTAATCTGAAAATGTGTGAAGATGCAGTTAAATGCAACAGCAGATTGTCTGCTTCAGTGTTAATGCTATTTTAGAGTCTCGTGTACTCTCCATACATTGTTATTTTGTAAATGGAAAATGCAGGCATCTGAAGTAGTGTGGTGACTCGGTGAGATGAGAGGGTGTAGCACTGTGTTCATGCCTCGTTTAGCTCTTCTTCATAACTATTTAAAAATAGTTTAGAGTGGTAGAGTCCTTCCAGCATCCTAGATGGACAGCAGCTTGTGTCAGTCTGGTTTCAGCTTGTGTTTTACCCCAGTAAAGAACAGACTGAGACTGGTATGTAACATCACTCCATCTCCTTTCCTGGACGCTGGTACACCCTCTTAGCATGACAGGTTAATGCTGGCAGTTGAATATCCTCCTGGAGTCTGTGAAGGAGGAAGGTTGCTAGCATTTTAGTTCAGAATTGTATAGTAACTCTCTCCTTTGGGTAAAGTTTAGGTAGCCATTAGGAATGATCTCTGCCAGTTACTGGGCTGTTTGCAACCTACTGCCTTGGCAAAGACTTGGTGTTGCCCAGACCTATATAGAGATATGATGCAGACTGAATTAAAGATGGTGACTGAATGCCAAGGTGGAAGTTGGCAAACATGACACTTGTACTCTTTTCCTCATTCAAATGTGAACTCCTGCTGCCAGTTGCTCTTCTGCCATAGTCTTCTTCTTTCCTAGGGCCTGATTACTCACTAACTAAATAGTAAAACTGCCTTCCTGGAAGTGTGAGGCTTTCAGTAGTGTAAAGCCCATAGCATTACTATGCTAATCTTGGAATCATTTTAGAGTGTGTGTCCAACTGTTGGGAAATACCCAGTTGTAAGCACTAATAATGTGCAGACCACTTGATCCACTCCACATAAGTGTGAGAGTTTTGTTGCTACTACTAACACAGATATTTTTATTTTGAATACCTCATGCCTTAGGGAACAGATCCTGCGTGTGAAGGCTGAAGAGGATAAAATCCCTTTGCTGGTAGTGGGGAACAAATCTGACCTGGAGGAGCGCAGACAAGTGCCTGTAGAAGAGGCTCGAAGTAAGGCAGAAGAATGGGGGGTGCAGTACGTAGAAACCTCTGCCAAAACTCGGGCGAATGTAGATAAGGTAAGAGAAATGACATCTGCTCAATTAGATCATCACTACTCATTTAGTAGCTGATTCTTGCTGGGACAAAAGCAAGTCCACAGTTTGGTTTCTGAAGGCCTAGTTTATTAAAAAAATACCAAAACCCAATGAACTTACTGGAATGTGTGCATTTAGGCACATACCTAGCTTAAGGGAACCTGAGATCTGGAACAAGTTAATGCTATTGTCTTGTTTTAACTGTTTGTACCTGAACCAATAGTTTTTCAATAGTCCTTTGGGTAAATGGTTCTAAGGATTCCCTAAGTATGTTATTTTGTTTGGTAGGGTGTGTCCTTCTTATAGCACCAATAAATAACAAGCTATGGACAATTAGAAATTGTTCTCCCTTCCCTATAAAGCTACATGTAATGTGGTTAATCTTAAAAAATTTATTTTTGTTTTCTGCCAAGACTACTTTGAATTGTGAGAAGAACTTTTTGCTGTGTCCCTGTTCTGTTTTGACTTGTCCTTGGTAGTATAGGACAGTTATTCTGCTGATGTTTTCTTGCATAAACAGTGGTGGTGGGATATTCTAGAAGAGAAATGAATTATGACTATAGAGTGTTTGTCCTGTATAGAGGAAAAATCAATTTCAGTCATCCCCTTTATTTTGTTTGTAGTGAGGAGTTCTTGAAGAAAAGGGTGTCGTTTTACTTCACCAATTCATAGAAGATTATATGAAATTACTGTTTGCACCCTAAGGGCTCCAAATGTGTCTTACTAATATGCAATTGTTTAAAGATTACAAATTTTAAGCAGTTTTCTCTTTGGTTAAAGAACACTTGCAGCTAGCTATATTCTTCTAGACAGCTTCCTGTTCTTCTGTATTAGTTCACTAGTGGAAATGTTGGTGTGCAAATTGCTGGCAGGAACTCCTCTTGTCATTAAAACTGCAGTATATGAAACTCTTGAATTGAGACCTCTTGATTTAAAGAACGTGGCATAATTTCAGTTTGGTGAAGTCACCGTCAGTTGCATAAACTGGGTGATGCAGTGAAACATGAATATTTAGACTTGCTTTTTCCTGTAAGCATCTCATATTACTAATGAATGGCTAGCCTATTTTATATTTAGACTAGTCTTCTGATCAGCTGGGATTAACAGCAATGGAGCTGTGTGTCTGGAGTGTACTAGCATGGTGATCTAGATTTGCTGTTACAGGTCTTCACTGGCTAGCTCATGTGGCATACTGGTTGTCCTCTGTATAAGCACTGTTAGGTGCATTGTACAACAAGATATTTCTCTTTGTGGCGATTGTGTGTTAGTACTGTGGCAGAATAAAAAAAAATCTTAAGAGGGTTTTGAATTACAAACTTAGCTACTTATGATCAGTAGCATGGTCTTGTTTCCAAGTATCAAAGGCTTGAGAGTTCCCTGTTTGGAAAAAAACCACACTTTTGTTCTACACAGTGATGCTAAACTCTTACTCTGTAATAATAAAAATAATTTTTAAAAATAAAATTATTTTTAAATAATTCTAAAAATAGATACCCAATGACTGTACAGCAAAACAGCTCTTGCATCTTAAGTATTATTTACCTAGACATCAAGAATACAGGGGTGAAATTGCCTAAGTTTTGGACAAAAAAATTAGAAAGACATGAAAGGAAGCATGACTTTCTCTGAATTTTTCTTAGAACATAGTTTTGAGAATTTTTTGTGCCCTGTCACTTGAATGCTGCACCTTTGTAATTATAGACCAAGCAGAATAGTAACTGCATGGAAAATAATGAACTTGCTGCTTTCCATAGTTAACAGCAGTGGAAATGTTTGCTAGGCACAGACAAATGTTCTCATGAGCTCTGAATGCTGCTTTTGTGCAAGAATCGTATTTAATAAAAATCCCTTAAAACAGGACTGTTGAATTTTTTGATAGCCAGGTAAGATTGTGCAGTTTTTTGTCACTGCTTGACACACTCCGTAATTCTGATGTTGAGTTTGTCACCGGAATTTTTGTCTAGACTTACTTGTGCTGTGTTGAGTACCGTGTGGTTCTACATCTTTATTTGCTGCTGAATACAGTAGTTTTTATCTGCTTTCTGGTGGCTGATGTTGTTTAATCTTTCTTTGTTTTTCCCTCCTAGGTATTCTTTGATTTAATGAGAGAAATAAGAGCAAAGAAAATGTCAGAAAACAAAGACAAGAATGGCAAGAAAAGTGGCAAGAACAAGAAAAGCTTTAAAGAAAGATGTTGCTTACTGTGATGCTTTGGAACTGTAAATATCTATCTACAGGTGGCACGGATAAAATACCACTAAGGATATAGGGCTGGATTCATGAAAGGAAGTCTGTATTGACTCCCTTATCTTTTGCTTTGCATATCACACCTTCAAAATGTGAAAACAACTTTGCAACCATTTCCAGTATCCAACAAAACCTTTGCCTCCTTAAACTGAAATGGGCTCCATCTTCCAACTTTCAAAACTAGAAATAGTTTCAGAACTACAATCCTTCTGCTTGGTTACACAATGTACTTTTGTATTAACTTCCTTCTAACGTTTCTGTGTGTTTCTCTTGAACCTCTATTGGCCTTAACCAGCACAGCTGTTCAGGTTCAAACACTTTTTCCCGCTGTTGCTGCCCTCCTTGATGGTGCAAACTGCAGAAAGGCTAGATGACACCTAGTAAAGGGTTTGAATCTCCATCTTCTCTTAGGTGTCACTGATATTTCTTACACTGAAATCTGCTGACTTCCTCCCCATGCTCCATGTAAGAAATAGCAACTGACAGTTGAGAGTCAACTCAAACTTTCTTCTGTGTTCTGTTTAGTCAATACAGCATTCATGAATCAAGCCTACGGACTCAATTCAGACTTATTTAGGAAATGCAAAAATTGATATTTAAATACAGGCTAGATGCATTCCCTGCTGGGGTCTGTCTTCTCATCCTTAAATTAATGGTATGGGGTGAGAAAATGACTGTTAGCCTTTCTTCAAAAGGAATAGTATTATCACCATCTCCCTGAAAATGCTGTCCTGGGTTTCTTCCATGTATTGTCTTGACTCAGTTACACTCCACATCTGTCATCCTTCCCTTCCCTTGTACTGGAATAGTGGAAATAGGTGTTGATTTAATAATCAGTTATGTTTATATTGGAACACTTGTGATGATAATGTTGGAAAGTGAAAACATCTGCATCTGTCTCCTGTCTTGCTGTAGATGAAAATGCTGAGTAAGGGTGGGTTCCATCACACAATCATGACCTGGAATAGGTGAGGCATATATGTTACCTCTCAATGATTAGCTGGCTAGTGAGCTGTATGGTGTCAAAAAGCAAATGAAGTTAAGCAGTTGCCACATCTGTTATTTACTGTTAATTTTATATGTACTGTTTCTGATGCACAGCAACCTAGCACATGATGAGTTTTGCTGTCAGTTATGCAGTGGTGGTCATGTCTGTTCAACAAAAGCAGTCTAGAAGTGAAAAGTCAGTATTAGCAGGTTCTGTTGTCAGCTGAATGAAATGAACTTTCTGATGCAGTTTAAATGAAGTGCAGTTGCCAAAAATCTCTTCTGTCACTGTGGAAAAAACTCTCTTCTGGTGGTGGAGTTTTTCAATGAATTATGGCTATCTTCTGCACCCACGGAGTAGAGAAACATGAAGAGTAACTGTATCTTGCTGGTAACTGGATGCTTAAAACACAATTGCTTGGTGAAAGGTTGTTCAATGAAGCTCACTGCGGCACTAAATTAACTAATGGTGTTTCTTCCTGAGATGGAGTAGGGAATACTGTTCAGTACTTAGTGTGGTAATTTGAGGTTGAAAAATATTTTTTCACATGTACTAGATTGCTTTTGTGCGTTCTGTCTCTGAACATTGAAAAAAAGTAAGATGTGATCTATATCAGAACCTCTGTTGACCTGAGGTTTCACAGGGACTTATCACAAACTCATTGTCTTCCATCACTAGTTCATCTTGTCAGGCAACTCATTGGACTGGGGAAACTGTACTAAATAAAAGGTGCTGTAATCTTCATTCTTGTCAAATTAAATTCCTTCTTCATTACCCTTATCTTGCATGGGCAGACAGAGAGGTTAACCAGCTCTGGAAATGCTTCTCTGTGAACAGTATAATTATTTGTGAAGTTGGCTTTGTAATGCCCAATAGTGCAGAAACTGGAAGCCTGCTGGCTTACAGAACTTATCACTTGAGCTGTGTCACCTGTGTCTAAAGCCTAAGCACTGAACAGGACACTGGGAGCTGTAATACATCTAACAAAGTTTCCTATTGAACTTCCATGGATAAAAGTCCATTTCTGACTGTATATTGTCCATACAGGAAATGAATGTCCTCTTCTGGAGGAAGGCAACTCAGTTAGGTTTGGTTTTAGTTGAGACTTAAAGGTTAAGTCCTTAATTAACCTAAAGGATGAACAACAGTTGAGTTCACATTACAAGCTTATCTAGGTCAAGCCCCTCCAAGGCAGGTTGTGAAATGTGTATAACAAAATTAAATAAACTGTCCTTGCTGTATGAATAATGAATTCAGCAAAGCTCACAATGAGCAGCTCAGCTATGTTGTCTCAAGAGACTTGAATGCCTTGACCTTTGATCTCTATAGTCTTAAAGTACCTGACAGTATTTGATAGGACAGATGAATTTCTTCTCAGAACAGCAAGTTTCTCACTGGTGTTCTTACAGTCCATGTGCTGTTTTCACTCAGGTTATTTTTCTCCAACTGATAAAGCTATGCCACTGAGGTGGACTTCCTTGGAAGAAGGTGCTTGCTGTTTCATGGCTTCATGCTGCATCTCTTCAGTGTTCTGCTCTTGTCACCTGCTCCAGAAAGACTAGGCCTGGAGACTAAATAAAGCAGCGTTTAAGTTTTCCTCTTCTGTAGTTGCGACAAACTCAGTTTAACTTGCCAGTTGCAGCTGAAAACACAATAAACAAAGCAGCTACCTTGGAACAGTGGGCAGCAAGCTTTCTGACTTGTACCAGAAAGGCAGTAAAGCTGGTCCCCTGGACTGAAATCCTGCTGTCTCCACCTCATGGTGGAAGTGCCTGAATATGCCCTTCTGAATTGGGGCAATATGATTTGGGAGATCTTGAATGGCTTCCAGGTGTGCTTCACTAGACATCAATGGATATCACCAGCAGGTGGGTTGAGTGGAGTGAATATAACATGGCACAGCATCCTGTGAGCAGTGTGAATGGAGCTTTGAGTAACTGGAGGTCAGGTACATCAAATAAGGGATGACTTGGGCAGCAGGGGGTTCGTGGTTGCCTGCTGGCCCTGCTGTGTAGCTGAGGAGACTGAAGGCTGGATTGAAGCTGACGTGTTCTATCAGCCTTTGCACGTTGGGTAATTAAAAACCACGGCTTCTCTTTGTTGGTATAATGTGCTCTTAAATCATTCTGGAGCATGGCTGTAGGCAGGTAACTGCATATTTGCAGCTGGAGGTCATGCAAGACTTGACTATGCACTTGCACTTAAGCATTCAAGTATTATTCTTGCGCAATGGCTTAACACGAAGTCAGGGAACTGTTTACTGCTACGTGCAATCTTCCTTATGTGGCTTAGCTTCAAGTGCTCCAGTTTTCCTTCTGCTTTGAGCAGAGCAAACAAGCCCCTGTTATAACAAGGGCTAAGTCATTCTATGAAAAAAATACAGGACTCCAGGACTGCAACGGCAGACTTGACTCTTATAGAGGAGCATCTCTCCAGGTGGGAGTACAGATGCAGCATGAAGTGTGTTTTCAATGACTTGTGCCCTATGTGTTCTTATACAGACTGATACATCTCTACTGCAATTTCTAAGGGAACACTTGGCTTGATGAGGAGAAAGATGTATGCATACATTTACTGGGCATTAAACTTCAGTAAGATGTTGATAACCATCTGAAGTTCCAGTTGAGTCCTATCTGGTTTAAGTATAATGCTCACGAATACTTCAGGTCCGAGGTACAAAACTACAACCTGGAATGCAGTAAGAGGTATGTAGGGGGGATATGCATCTAACTAAATGCTCACCCAGAGCTTTTTTTAAAGTTTTTCAAAGCATTAACCCAGTTCTTAGGCCTGACAGGTCTATCAATTCTTGCTCAAAAAGAGGATACTGTTATCAGTTCAGCTCGGAGCTTATGTAGACAGAAGCTTTCTTTAATTGCTATAAGCATATGTTGCAGTGTTCACCTCCTGTTGACTTTATAGCTGGGAGAAGGAGGGAAGAGGAACAAATAAAAAGCTATGATTTTCACTGTAATCTCCACACTTCATGGAAATGGCAGGTGTTCCTCTTGGGAGGGGAAGGTGTTATCTCTAACACCAAGTGAGAAGTTTAGTGTAGAGGAAGTGATTGTGATTGCAAGACTTAATGAAACTGCCTCTAAACTATGTATGCTATACTATACAATGTAAATTCTTATTTTTTTCCTTACATAGCTTCAGAGCTTTGTCTCTAACTTGCACAAACATTTTTAATGTCTGTAAAACTGGTCACTTTTCATTATCATGCTAATACAACTGATTTGTATTACTATTGATAATAAAAAGAAAAAATGAGCTTCATATTTGTTTGTTATTGATTTTTACAGCATTCTAAAAGCATACCTAATCCCCAAATTCTTGAATGAGCCAGCCACTGATTTTCAGTGTTGGTAACTAGCCTTTCTATCAAATATGTAACAAGATTATATTGCAGACTATGGGAGGGAAGGAAGAGGTGACTCAGACACTCATCATTGGCTTTCTGGGAAGGCTATGCATGTTTTTCAGGACTGAATTGACATTGTTTGATTCCTTCACAGTTGATTTTCCAGAACTTAATTGGATCAGACAGCTTGTATCAACTATATGAACGACAGAGTTACTTTGTCTTTTCTTCAGACAGTCTTGAGCCTTTGAATAACAGAATAAGCAACACTGTGTGGAAAAAGTCGTCCTTAGTCTTTTGAGTGTGCCAGACTCATTCTCTGTGTAGGTTTGTGGTGAATGAACTGCAGGAGAGAAGCTGAGATGCTTCTGAGGCAGGATGGCTCAGGACAGACTCACTGCTCTCTAATGCCACTTAATTTGGAGTGGCAGAACAATGGGATTCAAAGTAAGCTTTCAGGCAGTTTCTGTCACCACTGCTGTATAAGTTGGAAATGGAACGTTCTCTAGCTGATGACTTCTGGCGAAAGACTACAGCAATTTACATAATCTTGTTTACATGGTGCTTGCCTGGTGTTTGCCCTGTGTTTCTGATTGCCACGGTGGTTTATGTTGCTCTCCTTCCCAGTGAAGTAACTTTTAAAATACTCTGTGGCAGAGAAAGGATATCATGGAAAGTGTCGTGTAGGAGGCAGGAGAGGGTTCTGAGCACACTTGTGTTACACTGCTATACCCAAAGCCCAGATTGGCACCTTCAGGTAGTCTGCAGATGCTTGTGAGGAGCAGGCCTGCCTTTGGTTGCAGCAGGATAAAACAGGAGGATGATGACTCGTACATAGCTTGGCTCCTGCCTTCGTGTTTGCCTGTATTCTGCCCCAACCAGAACATTTCAGTGTGGTTCTGTGAACTAAGTGCTGACAATTCCTGGGATGGCACAGACACCTCTTCCTGAGAACTGCTGGCTCCATCTTGTGGATTTAGGAGTTAGAAGCTCTGCTGTGGAGAGGGGCTGTTCAGCATGCTCAGATGAGCAGACAAGTTGCTGCTATTTATCTGCCACCTGAATTACATGTAGAAATCCACACTAGCTAGATTCTTCTGGTTTTGTTGCTTGGCTATATTATTGTCTCATGCTGTATGAGACTTTGTTCTAAAATTAAATTTTCCTTTTGCATGCAAATGCTAATGTTAAATCTTGCCTAAACATTGCTCTGTGCAGCAGAGCACCCAATTTCTCATGAGGATGGTGGATTTACGTTTTTTCTGGCATTAAACCAGTTTGCCTTGCAAGTGTAAGTTTGTTCTGCTTGCTGAGCACTGATTTGCATGCCTGAAAGAATACTTATTGTTCCCTGAGATGTGCAGTACTTCACTAAATGTTTTGTTTCTGTGGGTGACTGAAGATGCTGGGCTTTCTTTGAAATATAAAACCTTAATTTGGGGGCGGGGCAGAGAATATACTTTTTTTTTTTCTTGGCCCATGGTCTTTCCTCCCCCAAACTACTCAGTGGCTGTTATGGGAATACGATCTACTAGGGATATAGCAGCAAATGGCCCCTTAAGCATTGTAACTCCAAAGGGAGTTGGAACTAAAAAGTTGAGGTGAGACTAGGATCACATGCTCTGTACTTGCCTTCCTGATAGAGTTGATTAATCTCCAGAGTTTACAGTAAGTTCCCTTCAATGAGCTTTGTTACTTGGCTTTGAGGCAGAATCATGTTTTTGATATAATCAGAGTTTATGGAGTTTGTTTTTAAAGCCTAGCATTTGGGTATCGGAGGCTTTATGCATGTTAGCTTCATAGGCCAAATACCAGAATTCAAGGACAAACTTGTGCACACATGTAGCATTAAGAGACAAGGTAAGTTACTCCCTACTGTTTAATAGTGCTGTGTTTTTATTCTAGAAAGGAAAACACATACAACAAACTGAACCTGCTGTTTGGATGAGTGTTTCAACCTGTGGTCTGTAAGAGTGCTCTATAACATGATTACTCTCCCCACAAAATGATGGCATTACAATTCTATACTTGTAAACAAGGAAAACAACTGTGGACTGTTGGAAGGAGTAATTATCTGAAAAAATAGCCAAATTCTTCCTTGCTTCTAAATGAAAACCATCATGGTAACATTGCCCAAGATACCCTGCAGTTTTACTCCTAGAAATTTGGCTCTTCAGTTTTAAAAAGGCTGTTGAGAACCAGAGAGAGATGGTCCTGGTCAGACACAGACCTCCCTGACAGAAGTGTCTTTTCCTAGAATGTCAGGCTTCAGAAATCAGAAATTAAATTCTTGCTTGGAAGTTGGTGCTATGAAACCCCAAACCTATTAAGTTGCTGGAAAAATGCCTGCAGGATGGACTAGGTGTTTGGTTTTAATTTTCTAGTTTGTGCCCTGGTCATTGGTGTGGAAGAGCCTCTTTCACTGAGGGGTCTCTGCTTTCATTTCTCTGTAGCCTGCTTGAGGGGTTCAGACAGTTTCCTCAGTCTGCTTAGGTTCAGGCAGCTTAATAAAATATGAGCCCTTCTTTTCCTTTCACTCCTGGTGACTGCACCCCAATTAGGTGCTGAGCAGTGTCACTGTGTGACAGGTACTTGCATCCCCAGCTATGGTTGGCTGCATCATTCCAGCTCTGAAGAATGCAGGACAACAGAATTAATCACTATGGGAAGAACAACTACTCACAGAAGGACTGTGAGCACTAGGAGAGCTGGATGCTTCAGACTTTGCTAATGAAAGCTGCTTCCTACCTGAAGAACAGCAGCAGAATATGTGATTCACCTACTTTTGCAGTCAGGTTAGAACTTTCTAATGTGGTACCTTGAGTAAATCTGCTTGAATGATGACAGTAGTGCACTAAAACGCTCGTGGAGCAGAGGGTAACACCGTGCCTGCTTGAATTGTTTTGATTTGCCTTTTTCCCCCCCTTTCCCTCCCTGAACAGTACGGAGGGAGGAGGGCAGGCAGAGCTTCTCCTGCGTGGGAATAAAGGCCACATTTGCAGCTTTGCCTCAGGAGCTTGAAAAACCATAAGTCAGGCCTCCAAAACTGCATTTGGTTTAGAAATAATGAGATGCTTTAGAAAATGAACTTGGAGTTCTCTTTCACAGTCTTTTTGTTTCCAAGCATTTTGAGTACCCTTGCTTCATGTTTGCAAGCTTGCTTTCTTCAACAATGATGGCAGAAGTACTTTTTTCAATGAAAACAAAGATGTTCTTATGCTTGCTGATTCCAGCACCTGGGGCATAAATTTTAAAATATTGTGGCATTTGGAGAGAACTGGAGGCAGGACACGCAAACCACTCAACTTTGAGCCCCATTTCTGCTGGGTCACCATCCTTTTCCAGTAGGAATCTGAAGGATTGCAAAAGCCGGAACATAAGGATCCCCTGTTGGTGGTCCCAGTGTCTGTCTTGGCAGCTTGCCAGGAGCCCAAGGGATGCACTTAATTTTCTTTATTCATTAGCATATTTTTAATCAAATCCATCAAACCACAATGTTTCCACATGTCTCTCCCATGGCAGATGAACAAAAATAGGTCAGTGCCCAAATGTACCTTTAACACACTGCAGTTCACTCCCCTTCTATAGTTGCAGTTGGAGGACAGCAAATGACTTGTATGCTGCACCTGGTGAAAACTTGTGATGAAGACTTAGCTCCTCTCCTGAAAGAGGTGAGCGCATGGAGTTTGTCCATGACACACTGCTTTCCATCTGCTGCTCAGTCAGAGGGCAGAAAGACCTGTGTCTGAATCCTCTCCAACTTGAAACTAAGTTTACAGTTATTTGTTTAATAGTGAATAATCAAGCAGGTGCAATGTCCAGGGCTGAATTCCCTGGCCCTAATGAAGTTCCAAGGCTGCTTACACCTAGTTTAATAACAGGCTTTTACATTCTTGTCACCTGTAACCTACCTTCATATACCTCATGCTGCCAACCCATCTCTAGCCAGGCAAGGAAAATGTTGCAGTGTTGAGATCATGTTCACACTTGCAGCTAAGACGTGTCTTGCCTTGTTTCTTATCTCTGAATTGTTCATAACAAGAGCTAAGTAAAAATTACTCTTCATGTTTTTTACATGAGCTTTCAAAGTTGGTTCTGGGTGGGGCGAATATTGCATCAACACCAAGTTAAAACTTATCTTTTGTTCTTCTTTTTTGGAAAGAAATGGGGATATAGATTCCAGGGAAACAGTCTTCCCTATGAGACACAAATTGGGTAAAGTCAGAAGTATTGAATAGGTTTGGAGGTTTTGAAATGCAAGTGTATGACAAAGGGATGTGTGCTTTACTTTGTTTTCTTTCTCTTTTCCTAAGAAGCCTTTCCCAGGACTTCAAATTAAAAAAGTTGATGAACACATATCCTAAATGCAGAAATTGGAATGGACTTGTAGCCTGTTCCTAGCTGCAGAAAAGCTAGGGAAGTGAAACCCCAGACAGGCTGCAGCAAGTGACGCATGCACAGAGGAAACTCTGCTGCTGGCAGAGGCTCCCTTTCAGTCATCACAGGCTCCTTTGCGGTTCCTCTTGTTTTGGGAAGTAACTGAGGGATGAGGGTAGGAAAGGTGTCTTAGCAAGACTGTTAATTTTGGCTTCTCAGTTAAAGGATTTGGGCACTTCCTGCTGGGAAGGCCTTTTGCATGTATTTGTGTCAGAAACCCCAAAACAGAGTATAACCTCTAAAGGCTGGAAGTCCATAGTGAGAAGATGAAGTTTTCTCTGATGTGCCCCAGGTGGTCTCTGCTAAATAACAAAGCATCCCAGTTGTGAGGCCGGGGAGCTGTTTACTCCTGCCTTGCTGCATGCCTGTAATCATTCACAGCAGCAGTCCCATGTTATGGGCAAATGCTCTACCAATTTATTGTTCTATTCATTCAGCTCTTCCACTTCTGCTCTAAGTGCTGTCTTCCTTGACAGCTACCAACCACTTGGTTACTTTCAAGCCTTGATACAGACAGTTAATGGTTTGCCTTGTCTAAATGACTTACCCCTGTATTCTTTTATTGTCCTTTAACCATCACTGTTAAACAAGCTCAGCCTTGCTACCTAGACAGAAAATAAGTTCCAGCAGGACTAATTTTGCTACAGGCTTAATCCTGCAAGTTCATGCCTTGTCACTTTGAGAGGGAAGAGAGTCACTTGGCACATTTACCTCACGATCTCTCTGCTCTCCTGTAGTGCCTGCTTTGTGGGCAGACCTGGGTCTGTACAGAATTTGTTGTGCAGGGGTTTGGACTCTGGGGGAGCTGCCCCTGCTTTTGCTTTGTGGAGTGCTAGCATGGCAATGACAGTGATGTTTTAGTTTGAGGGAAGCAGGCTTAGAAAAGGTCTTGGGCATCACTGGGGAGTGTTGCAATGCCAGTTCTTGGCAGCCTCCACAAATCTTTGCCTTTTGAAGTGATGTTTCCTGGGCCATGCTCTACCTCAAAATGGCAGCCACTAAAACCAAGAGGCTGCTCCTCTGCCTGAGCAAGCCATGGGCAACACAGGCTCTTAAATTTACCTTGCTTGGGGGTTGAGGATCCCTTGGGCTTCACAATTTAGGTTCTCTCTTGGCTTTTTTCCAGGAACACAGCGTGGGTCCGTTCATGCAAGGGAAAGGCAGGGTGGTTGGCAGCACAGCAGTGTTTTGTATACACTGTGCTCGGCACTCAAAAGGCTAGTGCTGAACATGGGGAATTTCACATGGCTCAATTCCCTTCTGCCCCGGGGAATGTGCATGTCTCCTCTCCCAGCAGAGTGCGCTTACCAGGGTATGCTTGGTGCCAGGGAGGGGACTGCCTCCATCCTCTTAGAGTTGGTCTCGTGTGAATTAGCTAGTTCCAAATGTTTTGGCTAGCAGGGTGAGAAGAAGGGAGGACAGGGCTTGTGGCTCTCTGAACTGTCTGTTTACAGAGTTGTGGGTTTCTGCTCCCTTTGGTCATGCACTGACTCAGCTGGAGGCTTGGGGAGTGCTCCTGTCCCAGCACCACCCCATGGCCTGCTCCTTCCGAGAACACCTGAGCTGCCTCTCATGCTCCCTGGGATTCCTGTCAGGCAGAAAAGAAGACTGAGCCCAGCTCTTTTTCATGAACTGTTGGACTACTGACTAAATTAAGGTATGAATAAAAATAGCCTACGCCCATATCCTCCACCCACCTTGGGCTCTTTTAGAAAAAGAGAAGAAAAAAAATTGTATTTATTGCTGCATTTTTTGGACACCTGATCTGGAAGGTGGGCAGACTGAAAACACCTGCTGCACTGAGTCCTTAGGGAAGAAAGTCAGAGATGTTCATCTAGTCATTGTAAGGGACTTAGTCCGAGATGAATGCTGCAGGCTTTACAAGGCTTGGAGGGCTTTGGTTTGCCATTAAAGCCAGCAACAGGCACCTGGGCATCTTAAATATATGATCATGGAAGTCACTACCACATCAGATGCTCAAGGTTTCTTTGCATTTTGCTATGACACAAGTGACTTTAACATAGAAAGTCAATTAATGAGGATAGGAATTCAGCAGCGGCTAAAACCACGTTTCACAAATTTCAAGTTGCTCTAGCAGAAGTTGAATAAATGTGTTCTGTCTCCTTGAACTTTGTCCTGACCTGCATGCACAACATGATTTGTACTGGGAGTGACAGGGAGTGGACATTTCCCCAAAGTGAAATCTGTGCAACAGCCTTATTTCTCATGATATTTGTTCCAGTAGTTCACCAGGCTGTGGTCAATTTACTTAGCTGCTGTCCAGGAAATACAGGTAAATACCTTGCAATCATACTGATGATATTAAACAAAAGCACCTTTCCAGTGTGACTGCACACCATTGGCAGCTTGAGTGCACATTTTGTGGTGGGGAAATGCCTATGACCTGAGGAGCACCTGAAGCTGAATGAAGCAAGAGCCCTTAGAAATGCAGTCCAAGCCATCATGCCTAATGCTCAGCTTTTATGTCATTATGAATACCTTTAACACACATACACACAAAATATAGGGGTACTGTGATGCCTAAATAACTGGTTATCTTAAAATTTTCTCTAACCCTGACATCTGGAAAAAGCTGTGGCTGTACAAAATACCATCTATTACTAATTCTTTATGCAGCTCTAGCACCTTTCACCCTGAAGGACCAGACCCCTTGAACTCTGGCCCATGACTACCTTCCCATTCGCCCCGAAAGACCACAGTAAATGAGGTCATCTTAGAGAAGTCCAGCTGTGTGATAGCAGCTGCTGCCTTATGCTCCCCTAAAGGGAAAGTGGGGCCTGTTTTGGGGTGTGTTGGGACCAACTAGATGCAGGCCTTGCATTTTCTCTCAGTGCCCTTCACTGTTCTTGTAGAGGTGGCCCTGCAGAAGAGGGTCCCAAAGGATGCAGCAGCCAAGTGCAGCATCTGATGGAGTGAAAATTTGTGCACAATTCAGAGCAAGTACCAGTTTACAATAACCTCTAGTAAAGAGGATTTGTGGAGAATAAAACAACTAATTGGGCCTGTGTCAGGGTGCTTTAGTACCAACAATAAAATTTGGCCAAAGAAATGAAGCTCACACCTTTCTGTTGCACACAAATAAACCAATATTTCCTAGGGATCTTTCACAACCAGTATTGGTGAGGATTTATCACACATAATGTCCAAACCTGAATGCACCTGGCCCCGGTATGGGATCCTTAGTGATTGTTTTTTGGGGTTTGGGTGGTTTTTTTAATATTCCATTTTCAGCTGGAAATTACTGATGTGACCAAAGTCCGATTCCTTTCAGCAGTTTCTCCCTTCCTCCCCCCACCTTTTCGCACTCCCTGAGGTCTGACCATCTGGAAATCCTCCTCCACCTCTTCATCATGTGTGAATTTCCACCTAGGGCTGAAAGTGTCACTGTACTAAAGTGTGATGCATTAACACATTGAGGCAGAAAGCAGAGGGGAGTTGGGGATTATAACACTTCATGACCCACTCCGCAGTCGCTCTATGATTTAATCATCTTTATCAGCTTGTATCCTTTTCTTTGTATCCCATATTTTCCCTGTATCCTTTATTAAAAAATTTCCATAATTTAAAAAAACCCAATGCTGTACACAAACATGTAGAGTGCAGAATCTTATACTGAGACTAGGATTGACTGAAAAAGGCAAATGTCTCAAGGAAAATATGCCTCACTCAGGCAATCTGGGAGACCTAGGTCCCTCTTTCACAATGAAGCTGAATAATTATCCATATCTCCTATTGCAAACTTGGGTTTCTTCCTCCCAACTCTCATGCATAAGATCTGAAAAATATATATCTAAAATGTAAGTAGTAAAAATGTTATCTTGTATAGAAATGAAACAAACTCTGCAAACCAGGTGCCATGTTGGTTTATACTTTAGGTAGAGTGGAATGGAAAATTCACTAATTTGGAAGTCAGTTAGCTGCCTAGCCTTCTTCTAACTAAATACTGAGGCTTATTATGCTTCAAATAAATATATATATGTATTTTGTGGCTTGGTTGCTGTAATCATCTTGGATGTAATAATGTTACTAGCCTCAGGGCTATATTTATTAAGATTTTAATTTAAAATCTTTCTGTCCTTCAGCATTTAAACAGAGGAAAACCCCATGTGGAGTAGCCAAAAAAAAAGTTCATCCTTTTCTTTTTCATGCATTCCCCTCCCCTAGGCCCTCTCTCTCATCTTTTAAGCAAAAAACCCTAGAACAACACACTTTTCTGTTGCAGCTCTGCACCCTGCTAAGACTTCAGTACCTGTGTATGTTTGTTAGATCCAATGTCTGCTTAACATGATCTCTGTGCTTCTGCTCTTGCCATCTCTGAAGTGGTGGTTTATTTTCTTATCCTGGTATAATCGTATCAGTATATTTCACAGTAATATTTCCACATATTATGATTTATTCTTAATAATGTTCCTGGTAAGGATCTCAACCACAGCTGTAAACACTGAGGGGGCAAGATTATTACTCAGAAATGGCAAAGGGCTGTGGAGAAGTTTGAGGGTTATTCTTTGTTAATAAGCTCCCCCACTTCTGGGAAGATCATGGCAGGGAAACAACAGAACAAGAAGACCTGCTTGTAGCCTGGAGAGTGAAAAAGCTGTCACAGTGTAACTGCTTTTTCACATATTTTGGAAGAAATGGCAGAGGTTAGCACTCAAGTCGTATGGCGTTTGCAACCCATTTTGTTTTAATCCTGCAGCATACTCAGGCACTGACTTATGACTGATAGATGCTAAGCAGGGCAGAAGGTGATTCAGAAATTTTTGTTAATAAGCGTCTCCTGATTTAGTGTGGTAGCAGAGGACCTTGCTTGGAGCCAATGTTCATGCAGCAAACGTGGTGGGTGAGGCAGTCTGAACGTTCTAGCTAGAGGCCTGCAGAGGCTAAATAGCGCTGGGCAGATGAGCGTGAGTCGCGTGGGGCAGCTCTCAGCTGGGCTGAATCTGTAGAGCTCCACTAACTGTGACAGTGCTACTGCTCTGCCCCTCCTTGTTTGAACTGGGGCACTTTGGTGCTCTTACAGGAGTGCCTTGATCCTGGCCCTAGCAGAGAGTAAACCATATCACAGCCATCTTTCAAATCTCACTCTGACATTCTTTTGAAAACAGCCGAACTGCACAACAGTTTTCATTTAATATAATAAGATTCATGGAAACAAAACTGTGCAATTTAACTATGAACAGATTGAAAATTACTTTTGACATACAGCACCAAGGCCATGCTGTTTGTGTCAAGCTCCATGGAAAAGATGAATTCTTGTATGCCTCTTTTCTTCATTTCAAAGCAACTTACAGAGGACTGAATGCTGTCATCCTAACTAACAGCTACTGAAAACGGAGTAAAGAGAGAGAAGCTCGGGCCTAGGCCCAGGACTTCAGGCTGCAGCCTGTCCACAGGAAGTAGGTGTAGAGACTTCCTCTACTGGCTACTTGCTTGTGGGGGAAAAAAAAAGTTTATGTTCAGGTACTCACGGAGTACTAGAGTAGTACTGATTGTCCACTGTGAAATGACTCGGGTACTCCATTTCTCTTAGGGCATTGCAAAGCTACCAGCCATTTTTTGCTTCTGAGCTTCATTTAAAATTTGAGGGAAACATCACCATCTTGTTACCACTCCCTGGTAACCACTGCTTTTCTCAGGACAGCTGATTTTAACATTGCTCCACGCTGGATCTATCAGATACATCAATCATGGGTGGATGACAAAAGAAAAGCACCTGTGGACTTCTAAATGCGCTGCCTCAGTAAGTAGCGTTCAAATTACAAAAAGTCAGGTTTTAACTATTTTGTTTACCACTTAAATGCAGATTTTATTTTTACCCACTTTGCTACTTTGCAAGCCTTTTGGTGTGAACTTAAACAAACATGAAAATCATGTTCTTTACAGCATGTTAAAAGTGCTTATATGTTAAAAGTGCTCACCACAAAGCAGACACTTCTTTGTTGGGCAACCAGCACAGCTTTTTCATGTTCTCTGTGTGTCCTCACCCGCCCCAACCTATTTAGGTCAATACAAGCAACTTCAGAGGAAGTCACTGCCTGGTTATAAGGCTACAGCTTTGGACTGCAGAGGACAGACTGTGCAAGGAAGGCAAGAACACTCCGGGCCATCAACAAGCAGAGGAAAGCTCTTGAATATCACAGGGGGTATCCACCCGATGGCGTGTGGTCCCTTTACTCTGGGGACTGGAGCAGATCCCTGAAGTCAGCCCTTCTGGCAAAGGGACACTGCTGTGTGCAGAGACCTGCCTGAGGCAGGGACCTGCCTGCACTGTACCACGGGCACGAGATTCAGCCACGCTCATTCCCCACAGTGAACCTGGGGCTCGGCTGCAAGCCCTCCCAGAGCATGGAGGGGTCACTGAAGAGGATCAACCAGCCAACACATTGCCCATGAAGCACAGCTGGGTTGCTGAGGCGAGGGGAGTGGGACTGCAGCCACGCTGAAGCCGGTGCACTGGGAGCAGGAGGCTGAGGCTGTGAGTATATCCCTGCCACTCTGTCCTGCTGTCTCCCTCATGTCCCACATCCTGCCTGACACTTGTGCTGAAAGCTGGCATTCAATAGGTGCTCTTCAAAACCTGTTGAGGGCTCTACTGTATTTCTCTGTGACTCAGATTCTCGTTGTACCTGCTTTAGACGAAGAGTTCCCAGTTTGGTCAGGTCTTTCATTTCTGTCTGCTAAACCCCTCTTCTTACAAGTGCTGTTCAGAGTAGGGCCCTTTCCTTTAGAGAACAAATCTCTGTTAACAAACAGTTTTCAATTAAAGAAGCATGGGCAGGAGCAAAGAAGCCAGATTAGCCTCTTAGTGTTTTTATTTTTTAATGAGTTAGGTCTACCTTTGATAGTTAGAAAATGTCTAGGTCATTCAGAATGGCATTTACCTGCCTGATTTTCAATAAGACTTTTCTTTCATACAGAATTATGCTGCTTTTGAAACATCCACTGTCTTTGTCACAGTTATTCAAGAAGTAATTTTGCCCAGTGAGGAATGAGTCTGATTACGGATACATAATTTCATCTGAAGCTAAAGAATGTAATGAACACAAATTCCAGATAGAGCACAGCACTCCCAGCCTAGCTTGTATCCGTGTGTCTCAGTTTCTCTGTATTTCCTGCAAGATGACAATGGCCACTTTGTAAAAAGCTCTTTCAGATATGAGGCAGAAGTATATACTTCAAGGTCTAGCCTTGAAACTTCTGTGGGATAGCAATGCTCTTCTGAAGTGCCATTTAAAACAGATTGCGTTTCACTACGTGCAAAAATCCCCCATATAGATGCAGCTATATGAGCAAAAAAAAAAGTGCTTTTGCCAGTATAGCCTATTTTATTTGGGAAACGCTTGCAGAAAAAGATGCTTGTGCTAGTAAAACTTGTATTTGCTGGTTATCAAAGGAGAAGCATTTCTAGTGCAAACCAGGCCTCTCGTAAGTGAGGCTTTTATTCAGTTCAGCCATGAGTACAGTAGAGAAAATCCTACCTCAAAGGGATTAAGAACGTTACCTAATAGATATTATCAATGGTTTAAGTGCATAAAAGGTGTTTTAGCTAAAGGTGAAGGGCTAGATCCTTTGCTAATGTAAATTGTTCATGGTCCCACTGAGGGCATGGTGGAAACAGTGCACTGAGGGTGCTGCCGTGTGCCATCGCCTCCTGCTCAGTTTCTAGCTCAGGGCTGCACTGACTGGCCTCTCCAAGAGTGACTTCTGCCTCCTTATCCCTGAGAAAAATGTGCATAAGCAAATATCTAGGTTATAAAGGAAGAAAGAGTTGTATCTAGGAAGACCCTGCTTGGGCAGGGAGGTTGGATCAGATGACCCCACGGGTGGTCCCTTCCAAGCTGACCTGTTCTGTGATTGTGCAGCAGTCGGATGTCTCGGGAACATGCCGACTTACACTGCCTGAGGATCTCAGTTTATACTGTTTTGATTATATAGTAGCTTTTTATAGGCATCAGATTCCAGTCATGAGACTGGATGATTCTACAGAAAATACCCTCCGACGCTGTACTTTCTCACAGCAGGGCTCCCTGGCTAATCGTGTGCTTGCCCGTCAAGCACAAATCCCAGCCATTTCCTTCCCAGTTTTCCCCTGCATTTAATGTATGGAAAAGCATGACCCTGAATCAGATGAATAGCAGCCGGTTTGAGAAGGTGTGTGTGAAAATGTATCCTCACGCAGATGAGCTCAGAACAAATAGAATGGAGGGGAGGAGGGGAAGAGAGCAGAGTCGGGGAATGTGAAGCTACCCTCTCCCTGATAGCTCAGCCAGTGTGTGTAAGCAACAAGTTTATGCCCAAGGGAAAGAACTGAAAGCTGAGGAAATCTTAAAATTAACAGAGCTTTATGGCTCAATCAATAGGCCATGCTCCCTGAGCAAGATTAGAAATCAGATGGCACATTTCTTTCTGTTAACCCTGTTTGCTCTCCCCGAAGGCTCTTCTGCCTGAAAGCATCTGAGGTTTGATTAAGTTCTTCTCTAGGAGGAAGCCAGAGAAAGTCCATTGTGTGAGAACTGCCTCCAGAATGCTGTGTTGGACACACTTTAAATAACAATAGAGGTTATGAGAGTATTAGTTTGTTAGTAATTGTGAGAGAAGATAAGTCTTCCCAATATTTGAATATGCAAAATGGCTTTGGCTAACTGAGAGAGAGGGAGAGGGTGGGGGGGGGAAGCAAAAACCAAAACATGCCACTACAGCGAGTAACAGGGATGTTTAAAAATCCCCATATGTAAAAAAGAAAACCTCTACCTTGTTTTACTGCTAGAAATACCTTGCCAGATTTGTTATCCCCACCAAACCCATTATATTTTCCCTCTTTGGCATTTCATTTTCACCAGGGCAATGAAATAGTTTTTTCCAAAGGGAGATGGACTGTGTTTGCACCTATTTCTTGTTTGACAGTGACCTCTATGAACCAGTCATCACTGCTTTGCCTGTTGTTTTCGTGTTAGCTCTTTGCTGTCAAATTAATTACTGTGAAGTACTAAGCTTGTTGCATTCACGTGCTCTTATTAGCCCACAGGATGTCAGAGTGATTGGATTTTTAGCATTATTTCTTTTTTTACATTCCAGGCTTTCCATTCAAAACCTGTTACTGGCAGGGAGGAAATACTGTACCTAATTCTGATCTCTCATCAGGGTAGCTCCAGTGATGCTGAGGATTTACAAAGCTGTATATACAATTAGACTTTGTTTATATTAAACCCAACATGAACAATTAGATTTGGATTGCAATGTGACTTTTGAAGCACAGCATTGAATGTCTTTCCTTTTGCAGTATAGAACAAGAAAGAAAACATTTATGATGAGAATAGCATTCATCCCCTCCACTCTTAAATCACAGTAATGAGCTGATCCTCCACTTGACCCTCTTCACACTCCTGAGTTGCTTGTATTTGTGACAGCTAACAGCTCTCACTCGAGTGCAGTCCAGGGATCGATGAGAAGTTTTATTATTTTCTTCTTCTACAAAATGAAACGAGCAGAAGGGACTTCTTTGCTGTCATGCTTGAAATTTGTGTGTCCTGCATCTGCCCTTGAAAAGCACCATCTGCCTCGGTGAAAAAGATGAAGGTCTTGAGAATTGTCTTCATTCCTGAAGGTAGATTTTTTTTTTGTTATTAAAAA
>NW_005054298.1:10526169-10526798 GCF_000277835.1 Geospiza fortis | reverse complement strand
GGTGTGGTGGGTGTGTTTGCAGGAAAGGGGAGGGAGGGAGGGGACGGGGGGAGTTAAAGAAACAGCATAGTTAATATTTCCACATCAGGAAGTTACTGTAATAGCCCAGGGGGCAAAAGACTTAACTTAAGCTCCTAAATAGTGAGGAGCCCATGGCGTCTGTTATAGGTCGGAGTTCCCACGTGGTTTTAACTCCTGTATAAAAAGTTTCAGTAGAAAGTGCCACAATGTCGTGATTTTGCAGGGGGGAAAAATTAGCAGGAGATCAGAGAAGATAAGCGAGGAGCAAGCAGCTTCCCCGAGACCTTTCACTGCGGATCCGAGAGGGAACATCAGACGCGTAAAAAAAGAAAAACAAATAACAAAAACAAAAAACCAAAAAGCCAAACAAAACAAAAAACCCCAAACAAAACAAAACACAGCGTTCAAGCCAGCACAAGGCGAGCGAAAGATCAAAAAGACGCAGAGCGAGACAGATTAACTGGAGCAGCAGCAGCAGCAACAACAACAAAAATCACACTTAAAATAATAATAGCAATAATAATAATAAAACCCAAACCACCAACAAGGGAGATATTGTTTAAAAGAGCAAGCGAGGGAGCGAGCCGAAGAGCTGGTCTGACCGAGTG
>NW_005054298.1:10498629-10524793 GCF_000277835.1 Geospiza fortis | reverse complement strand
GACCCGCCGCGGCCCCTGCCCTGCCGCGCTCCCCGCCTGTCCTGCCTCGCCCCGTCTGTCATTCCCCCCGCTCGACCCCTGTCAGTCCCCCTGCTTGACCTCTGTCAGTCTTCCCTCTCGCCCTGCCTGTCCTCCTGCCCACCTTCTCTTTCCGCCTGCCTGACCCGTAGCAGTTCCCCGGCTGCCCTTGCCTGGCCCCCCGCGCACCCTGCCTGTCCTCCCGCCTGTCCTTCTGCCTGGTACGGGCACCTGGCCGCCCAGCTCACCCGCTTGTCCTCCGCCTCATTCGCTCTCCCCTCTGCCCCGCACCGTCTCGTTCCGGCCCTGCCCGCGCTTTCCCGTCCTCCTTGCTTGTGCCCCTGTGCCCGGGATTCTCCCCGGGCTGTGCCTTGCAACTCCCCTCTCTTGTCCCTCCATCCCTCCGCGGCCTCTGTGCCCCCGGCTCCCCTCCGGCTCTCCTCCCAGCTGCACCGGGGCTTGTCTCTGTCCCTGCGTGTCCCACTGTCACTCCTCTGCCTGTCCCGCTCCATCTCTTGCATCTCTTGCCTTGTCTGTCTGCCCGGCACATTCATCTGGTTCACTGCCTGCATCTGTCTGTTGAGGCTTGCATTTGCCCATTCCTCTCCTTCCGTTTGTTTCCCATTTAGCTTTCATTTGCAGTATTGGCCTTGTCTGTTTGTCCATTGCATGCAGTGTCCTACCAAGTGTGTCTGTCTCCTGTCTGTCTGTCAGCCCGTTTACTAGCTGCCCTCCATCCCCACGGTACCAGCCATCTCAGTCCTGTCCAGCCATTGCAGTTACGTGTCACTGAATCCCTTCAGCACAGCTTTCCAGTAGTTTAACCACTGTCCCCGTGAACTTTGCACATCTGGCTGGAACACCATCACTCTGTGAATTACCTCTCTCCTGTCTATCTGCCCATCTCTCCTTTCCTTCATCACTCTAGCGCTCGTTTCATTTTCCTCTCTCTATCTTCTTGTGGCATCTATATATCATTTGTCCACAAAATAAATCTCTTTCTATCCTGTATGCTGCCCACTCATCTTCTTTATCTACCCTCCCACTTACCAAAGGCATATACATTTACAGTATCTATGGGATCTGTTGCATTATACATATGCTTGTTATATTCACATACAAAATTTATGAGCGCACACAATCTCACACAACACAAGTGATGTGGATTGGTGCAGCAGCACCGTACTGTTCTTTTTCTGTCACTGTCACCACAGTTTACGAAAAAGTTGTGTACTTACTAACATGAGAAAGGCTTTCTTACTGTACATTTTGGGGGTTATTATTTTTTAATAGGATGTCGTTGGGAGATCGGGGGTGGCCTTGTACTTCCATTTGGTATTCAGTCAATTGCTGTCTTTTGTAACACTTCCAAAATTGACTTTATGTAAAACGTAGACAAACACAGTGAAAATTTTTGTCACTGAACTATTACAAGGTACTGAATGGGCTCTGGAGGCACATTTGAAAGGCATCTAGGGTAACAAATGAAGACACCGACTACGCAAAAAATCCCATTCAGAGATTGACAAAAATGCTAAAGATTCTTAGGGAAGGAAAAGGCAGAAAAAATCTACATTTAGCTCTGTACAGACGGAAGCAAAACCGATAAGGGCAGATGAGCAAATGCCTTTCCAGCAATAATTTTAAATAGCAATTGGGATGCTTTGATTCAGGGACCAGAATTACGGTCTCCGCCATAAAGGCCGGCACATTTATCACCTACGCCAAATTTAGTTAGGACTTACATTACAAAATTGCAGGAAGGCCGCTGGTATTTCTGAAATGTTTCATGCAGCAGGCTCTTCTGTTTACAAATAAGGGGTTATGTCAGACATTTGGTGACATTTGGTTTTCTGTGACAATTTCTCTCCTTTAATTCTGGTGTTGCTGAAAAGCGTATTGAGAACAGCCAATAACGGCGTTACAGCGGGAACAACCGCTCCATTGCCTTGCCTCGTATGGGAGCTCATCGTTCTGGGGAGAAAAGGCAGAGATTGAAATGATTAATAATAGCTGATATTCTACCAGACTAAGTGGGGGTTAGCTTGATCTGTTGGACCAGCAGGCACATTACTGAAATATTTTCCATTCTGTCTCGTGAATCCTCTCCTTTAAACCGCAATGAGAATATGTGCAAATCGAAACAAAATCCCTCGTTTGGCATTGGCGTTTTAGTGGTTATTGAAAGAGCTCTCCCCATGAGAATTGGCAGGTAGCTGAAAGTTAAAACTATTCTTAAACTGATGAGATAGCAGAGTTCTAGTCCTAGTGCCGGTCTTTTTCAAGATGCTGCTGCAGCATCTTTAAATCTCGCTTTCTGGAAAAAACATGTATTCTGTAAAACCCTTACTGGTGTCTGTGGATCTGACACATCCGACTACAGCCCAGTGTTGAAGGCTGCTGTGGGAAGTCCCCTTTTCAATTAATTCTAATTGCAAATTGGGGATATCTGATGCAGTGCATGCCTTCTGACTGGCACAGCCCCGTCACTGTTCGCTCGATCTGCTGTGCTCTAGTGTTATCCCTGAATCCAGAATGGCACACAAGCTAACATTTCCTTTTTGACTTAATCTTGCTGATCTCTCCTTATCTTGCAGACGATCTGGCCTCATCTAGAGTCCGCCTCTATTTCTTCATCTCAAATGAAGGGAACCAGAACTTGTTTGTCGTTCAAGCCAGCCTGTGGCTTTACTTGAAGCTGCTTCCATATGTCTTAGAGAAAGGCAGCAGGCGAAAAGTAAGAGTCAAAGTCTATTTCCAAGACCCGGACACTAGCAACAAGTGGAATGTGGTTGAAAAGAAAGTTGATCTCAAAAGAAGTGGTTGGCACACTTTTCCCATGACAGAGGCGATCCAGGCTCTGTTTGAGAGAGGAGAAAGGAGACTGAACTTGGATGTTCAATGTGAGGGCTGTGAAGAGTATTCAGTGCTGCCAATTTATGTGGACCCCGGGGAGGAATCCCACCGGCCTTTTTTAGTGGTGCAAGCCCGCCTCGCTGATAACAAACACAGGATCCGGAAAAGAGGCCTGGAGTGCGATGGCAGGACCAATCTATGTTGCAGGCAACAGTTTTACATTGACTTTAGACTCATTGGGTGGAATGACTGGATCATAGCACCATCAGGTTACTATGGGAATTACTGTGAAGGGAGCTGCCCGGCCTACTTGGCCGGTGTCCCGGGGTCGGCTTCCTCCTTTCACACCGCTGTCGTGAATCAGTACCGAATGCGGGGGCTGAACCCGGGCACCGTGAACTCCTGTTGCATTCCAACCAAACTTAGCACAATGTCAATGCTGTACTTTGATGATGAATACAACATTGTGAAAAGGGACGTTCCCAATATGATTGTGGAAGAATGTGGTTGTGCTTGATTTAAGGTGTGTTTTGGGGGGGGAGAGAGAGAGAGGGAGAGAGAGAGAGAAACATTCCCGTACAAGATGGTGTTGGAGGAAGTTTCACTGTGTATCCAGGCATCAGTGTTGGAAAGTCACTGTGGAAAAGTTTGACAAAAAAAAAAAAAAGAAAAAAATAATCATTTCACTTTGGTGTCAGGACAGTGGCAGTTTGTGGATCATGGACACTTATATATTCTATCACTTATAAGTTAATGCTATGAAATATCTTAAAGACACACACACACACGAAATGTGGGCACGCACACAAACACGCGCTCAGACACACAGACACACACAGACACACACACACGAGGCAGCTCAGAAAAGGGACATGAGCACAGAAAGTCAGTGACCAGTGACGATGGACCTAAATGCCTGCCAGTACGAGTGAACGGCTGAGCAGCTGTTTCCCCGCCTGCCGGCAAAGCCAGACCGAAATGAGCTCCCTTTGCTCAGGCAAAAGCACAGACTGTGAGAACACAACGTATTCTTGCACGCAGGTGTCAAAATGACCAAACTTAGAAAATTAAAAAAAAGAACAAAGGAAAAAAAAAAGTCGACTGTCACCTCTTAGGTCTAACAGGAAGCTGCAGGACACCTGTCTTGGGAGGCGATCACTTCCTCTTAATTTAAATTTATCTAAACATAAACATCACAGATACCCACTTCTTGCTACAGCACTTCCAGCAAGGAATCCTGTGGTTCCATCGGGGGGAGAGAGAGAGAGAGAGAGAAAAGGGGACAGACATGTAAGAAACTGCTGTTTTTCTAACACCTGGCCGTTGCAGAGTCACAAGCCGGGCTGGCGTGATTCAATGCTTTTACTGCCCACTAGCAACCCATGGTTGGCTACACCCGCCGTGTCTTGGAAAAGGGAATCGATACCATATCTGGACTGTGTTGACTGTTGGCATCTCTCACTGTGCAAAGAACAAAAAGTCAAAAGTTGCAATCTGTGTTCTTCAGAGGGGGACTCGGCAAGGCTACGTCACGTGGGGGACGAGCAAACAAGCAATGGCCACCACGGCTAAACCAATGAACCCTAAAGAGGAGTGACAGCGACAGAGTGGAGACGTTCTGGGAAATGCAGTGCATTTAATAACAGGCGAGGAACATTTTTACAAGTCTTGGAAAGGAGGAGAGAGGAGAGTGCTTTCAATTTCCTTACCAGGAGGTGTCAAGGATGGCCATAAAGATCAGAAAATAATGATACAGCATAGCACTTGCAAACTGCTTGAATGCACGTATAATAGCACTTGCAAATTTCAATGCCTTGAAAAGTGGTACTTGATAGTGCACTTATCTTTGCTCACTATCTAGGTAAACAGGTGCCGCATGAGCTATGCAATTTAAAGTGTTGACCCATACTAGACAAAACTGGACTTATGATATGACTTTTTTATATTTTTTTATACTTGAAATTAAATCTTTTGCTTCTTTTTTAAAGCGAATGATTGCTTTTAATGTTTGCACTGATTTAGTTGCATGATTAGTCAAAAACTGCCATTTGAAAAAAAATGTTATTTTTATAGCAGCAAAAAAATGAATACAGTTAAATGTATTATACAGAAATTTTGGAACCAAAGAGGCCAACATATTAGTTATAATTTTTATGAGATGGCAAAGCCATCATATATCATGTAGTCATACTGAGCAATCCCTCACGAGGCCTACCAATTGTTTCAGGGTAAAAAATGGATTCTGTTTGTTCTATTCAGTGTCTTTTCTATACCATACGCACATGGAATGTAGAGTGAAAAAAAAGTGACTATTGTAGAATACATTACAATATGTGCATCCTTTAAATCCAATTTTTATGTTTATTTAATAAAGTTCCTTTTAGGTTCTGTTCCATAATAATTTAAACCAAACAATTTTCACTTAGATTTGCTGTTGAAGTATTTTACATTTGTGTACAGTTTAAATAAATAAAAAAGATTGAAAACTGGATGTGCTTTTTTTTTTTTTTTTTTCAGTGTGTAACATCTGGAGGAACTTGCTTACTTTCAGGACTGAATAGGCTGCAGACGGTGAACTGTCGCATTAGACCATAGTCGTATTAGTCATTGCAGAAAGCCTTGTCTGAGAGCTCAGCTGCGATCCTAAAAATGTTACACTCCAGTTTTATTGCTGTCTATACATGTAAGCATCTGCTTCTTTCTCTCTGCAGCAGTGCAGGGGCTCTGGGCACAGGAACGGCACTGTTCCGCATACCTGCAGGTCATTTACAGCAAGTTCCTGGTTCACCTGCTGTGTAAGAATGTAACTTCTTCTCTGGGTCACTCCCTGAGTGCTTAGAAGAAGTTAAAAAAAAAAAAAAGTGGAAAGCACTTCCAGGAATAAAGGACCAATAGTAAGTTTAATTAATTTTTTTTTCCAAAACTAACTCACACTAAGAAAGGGGTTTTTTTTTCCCTTTTACTAATAAGCCCTCAAAAATGCTGAGAATTACTCAAGTACTCAGCTGCACATACATCCAGATATTGATTTAACTGATTTTCACAGATAAATTCTTCCTCCTGGAGACCTGAGCAAATGCCAGCTGAAGCTGACAGAAGGACCTCTGTTGACTTAGCAAATGTTAGATCTGACCCTGAAACCTGAAAAGTGTTAAAGAAGCAAGATCATTCAACTAATGATGGGTTCTAGTTACAATTCACATTCAGGTGTAGCTCTGCCCAGCTCTCCTCACAGCCAGGCCCTGGGGTTAAACGGGAGACCTGGAGGAGTAATTTGCTGTGACTGTGTCAACAATCAGCTTCTCAGAACTTTGTCCTCCAGATCAAATTTTTTTAATATCTCACAGCTTTCTTACCACCTTGAGCTGTACATTGATTGTCAAAGCCACTAACCACTCACTGTTGCTGCTCCATCTCTCAGCAGCCTTCTCTCTGGTTTTCATTCTTCGGATCAACTGGGCTACTGATGACTTCAATAAATTCCCCTTGAAATCAGTGGCCAATACCCCCCCCTTCACTCTGAAGGCATGTTTGCCCTAATATGACACCATCATTATAAATAAGACTGGGCAGCCCTTTAAAAAATGGGGTATATTAAGAAATCTTGCCCATTGAAATGCAAGGCCCTGGAGGCTGGCTCCAGTTAGGTTTAATTCTTAATTGAAAGTGTTTGGTTCCTGCGGTCAAAGCCAAACCCTGCATGGGACTCAGACTCCTTTGCTCAGGAGAGCCCAGAGTGTCTCAGTGAGGGGTTTGGCCCTGCAGCCCTGGGGAGCAGGGAGCTGCTGGCAGCCAGGGTGCCTCGAGCCTGGGCTGGCCAGGAGCAAGGGGCAGGAACTGTGCTCTGCATCCTGCTGCAAACCCACAAGTGAGCTTGGGATCCTGAACTCTTTCACAGAGGCCATCAAAAAGCACCCCTTTTCTTTAGGTATAAAAGTCTTTCCCAGCTTTCTTCCCCTGTCCCTGCCTTCTCTGCTCCCTGATTTCTAGCTAGAGTCATGGTGTTTATGGGACAGAGCATGAATATCAGGATAGTGTGAGGGGCATCATCTGGAAGTGGGAAGAGCTGGATCACAGTCCAGAGTCCCAGGTCCTTTTATTTTGAGTGAGACTAGAAATGAATGTGAACTGAACATGCTTGGAGTTTTCTGCAGCATGGAGTCACTTGCTGCTCTGGGCATTCTACAGACAGTGAGGTGCTCTTGTATCCTGGTGCTGACAGCAACCTGTCACACAGATTTCTGAGGCTAAAATGAAATAAAATCGTCTTTAATTTTGTGGGACCAATCTGAGACAGTTTGGCCTTGATTTTTCAGAGATGTGACAAAGCTACTGCTCTTGCCAGCTTTTTACAAGAGAGTGCAGGAATTCTGCTTTGTGCAGCTTCCATCTCCTGCATTTTTGAAATCAGGCAAAATGAAAAATGAGATGGCCAAGCCTAATGGCTGCTTTTCAAAAATTTTGGGGTGTTTCCATCTATCATTTCCATCCTTATAAAACTGAGCATCTAGTTTCATTTGCTTTATGTCAGGTTAGGTACTCTACCTCAAAAAACAGCTGGTCATATCCATGCCCCCCCCCACCCAAAGGTGACTTGGTGACCCTCTCTTGTCTTTGATAGGCTGTCAATCTCTGGAGCTGGAGAATCTTCACCCTTTAAAACATTCTAACCCAGGCAAAACCCCATCCTGGACCTCCCACTGCTGTCAGTGAGGATGGTGTGAACAGGGTGACTGTCACAATGTGATGCAACAGAGCACTTGTGGGATTAACTCTGCATACATCACGTATTTCCACACATAATAGACACCTGCTCCAAAACTGCCAGCTCTCACCTTCTTTGCTTTGTCACTTGTGAGAGATGAACTCAGCAGCTGAAAATTAATTGCTGCACTTGCCCTGCCACCAGAGAAGAGGGAAACCCCTCACTGAATGCATCCTTCATAAGGATAATTTTTGTATGAAGTGCTTTCTACTGGGAAGGGTGGGAGAACATTTTGAAAAATGGATCAGAAATACAGATTTCTGTCTAAGAGGGGAGTCTGTTTTAGTTAATGCTGATGTCAGTCTACAGTAACTCCCCGAAAGTCTGCAGATGTAATTCAGGCTAGCACCAATTTGAATAAAGACACATGAATCCGGTTTTCTGGAATTCCTGATTGGGCCCGGCTCATTCTCAGTTCTCAGTATTTCTAAAAGAAGTAATTTTTCCTTTGGAACCAGCAGCTAAAAGTTTTAGCAGAACCCACACATGCTGGGTGACAGATCAGAACAAGAGTAAAAGACTTCTAACTTTGTCATGAATCTCCCTACATACACTGGAATTTGGCCAGGAATTAGCAATCTGCCTCAGTAAAAAATGTCCCAGTAGCTTTCATTTGCTTGCCCAGTCAGTAACCTTGAACTAAAAGCTGGTTTTACATGCCTGCTTGTAACAGTAGGGGCCAATTTTATTTGGGTAACTTCATTGATTTCAAGGGAATTGTTTCTGATTTGTACTAGAATAAGTGGGAGCAGATTTAGGTTCTTTAATGTTCTTCCAGTTTAGCTCTTGGAATAACTTATATTTCATTATTATGTGTTTATGTAATTAGTGCAATTATATCAAATTATATAATTGGTACAATTACTTGGACTCATGTAACCACTGCATATAGCATTCCATGTTGTAAAATCTTTTACTCTGGCAAAAAAAAGAAAAAAAAAAGCAGTCAATATTACATGGGAATCTTAATTTGTTTTTAAATTCCAGTATCAAATTTAGGGCCTGACCACATGCAAGGAACTTCTGGTTCACATCAGTAGAATCTCTGAGCAGGCAGCTTGCAGCCTTCACCATAGATATTGCATTTTTAATCTGATTTGGCCAATTCTATTCAACAGAGGCCCTCCTGGAATGTGTGCAGCTCCAACCAGCCTTCTCTGTACAAAGCAGAGATGTCAGGCTTTTACACATACACACCATATGACCTGGGACATCCCGAAGCCATCAGAGCCCTGAGATATGTGTACAGCTTTTTTATACTTGATCAGATTTACTGTCTGTGAGCTGCTGTTGAGAATTTTAAACTAGTATTTTATTCAATTCATAGACTTCCACTTTTTAGTCATTGAAACTGTTTTGTTTCCCTCCCCTTCTATAATTTGCTTTCAAGCTAGTTTGCTGTGAGGGCTTGGAAGTAGAGGGCTCTGCTGTATCTGTTGGGGGCACAGGGAGGTTATTCTGCCCCTGTACTCCACTCTGGTGGGACCCTTTCTGGAGTCTGCATCCAGCTCTGGGGCCCCCATAAGAAGGACATGGACTTGTTGGAAGAGTCCTGAGGAGGGTCACAAAAATGATCAGAGGGCTAGAGCACATCTCCTGTAAAGACAGACTGAGAGCACTGGAGGTGTTCAGGCTGCAGAAGAGAAGATTTACAGTGCCTAAAAGGGCCTACAAGAGAGCTGGAGTGGAACTTTTTACAAGGGCATGTAGTGATAGCTAAGGAGTGATGGCTGTAAACTGAATGAGGATAGGCTTAGATTAGCTGTAAGGCACAAATTCTTTACTGTGAGGGTGAGGCACTGGAATGGGTTGCCCAGTGATGTGGGTGCCTCATCCCGGGAAGTGTTCAAGGCCAGGTCGATGGGACTTTGAGCAATGTGGTCTAGGGGAAGATGTCCATACCCATATCAGGGGGGTTGGAACTAAATGATCTTTAAGGTCCCTTCCAAACCAAGCTATTCTATGAGTCTATGAAAGTCAAAATAAGGACATCCAGCAAAACAGGAAAAACAGGTAAGAAGGAAACTGATTTGATTTCCCTAGGTCAGACCAAGGAAGACCCAGGGTGAGAGCTATGATTGATAACCACTTGATGGACCTCTCCTCAGAAAAGATCAGCCCTCCAGCTGCTGTGCATTTGGAGTTCTGCCCTGGCCCAAATGCAAACATTGAACCCAGCTGCCAGTGCACAGACCTCAGGGGGGGCACTGCTCTGCCTAAGGACATCTCCACAGAGTTTGCTGCTCTTTCTCATTTTGGACCTGCTTTTGGAAAGGGTCCACCTTTCTGTGTGCTCTTCTGCAGTCTGGCCTTTGAAATCAGACTACAGCACAGCCATTTTAGGGCTGCAGCTCGTGCTGCCTCACTGCCTTCCTCCAGCTGGTAAGTGTGCTCAGTGCCTGTTATTTTTATCTTGAGCTTTTGCTTTGTTTTTGAGGATAATTACACATTATTGCTGCAATATGTTATAATAAGTGCTATGAAGATGACTATTGTATCCAAGGGGAAAGAAGATGTGGCTGGGGAGCAAACTTAAACCTATATGTCAGCAAAACAAACACGCTGTGTTTGGGCTGTGTCAGTCAAGTGGTACCAAAGCGGCATTTAGGTTTTGCCCAAGTGGAGGCTGCTGGACTGATCTCGCCCCTCTTCACTTTGTTGGCTGGTGTGGCTCGTGCCCATTTCCACAGAGGAGTTTGTGAGGAGCTGGGGAAGAGCAGCAGCAGCCGTGCTGTCCTGCAGCCACAGCTGAGCTCCTCACCCACTGATGGGGGAGCCGGTCCTGGGCAGTGCAGCAGGAGCCAGGTAGGAGAGTTGGATGCTGAAGGCAATATCCATTTGAGGATAAAGAGTTATAAATAATACTGCATCTGGCTCCTGTAAGCTGAAGCAGACTGGGCTCTTGGACTTTTGGACCCCCGTGTGCCATATCCTATTCACTATATTCTCTGTAATCTCATTTGGTCTCATAAGGCCTGGTTTTGGGTCAGGTTTTGGAACTGATCCTCAGCTGTTGGGACTCCAAGGTTATCAAATATACTTCAGGACCTTATAAATTAAGGCTTTGGGCTCTTGTGAAAGGAAACAAACAATGTTATCTGTGTTAATGAGAGTTGTGTATGTGTATTTTGTATCCAATTGTATGCATTATCTTTAGCAGTGATACTTCATAAGACCATATAATTTATGAGGTGGTTATCAGTGACTCATAAGTATTTATTTATGTCTTATATGCATTGTGTATGTTTGGCTTGATCAGGGTGGCATGTTTGCATGGGTGAGCACCATTTCACCTGTAAACACACAGACAAGAAACAAAAAGCTTTATCTAAGCAAATTGTCTTCTGCCATGCTAATGCCCCTCTAATAAAATTTATTTTGGGGGATCCTGATGAGAGATTGGAGTAATGCAGTGTAGCTACTGACTATTTTGAGTAGATTTCTTGTCTCTTGTGTGCCCCATCCTTGGTTTGCATTCATTGTGGGGTATGTAGGTGCCCTTGTGCTGGCTGGAGGGAGGCAGTCTATTCTCAGATGTGGCTCTGCTCCAGCCTGCTCCACATCCAAGAGAGTGCAGCAAACCACTTTTGCTCAACTCATGTTTTGAAATTGTTCAGAAACTGGTTTGGTCTTTAGCACAGTTTGGAGCAACCTTGAGGCTGCCTTTAGGACAGCTGCCAGGGGTCCCCAGTGTAAAAGCTGGGAAGGGGCTGGAATACCATAGTGCCCTGACCACAAGCCTTGTATTTGGCCATGCTTCCTATACTGGGAGCTTTTGGGTGGTACTTAGATGGAGTGGAACCCATCTAAGTCTCTATGCTGAGTGTTTCTTATTAAGTACATCATAGGCACAGAGATGAAGGATTTAAACCAGCTCTGTTCCTCTTAGCTGTGCACCACAGTGGTTGAATCACTATGTTACCAGTGCGTGACAATGAATCAAGCCCTATATTTCATTTTATGGGTGGGTTCCACTTTGTTCTCATTTTCTCCTCCCCTCCTTTTGACAATTTAGACATGTGCATCTTGGAGAACATTGCTTCCAGACTGTATCCCCTTGAATGGGGTTACTGCATCAAGCAGGGAAAGTAATGCTGTGTTTAAGTTCTACCCTAAATGAAAGCTTTTTCTGCTTTGCATGCCACAAATAGACTTTTAATTATGGGGAGCACATGCTGTAAGTGCACTCCAGGATTTGATTCCATCCTTTGTCTGTTAAGCTTGTGGATGTGCCAGCTCTTAGAGTAATCTTTTTTTTTCAGCATCACCAGTTGCAATCCATAGTTAGCAGATAAAGCAACAAAAGGAATGGCAAATCAGTCGTTGTGCTCATGGTCACCAGTTTGCTGCCTCTGGTAGACATTCTTGAGGTGATATTGAACGTTAAAACAACATTCAGATGTGCTCTGTGATTTGCTGGGTCTAAAAATCTGTTGATGTTAACGTAGGGCTAGATTCAGTTATTCACACCTGTGGAAAGCAGGTTCAAAATTCTACCAAATTGGAATTCCCCAGTCAATTACAGTCAAAAGCAGACTGCAAGACTGTACAGAGCAAAGCCTGTAGTACTTTTGGTGCAATATCAGAGCCTCAGCTGAAGGTGCTATTACTCCATGAGCTTCTGTTCAGTTGCACCCATTTGCACCAGGTGTGAGTTTATCCTGTTGGCTTGAGGACAAAACCCTTGCTTTAGATCAGTCAGCAGTCAGGCTCCCGGTGCTCTGTGCACTTCTGTAGCTGGTGATAGCTATTGTTCTTTTCTGCAGTATGTTCACAGCATCAGGCATTATGACTCATGTCATAACACCATTGTGAGCCATTTGTTTAATAATACAGCATCCGTGTTGTGTCACTCCAGCAATGTTCTTAATTCTTTCTATTATTAACATCTGTTTTGAAGTGTTTATACTTGTAATTTAGCTTTTCAAATTCTCACTGGATATAAGCTGGTGCAAGAGGAAAATTTTCATAAACACATCTAAAAGAATCTGACACTTTATTGGCCATACCTGATCAGAAAACCAAGAAGCGTATTTGTTTTGGCCTCTTTTTGGTTTGCAATAAATGGTAATGCCATTTTCTTCAGCACCTAGAAAGGAAAATATAGGTGCTGCTTTTTTGTTGTTTTTGTTTTTTTACTCCCATGGGACTAGTTGGATTTTAATTGTTAATTTGAAAAAGCAGATGCTGTAAAAAAGGTAGCTTACCTTTTTCCAGTTGGGCAAGTTACTAATTTGTTAGGGTGGTGACTTTTTTAGACAGGGCTGTATCTACATCCTATCTATAGATCTTTGAAGCTGTTTGTGCATCCCTGGCACTGTGCAGAATGTGAAGAACCTCCTTGGGTCCTTTCTTTCTGTCTACTGGCAAAAGAGTGGAGCGAGATCCAGCAAATATTTGGGCAGCAGATCTTCTTTTGGAGCTGTTGGAGTAGAAATGCTTAGCCTATAAACAGTTTGGGGTCAGGGAACTTCTGAAAAGTTCTTTGTTGCTGTTGTTCTGTTGTTGTTTTGGTTGGTTTATTCTTCTGATTGGCTTGGCTTCTGGCGATGTTGTCATACAATGACAAGTCAGAGGTGTCTTTCTGGAACATAAATGTAGTTCTCTTCTATTCTGCTGGGATGTCTGCAGTGACCCTTTATTGGGGCTCTGAGTAAATCTTGCCATAATTGATAGAAACAGCTTTAAAAGAAAAGCAAAACAGATCATGAAGAAAAGAAAGAGCTGATAAAGCTTCTAGCATCAAGAGTGTGCATGTTGAAACACTCTCTAATTATATATTTATCCAATCCAGTTAATACTACAGAGCTTGCAAAAAAAGCCCCATAATTAGGGGTTATGAAAATGTCTACATAGCAATAATATGGCACCTAAATATAGCATCTTTCCTCCTGAAGCACTTTACATCATTTGAGAACCATGGACTCAATTCACAGCTGGCATTCACAGGTGCAACCTTATTGATTTCCATGGAATAGTGCCATTTTTACCAGGGATGAATTTTGTTATAAATGGGAGTTTTATCTTAGGGGCTTGTAGGGCTGCCCATCACAATAGTATCTGCATATCTTTTACATCAAATTGGCTGGCAGTAGCAAAACCTTTAGCAGACTTCACAAAGTCTCTGCCACATCTGCCTACTTATCCTGCAGAAATCTTTTCTTGGGCTAAACTCTCATATTTTTTGTCTTTTGGAGACTGGGAGAGAAGAACAGCTGATGGTAGTGAAGATGTACAATGCTCTTTTGGTGGGTAATGTGACAATGGGTTTCATTCAATGTTTCTGCTGGAAGTTGAATTCACAGTTGTAGTTTCTGGGTTGAGAATATCAGGACTTTGGGACTCGTGTTGCTCAGAGCACCCCTAGAGCTCAAACACATGGTGACTGTAGCAGGACCTGAATTATGTATTGGTCATGGTACCCATCACTGACAAAGTGACTGCTACATAAAATTTAAAAAAATCCTAAGTGAACTTTGTCCAATACCTGGTGAAGTCACTGGGAATAAGGCTCAATGTTTATGTAAGGCTCAATGCTCTGCATTCTCCAGTGTCAGAATAGGCCCTGGAGATTTTGGTCTACTTCTCTGCCACTTTGCAGATTACTTATAAAAGTAATGACAAACCTGCCACCTACTTCCTTCTAACATGGGAAAGACAGTGTTTCCTGAGTATGAAGTAAAAAAGTGCATTGGGAGCTCGGAAGCAAAGAAAAATAGTTGGCTTATATTTCAGTTGTATTTGCCACAACCTTCCATGTGAGGAAAATTTGATTAGGCTGAAACTCGTCAGCTTGAAGATGAGATGTTGGTAGGGTAGGAGTGAATCCCTCAAGTCAGAAGGTGGGCAGGGATTGTTTGTTCTGTGGCAGTGTATCAATTAAAGTCATTAAATTAAACCAGAAGCAGCCAGGCTCAAAGCAAACAAAAAGAGATGTTCTCTATGCAACTGGTAGTGGACACAAGGAATTCACTGCCAAAGGTGGTTGTGGAGGCTAAAAGCTTATTAGAGTTCAAAGGATGACTGGACAAGTTTGTGTAAAGAAATGCACAGAGGATTACTAAGTAGCTAGAAACCACATCTGGCTTAGGAAATACCTTGATCTGAAAATAGCTGGAGGCTAGCAGAAATGTGAGGGAAATAGCATAAGTGGTTCCCTGGCTTCTGCTGCTCTCTGGCTTGCTCCAGGAGCCAGCTATAGGAGAGTTGATGCTGGGCTAGATGGACTGGTATGGCCATTCTTCTGTTTGTACTTGATGTGACAGCTCTGCCCTGCAGGTTGTTGCAGCAGGTACATGTGGGTCAGTGCTCTTAGAGGTGTTATGTGCTCCAGTTCTCCTCCATCCCTCATTGGTAAACGTGGGTCCATGATGCCTGTGAAGGTCTGGGTTCAGAACCTCTGTGAAATGCACCTGGATGATGTTTTATGCCGGAATACCTGCTTAGTGTGAATGGAATGGCAAGACTGTGGAGTACTGAAAATCAGTCCTGTTTCCTGCAATAACTGATTTTCCTTTGAGGCTTCTTCTCCAAAACTTCACAAGACAGACCCTGTGTAGTTCTGAAAGGATAGAGGAGCTATATAGTTTTATTGTGAAAGAGAATAAATTATATTGAGCAACTCCTACACACACATACGGAAGAAAAAATTTCACCTCCTCCCATAATATCAGATTGTTGATATTCCCTGCATAGAACTGTAGGGAATAAACAAATGCATTCATTAACATTTACCCAGTAAGGTGAACTGAGGACAGAATATCAGTCCAGATATCCAGGCTTATCTCTGAATTTCCTGGATTTTATGGGTTTAAGTCTGACTCTGAACAGGTCTTAAGGGCATTTTCTTGGTGGATTAGAAGGATCTGTGTTTGGACGGTCCCATCTATAGTACCTATGGGATTGTACAAAGCCCTAGTTTTACTATTTGTATGTGTTTTAAAATCCTGCTATTCATTTGCCTGAGTCAAACAGCTTTCCAACTAGAATTAGAGTTGGGTACAAAGCACGAGGAGAGTACACATCTGGAAAGAGCCTGAAAGACTCAACCAATGTTTCACAGACAATGTTGGAAAACAAACAAAAACCTCTCTGAAAATGTGGTCTGCAGATGGGTCTTTATATTCTCTTCCCCATTATTTTAACGGGGAAAATTCATCTTTAACAGAAAGGCATTCAGCACAAAAACAGCAGGAAAAGGGCTCAATGGGAGTCATTTTCCAGGATATCTTTCTGTCTGGGTCAGAGAACAAATTCTTCTGTGCCAAGAGCCTCCACTCCTCACGGGGTAGCTGCAGTGTTGAAAATGTCATCATCAGCGTCTTCTGCTGCAGCAGCGCTGGGTGAAGCTGCAAATTTCCTCGGGATATTTCTCCAGTAGCTGGTATGGGGCTCTGCTGTGGGCTTGCCCAGTTTGCCACAGAAAGCGTCGCGTGGCTCGGGCGGCCAATCCCAGCTCCAAAGATGGTGTGCTTGTTGCGAGCTCGTGCCAAGCCATCTGTAAGATTTGTCAGATAAATGTGACTAGCGAAGTGGCACTCGTGAGCAGATGAAGGGAAATTCCCTAGGGGATTCTTTATTCGCTCATCATTAGCAGGAGAGGCACTGGGAAAATTCATTGTTTAGCTGTTCAAAACAGTGGTGAACATTTGATACTGAATAATCTTTAAATCTTTGTCGGGGGATGTCAAACGTGTCTTAAGCAGCCCAGACTGTGCTGGAGGCGGAGTATCATGTTCTGCATGTCGCGCTT
Source organism: Geospiza fortis (assembly GCF_000277835.1). NCBI lineage: Eukaryota > Metazoa > Chordata > Aves > Passeriformes > Thraupidae > Geospiza > Geospiza fortis. Next base: position 10,508,402 of record NW_005054298.1, on the reverse strand, counting down.
ACCTTCATGAAGAAGGATAAAGATATCCCAGTTCCTCAATTTTGTATTTCACCTCAAAACCACCTGCCCTCCCTGGGGTAGCTTTATTTAAAGTGAGCTGAGGCATGGAGCAGCCTGGAGGTGCATTACTGCTGTTTACCTATGTGTGTCCCTGATCCTAACTAGAAAATAAAACATGTCCCTGCTGGGAGAAGGTACTGCCCATTCACTAAATGAAACTGGCTTGCAGGCTTTTTGGTGGCAGCTTTGCAGTGAGGACTAAATCTCATTTGCTCCACTCATGAGGCTGACTTAGATGTGATGTCTTGTGGAATAAACTTACTGGGCTCTGCTGCTGCTATTTTGTGAGCTACAGTGGGCCCACTCTCCATGCTGATGAGAAACAGGTCATCAGTCTCACATGTTCTCTGTAGAACTCCTTTTGTGCAACTCACTTTGCTGCACCAAAGGGATTTTTTTTAAGTCTTAGAAGTGATTAAGCTCCTATAACTGCCTTCCCTAGCCAAGATATTTTAGGCAAAGCCCTTGGTTCTTTTACATTTTTATGGTAGGACCAGGATGCTTTATGACATCTGTGTGCTGACAAGGGCACGTGTGGCACAAAGTATTCTGCTTGTGTTGTTAGCAGCCTTATTATTCATTCAAATTCTATTTAGATTTATATTTAAAGAGGAGCTTTGAAATTAATGAAGCTTTCATCCGCTTGAAAGATACAACGCTGTTACATTGGGGTCTTTTCTTCCCAAGGAGGATTGGGAGAGAGTATTAAGCTTGTGTTTGGGGAGAAGGAGAGAGGGGGCTGCAGGATCCAAGTCAGAACACTCTGTGACTCTGTCAGATTCCCAGTTCCACAAACTCTACCACGGCTGGAGACCAGCACACGTTTCATCTTCAGGGAGGTTGACGTAGTGGAGAGGATGTAGGGAGAAAGGTGGTCTTTTACTGAATCCCATAAGACCATTCCCCCAAAGGCTTGCTGGTGTAAGGTACTGTAAAAGATTAAGGTTCGGTCTTCCACCACTTCTTCCCGTAAGTCAAGATGGAAAATCAAACCTAACAATCCATAACACCATTGTACCACATCAAGGGTCCCATATCAACATTCAGCATCTTCACTGTGTGAGCAGATTTGAAAAAGCTGAACCTCTATGCAGCTCCACTTGGCTTGAGGGAGACACGAAGCAGTGTTTGACTTTAAATGGTAGTATGTGAAATGTAAAGGCTATCAGTGAACCTTGAGGAGTGAATAGGTAGTTTTTCAGATGCAGTAGGTTTCATCAGTGAAAAGGTATTTGTGAATTTGAGTTGAATGCCGTGGATAGCTAGAAAAATGAGAATATTCCAACAACAGCTCCAGACCTTGCTTCAGTTTTTCTGTAAATAGATGAACTTCTGTTGACTCCAATACAATGTTGCTTGCTTGCATGACAACGGTCTTTTTTATTACAAAGGAAAAAGTCACCTCACAAGAGACCTTTGATGTTTTAATGTGTCCTGGCATATCGATGGATACATCCAGTGGAGAAGAACAATCTGGGACACTTGGTCTGCATTTGTGCTTTGCTGGAGATTTGCTATGTAACCTCGAGCAAATCTATTAATCTCCCAGTACCTCAATTCCCCAAATGCAAAATGGAGATAATAAAACATAACTCCCTTAGCAGGGTAAACACATTAAAAAATGCACTTAAAAGCAGTTGGGTACTAGGTTAATGGAGACCTATATCTTGTGGGGAAGATTTGTTGTATTATAAATAATACATCTTCACAATTATTCCACTTAGTCTGCCTTGAAGCCTTCAAAGACATACCACGCAAATGTTTACTGGCAGCATGTTTCCCCCCTTTTATTGGCCAACAACATGTTTAGACCAGACTTTGCTGTGGCAAAGTATTTCAGCACATTGCACATGGCAAATGGCTCTTTTACTGTAAAAGTAGATTTTAATTTTTTTAGAGAATACCCCAAATAATGCTGTACTCAGCAAAGGCCTGTGCACCTGGAATAGCTGTCTCTGAGCAGATTTTCCTTGCAAAATGTTCAGCCTGCTTCTGCCTAGAGCTTTCAACAGAAATGGAGAATGAAGGAGGTGTGGTGGGTACCAAGGACAAACTTTTTAAGGGTGAGTTAACTTTGCAGACCACCTGAAAGAACTTGGGTATGTCTCAAGTCAGCTAAGCAATGCTGGTGCCAGAATGTCCTGGACAAAAAGGCCAGTGTTGCAGAGCATGGTTGAATTGCCTAGGGTACAAAGTGGGGGTCTGGGGGACTCTACTGCAGTGTTAGTGCACAGGAGCTATTCAAGCCTTTAGACCACCCACTGTTTTAGCAGTGTTACTTAGCTTCCCTGGACTCTGTAATTGCTCTTGTCACATTACTGGGGATAATGTAGAAATATTGCAAGCATTTGCCTTGAACTTGGAGTGTTGAAGCTTATGTAAGGGGGGAAAAAAGCTACACAGAATAAAATGAAGGGTGTGATTCTTATTCCACTTCTGCTTTACATTGGTTTTCCCTCTGCTGGAGTAATTCCTCTTAAATGATGTAATATGTTTAGAAGAAGACCTCTGTATGCTTGTGAAACATCTTTGCCTGCCTAAAAGAGGTGTGTTATGAGGGTATTTTGAGGAAAGCAGCATCCTGGAATTGGCATTTGCTTCAAGTCAAATAAGTTTTATTTTTTTCCCCCTCATACAGTGAAAGGCCAGTGTGGTGTGCAGAAGAAGGAAAGCTTTGTTTCTGTGATCAGGACATCAAATAGAGAATTGCATTTTCTCAGGTGTCTTTCTCATGGGGATGCTCCCTAGGCAGAGGTATGCTGTCACCCTCTACCTCAGGCTGCTGGAGATGGGCAGCTGGATTTGCTAGTGTGTGAGACCTGTCATGCACCTGCTGCCCAGATGGGGGGGGGTTGGTGTAATAAACCTGTGGTAGCTCTGGTGACACAGTTAATCCCAGATCTGTGTCTGCTGCACAGCTTGGGAGGTGTCATGCAGCCAGCTAAGAAAGGCTGGGTACCAGGAGAGTTTGCTTTTAACCTCTGCCCCAAAGTACAGGAACTAGGGAATTAAGGGGGTTTTTGGTATCTGCAGTGTAATGCTTTTGGGTGAGAGGCACCACAGAGGAATAGCAGCAGTGCAAAAATAGGAAGGGCCCTAAGAAGAATACCCTGAAATGAGGATTAGATGGGAAGAAAAGTATCCCTGCAGAGGGGCTTCCACACTTGCCAGTAGCCCCTGACAATTCTCCTGATCTGATGCTAACAGAAATCCCAGCAAATGTTTGCTTTAACCTCTGGCAAACATCTGTTCATTGGGTAAGACTAAAAAGTTGATCTCATGCTTGGGAGGAGCTTGGGAACCGCTAGTACATGCCACTTGGCTGTGCTTCAGGCACGGCTGGCCAGTTCCTCCAGCAGGTGATGCTGGGCACACTGGGAGTGCTCCTGGTCTCTCTCAGGCTGTGTGTGCAGCTGTGAGCACAGCTCTGAGCCTCTCTGCAGCCTGGTTGCATGGGCTGTGCTAGAGGAACCTGAAAGAGGGCTGAGGTTTGATTGTGTTTGACCCCTAAAGAGTATGCTATTGCTAAGAAGGTAATATTAATTTGTGGGTACCCCTGTGTGCTGCTCAGATGGCACCTCGGGTTGCACAATTCATTAGTGTTTATTCCACAGCAAAACCCAAAGCAGCTGAACCACTGTCCTGTAATAAGGCAAAGAGATGTATCTGCATTATTTTCTTAGTCTATTGTGCAGAGGCTCAAGAAGAGAAACTAGGTAGGAGTAGATACTCCAACCCTGATGATTGATCTCCCAGTGATGCTAAACTGAAGGTCAATTTTTTTCATATTGCATAACTGCTACTGTTGTTCCTATATGCCCTAATGAAAAGCATTTATTTTGACCCTGTATCTTGGGTGTCTTTCCATATCTTGATGCCTAGAGTCTATAGGTTAACTAGTTCTTTGCTTTATTGGGAAATACTTAAAATTACTGTAGATAATTATTTGCTGATATCATGACTGTACTTTCTATTGTGATTCAGATTACCTCCTTTAGTAGTTCCTTGTCCTTTCTCCTTGATTATAACTGTGTTTGGGATGTGAAACTATGTAATGCAGGGTCACTTATTCTTCTGTCTTGTGATCATCTGTTACCTAGACTAGCAGACAACAAAGAAAAAAATGGTAGTGCCAATCTATGAGGTGTCACTATTTATGTATAGCACCTAGCACAGTTGGGAGTATATATTATCGACATTGCTGTGGTGTGAAGGGACCTTAATGCTCCAGGCATTACACAGACAGACAACAAAATATGGTGCCTCCCCAAAGAGCTTATGAACAAAATGTGGTTAATGATCAATTGATCTTCGCAGCAGAACCCAGCAGAGCCCCAGTGGATGAAAGCTGCATAAAGCAGTGACACACACACAATGGCATGTTTGTCTGACTGACATGCTACACTTGTGCAGAGGCTCAGGGCAGGCTGTATGCCAGATTCCTTGGGAAGAACCTGCAAGCACTACTTTGTGTGAATAGGAGGAGTTAGAATGATGAAGTAAGGCCTAGCTAAAGGCCAATGGATCAGACAGAATGAATGGTTGAAAATGGGAGTTTGCAAGAATCCCTTCAGAGAAGGCTAAATGAGTATTTCTACCCATGCCAAGATTTTTTACACACATAGACAAGCCAGCCAGAGGCTGACACTTCTCTGTTGAACCAGGCAGAGGCTGCTGGAGAAGCTGCCTTGGTAGCCCTGGGTGTACCTGTTGTGCCATCACCCTGTGGCACATGAGGAGAGGCACTGAAGGCCCAGGCAAAGCTGCTTAGAAACTGGTACTATGGAGAGGCAGGGTGGAAAGAAGGGGATAATGAATTTGAAGTTGTTAAAGAGGTGGGAGGACAAGGCTTTCAGAAGAAAACATAGATCTGCTGTTGTGCAGGTGTTGATGACTGCTCAAGGCTGAGGATGGAAAGATTTAAAGTCATGTTTCCCTAGGGAAGGTGCTCCAAGCCTCAAACTTGTACCTTTTAGACCAGCAGAGTGTAGGAGAGTGTTGCAAGATGATGAAACCATACTGCACCTTTGCTTGCTTTTTTTGAGGGGAAAAGATGCAATGGCATGGAAAGAAATTCATGGAGGCAAGGTTGAAGAAGCATCAAAAACTAATGGAAAAGCAAAGAAAGTGCAGGAAGTAAGGTTCATCTGCCTTGGAGGAGCAAAGCTGGCCCTAGAAAAAATGGCAAAGCAAGAGAGCAAGTACGGGGACAAAAATGAAAATCCAAGTCACAAAAATGTGAACAGGAGGCCTTTGGAGAACATGTGGTGCAGGTGGCCAGCACCTAAGGAAAGGAATGCAATGGAGGTATAACCAGACAAAAGAAACTGAGTTAAAGTAGAAAGCACAGCTTGTGACTAAATTAAAACAAATATTTTGTATCTTGTTTTTTTTTTTTCTCCCCCAGATTTTACACACAGCTTTTGTAAGGACTGTGAAGTATTTTGAAATGTGTTGTTGGAAAAAGTAGTAATTTCAATATCAATGTATTTGATGATGACTTTAACTATTTGTTTTATGGTAGAATTTGGGAAAGAGCTGTAAATCCTCAACCTGCATTTCTTGTTTTAGCATGAATATGTGAAATTCTTTGTATGAATAGGACAGAGCTTAACACTTAGAGGCACAGAAAGAAGGCATAAAAATACAGATTAAATAGATTCAATATGAATCAAATGGATTCAGATGTGAAATCTGCAAATGCAATCTACTGTAGTGTAAATAGGGTTTATTTCAAGTATTTATCCCAAGCTTGATCTGCACCTGAAAAAGCTTAGCCTAAATAGAAATACGAATCTGTACAAAACCTTTTGCCAGAGTTGAAAAAAATAATTTGAACTTAAATTAGTGCAGCTTTTAGTTATAAACAAAATATGTATGTTAGAGTGGAAACTGAACTCTGATTTCTGCTCTTCTAATTCAGCACATACACCACAAGCCCACTGCTTATGGTATGAAAATCAGAGCAAGAGGGGCAGATGCAGAGCACAGCAGCACAGGATGGTAATGTTTTGGTCTTTGTCATGCAATATCCTTCTGTAAGAACTGCAGATGAGGGGAGCCAAGAGAGGGCTCTCTCTAGCCCTTGCAGAGGAGAAGGTCAGGGTGAAGTATTTATATTGTAGTGCTGGGGAACTGAGGTTTCACAGAATGGGAGCAGTTGGAAGGGAGCTCAGTGGGTCACCTGGACCACCCCAGAACACAGGGCACAGGACTGGGCCCAGACAGTTCCGGAATATCTCCAGTGAGGGGAACTCCAAAGTGTCTCTGGGCAACCTGTTCCAGTGCTCAGTCACTGTGCAGTAAAAAAGCTCTTCCTTTTATTCAGGTGGAACTTCCTGTGAATCAGTTTGCACCCATTGCTCCTTGTCCTATTGCCAGGCACCAAGAAGAGTTTGGATCCATCCTCTGTCACTTCCCCTCACAGACTGTTAATCTACAAATTGATATTTCCCTGTCATTCTTTCGTTTCCTCTCCCCACAGTGTGGAAAACCATGGCTAGAATAATCACCTGGATGTGTGAAATGCTTTTTTCCCCTCCCTTGCAGGCTGTGGATGCTCAGAACTTTCCACTGCAAAGGGAAGAGCTGATAATCCTCTGCAGGGTCATCAACTCTGCTGAGTTGTCAGACTTTGGCTGCTCCCTGTGTTCCCATGAGCACAGGTGCCCATTCTTCTTGCTTTAGGGGATGCTGTATTTGCACAGCCTTAATCAGCAGAATGCTACGGTTTTGGCCAGTGCAGTTTGTGATGGTGACAAAGTATATATTTTTTTTTAATGCAGAATTGGCCCATGCCTCATTGAACAATGTACAAATAAAAGATACAGAAATCAAAACTGGTTTGGCTTGCTGGCCAACATAGACAAGTATAAAAAAAAAGGGTGAACAATTCTAGCAGGTAATTCCCAGTCTTTAGTGGGTGCCTAAACTTCCACATGTCAGAAGGAGAGAGAGCAAGACTTTTCCTAGTAGCATTGCATGCATTTGGAGAATGACGATTATGACTTGGAAACATTAATTCTCATACAAGATGTTCTTCTTTGACATTCTAGTTTTATGAATATTAAAATCTTTATCATCTGGTCAACAACTCCTGCTACACATTTTGAGAAAAGCTGATATTTTCATGTTGTTCTCTAGGTGGGGATTACAGAAACACTGTTCTGTGATCCTGCACAGGCAAGAGCACAAACAAAATAGGAAGCTGGACAGAGTCCTCTGCTATAATCAATCTTGCTCAAAACTTTAGGTGAAATAAAAAGAACGTGATTAACCATTTTCAGGTCTGACCCTGCTGAAAGCCTCTGAGAAAAAATAAATATCTTGCTATGTGGGCAGGCTGCTTTCAGTATCTATCTCAGGGAAAGATTTCACTTGATGACAGAATTATTATTAAATCATGTATTTGGTTGCTGGGAGTTACCTCAGACTTGAAATCCAATAGATAATAGGCTTTATGTTGCTGATGAAATAATTAAATCTGCATATATTATATCTGAAGTTAATGAAACAAGGAAAGGGAATCTACTAAACAGCTTAAAGACCTTTTCTACTTCACTTTTGGAAACAAGTGCAAAATGAAACATTTCCCAGTGCTTGGCTGAGTGCAGTTAAACCCTTTTTTTAAGGGTTTAACTGCAGCAAAACAAATAGTCCAATTGCTCTGTCTTTGCTGGGGTAGAGAAGAACATCTTGGGTCCTAAATGTGCTTATGGACAGTACCCATGGGATACTTTGAGAATCCTGAACTGAATTTGAGGAACATATCTGTAATAAACAATAAAATCTCATTTTCATTTTTTTTAATACCTGCTTTTCTGTTTCCAAGGTACATAATAATGCAATGTGATTGGAGTAGTGAGATCACTCTCTTCTCCCTAAGAAAAATTATTATGTAAGGATATTAATCATATTAGTTGTAACAGAGGGCAGCTATCTTTTCCAATACTTGTTCCACAACATAAATAATTTTTCTGGATGTCTTCAGGAAGGATTAAAAAGTCTGCTGTTAAAGAGCAAGGAAGATATGAGCATTTTGATTTTGTCTTTACCTTTGTTACTCTCACCCAAGATAAAACGTCAGCAGCAAATTTATCTCTGTTGTGTCTTCTGTCCAAGTCAGCTTGGGTCTCTGCTTCAGACTGTTCGGTGTTTGATAATTTGCATTTAAGTCAAAGCTCCTGTCACCTTCTGCCTGTAATAGCTGTCAAGGTGTAAAATACACAGCCTCCACGCAAGCACTGCTTAATTGGCAAATAATTCACGGCATAGACCTTCAGCTGTGATTGCAAATCAAACTGGTAACAGGAAAAATCCTGCAGTGAACACAGCCATCATTATCTTTTAAAAATTGAAGATCACACAAGCAGTTTCTCTTGCTGGGGGGTGGAAAAGCTCTGGGCCAGCTAAACCCATCTCAAAATTCCGAGGAATTTGCAGGGAAAATGATTAGATGTGTAGCTTTTCCAGGCATTGCTATAATAGATTTTGTCTCAGAATAGAAAATGGAGGTCATACTGAGAAAAGGAAAATGTTTCTTTTATGTGGTCAAAAGTGGAAGCCTTCCAAATTTGGGAAAATACAGTAATAAATCTGCAGCCACCTAGAATTATGTGGTGTTACAAGTGAAGACAGCTCCAAACTTCATTCCTGCAGCAGGAGCAAAACTCCATTCCCCCACCTTGACTCCACCACTGCCTGAGCTCATCTTCATTGGCCCAACGTGCTCTCCAATGTGGAGCCAGACTGCCTGATCCCCTGCCTTCCAGGGCACTGCTGCCCAGCACAGATGCTTTTGGTACAATCACACCACAATTTTTACAAATAAGCGTTGCTTGTACTCTAATGTATGGGACAGTGAAATTCAGAGGTCCTGTGGGGCTGGGTGGCATCTTGTGTGATCCTGGATCCCTAGCTATGGCAGGCTACCACATCAGTTGATTTCAAGAGGGGAACTGACACCAGGATGGGTTTGTTTCTCTCCTCTGTTGCTCTCCAGGAAGTATCCAGGTGCTTCATCTCTCTGATGGTTAAGCAGTGGCTGCTTCCTCTGCTGAGGTTCTGTACCTGGTGCTGTGGACAAGCCTGGGAGGGCACCTTTGCTCCCTGGCAGCCTCTCCTTTACAGTTCTCTCTTGCATGTTTAATGCTGTCAATTCATTTCATTTTTTTCCCCCTTTCCCTCTTGCTTGGGGATTTTCTGCCCATTTTCTCTGTGTTGCCAAGTGGTTCTGTGTTGTAGCTTGTTAACTGCCAGTGTGTTGGTGTTGCATATGGTAAAAAAGCATAGCTGGCAATGTAGTATCACCTCCGCAAAAGAAAAAGATGTGAAACCCTACTGAATTCAGCCCTGAAGCTGCTTTTGCTGGGACCGTCTGGGGCAGGGACCCTCATGGGTACAACGAGTCAGGGATGCTGGGCAGCCTGGTGCACAGGGCTGAGGTCGAGCAAATGTCTGTGCGCTGAGCGTCAGGCTCTGCCACCGGGGATTTTAAAGGTTGAGTTTAAGCACTGTTGCTGGAAATTCCCTGGGAAATTCTGGGGGGGACTCCAGCGGGAGCAGAACAGGTAACGACGGCGGAAAGAGAGCTTTGCCCCCGAACTGCAGTGAGAGGGGAAGGGGGCACGGAGGAGGAAACAAGCCCCCTGCAAGGGAGGCCGTGTTCCTGCGCGGGGCGGGCGGGAGAGGAGCAGAAGCCTGCGGAGGAGAGG
>NW_005054298.1:10464181-10498345 GCF_000277835.1 Geospiza fortis | reverse complement strand
TCCCCGGGCCGTGGTAAGGCCGTGATGCTGGGCCCGGGGGATTGTGTCACTTGGGACTCGCCGCTCCTCCGCAGCCGTGCTGCCCTCATCCCTCCTTGTTCTGCTCCGGAGGCCTGGCAGGGTTCAGGATTGCTTTTTTCTCTTTTCCATCTTGAAAACAATAGTGAAATTCCTGAAAAGGGGTGAGCATGTACCTGCATGCAGGTCTGTTTAGGGAGGGAGGCAACTAAAGCTGAGAACCAAGTGGTGAAGGGAGGCAGCCCCGGGTCTGCTGCGATGGTCTCCTGCTTGCCCCGGTGAGGCCATCAAGGATTTGTGGAGTTGCATCACAAAACCCAGTTCCACTTCATTTGACTTTTGAGCCACAGTACCTGTTCCTGAGGACCATAAACTTTTAACACACCCCCCCTCAGGAAAAAAAAAGTGTCAGGATAGGATAGTCAGTGATTGCCAGAGCTCTGGTCTGGTGATACCTTGATGATGTCATGATGGAAGAGTAGTGTAGCTGGAACAGGCATGCAAGGAAAGGGGAAGAGACCTGGGCTCTCAGTTCTGTCTCCCCATTTCAATTTGAACAGGACACGTGGCTCCTGACACATGTTGTCTAACCAGCTTGGTTTTATGTGCTACTTCAGTCAGGAAATTAATCGGGCAAAAAAAGATAAGGAAGCATTATGCTATTCAGAGTAAATCGCCGCATTACACAATGCTGCTCCCATTGCCTAGGTAAAGCTGTTTAAGAAAATGGGCTGGCTTGAGGGCTTCCTTCTGATTGTCTAATTAAACTTCCAACCTTTGCAATTATGAAAATAACCATGTGGTTAGAAGTACTCGTATATGCTATAGGTAACTGTTGAATTAGCAAGAAAGAGGCTAAGATGTTTGCATTGAGATCTTATTCCAAGATATCTTTTTTTAATGCATTTTGGCTTTTTTTCCAAAGACACTATTTCAATGTAGAATAGCACAAACTCATAAATGCAACTGCTGTGGTGACTAAAACTAGAGGTTCGCTTGTTGCAGCTTCCTATTTGCAGCAAGTCCCAGTTAAAAAAGGTGTTTGAGGAGATAAAAGACACAAACCAGTTGGGTCTTTGTAGCCCCAACAATTAGTTTCCATTTAAAAATCTTTCATCCAATGATAGCCAAGCATTTGAAGGATGACGTCTTGTGGCAGAGAGTTCCACTGGTTAGCCGTGTGCTGCATTAATGCAGAAAGCATTAACTATTTTCCTGTTTTCTGGCTTGCAGACATGCTTCATGTGCTATTATATGAGAAGGTAAAGTTGTAGCTTGGTTTTTTTTTGCATCTGGGAGCATTCTGGCTATTGTTTTCTTATCTGCAGTTTTGAATGCTCGTAGTTAATGCAAAAGTCTCAAATACTGTTTGATTCATCTCACTTAAGTCAATAAAAGTCAACAAACTCCCTTAGGATGGGTATGTGCCCTAGCCTCATATAATTTGCTATCTTTCCAAGACTTATATATCAATATTGGAAACAGCTGTCTGCCTGATCTCCTGGGGTACAGTACTTTTTGGGTGAAGGTGACTCCGTTTTTCACAGTACACCTGTGCATGGTGCAAGCAGCATGCTCTGCCTACCACAGCCATGAAGGTTTTCATTAGAGCAAAGCTACAGATGCAGATATTAAAAATCTGGTCTTTGAAAGAAGTGTCACTTCTCCCTTAAGCCCCTGGCTCATCACTGTGGATAACTGCATCAGACAAAGGACTGGTAGCAGAGGCTGTGTTGTCCTCTTGTGCATTGGACTTGGACTTCATGCCGCCCAAACTGTTTCCTGTTAGGTTCTGTTAGCACCTTATCCTCAGCTTTTGCTGATGTGAGTGAGCACATCCCTTTGCTAGTTTGCTTGTGCTTTTTTTTTTGGCATGACCCTGAGATTAGCTCAGTTGGTTATAGCATAGTGCTAATATCACTGAGGCTGTGAGTTCAATCCCTGTATGGGCCATTTACTTAAGAATTGGACTTGATGATCCTTGTGTGTCCCTTCTAGCTAAGACTATTCTGTGCCTCTTTTTGTCTACTGTTTTATCTGATCCTCTTTATAAAAACAGAGCTATGTCATGCACAGCTGGATGCGCTTTGAGAAATCTGCTGCCTGAGTGCTACCTGTTCCTGAGATTGGAGGGGAGTGCTGAGCTGAAGAATAGAATATGTCTTTTGTGATTGATCTGCCAGGCGGGTTTGATAGCGCGGAAAAAAGTAGGTGTTGTACATACAGGAACGTTAGGGCTTGGACTCTGTTTTCAGTATGAAAGATGAAGTGTTGAAATTGGAAGGGAGAGAGGGCCTTTGCATAACCACGTGGTAAGTGCAGATGAGTGACTTGTCTGGTGCGTTCGAGTGATTTTTCGGTTTCTAATGGCGCTGGTTGCAGTGTGGACTGCAGCGTGGTAGCCCATGGAGGTACTGACAGAAGTAGGGATCTGGTGGTGAAGGTGCGATACATGTGGTATTCAGCCATCACTCAATGCTTCACATTCTTGTGAGAAATCTGCTTTAATCTGGGTCTGGTTCCAACTGGCAGTGCATAACAACAAGGCTTTCCAGCCTTCTCCTCCCCCGGGGTTTCAGTCCTTAAAGATGCAGGTTCTGATAGCATGTTTTTCTTTCTAATCCAAAATTTAGTTAAAAAATTGACAAGCACTTACACACAGCAAAATATTTAACCTTACTGCCAAGATGGAATTAGCCTGTGAGTTACTTTCTGCTATTTCACGGTTAACAGCACTATTGCAGTGAGAAAGCAGCACAGCTACCTCTCTTCTCTTTGCATCCAAGAGCACCATGAGGTCACCCTGTTTTCACCATGGCTTTTCTGAGATCTTTCTCTAGTAAGATCATCACCAATTTCTTTTCCTTGTAGTTTAATGATCCCCTTCTTACAAGGTCCCAGGAAGCAATAGGTAAGGGATCACATCCCCTTGGGATCACAGATGTGATCCTTCTTTTCCACTCCCAAGATGCACAACTTCCATGCAGTCGTGGTGACTGCCAGAATCTGTGCCGTGACTGAGCAGGGCTGCATATGGGTAGAATATGCTTTCCCTGATTTATTTCAGGGTGACCTTTAGTATTCTGACACCATTTTTCATATATTTAGCAGAGTGAAGATAACGTAGACTAGAGATTACGTGTCTAGAAGTGTATTCCATTGCCAGCTGTTTATGCCCCTAGCCACTGAAATGGACTGTTGTCAGACTTTGTTATGTAAAGTGCATGATATTTGGTAAAAATAGGTTTTACATGCAAAGTCAGTGCCCTAGTGCTAACTCAGGGAAAACCTCTTCTCTTTCTAGCTATAGTAAGCAAACCAGGCTAATTTTGCTCCAAAAGGCCAGTTTTTCATGTCCTTTCGCAGTTGATGTGGTCTTAGGTTTGTTTGTGCTACAAAGAAGCCTCAGTGGTTCTCTCACAGGGGTCGTTGTGATTTTTGGGGCTTTTTTTTGTGACCAGTACAAAATAGCTCTTGTCCTTCCCTGAAGACTTTTGAATTGTGACTGACTTTCGTAAGTCCCTCTTAAGGGACTTTGTGACACTGTAAGAAATGCAGCCTCAGTGTCTTTAAAAGTCTTGATAACTCCTTGGTAAGCTGACTGTAACAGCAAGGTTGTGCTGTGCTGGTAGCTCCAAGTTGACCTGATGGCAGTAACACTGACTGTCTCAACCCAGTCCATCCAAGGGGGAAGGGATCAGTTTTTGGAAGGTTTTACAGGACCCCTTTGTACAACATCTTGCTTTGCAGAGCCACAGTGAGCATCATAGTGCTCCACCCATAAAGACCTTGTGAGCACCAGTGCTGAATACAGCCCCTGGTACCAGGCATCAACCTTGGTACAGCTGAGCTCTGAGAGCACAAGTATTTGGGTCTTTTTTAGTTTGCAAATTATGCAAAAAAAACGATGCTCAATTCTTTGCTGGTCTGGGACCTAAAAATCCCATTTATAGAAGTTGTAGGGGACTGAGTTTCTAGGCAGAGAGACTCCAGCTGACCTCTGAACAGTCCTCGTGAGTCTCTAGATACGTTATTTTTGTACACACTGCTTAGCTTTCTCCAAAGAGAAGCCATAGACATTGGCTCTCTAAAGCATACTTGATGTAGGTTATTTTCCATTTACTTTAATCATATTCTCAACCCATTTAACAAACAGACAAATGTGTAATGCTTGGGGCAGACCCAGTTCGCCTGTGGGAGAAATAGTTATTTTAAATAAAAACAGTCTGATTTTTCTGGAGGTGATGAAGACCCGCAATTCTGATTGACTAGTTCACCAATAGATAAAAATCAAAATATCATCAAACTTATCTATTTACAAATTGTCCAGGAGCAGATTGTGAAATTGTCAGGTTTGTCATGTAAAGTTATTCACTAATTTCTTCAGGGAATAATTAGATCATTAGACAAATATGCCATAGGCAATCTGTGTGGGAACTTGTGTAATTAACCAATCCAAAATGAGTGATAAATTGTATATCGGTAATTTTCACACTTAGCAATTTAAGACGTGTTAAGTAGTTTTGTCATCAAGTTAAGGAACAGAAACAATACATTATGACTTATATAACTAATTAGCATTCCCGATTTTACAAACACAAACAATTTGGAATTTACCTTGGGCGACAGTTTGCTCATGTGATGTAGGAGAATATTCATGAGCACAGAACTTTGCACTCACTTTTTGCAAATGCTTGAACGTTAAAGAGGTCATAAATCTGGTTAATCAGAAATTTGCCTTTCAATTTTAACAAATGTTCATGGTATGTTACTAAGAAAAAAAAATCTCTTTTCTTTCCCTGATATTGGCTCAGCTTCTTGTAAAATCCTCTTGATAGCACTTACTGAATCAGAATTGTGTTGTACTAAGGAATGGGCCTGTGCATGTTTTGTGAGGTACTGGGTGATTCCTTTGTTCACCGAATTGCTGAATTTATGGTGCAATGCCAAATTATGATTTTAATTGTAAATTAACTTGGGGGATGGGGAGGGCAGAGGAGGTTGAAAGCAAAAAGGTTTAGTAATTGGAAAAGGTTAAATTCAGAATGGATGGAAGTTATCAGGAGAGGTTAGGCTGTGGCCACAAGTAAACAGGAGTGGCACAAGCCTGGTGACCAAGTGGAGAGGCTGTGACCAGTGTGGTATAAGAGGAATGTAGCAAGGAGAGATATTGCACCATAAAGTGGTGAAAGAACAAGAAAAATACCTCTAGGTGCTGCATTTCTTTTATGACCTCACTACAGCCATCTAAAAAGGTGGGATATGTGATGGTAAAGTGGGTAAAGACAAAGGTTCTTGCTGAAGGTTAGCTGTCTATATGCATGCATTTCTGTCTCTACTTGTCTATATATATGCACATATATCATGTGAAAAAAGACGGAGCAGGAGACTTCCTGGTCCACTTCCATACCTGAATTTGAGGTCCACAAAGCCCACAACCTTGCAAGCACATTAGGCACAAATCCTGTCATCCTCTCCTTCTCTACAGCATCCTTTAGATACAGAGTGAGCTCATCTGTATAATATTAGGACAAGCACTATGCAACACCATGTATATATAACAAGGCCGTGGTGTGTGTGCAATCTAGGGCTACTGATGATATCAAGGTCTCTGGGAAGAACAAGCAGCTGTCTGCTTTTAAACATTAAGCTGATACTACAGGAACTGTGAATGGTCTCTGCTTTGCTCAGAACACATAATTAAACACAGAGACAAATCAGTGACACGGTCCAGTTGCAACAAGTCACCAAAAAAGTCCACAGACCTACCTGACTGGAAACTCTTAAAGATCAGTATGCTGTATTCTTGTTTTCAGCTTGAAAAACATGTGTTAGTGCCAGTATGGTTTTAGAGGCAAGACTGTTGTGTATAGATGGTTAAAAATAAAATTAAAAAAAAAAGAAAAAAAAGGAAATACACTGCACCACTGGAGAGTCAGCAGAGGGAGTGCGAGTTAGGAAGCCCCTCTTTTAATATCTGAATGGCTGCAGTGCTGGAGGAGGGAAGTAAACAAAAAGATGTGTGAGCTAGAATTGTGGGGAAGAAATAGGCCTAAACCAAAATCTTGATGATAATGTGACAGCAACACCTTGATGAAAACTGTGATACCCTTGCTCTTGAAGGTATGTGAGCTTGATTCAATCCATTTTAGAAAATGCAATAAATTTCACAAGGTTGCCTAAGCACTTTCAGCTCCTGTGATTTTAATTATTATCCTACAATATTTTGTATTCACACCCTCTGGTCCATCAAATCATGGTTACATTAAAATCCTTTCCTTTTCTGTATTTTTGTCTCTTTAGTTTCTGCTGAAATGTTATTGCGTCTCAATATTACCGAGATGGTTATGAAGTCAGGCTTAAATTGTGATCTGATTGCACTTAATGTGTGAAAAAGCCATAAGGCAAATAACAAGATTCTCAGGGCTTGAAAAGTCATGATGGTGCTTAAATGCTTTGAGCTGGCAGAGCTAGCACTATTTAAAATGACATTTAATGAGGGTGCATTTCTGGGCAACTCCACAGAATCTATTTTACCTCTGCATCTTGTAGGGTTTTTCTTTTCAGTTACAGAGAAAATATGTAATAAAAAAGCCTGAAATGGCATTTTCGCATTTGTGTTTAATTTGTCTGTTCCAAGAATACACAGTTATTCCTTAGAGACACATTCTGTATTTTTGGTCTGTTCAGGACTTTTCCTTAAGCCATGCCTGTAGCCGATCGTGTCTGAGACCAGCCATTTTCTTGAATATGTTTTAGAAGAATGTCCAGGAGTGGCCCTAAAAATTAAACCAAGCTGCAGTTCTAATTAGGGAAAAAGTTCTTTCTCAGTCTAGAGGTAAAAAGCAATGGCATACTAGATGTATAATATATTAAATAATTGAACGTTGTTTTGTCTGAAGCTTCAGAAATACACAATGTGTTCTTTTTACTTCCAAACATATCTGCATCAATGTAGATGATCAAAATGAAGATAAGCAGTTGTATAGGAGATACTTGTGGGCTACTTACATTTTTGCTCGACTTTGAATATGGTTCTTTATCTGTAAAGTAATTTACTTTGAAGTATGTGCTCAGACAGAAATGCTCCTTGAGATTTAGGGGGCAATGATGCTGAAAATATTGTTGGCCGGGTTTTTTGGCGTTTTTTTAAAATTTATATTAGGCACAAAAAACCCCTGGTAAAAATATCCAAGGTCCACTCTACTTTTGACTACTAAAGATCACTCTTAGTAGGCTGCAGAAATGTGACTTCTAACTGTGTCTGTCTGGTATGGGCTATTGTGCTAGTAACTCCTCATGCATTTTCAGTTTGTTTCTTTCCAGTATTATGCTACCCAGTTTATTTTCAGTGGTGTTTTTTTTTTTTCTTCTCCTCTCTCCCCTTCCTAAACTTCTGTCAATGTGTTATGGTAATGCAGCTCGGCTTTCCACTCATGAGGTGCCTGCATTCATTGGTGGGTGATACGAATAAGTAAAACCTGTCTCGTAGTGCGCATTCACAAGAGTGTTGAACTGAGATTACACTGACATCTGAAATTCTGGCAGTTTGTAACTCCAAGTGCTTACACTTTGTAAATCTCAATCGCGTCCTTAATGTAGATTTTGTTTCGTTTCCTGCTAAAGAGTAAAAAATGTAAATTTAGAAAGACTGTCACTCTCCCCCTTGGTCTTTGAGTGATTTAAGTCATTCCTTTGTCAAGCGATCTAATGTGTTTTTGCAGCGATAATGTCTGCTTAGTCTCCAACATCTGTGTGCTGGACAGAAACTGAGATTCCTTGATGTGCCTTGGGTGCAACTGTATCTGCACCATAGCATAGTGACATGTAGGTAAAATATATGGCTTTATGCAACAAGTACAAATGAGACTGTTTTAAACTGAGCATTGTTTGAAAGCTATGATGAAAAAACTAGTGTCAGGTGCAAGCTTATTTGATTTTATTGAAACTGTCCTCTTACTTGAAGAAACTGGAAGTAGAGTGAGCCTCTGGTGCCATAACTGGCTCTGGAACTGTTGACTCCTTGGGAAGGTCAGGTGTGGGTGAGAGTGACTCAGGGCTGCTTCTGGCATGGGCTGAGTCACAGCTCCAAGTTCAAGTGCCTTTCTGTTGCCTGCAGAATCAGACCTGTAACTATGGCCTCTGCTAAGAGGAGCCTGAACCATGTCCTGGGTGAATAGAGCAGTTCTCTGTGAAAAGAACATTTTCTCCTGATTTATCTGAACAGACATCTCTTGCTGGTGGTTGTTCCCACTGGGACTGCAGGACACTTTAGGTTTTTTCCTGGATTGAGTTTGACATGGCTTTAGCTCTCAAAACTGGGCATGGTTTGTTTCCTTGTCTTCCTACTTTCTCCACAGATGTCTGCCACCTTCTTTCCTGTGTCTATGTGCATGCACTTAAAAACTTCCTATCAGCTGAAGTAGCCTCAGCATCACTGTGGGCTGCAGGTTGTGAATATGGCTTTTTTAAATTTTTTTTTTTATTTAGAGGAGAGGGAACCAGAAGACTTAGCTCCATGCCTCTCAGCTCCCAAGAGCCCAGAGGCTAAGCAGGTACCTGGGATACAGTTTTAACCCACAGAAGATTGGGGTTTTTTCTGCATTGTTGTTTAGTGAGGCTGGAGTTAACACTGCCATGAGGGTCTTTCTCTGGTGTAGACCTTGGAAACAGACTGTTCCCAGCAGAGAACTGATGAGCCTCAACATGCCAGACCGACGACTGCCATTTGCCCTTGTACGGCATCACCTGCTAAGTAAGGAAGGGAAAGTTCCAGCTACAAATTATACGGTTATACAAATACAAAATACTTATTACAAAATAAGAACAACATGCCAAAGTAAACCACCGCTCTCTGTAGTGGAGAAACGGAGCAGCTGCTCTTGGGCAAGATCAGGGGCGTAGCTGCAGATGCGGAAATCAGGCTCCGCGCTGGGGGACAGCGCTGGAGTGGGGTGGTTTCTGTTGCGCAAAGTGCACGGTCTTTAAGTAAGTGAAGGGCTGTGTGCCCTGCTCTCGTGCCTTCCTGGGGAGAAGTTGTGGGACGTGGCTGTGCTCGCTCCACAAGTTCTCTGAGCTGGCTGGTTTCTCATGACACTGATATTCCCATGGGCCCCTGGCAGGGAAAAGCAGAGGAACTGTTGGGTGGTGGGCTTCAACCTTACCTGCAGCAGTGGCTTGGTACAGCCATGGGTGTCCAAGATGGTGCAGGAACAGAGCGAGGACAGGCTTTGGTTGCTGTCGGGTCCAGCGCTGTCCACGTGCTGTAGTGGGGATTGGCCTCAGTCTGTGTCCAGCCAATCACTGCTGATGTCCCTGGGAACTGTCCAGTTTTGCTCAGTCACTTCATTGTTTTAATTAAGTTTTTCCTTTTCCCTTTTTAACATGGGAGATGAAATAGATAGAAATGCTGACAATTTAAATGCAGCAAGGATCCCCTGACTCCTCCATTTAGTGTCTCCTTGTAAAAGTTTGCTTTGGACTTAATTGTTGAAATTGAAATGGACATAATTCTTCTGAGTGAAAATTCATCACAAGCAAAAGTTGCTTCTGGCCAAACCAGTCTCTTTAATTTCTTTTTATCTGAACCTTCATTAAGTTTTATTAAAAAAAATCAAATAAAACCCCATTTTGGATTTTAACTCTTCCCCCTAAACCCAGAACTCATTTAAAAGCCCAAAGGAAACATTTTGACTTGCAGAAGTTGTTCTCAATTCTTTCAATAGACAGATCCAAGTTTGACATGCAATATCAAACCCTGTTAATTTTAAATAAATTGATAAATAAAATAGTTGTCAAGAATGTTGCCAAGCCTTTCTCATGTAGACTTCTGTGTGTCAGCTGCATTTGGTTCTTATTTTTAGGATTTCTCCATATTGTAACAGGCTTAAGTCCCCAAAATGAGGACTGACATCTTGAAGACCAACATCATAACCTCTTGTAAGCTTAAGCCAAGACAGGAGTTGCAACATCTCTGACTAATATAACAATACATTTCCCTGTGTTTGAATAATAAAAATTCTGCAATTAATTTTAATTAATTTAAGCAAACCAAATTTTCAAGGATGCTCTGCTTTTTGTAATGAGAGGTTAAGTGGGCCACCAGAATTTTACTTAATTGGCAGCATTTGACTTCTAAGCTATTGCAGTTCACCTTACCAACTGAATTTGAAGGTGTAAGTTGAAACTTACACTGTGTTTGGAGCCCATGGTGGGTAGATAATCTTCCTATAGAGCAGGGGCTAGTCATGGTGGTGCCACTTGCACATTCACAGTATTCCCCAAGGGGACCAGGTTGGAGGAATGCTCTGGTTTTGCAGCCAGAGCCAAGTCCCAGGAGCTGTACTTTCTGTTTTGGTGTCTTTGGCTCCCGCTTGCCTCTATTTGAAGAAATACTTGAGAGAGTGGCAGAATCTTCTGGATCAATGTGTGTTTTACCTTTAAGGCTTGCCCCATGGCATAAGGTATGCCACCTTCTGATCAGACCATGCAAGCTATGCCTTATGGGTTCAGGTGAAAAGTTAAACTGTGCAAAAGGAAATACCAGTGGCAGTGTTTGACTAGTTTCGACAGAAAAGCATTGACTGAATATGTAATATGAATTGTTTCTGGAACTCTGACCTTGATTAAGCAAGTGTGTTTGTCTTTGGAAGCTGGCACCTGTAGCCACCCACAGAATGAAGAATATTTTTCCAGCACAGTCTCTTCTGCTGCAGAGAGCTCAGAGGGGAGCTGCTGCTACAGTCTAGTTATGTCAGCCCTCTGCTGTGGATGCTGAAGGAAGCTGCTCACAGTTGGCTGCAGCAGAGCTGATCTGTGGGGCAGCCAGCTGAGGGCTGCTCTATCGGTTTATCTTCTTTGCCCACCAGATCACAGTTTTCTGAGAATCCCTGAGCTATTTGGCCATGGGTTCAGGTTGTGCTTATCCTTCCTACTGGGTAGGAAGCAAAACACTAGGGACAGCTTTTAAGCCTGTCTGCAATATCAGCCTCAAGGGCCATGGAATAGTTTGAAAATAGAGTATGTAGCTCTTTGTGGATTTAAGAATCTTAGAAAGAAAAAGGGGGACACTCCCCCCACCTTTGTAATTAAAATTTTTTGGCATCTTTTTCAGTCTGAGTTGGACCAGTGCTTCTTCATTGATCCGTGTGAAGATTGCTGAGCCATATAAAGACCCTGCTGTCATATTCTTGTCAGATATCCTGTTGTGTTCCTGCCCAACTAGCAAAATGTCATGCACAACACAGCCTTTCCTACACAGAATAGCCTTAGGCAAATGCACTGTACTAGTGCCTAACAACCCATGGGATCTAATCTCTGCTCCCTTACTGACTGTTCATAACCTTTCTGTGCACTTCAAGACTTTTCAGACTAATCCTTCTGCATATAATCACAGCATGTATGAGATTGGGAAGGGAGCACTGGCCAGGGCTGGATCTGGGCATCCAAGTGTCTGCTATGGTACACCTATATTTTTGTCACTTTTCTACATTGCTTTCAGGAAGCAAAGTGTCTGTGATGATTTAACTGCAGGAAAATGTTTAATATATCCTTGCTGACAAACAGGCAACAACAACCCTTTTGCTATGGACAGTGCTTCCAGTATTTGTGAGACCCTCTAAATGTGATCCCTGAAGGTGATAGCAATGGAGCTTTATCCTACCTGGCTATCCTCCTTGGATAGCAGATTATTCTGTGTACCAAGAAAAAGGCAGCTGAGGGGTTACTTGGCATTCAGTGGTAGTATAGTAATTTCCAAATAACTGGATTTCTGTGGTCTGCCAGTGTTGGCTGATGAACCTGGAGATACATGCCTTTCATGAGCTCCAGTGGGGGAGACATTCAGTGGATGAGATGACTTGGTATTTTCTCTGAGATGGTCCACCTGGGGGCATGTGTGCCAAAAGTCCTGTAAGGTCCTGGAATAATTGCTATTGTGAAGATCATTTTAGAGTGAAGCATGTGCTGCAAGGTGACATTTGAGACTGGGTGGAGTTGAGATACCTGATTAATTGCTATAGTTAATTAAATCCACCTCTGAAAGTGGAGGAAGGTGGAGATGTTGGCTGGGGAGACATGGGAGTCCAGCAAGTGCAACATTGCAAACTCAAGTGAGCTCCAAAATACTGGAGTTTTCTTGATACTGGCATGTCCTTCCAAAGACAAATCTCTCTCCAAAACCCAATGATTTTTTGGCCTGGGTATCTGATGGGATGGCATTAAGCTGCCTTTTATTTATTTATTTTTTAAATGTGTGAATCCAGCCCACATTACAGCAGCTGTAAGAAAGTAAATTAAACTAATGTGTGCCTGGTGACTGCTCACTGCAGGAATCTCTGTTGTGGCTTCTGCACTGCTAACAAAACTCACTGCTGTGAGCTGAGCAACTCAGAAGAGATCAAGGCTGCAGATACCAACTTCTGCTCTCATCTCCTGTGGGAAATTTAGCCGTGCAGGTCAGGGTTGGGCTGAGATGGCCTGGCAACAAAGGTGCCACTAGGTAAAGAGATCACATTTTTCATCAGCACTGCCAAAATGGTTCCTTTTGCCCCATGATAATTCTCTGAAGTATATTTACAGCTACACTTTAGAGAGTTGCAAATTGGGTGATTTGTGTGTCAGTAACTAATGCCGTTTGCACTGAAGCCACAGCAAATAGGGAACTGCTGCTTCCTTTTTCTCCCTTCCCGCTGATAAATTCCCCAATCTGTTAGTTATTCCAGTGAATTACACCTGGGATTAACCTGTGCTGTTGGCTTGACTCATCTTTGTGTAAAGCAAGCAGAAGCTCTGAGAACATCCACGGGAGCTGGAAATGAAGGATTTCTGCATGTTGTGGTACATTCCAGGAGTAATGAAAGAGACACTTTGACTTATTCCTGGCATAGGTAGCAGCTCTGAGAGTACGAGGGAGCTTGCCCTGCCTGCTCGGCATGCTGTAATCCCAGGGAGGTGTTTGCGATAGCAGCTTTGATCCTGTGGTACCTCTGACCTCTACAGACCAGGGTGCTGGAACAACTTCAGCCCAGCATGGCTCTGCTGGTTGAGGGGAGAGGTCAGAAAGCCCAGGGACAGAGAGAGAAAAATTGTTCACTGGGACAGCTCATGTGCGGACTGATATACTTTCTTTAGTCTTGGAGAAAGTTCGGCAGGCTTAGCTTCTCTCTCAACATGCACTCCTTAGAAAAATAAGTTCAACCAGGGGAAAGTGCCCAGACATCACATTTTCAAAAGAAAGTTTCCGTTTTGTTCATGCGTTCATGGCATTTTGGTCAGGCTGTCTGAGACTGTAACTGTGCTGTTACAGCACGAGACTCAGGACTCTCTGTCTTGCTGTATGATCTCCATGTTTGCTCTAGGTGTAATTTAGGAAATAGCCAGAGACTGGGGTTCCCATCATGAATTACTAACTGATCTAAATGATAGATGTGACAAATGACAATATAACAGACATCAGAAGAGGAGGGAGCAGCATACTGCAGCTTGTGGATTTGTGGTTGGAGTTTAGATGCACCTATATTTTATTGGGTCCTCTGTTTATACCAACACGGGAGGCCAGATTCTCATGCCGTGTGAACTACGAGCTCGGTGCAGGGCCTGCTCTTTGATGTTTGTAGGCAAAGGGATTTCTCAGGAGCGGTTTGAATGAGGTGAGGGGCTGATGTGTGCTGACTGGAGCTTAGAAAGCTGTTCCAAGCATGAGAGAAGGTGTGGGAGATGGTGTAGAAATGCCTCTGTGATGAGGGAATGAAGGGGAATGCAAGGTCAGTGCTGCAGGACTTGCTGGGGGGTGGGTCGGGTCACATGCAGGACCGTGGGCAAATCCATTAACTGCTCTGTGCTTAAGCTTTACTGCTGTAAAGTGGGGATGGTAATGCAATATCCTTGGCTCCTGTGGTAACTCACAGTTGATAACAGAGATGTCCAGAGTAAACACAGCTAAGCCTGGATCTGGGTGTGCGTTTGGGTTTGTGCCGTTCATTCTTTTTGATGCTTTTAGAAATCCTGCCAAAGTCAAGGGGCTATGAGAGACCAGGATTTCTGTCAACATCTGGAGGCCAAAATCCCAGCAGAAGACCAGTTATTGTATTATTCTACTTCATTAAGTACCTTCTTGAGGGGTTAAAGTAGCCTGTGAAAATGTGTTATCATGAGCAGTGGAGTGCCTTACAGCCCTTTGGGAAAAGGGAAGATATGCTATCTGTACACTTCAAGATCCATTTGTAATGGCAGCCACGTACATTGCACCCCCCTCCCCCAGATTTCTGCTCATCATAGCACCTGGACACTTCAGATATTGTGGATAACTCTGCTCTACAGAAGGAGTTTCCCAAATAATGCATGTTTAGTACTTACTGGAAGAATCTCGCATACAGAAGCCCTGGACCCATATAGATCAAAACTCGACATTTGACCAGGAATATATATTGTGTTGCCCTTGAAGCCATGGAGGTAGAAATAATTTCAAATTCTTGCATCCTTGAAGGAAGCTGTTTCTTCTACTGACTGCTGTACTGACTGCTGGGATGTGTATGGGTTAGTGCATGCTGAGCTGTATGTTATCCTTTCCTGGTAGTTCCTGACCTGAAATGAACACTGCTCTGTTACCATTTTTCATGGAGTTTCAAACAATAAATGCAGGGAACTTGTTTTCAGGACAATGGAAAGTTTAAATGTGAGTTCAGGAGTTTGTAGAGTAATAGATCCTGTCCTGTCAGATTCAATACCAGAGGGTATAAAATATGTCAGATAATTCATCAGCTGTTGGGATTAGATAACATAACTTAATTAAGGTACAGTTTGGCTGAAAAACACGCATTAAGACAGGAGTAATGCTATTACTGAAAACCATGTAGCAACACGTAGATGTCTTTTCTGGAACAATAGAAGAATAAACAGACATCAAAATGGATAAATCTTTTCACATATTGCTGAAGATGATCAAATAACTAATGGCAAAACCTATCTTTGTTTTTTTTCCATTTTTAAATCCTTCATAATCCAGTCCTCTCTTCTATTTTCAAATTCTTAGTGTCTGCCAAATTGCTTCTGAACATTTTTCGGCTGATGAGTTGCTCATGAGGGCTCTGCTCTGTAACTAGCTGGTATTTGTTCATGATGTGCTTGACTGGCTGCACTCTCATTCTTTCTGAGTAAATGGCTTAAACTTTTTGAACACAGAGGAATAATGGAGCCATACACACTTAAACGGCGTAATTTGATGATTTATATTAAAGTCATGAAATCTTTGGGTTTGGGACTGCTTTCATAGGCAGTGATTCAGTCAATCCAAAAAGGGAAATAAGTATGACTGGACTGGTAGCAGCAGCAGCAGCCAGATTTCATTGACTTTCCCTTCCCCCTTCCCAAGTTTGTTGTATCATTCAACTTGATGAAAAAAAATATTTCCACTTGTGGTTCTTGTTCTTAGTGGGGTGCAATGTGCCTAGGTGTGGTGGCTGACCTTTGTCCTGGTTTCCTGTACAGATATGGGTTGGTCACTGTCTCACTGCCTGTACTGCTCAAGCAGCACTGGCTGATCCCCTCCAGCAGTAGAGGTGGTCCTCTCTTTACAGGCTTGTCTTGGAAGGAGTGGAGGTGGCCTGAAACCGACTGCAGTGGACAACTGGGATTCTTATGCCTGAGCTTGGTCCTTGGCCTCCTTTAACACTGTAGGTGTCAGGACCTACATGATTTATCCTTGACAAACAGCTAAGGAACCAGTTCTCTCCTATCTTGGAGAAGCATTACTAGGGGATGGGAGAATATTATGTGGCAGTTGGTTTAATAATAGGCTTTTTTCATTTTTTAATGGGCAAAAGCAATTAGAACCAGAAAACATTCTATATGCACTAAGGAAAACCTTCAGGATACCCAACGTTACACTGAAAATAGAGGTTAGCTATGGATGTAAAAGGGAAGGAAAGTGCAAGTTCTGCAGTAGTGAAGACCTCGAGATGGCCCAAGGAGAAAGGATATATGGGTTCTCTTAGCCTGTAGGTCACCCCTGTCTTGTCATGAGGAGCAGGCTAATGCGTGTGAAGAATATGCTTATTTATATCTGTGGTTTTACCAGAGGGGGTTGTCAGATTATACTTGATAAAGCTTGAAAATGTTTCTGCATTTATGGCACTGTTGATTTGCTGAAAGGAACAACCCAGCAAATAACTGATGACTGATTTTTGCCGCCTTGTGCAAAAATATGTCTAAGTGCGTGACTTCCCTACCACTGCAAGAGAGATCAACATCAGTATTGCAGACTTTTGGACTGAGGAAGAAACTTTGTTCAGAAGCAAGAGAAGAGGAAAAATGATCATTTAAGTTTATTTCAATTGGACATTACTGTATCTGCATGTATTTTTTCTTGCTTTTGTATTAACTTAGGTCCCTCACTTTGTTTATCTTTGTTCTTAGGAGGAACAAAGGAGTGATTCATCACCAATGTGCAGGGATACCTCACTTTGCATTTGTATGGTATTGTCTGTCCAAGTGGCTCAAAGGCCCTTACAGACTTCAAGGGCTGTGTTCAGCTGGTATAGCAGTGCTATGCTGACACCATCTGAAAATCTGATCCTATCTCACTTCCATTTTTGTCTGTATTTTTTGACTTGACATATCATAATATTACAGATGCAAAACTAGTCCCCCGCAAACTCAAAAGCAGCATGATTTACTCATGGATGACTTCTCTAACATCAGCTTTTAGAACTGCAGAAGTACCTGATTCTCTATTCTATCTGATTTTTCCTGTTCTTGTAGTTTTATATATCTGTACTGAAATGCACTGTTTGAGTGAGTCCAAGTTAGCAACTGATGTGAATTATTTTGTACAGCAGTGCTGCATTTACTGTTATTTACTATCCGTCAGTCCTAGAGGGGTGGCTCTCATGCATTTTATGATGGTTTGTCTTGTACATGATAATTTTATGTCAGTGAAAGTTTCAAAGCTAGATATGCATTCAGATGTGGAGAGCTGCTCAGAACTCCCCTCTGTGATTGCTTTCTGTACCGTAGCTAATTATACATTAGTTGGGAAATGTGTGCTACTCATACTGTTGCAACATTCTAATGTCAAAATGTCACACTGGACCAAATGCTGCAATCCCTGTATTTCTCTGCAAGTAGCTATATTGATCTTGTCACTTCTGCAAAGAATTTATATATTTTATATATGTGTGTGTGTATGTATGTGTAAGATTTTATATTTGCGTGTTATGTATAATTATTTTCACTAAAACAACATTGACAGGTATTGATTAAAACAATCTGTATTTTTTATTAGCAGCTCTATTGGGGTTTTTGTTTGTTTCCACTTGGCCACATTACTCTGAAAAATGTACAGGTTTTTTGACCATTCGAATATTTATCACTTCATGTACTTACTTATCCTTATCTTTGAAATATTCTGGAACTGGTTTGATGTTCCACTCTAAAAAATAATAGTAACATCAGTAAGATATTTTTCAGCTGACTATCTTTGATATTTTTTAGTTATGAATTATTGGACCTATTCACTAACAAACATTGTTTAACAGTTTTTAATAATGAATATTCTTCCCCATCAGTAGAAAAAGTTGGAAGTATTAATTTCTAATAGGAAGTACTTAATCTTTGTAGTTCACGTACATAAGAATAAACTGCAAGAACATTGAAGACTGATTGCTACAGGGAAGTAGTTGAATTGTCAGTAACACTGCAGAAACAGCAGAAATAGTTTTTACTTCTTTGAGGAAGCAGCATTGGCTTTATGGCCTTCTGATTAGCTCCTCTTTTAAAAAAATCGCATTTTCCTTTGTATCTCTTGCATCTACTAAGCATTATCCCTGTCTTTCGAAGCAAAACTTTATTAGTACTACTGGCTGTGGGCTGCCTGCACTGAATGGGCTGAATGAGTTTGGGTCCAAATAGTCCTTTTGGGAACTGCTGGTTTGGTAACTAGTTTATTTTGAACCCTTAAAAATATAGCAAATAAAAAATAGAAAGTCCATGTGTAAAGGTTTTCATGCATGAATGTTATATATAATATTACCTATGATTTTCAGAAATGTGTCACTACAGTCTGTGAGGGCTTCCAGCAAACTGGAGTCATGTAATGCAGTTTTTAGTTCTGAACATTTAACAAGTGTTCAAAGATTAAATCATTCTGCTCCCTGATGTGCTTTGGTGGTCTAAAACAACGTGGACTAAGATTCCCCCATCTGGGCTTTACATTTCCCTGAAGTCTTATATAAGCCATGTAATACAACGGGATGCTGTGTCACTTATTCCAAAGGTATCATCACCAGTGGAAATTTGCCAGGTGACTTCATCCTCCCACTCAGTTTTGCCTCTGTCTCATGGTTGTGTTTCGGGGAGGGAGCATACCAGCTTGTTGTCCTTGTGCACGTCACTAAATTTTCTTTCTGTATTTCCTCCTGTGGAGTCCTTGAGGATTACTTGCCCTTTTAGGAAAGCTGAAAGGCCTCCTTTCATAGCTGCTTAATTCCTATCATAAAGATTTTTTTTTTTCCTCTCTGACGCTTCAATCTTTCTTTCTTTCTTGTTTCCCTCAAGAAGAATTCCTTGGTATTTGCTTTGCTAAATATTGGATATTTCTAGCTGGGTAAAAATGTCTCCTGATTCTTTTTCCTTGTGGTCACAAATCTGTTTCTTGTATCTCCAGTTCTTGTACCATCTGTCCTTCCCCCTGCAGCATGTGTGGCTGTAATTTGGGTAACTTATTGTCCAAGAAGTCTTTGTTTTCTCAGATGCTGTGCATTAATGACGTTTGAGTTTTAGACTGTGTGTATTCTTCCCTTTAATGGATCAGGAGTTTATTTGGAAGACTATCAGATTGGAAAACCTGAGCACAGCCAAGACACTACCAGAAAATCTTGCCTGCTGATCTGCTCTTTACTTACAGTAAACAGTGAGCCTCTCCTACCCAGGATGCCTCCCAAATTGGGGGTTAACTGCAGACCCTTCCCCAGAAACTCAAATAAGCTTCATTTCAAAGATTTGGTGACATCATTTTGCAGAAGTGCTGGGTGAAGCATAAGTTCAGTTCCCTCGGCACCACTTCTTAATGCATTTTTGTTCATCAAGGCGTACAACTAATGTGAAGAGGCAATTCAGTCTCAGCAGTCATTCTGCTGAGGGTGAAATACTGATAGGTACTTCATTTAATAAAATAATAATGCTGTGCAGCTGTACACTGTCTCTCCCACAAGGATCTCTAGGTACCTGAAAGAGTATTAAATAATTAAGCCTGACAATACCCCTGTATTTCATTAGTTCCATTTCACAGGTGGATTAGCAGAGGTTAAGTGACTTGACCAAGGTCAGGACCAGACCATATTCCTGTGAGGGAAGCCTATTTGGGGGATAGTTTGTATGTGGGTGGATCAGCTAGTCCTGCATTGGGTTTCTGTGACAACCTGGGGTCTGTGCATGGAGGCAGAGCCAAAGCCCATGGCAGAATAGGGAGGGAACCAGGGAATCCTGGCTCTGTTTTCTTAATTTGTTTCCAAATGTCCAGGCCTAGCATAATCCATACTAAATGCAGTGACAAGACTGAAGGGTTTGATTTGCTGAAGCCACAAAAATATATAACTTGCTGCCCAAGAGACCTGTAAGCATTTATTTAATATTCACTGACATCTCCTGTCCAATTGGCTCAGCAAGTCATATTTTTGTAAAGTTATTTTGCACCATCTGTATTGAAAATGGCAACCTGGCCAATTACAATGGATTTTAACTCTCTTCTGTGAGAGACTTTTAAAATGGAAAGAATCCAGGACTGAGGCAGGGGGAGGAAATACCATATCTTTCCCAAGAAAAGTGGAGGTTTGATCCTGCAGGCAGCTGAAACTTGCCAAATTAGTTGGGTGCTGAGTGTTCAGCACCTTTTCAGCAATGCTCAGGACTTTGCAGAGTCAAAGCTCTGAGCTATAAGGTTAAGCATGAACATTAATGAAATGTTATCTCTCTACCAGATGGAACTAAGTGACAAGTACTCTGGCTGTCAAGCGCAGAAAATCGTGAATCTGTCGCACATCCCCTGACAACAGCAAGGCAATCTTCTTAAAACTGACTTATGCAATAGGAATTGCTCTGTGGTGGGATATCTCATTCATGTGGTCAGGAAGCTGACCTTTGCTGGGAACTATTTGTCCCTGTTTTTTGTTTGTTTTGTTGGTTTTTTTGTTTCTTTTTTTTTTTGTGGGATGCATCTAGCTTTCTGATCAGCTGCCACCTTGCAAATAATCCACTTAAAAGGATATTTTTCCAATGCTAAAATAGCTACAAGCTAAGGCTCAAATTGCATAAAAATTACATGTATGCTTGAAATCTTTACAACTGATGATTCCAGATAAAAGCAGATACTCCGTTCTGATCAGCCTTCGGCTGAAAGGTGTAACCACTACCAGCCTTTTGCTGTCAATGAAACATCTTCCCTGTCTACCAGGATACAACAAAAACATTCTGTTGCCATATCAGAGCACAGGAGAACTTTCCTGGAGCCTTAAGGGATTGCCTCATATTTTACAGACTTTACTGACTGCTGATAAATGAACAACAACATATTTTTATATGTGCATACTCTACATGAATGATCATGTAGTATTAACATTTAATCCACAACTGAAATACCTGCTTTATAGAAGTGGAATGCAGAGGATATGGGAGAGCACTCACATATTTGAGGTTGGAAGTGAGATGAAAAGTGGGGCTAGGAAAATAAAACAAGCTTTCAAAGGGATCACAAGATCTAAGTGCATCTCTTTGGCCTACCATTGTATCTGCAAGCTGATAGCAAATAAAATGAGATTGTTCAGAGGAAACTGAAGTTCCTCTGGAAGCTTGGCTTCTGTTTGGCAAATAAATTTACCTTTGCCATGTAATTGACCTGCTGCTTCAATTCTCACCTGCTCTTGGAGAATGCCCTTGTCTGATGTTCAAAGAAGGGCTCATTTTATCATTAAGTTTAGATGAATGGTTGGAGTGGAATCTTTTGGTATAAAATATTCATTATGAACAAACTGTGAACTTGTGAATATGCATGATTCCCCTTTAATCTGGTTTGGTTTTTTTTTTCTAAGAAACATTTCCTTTCCAAAAAAAAGGCAAAATCGGTCTGCTCAAACTGACCAACAATACTTAAGTTTCAATTGCTGAACAATCTGTGCACAAGCTGCCTATGGGTGTGATTATTTTTCACGTAAAGAATTTGCTGAGAAAACCACAAACGTGACTGTGGACCACTTGCAATGGACTGAAACTTCCTCAGTAAATTATGTGTTTCACTTTAGCAAGAAAAGAGTCTCCAACTCATGGATGCGACACGATTAAGATAAGAGAAAGAAACCTGTAAAAAAGAAGCTAGAAAATCTTGAGGGTATACCAGAAAACTCCTTCCATACCTGGGAAGTATGTTTGTTAGTTTCCTTTCCTTGCAAGAAGGGGAATTGGTCATCAGGTTAATGCTTGGACAAGTGCACTTAAATGGTGGCAGAGAGCAGCTACATTCTATGATGTGAACATTTCTGCATCAGGTGGTTGCTGAGATGTTTTCAAAGATTGACACTGTTTGAAATAGTGTCAGTCTGGGGGATTCCCCTGCTGTCATCCAAGGTGTCCATGAGGCTGGGCTTTAGCCCGTCTTGCTCTCCCCTCACCCAGGCAATGCTGCTTGCCGTGTGTCACTTTTAGGTGACCGATCCTTTGTCCCAGTGGTAGGTCTTCTCAGAATATTTGTGTGAGAAGTGACTGTGGGGAAAGGGAAACCTCCAAATTTCATATATTTCAAACTTATTCTAGGAGCTGTAGAGGAGGGAAGAGTCACCATATCTGCACAACCAAGCTGAAGATAATATACATGCATCTCTTTCACAATATTCGGGGGTGGAGTTGGGGCAAAATTTTGAGAAACATTAGGAAACATTGATCTCAAAACCATATTTAGCCATGGCTATTCCATTTTATTACAAGGATGGCTTTCCAGGGACTTGCTAAACATGAAACAAGAGTTGTGGTGCTTTTTTAGGTTAAACTTCTGTCTGAGGTGGCCAAGCCTTGGAGATGTTGACCTGCAAGTTACTACAGTACTTTGAGGTCCATGGCTCCTAGATACATGGAAACACTCTTTGAGAGAATAGTGAAGAGAGAAGACTATAATCCTCTTCTATAAATTATATCTCCGTGTTACTCATTTAGTCTTCCCTAACATTTATTAAGTTGCATGATGTGGATATGGAGCTTCTCTAGATGCTGACCTGCTGTAAGAAATTTCTTCTTTTTGTAGTTTCAGTTGAGGCAGTGCAATAAGAGTGAAATGTTCTGCTTATGCAATTGTTCTTGGTAATAAAACCTATGGTTCAAGTGTATGCATTTACATTAATGAAAGAAGGTTGCATTGCAAGTAGTGGCAGTTTCCACATTGGTCGTAACTCACCACAGTCCCAGTTCAGCAAGTTTTAATTGGTGAGATTCTTGCTTTCTCACAGGCAACTTCCAAACCATCTCATTAATTTCATTAGAAGTTTATGCTGCTAGGAGATATTGAGCTCTTGAGGAGGTACAACCCTGAAGAAAACATGCTTTTGAATATTTAGCTTGCAGCCTAGGTAAGCACAGGGTAAGAGATAAGTGCTCTGATATGATAGGACCAGATATATGTGAGAACAAAGTCTTGTTTTCCTTCTCCACAGCAAATACATAATTAAAAGCGACAACCAAATCAGCTGACAAAGTCTGTGATTGTGGGCAACATGGGTCAAGTCAATTATGTGGGAAATCAAAAC
Source organism: Geospiza fortis (assembly GCF_000277835.1). Lineage (NCBI taxonomy): Eukaryota > Metazoa > Chordata > Aves > Passeriformes > Thraupidae > Geospiza > Geospiza fortis. The sequence goes on along the minus strand of NW_005054298.1, from coordinate 10,475,546 downwards.
GTTGCTTTGGCTTCTGAGTGGTGGACAGCCCTATGGCATTTCTGGAAGGCTCTGAAAGCTTTCTGGGACGTAGTCCTTCACAGTTAGGGGAAAAAGGATCTCAGGAGCAGGTCTCCATCCTGCTTGTGAGATTTAGGGTGTGCCTCTTGTCCCCACTGCACCCGTATACTCTTGCCTTAAACGTCTGTGTCATGCTTGCGATGAAGTGGGTGTCAGAGCTGGAGGAGGCAGGGATGTGCTGTAAAGTCATGTGTGTTTGTGAAGTAGATATTTAAGGGATAGAAATCTCAATTTAGACAGGAAGAAAGAAGACACCCTCTATATGCTGTAACAAGGTGATAAGGTTATAGAAAGGGAAGAATTTTACTTCTAGAGTTCATCCACTCTCTTTTCCAGGGTATGACCAGGAACCTTGCATTTGAAAGCTGTCCAAAACCAGAAGCTGTCAAGGACTGCTGAAGCTTCATATTACTGGGTTTTTGAGATGTCTCCTGTTGCTTAGTTTTGAAATGCAGCCAGTGCTGGGGTAGGTCGTGCAGTTGCAACATGCACATCATTTTTGAGCAGAATATCAACTATGTGCTAGAGAAATCCAGGCAGAGTAGAAGCTGGCTTGGGCACCCGTGCTTGCATCTCTGGGCTCATGAAAGTGAAAAATGAAATATTTGACTATCGCAAACAGCTCCAACACAGTGATCTTCAAAAATGTGTTGTAGGAGCACTGCTTTGCTGCTGGCTGTGGAGAAAGGAGACTGCACTTCTGGAACCACCCCATCCTTTCCTTCCTCTCCCACTTGCATATTGACCTAGCTTTACTCTCTCTGGCAGGGTCAGGAAGCACATAAGTTTAGAAAGGCTACCTGCCAACTTTCATTTTTCATAGTTTAGTCATTCATGGTTTTCTGTGGAAGAAACGCCCTGTTTGGTTGGAAGGTAAACTTATTTTGGCAGAGAGGTAAATTCGCAATTTTCACTGTCAAATTATGGCTAAAAAGAAAGAGAAACCATTTTTGCATTCCAAGAATTAAACTCGTTAATGTATGTAGCATTACATTTTAGCAAAGTAATCACAGCTGAGCATCCAAAATGTTGTCTTGAATGCTTGAAAAATTTACTGAAACTAGAAATGGAAAGGGCTCTGCAACATTCTTTGTAAGAGAAGATGCTAGGAATTCTCATATTGGGTCAGCAATTCAAGATGCTACAATTTTTATTTATATATGATAGATAAATTGTGTGTTTGCTTATAAGGGAAAAAAAAAACCTTACAATGAAAATTTTCAGTAGCTTTCCATATTTCAAGCCATACTTCTGCCTCAATCCAAGCATTTATGATATCCATTATTTGAAGTTTAGGCTTTCTGAAGGGTACATGGATAAACATAATGTCATAATTCTATGACATAAATGTGAAAATATACATAAGTACTTTTTAGTTATAAAGGAAGAAAAAAAAATGGGGGGTGGGGGGCGGGGTGAGAAGGAGCAGAAACTTCCTAAACTGTTTTTGGAATTCCTCTATGACTGTGCAAGTCCTTACATTGGAAAGGTATCATCTTTAGACACCACCCTTAGTCTTTGGAAGTAAGGCACTGAATGTTGTACAGGTACTTTTTTTGTGTTTAAGTAGAACTGTAATAAGCAGTATAAAAAAATTGGCAAATGTGAAGTTTCATGAGGGCTGATTTCCAAGCTGGTTTTCAGACACTAAATTGTTGGGGAATGCTCTCATTGATCCTTGGCATTCTCGGACCTGAGAGGATCCATCTAAAAACTGGCTTTGAGGTGGTGTCTGAATAGGGATATGTAAGAACTCCTTAGGTTTCTGTATGCATGTATGTGAATTATTTATCAGGGAAGTTGAAATGGATGCTTCATTTTTGTTTAGTGTAATTAAGACCCTAATATTAATATATAATCAAACATATTGCTTAGGGGTTGACTCTTCTGATTCTCAGCCTCAGCTTGAAGATATTGTCTCTTTCTTTCCTCCTTTTTCCTCATTAGTAGCTTAGATAGGCATGAAAAATCTTTTGAGCTTAAATAAGAGATCTTTGTTGTTGTTGTTCTTGTATAGTTCAAAAGCAGTTAATTTTTAAGACCTCAAACTTGGCATGTGGCCACTCTCAGCTGGCAAATACACCCTTGCTATTTTTGCTGTGTGTGATTTTTAGTTCATCTGGAAGCTGCTGCCAAACAACTTTTGTCTAATTCTCCTGCCCCTTGCCTCTTCCTATTGCTCTCCAAGTGCTCTCATGTGCTTCCACCCAGTTAATGAACCATCTGTAAAATGAAGGAGTAGCTCAGTCCTTGATGCCTCTGCTGAATCCCCAGGCCATAATGGCAACTGTGGCGGCTGGTGGCTTGTGGAGCCATGCCCGAGTTGGCTGCGCTGGCAGCTCTGCGTTCTCCTCCGACCCACCCCGAGCAATCATCCCATGGATGGCGGAATTACAGCCACTGCAAGGCCGGGCTGCTTTGGAGCTGTGCTCCCCAGCTGTAAGGTGTTCTACCTCTTCATCATTCCCCTCTGACATCCATCCGTGCAGGCAATTGCATCATTACAACCACATCATTTTGTCTGGCATTCAGGCTGCAGCTTGGGAGAAGATTCTTGTAGCTTCAGGTGCATGAAAGTAGGAGCTGGCGTGTTTTGTGAGCGGCAGGTGGGAGTTGTTCAGTGGGAAGGTTAGATGAGATGGTAATTGAGAGAGAGTCTTCAGGCTAGTTAACAGGGCAGGAAAATTTGTGTGGATTTTATTTTCTGGTTTAGAGCAGTTTAGGAAATAAAGGGAAATACCGTATCAAATTTTAAATCAAAGGTGGGAATGAGCTATCCAGAGGCAAAGTATAAATACAAGGAGGCTGGCATGGACAGTAGAATTAAACAGTTATTATTCCAAAAGTTGTTCTTTAAAAGCAAAGGGTTTTTTAATTATTACTTATTAGATCTGTATTAATGCTATACAGTCTATCTGCTGGAAATTTTCTAAATTAAACTTCTGCAGAAAATATAAAAAACTCTTACAAATCTTTCATCTTTTTGCCTTGTCTGTCCCCTTGTTTATCAGTAACAGTGAAAAATCTGTCTGGGAAAAGATGCAGAGAAAATCTAAACAACTCTTGTTCCATCTGTAAAAGGAAACCATATCTCTTTGAAAAACTTCAAATGGCGTATCCCTCTCTTGTATCATCACACTTACTATATGTAATGTTATGGGAGTATTTTAAAAAGATCATATATTAATGTAATGTATCACAAATCTCTTGTTTGGTTTTACCAGGGGGAGTTTGGTGTACAGTTGATTAATTGCTGTGTGTGAATTGCTCGTGTGTCCCTTTCCAGATCTGAGTGTTATCTGCGCATGGTCCACCCACGCTTCCTGGCACGCTTGGCAATGCTTACAGGCAAAGGTGACTGCAGGGCCCAAGTCCCTTTTGAGATAGAAACACTGCGTAGGTGAGTGAGACAATATCCAGGAAGGGCAGAAAAGTAACCATTGAGTGACAGTGTGTGTTTTAAAAAATAATAAAAATGTTGGGGATGGGGGGCGAGTTGAATGGCAATGTTATTCTTGTTCCCTCAGAAGGCCAGAGGAATAAGGAAGTGCAGGCACTGTCAAGGCACTGGCATGTTATGTACGTTGCTTATTTCTCACAAACACAGAAGGGTGAGCTTGTACTGAACGGGTAGTGGATTGAATTAAGCAGACAGCACTGGCAGCATAGCCATAACTTGCTGAGAGTGAAAAAGCTGAAATTGGCAACTGCAAATTAAACACACCAAGGTTTTTGATATGGTTTTGTTTAAGATAACAAGTGAGACATCTGCAGAAACTGATGTGAATTGTCTAGATTCCCAGACACTTTTTGCATCAGTCAGATTTTGGGAGTGTGTCTGTCTGCACATGTGATCTTTGCTATGAGTGTCTGGCACAACATGATCATCAGAAGCCATCTTTATTACATCTGTGCTAGGGTCTCTGCTGATGTCAGTCATTAGGAGGATTTTTTTTCTGTTTAACAGGACAATGTGGAAAGGATGGAGTTTATTCTTGCTGTGTATAAATTCTGAAGACTGATTATAAGTTCCTCAGTCCCTTCCCTGCATCCAAGATGGAAGGTTATGAAAATCATGTGGGTTGCAGTATCACTGAAGCTTGGTTGATACTTGTATACTTGTATCTCTAATTGTCTTCTCATTGGACCTGTGTTCAGTGGTTCCTTTGCTTCCTTAGCTCTTGGCAGAGGTGGTAATGAGCTGGTTGCAGTTCTGTGCTGAGCAGGTGATAACAATGAGAATTGTTCAGGAAGAATGGGTGGGACCTTTTGCCTGCCTCAGCTTGTATGATATATGTCCTATACTATATGACCTAAAGGCTTTCTCTCAGTCTGGAAGAGAGAAATCAAACAATTTGAAATCAGCTACTTGCTTTTAGACAAGTATGTATTTGTGCATCTTTAGCTTTCTTAAACAGAAAACACATAAAATAAAAGAGAAGGGAGAAAAAAGTTCACAGCAGATCCATACTTATATTATGATTTTTTAGAAAGATAATCTGTATCAATTTCTTCTGATCTACTGATGGCAAATAAAATCTTGAGGAAAGCAATTGGAAGGAGTGAAGAATTTAGAGATCAGAAAATTTGCAGGATAGGGGATGGATGAGAACAAGCAAACAGGAAGATGAAGAGAATTTTGTCTTGGGACTTTTCTGATTTGCACTAAATGTTGTACTAAATGTGTCTGACCAAGTTTGAATGAATTTTCAGTGGGGTTGTTAAACTTGGCAATGTGGGCTGCACATTTAACAGGAGAGATTTATGAACTTAACTCATGCAGGTGGTAGACCTGTGTGCCATTAGCTATAAAGGAGCCAGCAACCTTGGTATGAATCCCTCAGCACCTGCTCTGTTGAAGGTCACAGTGTGATAAACCCCACAATGCTGCTGTCCCCTGAGGAACCTGAAGGAAAAAGGCATAACTGCTACTGTTAATATGTGCATTTTCTCTGTGTTCAGCTTAATTCACCATTCAGTTCCCACTCCTAGCTGTAGATTGTACAATTGGTTTTGGTGAGTCTTAACCACAGTGCTAATAAGATCTAATTTACCTTTTGTTCTTGTTCATTCACTCTGCCTTAACAGTGTGTTGAATCTTCCAGTATGAAAATTCAGTCAAATGCAGATAGAATGTATTAGGCTGATAGCCTGAGCTTTAGGATTAGGATGCACTTTTTTTCTCTCTCTGTGTAATTGTATAAGATGCTTTATTCATTTGCTGGTGTTTATATGGCTTATATTTTTCCTGGATGTATTGTGCTGTTATAATTCTTTAAAAAAAAAAATCAAACAATTGTAATTTTTATGGTCTTATCTTTTACAGTGAATCTCCTCCTTGCGGATTTTTCACTGTTAAGGAGGACATGTATTTTCCACTTTAATGCACCATAGCTAAGTTAATAATACTCATATGAGACTTTAGCACTTGGAAGCATGCTACATACATTAAATCCTGTAAAATTCTAATCAACTTAGTAAGTATTTTTTCCCACATTGTACAGATGAAGAAATGCAGTCAAAGTAGTTAAGCTACTTGCCAAACCACACAGTGAGTTAAAGACAGAGATGTGATTGGACTTTGTGGTTCTCAATCCATGTTCAGACTAGTAAACGATATTGAACCTCTGGGTTCTTTCTGTAATGCAATATCCAAACCCTCTTTGATTTCTTTGTGTAGAGTGAAAATGTCATTGACAGAAAGACCATTTGATTTTTCTCAGCCTTGAGAAGAATATGAATTTTTTTAGAACTGAATTTTTCATCAGAAAATTGTATGCTGACTTTTATACGTCACAAATCCCATATGGACTCCTAAATATGGAGAGAGAATAATTATGAGCCCCTTTGTACTGACTCACTTCTCTGATTTTTTTTAAGCTCCATTTTAAGGATTCAAATGCTGATTGCCAACATGGTGTATTGCTTCTGTTGTTAGATAATCTTAGCTTTTTAACTGAATACAGCCATGCACTGCCTTATGATTAATTACATGTACAACAGGTGTTGATCTTGTTGGACCAAGATTATGAAGTTCTTTGCTATCCAGGTGGTCTGTTTTAATATAAAAAGACCAGTAGCATAATGAGCAAGAAATTGAACTAACAAGCGAGGGGAAAAATACTTGAATGCATTAATCACCTTTAATAAGCTTAGCCAGCTCAGCACAGCTAATCAGCTGGGAAGTCCTTGCTTTGAAGAAGCATCAATTGTTGTATACCCAGTAGGGTAAATAAAAGATAAGCCAAGAGCGGTGGGAAGGGTGTTTGTACATCTAAAAGCTTTCAAGATTTTCCAAATATAAGGCACCTGGTATGACGGTTTTTAAAATTATATTAGTCAAAATGAAAATGCAGTTACCTTTTGGTAATGGAGAGATATGTCATTCAGATATCTCCAGATGCAGTAGCATGGTAGTAATTATTGAAAAGGGTTGGTTATTTGCAATATAACTCATTTTAATTTTCACACTTTGAAGGGAGCAGTGAGGCTAACTTTAAGCCCTCTAATGACCTCTGTTCATGAACCCTGAGCTCAGAAATTTGAAGCTAAGATATTCCTACTTAGAAAGATATGTGGATAAATCCCTCACCCTCCCTCCTCCCCTCCAGTATTTTACATTCCATATACATCAATTCTTTGTATTTCAAATTCTTTGACAGTGAATGAAGTGTCTGTCTAATGCTTAGTGAACAGCCCTTTTAGCATAGCATATATAATTTTTTCCTTAATGCCATAAATATATTTTCTTCTCTTAACTCCTGGTTTTGCAACTCTTACCTGTACAGTAGCAATGACTCCACTTGTGCTGTTGAGATGTTGTGGGCTATTGGACAATTGCAGTGTACAGATACAAAACAAATGCTCAGAACTGCCAATGATGGAATCTATTTTTTTTTTTTTTTTGGTTTTTTGAGAACTTTAGCAGTGCTTCTGTGTTGCTGATATTAGGACAAAATGGTTCTGATTCTGCAGTTTGCAGGTTAAAACTCTGCGTATTTCAAAGCTATTGCAACTTTTTTCACACATATTCCCTCAACATTGCTCTAAGCCTGGAAAAGAAGGAGAGGCAGCTCTCTCAATACCTGTGGTGCTCAGGGTATGATTTCCTCAGGTTGTTCAAGTGTCTTTTCCACTACAACTGCTTAAACCCTTTCTTTCTTTCCTTCTCCCACCCCCCCCCCCCCCCCCTGTGATTTTTCTCTTCAAGAGTTTAGGGATGTGCTGAATTTGGAGGCTTCACCCCTCTATTCTGATATTTTAAAATTTTTTTTCAGTGAAAAACGTTTTCCTTGTTCTCCCATAATCTCAAAACAGTTAAACAGACCTTCTTCAGACTTTCCAGATCAATTTACCTTGTGGATAAAACCAAGAAAGCTGTTTCAGTATTTTTGTATGAAGTGAGAAAATAGGATTGCCATGTCTGACCATGCTACACAGCTATCACCTGAGCTAGAAATCCTCATGTGCTGATATAAAAATGTTACTGTCTGTTCTGCAGGGTTTTCTTAGAGAGAAATGACATAAAATATTTTAAATATTATAAAATCTGTCCAGGCTGATGCTTTAAGTTAGTGTTGTTTGAAGTGTAACTGTGGGTGTGTTAGAGGCGCTTGGGTGCAGTGAGACACTTATACACTTAGCTGGTATCTTGGTTTAACCTTCCAGTATGGTGGGAATCTAGCTATTTGTGTGATCACTTCAAGGCAAGAGCAGCTACTGTTCAAGGCAAGAGCAGCTATTGTTATGTTTTCTTCTCACAACTTCCGTTTGATTGCTAGTGGTGGTTATATTGAACTTGGGGCATGTCTGTACAAGCAACTGCACACAGATGAAGCAGGACATTGATTCTGTGGCTGGGTACCTTGGCACAGCCCTTCTGTAGCTAGCATGGTCTGATGCTTTTGTAATTGGAGGTGGGCAACACCTAAAATACTGGCAGCATGTGGGCATGTACAGTAGCCACTTTTTACAGAAGGCTTCTGGGTTTTTGCAGCTGCCTGGCACAGAATTTGGCAGGACTCATGATGAAGTGACTGAGGAGAAGGTGATCTCACCCTCATAGTATTTTCGTGTTGATGCACCTCATTCTCCAGTAATGTTGTGATTCGACTGAGGCTGTCACATATCCCTTAACATGTTCAGACAAACGTGTTCAGATTTGGCATGCCAGGCTGAGATGTGCAGCCAGGATGCTGGAGGGTGAGGAAAGCCTCCAGAAGTTGCATGTTCACTGAGATGACCATGGTGTCATTCATTTGAAAGAGTCTTTGCAAGGCTTCCCTTACTCTTCATTCAGTAGTTTGGCAGCACTGTGGCACAATCCCAAGTCTGCAGGAAGGCTGTCTCAGTCAGGGCTCTCAACCTGAGGACTTCGCAGAGGGTGAGAGAGAAGCTGAGAGTAAGAAATGTGAGGGGCAGTCTGGTACATGTGTTAATGCATCTGTGCTGATGACCCTGCTAGGAATGACCTGGATGTTGTGACCACAGATGTTGCCTTCTTCAATTAGAAGAATTGGACTTTGTCCAAGCTGCTGATAAATGTTGAGACTGAAAATGGCTGGTTCTTATTTTGGAATATCACCATCAAAGTCCTTGATTCATAATTATGATCCTTGAGGCTGGAGTACCGCAATTCACTTTTCCGCTTGGGTAATGGGAAGGTAGGGGGAACAGCTGCTTTGCTCTTCCCTTCTCCTCTGCTGAAATCTACACGCTCTCAGCAATTCTAGGTGCTTTCAGAAAGACACAACCCATGTTTGCTGTTGTTAACAATACTGGAATCAAGCACTCCTGTTTCCCTGAAATGGGAAAGCATGCTTCTTCTGTCATCACATATTAGGTGTGTCAGTCATATCAGCTGGGCCTTGTGTAGAAGCTCCTACCAGACTGTACTGTTGTTTTATAGTCCTGCATTTGCTTGTACCCTGTTCAGGTAGCATGGAACAAATTTGCTAATAGAGAGCACACAGATAAAACTTCTTTCAGAAATCCTTGTCCAAATCCAAAGTCAAATCCTTTTGAAGTGTCTTTTCTCCAAGACTTGACTCTAGTTAAGCTAAGGCGGAGTAAGTTACCCATCCAGCACTTTACCAGAAGACATCAGATGCTGCAGTACATTGGGAACTTGATAATGGGTTGCATAAGGTGAGAAAATGGTACAATTAGTTTTAATAGTTAACTGGTATTGCTCCATATTCTCCAAAATAATTTCCCCTATCATTCAAGACATTTGTTCAGTGATACGATAAAACTGAAGTTTGATTGTTCCAAATGAGTGTTACTGAAAGTGAAAGAAGAAGTGGGTGGGATGGAGTAACCCCTATCACCCTTACCCTCTTAAGTTTCACAAGCAAAAATGACCTGCAGTCCTGGATATAAATTTACCTTGTATTCCCTGAGCAATGCTATAATCATGGATATGTACATTAAGGGAGCTGACCTTAAGCTACCTCCTTCACTGATTACTTTCCTTCCTGCAAGCTCACAGTGCTTGGGAGCATATGTGCATGCTGTCAAAGCATGATTTCAAGAGAGAAAATAAGGTTATAATGATAATTTAGGTCTTGGCTGTACTCAGAGTATTTCAGTAGTGAATCCTTTTTATACTCAATTTTCATTAGATTTTTTAATGCCCTTTTAGATGCCAAAATTGTCATCTTTATTCTACAGAATAGATGTGCAATTTGAGAGAGCTAGAAGTATCTTTCTGATTTGCAGTGTTTTATAAATCACTTTTTCTTCCACATGTCCTGCCAAACCTGAAAGTCCTGCAACTCAGTCAACATATAGATGAATAAAACAGATTGCTAAAAACTTTCTTGAGCCTCTGTACTACTTTCAGATTTGCCAGAGGTCAAGCTGACCTGTATCCTTATAAAGGAAGTTAAATAGTAAAACTTTCTTTAGTCATACAAATAAAAGAGAACAAGGAACGAGGAAGTGATGTTACTCAGCAATGATGCAAACAAAAATGTAGTAGTTTCCCAATAAGTAAGCTGATACTTTGCCTCTAGTTTTTAAATAAATATGATAATTTGAAGTGAAAAGGTAAAATCAAACCTTCCAATAAGAATGAGTATATATAGTGAAAACTGGCACATTCAGGTGGAATTATGACTGAAGAACTTAATGCACTCAAGATGCAGGCAGGAGATAGTCTACATTCCAAAAAAAATTTGAAAATTCTGGCAGTGTGCAGTGGAATTCTACCAGTGAGGATTTTTAATGCATTTGTCAAGCTGATGTTGTGACTGTGGAATAGCAAATGTATTATCCATAGGCATTAAGGAAATGTGGAAAAAATATCCAGGTGACTACAAACTTGTTATTCTGGCCTGAGAAGTATGCAACTTTTTGGAACAAATTCTGAGAGGAAGTATTATCAGACAAGATAGTGGAGAATGTGATAAAAATGTAGTGTATTTTTAACAAAAGACAATGATGCCAGACTAATCCTATAGTATTCTTTGATGTAATTGCTGATCTTACAGGCAAGCCAGCTGTGCTAAGTGTCATGTATTTGTTTTTTAATGAAGCATTTAGTGAGGTGTTCCATAGGAAAGTATTAGTTGAGGAGAAAGTAGGATTTGGTATTGCAAGACAGATATTGTAAAAGTTGTGATGGGAAGAAAACTTTATTATTGGTTCCAGGCAGATGAATAATACTCAGTTTAAAGGATTGTGGGGCATAAAAGAGAGAAAAAAATCAAAGTGAGCTGCATTGCTGTCAACAATGTTGGAAGCAAAATTGCATGAAGCATTGTGATGTCTGAGATAGCCTAGGTTTTGAATGACCAGGAATTTCATGTTGTATGGTTGTTGTGACTTTGAGAACACAAGCATTAGTTCTTGTTGTAAAATGCGAGTTTATCAGCCAGAAACTGAGTATAGAAGTAGTAATAGTTACACATTCAGAGTGTACAACAACTACTGCGGGGCACAGCAGTTGTACAGAGGATCATTATGAACTACCTTGTGATCCAGCCATGAAAAAGACAGAGTGCAGGCAACTATTTATAGTGGGGGTATGAGTTCTTAATGCTTGTAAATAAGGCTTTGTATACACAAAATAAGATGTTACTTTTCGTCACCCATATTCAGCAGAGAGTGGTTTACTGGAGCAGCTTCAAAGAAAGGTTAGCATAGAGGACTGGGAAAATGGAGAGTCTGTGTTATGAGTAGAGCTGAAAAGTGTTTGGCTCTTTCAGTAAAAAGAAAGCACAGAAGGGAAATAATTGCTGTCTATAAGCAAATCACATGGGTAAATAATAAAGGGGGGGGGGGGGAGGTATTTCGACAGAAA
>NW_005054298.1:10454080-10464064 GCF_000277835.1 Geospiza fortis | reverse complement strand
AAAAAAAAAGGGGGGGGGGGGGAAGTTAATCCGAAGAACAGTGTTGGTAGCAAAGCAAAACAAGTTGGCCATGGATATGGTTAAGATTAAATGAAAGATTTCTATTCATCGACACAACTGTGAAGTTCTGGAAAACCTTTGTAAAAGGACAACAAACACAACTTTTAAGATCCAGTAAAAAAAGACTGTGACCAAGATTATGTCATGCTTGTCCAGTTGTGAAGGGTTGTGTTGGATGATTCTGGTATTCCTATGCCCAGTGCTCATGTTATGGCTCTACCATGAAGCTGGTCTGCTCTTATATGTAGCCCCAGCACACTCTAAAGGAATTGTTGGTTTCAGCCATGAATGTAGAAACATATCCTATACCAATGTTTTATTACTATTAAAAATAATCTAGTCCATTGACAAGAATAATTGTCTAAATTACATAAAATTAGTTGACTTTTTTGGTAATATGAGACCAGGTTATAGGCTGGTACATATTAGCAGACTTAAATCCATAATGGATTTAGATCAGATCCCTTGTTTTAAGCTTGTTGGTATGGCAACCTATGGCTGAAATTGTCCAAAAGGAGTTTTCTTAGCACGTGTCTCTTTGTCTCCATGCTTGCTGCTAATTTTCACTGTATCAACAAGTTTGAGGGGTTTGTGGTTGTTCTGGTTTGTTTTAAAATCTTTCCGTCCTCAAAGTGTAACATTTTTACAAGGGCATCTTCTTTTTAAGAACTTAAAGCATCTGCTTTTGTGCTTAATCATAGCTTCTGTGTCATAGCTTCTGTGTTAGTTTAGCAAGTTGAATTTTGCTTTTTATATTGCACCAAGTGTGGTCTATGGGCTGTTTAAGAGCAGTTCCACAGAAAATGTGTTGTCCTTCAACATCAGTATTGTTTGAAGACTCACCTTAACATTTGGAGCTCGTAATGCCAGATGTGGCCTTTGAAATAGGCTTTACTACCCTGATCCAGCCATGCTGGCTTCACATTGTTCCCAACTGGAAGTGGTTTGGAGGGTTGGGGTGGCACCTGGGGATCTCCATGATGCAATTCCCCAATTCCAGCAGTAGCAGTGGCATTAATTCCCAGTGTGGCTGTTGGAGCTCGGCTAGGCTGAGCCCTGCCTCCCTGGCGTCATCGCTTTTTTCCATCCCCAAATAGGTGATGAGTAATTACTTGGTCTTGATTTATCATTCAGATCATAGTAGTTCTGTTACAAAGTAAACATTTTTGTTGGTTGAGTCCTAATGCAAAGACCATTTCACAACCACCTCTTATTTTAGGTTTTAATTGCTTCACTTTGCTGTCAACTGATGTCCCCCTCCCCCATGCCTGGAGCCCTCCTCCCCTCTCCCCCTTCCCTGGCATGGGTTTTTTCCTGTTCCCACACTGCTAATGTGATGAGCAACAGTTGCAGTATCACGGGGCCCTCTCTGAAGGAGAAGAAAAAAAAGAAAAAAAAATCCCAAACACCACCTTGTTTGCTTTTAGAGCCCTCCCGCCTTTTCAGCAGGGGCTGTGTTAATCCTTACACTATGAAGGGAAACTCCTATGTAAATCAAACCAGTGCTCAGTGCTCTCCTCCTTCCCCCTTCCAGCTCCCATATATTAAGTGATTGTTCTCCTCCCTTAGAAATGACAAATGATTGGTTGCTTTACTCTTGGCTTTCAACATATTTTCTTTACAGCCCAGAATTCGGGGGTTAAATCATGCTTCTTTCTGTTCTGTTTCTATTCCCTCATATTATGCCATACATTCTTGTGAATTTATTTTCCACCAACATGCTCAGAATAAACCAAGGCCTTTCCTTGATTTAAAGATGCAGAAACTAATGCAACTCAACCCAGAGCAGATTGCAACTATATTTTTTCTTTTTTTTCTCTTTTTTTTTCCCTTTCCCCTAATGCTGTTTCTGTTTTTGTGCTGCATAGCCTTTTCTGGTTTAGCCTGCACTCTGAGGCTAGATTTTGATGTCAATGATTAGTATTTCTAATCGGTTGAACAAGGACAATGTCCCTTCTGCTGCGCAGAGGACACAAAGGCCCAGGCACTGATTCTGCTCCCCCTTGAAGCATTTTGGCTCCACTGGACCTTTCCCCCGTTGCTGTAAATCAGGGGAAATTCCACCCATCCCTGGGGTTAGAGATTAGAGCTGCAGCCGTAGGGGAGCTCTGGTTCCCCAAGGTGGGCAAAGCAGGGAAGCTCACGTGCACCTCCAGCCTGTGCTCTTCTCTTTGCTGTGGACAGGGGCTCTGGTGGTCTCCCTTTGGTGCTGGCTCAGCAGCTGTGGATTTGCTGCTTTGGGGGAAATGACTCTGGATTTCCACCTGTAAAGCAGATTCCAGGGCTTTGTTCTGCCCTGACAAGGCAAACTTTGCTTCTGGCAGCCCGTGCCTGCTCAGCTCCTGGCGGCATCTGAGGGGCAGAGGCTGAGGGCCCCGTCCAACTTTCTTTGATATTAGTGAGAGTCTGCAGTTCTTCTGTGCCCTCAGGATGGATCCATGAAGTGGTCGTACAGGTTCAGGCTTCACTTCTTTTATTTTTCCTGAAACAGTTAGTAAGTTAATTTACATGAGATGTGCACCCTGGCAAGTGCCATCTCCTAGCTATTGTTTCAGCTAAGCAGCTGTCATTTGCGTAACATTATGCATCCTTCATTGTACCATGCTAATTTTTTGAGGGGCAATTTTTCTACAATGAGCACTGCGGCTTCTAACAGAAACCTCTTTATGGCATTGGCCCCGGGGAGCTGCAAGCTCTGCCAAAGCAAACAAAGGCTTATTGCTCCAACTGGGCATGTCTGTGCCTTTAATACAGCGTGAAGTTCACAGAACACTGCATCCAATCTGCACATAGTTAACACCTGGTCCAATGCCTTCTGGCAATTAATCAAGATATCAATCAGTGGTGACAAAAATTAATAAATAACCCATGCTTGCATATTGCACATTCTCAGAACGGGAGAATTTGCATTGACACTTACAGCCTATTTACATTTTTTGACTGAGTTTTCAGAGTGTGATACTGTACAATACAGTAATTACTGATGCGTATATGTAACTGGTACTTTGGACACTTAGGAAAGTCATATTGGTCTGTCTTGATGAAAAAAGCTTTGACCTCATTGAATCACAGTCCCAAACTTTGATGTAGGACCACAAAACTCTACTGCAGCAAATGCATCAATGGGGCCAGCCTAATTTTGTCTTCTTTCAAAAGCAATGGGGTGGTTTGGGGTTGAACATGGCATATTCTTATCTTGCTAATTAATGGGAATGTTTTCCTATACCTTAAGCTAAATTCCACTGTTACACCTTTGTTAACTCTGAACAAGTACCCAAACTTTTTCCCTTTTGAAGTAACTTGGAAGCTAGCCACAACTTCAAAGGAAGGAAGATCTGTTCCTCTCTTCATTTAGAATACATAAAAGTACTCTGGACTATGTTTAATTTATCAAAACAGAGGCAGCACTTTGCAAATATAGGTGCACAGTCATTTGTACTGGCCACGCGAAGGTGTTATCAAAGGAGTGGCTTGTCTGCCCTGAAAACAGAAATCACTTGGTTGGATATGAACAAAGGTATCCTCTCTTTTGTGAAAACTGGTACTTGTTCTCTAGTGATGCAAGAAAATATTCCTGGCAAAGACTGAAGCAAGTAGCTTTTGTTATCCTACAGAGTCCTCTACTACAATGGTCAGAAATGGTAATTATAAATCCCCGTCACAAACGGTTGTTCTCCTCTGCAGCCCGAGAGGCTGTGGCTGGACGGACCTGGAGTTCAATATTTGCTGCTGCTTTTAGGTCAGGGTTGAAGCTCATTAGCGATGCAGGGGTGGGGAGTTTGTTGTGCTTTCACAGCATGTTTCTGTCCTACCTGCTCTGTGAATGAGCAGAGCTCTCCTTGAGTGTCAGCTGGGGTAATTAAACCCGCTGATGAATGTCATGGCTTTGAAAGAGGGGGTCATGTGTGGCCAGGTAGAACCAGGAGCAGGCAAGGAGGAGTTGTACTCTGTACTGACCTAGTGCGCTGCCCTACTCTCTTGAGCAATAATTTGGCTATCGTACCACACTGGGTAGTGGCTTTCCAATGTGGGTAAATACAGCCTTGGAAATAGCAGTTTTGGTGAGTCCCAATGCAAGTGTGAAATCCTGTCAGGACCTGCTAGAACTGAGAAATGTAACAGTTTCATAATAGTCTGGTACATGAAACAAGAACATAATTCTGCTACCTGAACCCAAACTATGGTATCTCTAAAAGGTAACTTCTGAAATAGTTCTGGTTTGGCTTCTGAATTATTTGGAGTATAACAGTGCCTATGAACTTCATGATTTAGATACTTTCCAGAACAAGGAGACAAGAACATTTAAATTAGCTTAGTAGAAAGGCATTTAACATAAAGAGAGCAATAAAAATACATCACCTGTCACATGTGATCTTTATATGACCTTAGCCACAGAACAATAAATATTACATAACCACACTAAAAGCAGTTTTTAACATCATATATTTATATTTAATAAGTCGTGATTTTCTTTCCTTCAAGATGCAATTTTGATGAGACACTTTAAGTGTGTGATCTAAAGGCAAAAACTTTGTGACTGGTTATGTAATGCTTCTAGTGGGGCATCATTTAAAGACTGTTTGAATGAAAACACAGTCACTTTGTTTTACTCTGTGTCTTGCCAATCTAATAGAGAAGTAACTATACAGTCCCTTTTAAATATGATTTTATGTTTTCTACCTTTTATTTGTGTTTGACAGTTGGGCAACTCTTCACCCAGATGCATAAAATTACACTTGCTGATTTCTGCATAGTTCAAGGGATCAGTTGCTATCCCCAGTTATCAGTTTAACTGTTAGATTTGCACTTGTAGTCTATAAAAGAAAAAATACTGCAAGCTAGTTAGACTTTAATTGTCCCTTTTAAATTAATTATGTGAGATTCAGGTTGCAGTATAAAAATGCAACAAGGGAAATCAAAGTATCCTCCTTTAAATTAAATTAGCTTTTAATTACATTAGAAAGCCAAATACTACAATTGTAATTATTTTTTATTGAAGGAAGGCTGATTTTTTTGCATGTGCTTTCCTGCCTTACTGATTTTTTTCGGGGGGGGGGCAGTACCTATTAAGAATAGATTTGTATAAAGGAAAAGCTGATAGTACTTTCTGTACAAATATAGGCAATAAATATTTGAAGTCTAAAATAATAATGATTTTTTTTATTTTTTGACTCATGTAAGCTTCCTTCAAATCTCTTAGAGTTTTATACTGGCCATTTTTTAGATTCATGTTGTCTGTCCTTAGATAATGCCCATAAATATCTAATATATGATGAGTTCATTAATCCAGCTTGGGAGAAGACAAAGTTTGCCCCTTCTTACCCCAACAAGTTATAACTATTCTGTGCAATCAGCCTTTAGGCACTAGTCAGCTGAAATAGAAAAAATATTTAATAACAGAAGCTCAATAGCCTGCAGATCTCTGATGTCTGAGATGACTTCAACTCTCGTGATGAGCTACATTTAACCTAAGAAATATGATTTAATTCCACTTCAAAAGTATACTGAAATCTTTGATATATGGTCTGTGGCCTATTAAGCTTGATCCTGGCCTGACCTCTTAAAGGAAGAAAAGCTTTGTTTCTTTTAAAAATGCACAACCAAACAAAGCAGAAATTTCTATGTGGGTTCCAGTAGTTACGGCTTCAAAAATGAAAAGCATTTAAATACAGGCTTTACTTAAGTGTTTCCATTGTCTTATTGACTTCACAGTCTAGATATTTCTTTCTTGCCTGTTGGGAAACATTGACCTCAAAATTGCTCCTTGCATTGGAGTTCCCTGATTGACTTCAGAGGATGTTACTTGAACGAAGCCATCTGAACTATGCTTGCTAGAGGGGTCAAATAAAATAAATTTGGATGTGGCTAAATTAAACTCTTAGCCACTTAATGCTCTCACGTGCAAAGAAGGGGGTAGTAGTTATGCCAGAGGGAGTAAGCGTTCTAGAAAGACTAATGGGGAGAATGTATATTCAGTATATAGGCTGGGTGATCAGTGGAGGGTTGGATGTACATACAGCAAAGGACATTCTGTAATATACTGAAGGTCCCTTCTTTTATCTTTCAAGGAATATGACTGAAGGACTGGAGGAAATATCTATTGCATCTCTGAATTTGATTTCCTTTTTTAGAGATAACCACATCTGTTTATCACACTGTAAGAAAAAAAATTAATCCTTTCCTCCTGCCTTTTAGTGATGGACTATCACACATGGTGGGTAGTTACCTTCAACTCACAGTGTGCATTGACTCATGACAAGTTCATACCCAGTTCTCATGTCCCAGTTTTTTGTTTGACTAAATAGCTCTTCTTCCTCCATGATGCTTGTCTCTGTAATCCATCTATAAAGAGCAGTCATAACCTTTCTAGCCAATGTTTTGGTAGGCTTGCCATACCACACTGTTTGAGTCCTGCACAGCCATTCATAGGGTTGTTCTTGAAAGCTTTTCAGTAATCTGAGGCTGAGACATGGTAAAAGGGAACACTTTGCTGCTTATCACCTTGATCCTGGGTGGCTGTAAGGTGGAGTGAAGGGACTTGTCTGGTTAGAAGAACTATCATGTGGTATTAAGGTCATCACAGACGCTGTAATTACAAAGGAATGGGAGATTTGATCAACAACTAGGTCGTTACAGTTGGATATAGGACAACCTCAAAACAGCTTGGTGACTTTTGGTTGGGTACAAAGTAATTGATAATGGCTGAGAAGAAGCTTTTGGTCATGGTGTATGTTGACATTGGTGTAGGAGAGAGTTTTAGAGAGTTAATTTCTGAATGCTTCAACACAAGGTCTTTCTCTGATCGTTTTCTCTGGATGTTTCCCAGTGTTACATGGTGCAGGAAGGGTGAGGTAATCTCAGGTTCTGCAAAGTGTAGCTAAGCAGGTGTGGCAGAGTAGAGAGAAGTTAAGCTTGGTTAGGTGTTTGTAGACATTTTGAGGAAGAGAAGAGTGTGCAGGAAAGCTGGGTGAAGCACCAATCAAAATAGAACCTACTTCAGGGCATACAGAAAAAAAATCAGGATAATAATTAATCTCGAGAAACTGATGGGCAATGAAGAAATTGCAAATGGGAGACATCTGCCAAAGATGTGGGTGAAACAAAGAATTACAATAGAGGGTGGGATACAAATTTTAATCAAATTAAGTGGGAAAAAGAATGTGGCAATACCTTATGTGAAGTCAAGTTAAAGTAAGTGAAAACCAGGCATGACCAGAGAGGTTGGAAAGCAAAATTGTGCTTGATTGTCTTCTACAAACCATAATAAGAGGAAAGGTCTAGAAGGAGCATAAAAGATTGGATTGTATATGGACATAATCATAACTGGAACCTTTCATATAAACCTGCTTTCTGATGTACTGGGCACTACTAGGTAAAAGAGGGCTACAAAAAGTTGGTCCAAGACAGTGAAACAAAAGGTTATTTTATCTCTTCCCATACAGAGTAATTAAAACTGCAAGAGGATCTAGTTTATGGAAGTAGTTTCTTGATATTGTATATATGTTTTTTAAAGCAGCACGTTTTAATAAATCAAAGTGGTTTACTCAATGTTATGAGAAATGTAGCATTTTAGTCACAGAGTGATGATAACAAGAAGTATCAGAACTCTTCTAAATTACCTTCAGTGCATAAAGGCAAAGTAGAAAGTGATGGAGTAATGCAAAAATTAACGAAAAACATTATCAGTTAAATTAAGTAGTTGAGAACAAAACTCTGCCTTAAAATAAAGGGAATCAAATCTTTTTAGGTATCATGAAAAATGTTTCAAAAGACATGTATTGTTTTCTTGGCTCCAAGGTCAGTTAGGTGAGAGAAAGCAAAGATTTGGATTTGAGGGCTCATTTCATCAGAAGAAAGTATAAAGTTTGATTTAGCTCCTGTGTTACTTAACATGCTAGTGGTCTGCAGAATGTGTGGGGAAAGAGGGAGGTAGCCGAATTTCCCAGCTGACGCAAATGTGGTGAGTGCTTTCTTTAAAGTAGTGAGGTGGGGAAGGTGGGCAGCAATGTTTACACATGGATCTCTCTGCAGTATTTCTGCTTTGCACCTAGACCTTCCACAGGAGCTTCTGCAGAACAACACTGGGTTTTCTCCTACCATGGTGAAGAACAGTGCTTACCAGTGGAAGCCTTATCTTGATTTGCATTGGTGCTGGATAGATTATATTTATTGTCTAAAATCCCATTAATTTTCTTAGGCTAGAAAGTATTGTTTAAAATATTTTAATATGCTGCTGTAACGGGAGGTCCCAAGTAGGTTAAAAATTTATATGAAATTTAAGTTGTACAGGGACTTAATCTTGCACCAGTGAAGTTGAGGCAAAGTTTCCTTCAATGATAACAGCAACAGGTTCAGGACCTTTTATTAGTCATCTTTTAACTCAATTGATGTGGTTAGAAATTGCATATATGCTTTTTCTACTTATTTCAAACAAATAACAAAAGCTGAATTAGGCTGCAGTGATGAAATCTGAATCATTTCCTCCTCAGACTAAACTTGCTAAACTGGTACAATCTGGAGAATGATGTAATGAGGAAAAAACCTGTTGTTTGTCTCTTGATACCGTTCCTGAAAAAAATAATTGCTACGTAACACAAACATAGTCATCACCTTTTATATCCTTTCACCATTGCTGATATTGGAACCCTTCCAAATAAGTAGCATTCCAAAATTGGCTGTAGCCTTCTTCACAGTTTACCTACTTAATTATAGGTTAAACTGGCTTATTTTTCTTTTATTTTTTTTTCTTCTACTTTTAAATAAAGCACTACTGTTTAAAAGGTTGTTTCAACAAGCTATATAACAATATTTTCATTCATTGTTATAATAGAAATATCTATCTTTAATCTCATTTTTGCATTGATTTAGAGCTCCATAGTATCTTGGCTAGACTTCCTTTAGTCACGTATTGCTACAGTTTTGATGCTAAAATAAGAAACTGAGGAACTTGAATTATTCATGGGAGACTCCATTTAGGACTCACAGCTAAAACACACAGGAGTGTAAAAGTTCAGAGGTGGTGGTTTTTTGGTTTTTGTTTGGTTTTTTTTTAAATTTTTTTTTATTTTTATAAAAGGCAAAACAACTTGAACCAGCTGGGTAACCTGTGGTAAGCTATAAATTGTAGATGTCTTTGACAAAGATGATAGAGATGAGCCAATGTTGTATAAACGAAACACTCAAGTTCTTAAACTGTCTGGCACACATGCTTTCCCAGAAAAGTAATCAGCTTAAGGAATGAATTCTTTATTTCTGTTCGGCAGTTCTATCATGATTGCCAAACTTATTTATCAGAAAATGGAGAGAGCTTGAGGCAAGATAATTGATATTATTTTTAAGCATGAACTCAAAATGAAAATCTTCTGTAAGTTTTACATGATGACAATGTAACTTTATGATGCGAGTTTGTTATGTAACACCAGCCTTACACAGGCATTGCATTGCAGAAGTGATGAATTGCTTCAAAAGAGGAAAGGTAGCCTCCTGCATTTAGAGCCCAGCAGCAGGGGTCAGGAGATGCTAGTTCTGTTCCTTATCCTGCCTCTGATTTGATATATCACCATGGGAAAGTTTTTGAAAAAGACACTGGCCTTGATCCTGGAATAGGTGCTTTATGGGTAATCCTCTGAACAAACACTGCTTCTGTGCCTTTCTGACTCTAACAGAGGCTCCTATTCAAATGGAGCTCGTTGGAGGAGTAGGGTGATGGTGAAGATACCCTCTCTGCACAGATGGAAGAAAAATCATAATACTTCCTTATGCAGCTGGGGAATTCATTTTAGAGTATGCTGAGCTCTCAAATGGGAGAGGCTTGTAATGTGACAATAATAGATTTTAACTGAAGAGCAATCTCTGGTGTCAGAAATGTGAATAGACCTTATCAAGGTGCATGAAATGCCATGTAGGAATTTCTTATGCAAACTC
>NW_005054298.1:10374595-10454070 GCF_000277835.1 Geospiza fortis | reverse complement strand
GGGAAAGATTTCTTTAAAATAATGAATTGTAGGTAGCTGGAATATTGTGTAGAGCCAGGATGATATAAAGCAGAAATGGGTGAGCAATTACAACAGGTAAAATAATGAGACTAAAGAGACTGTAGTGGGAAATGGTAAAGTGTCAATTTTGCTACAATAGAGAGACAGCAGCTTGTTACTTAAAGACAAAACAGCCAGGACTTTTTTTTTTTTTTTTTTTTTTTTTTTTTTTTTGTGAATCCAGAGCTCAATTTGGCATTACAGTGTGAACTGGGGGGTGGGGGTGGAGGTGGTGTTGATTGATACTATTTTTTTTTTCCTCTTCTTTTTGAATGTGCCAAGTCTTGCAAAGATAAAGGAAGTTTTAACTGAAGAAATAAATTTTGGCCTCGCTTAGACCTTATGGTCAAGTAATTTGAATAGATGCAGAACTGAAACATAACAGCTATTGTTAGACATACTGTGTGCTGTCCTGTGAGAGTACAGTCCAAAGGTGCTTTACCTCCTGAAGGCCTGATTCATTCCAGCAACAGGTTCATGCAGTAGATGTTTTGCATATGCCACCATCATATGGTTGAGCATTCAGCTAAATCTATGTAATTGCTTCATACAACAGGAAAGTATTCTGCTCATTCAGTCATGAACAGCACATATGCAAAGTCTTTCTTGGGCAAGAGTGATCAGCTAATCTGAATTTCTGCGTGGCACAAGCTGTCGGGTGTCACTGTAATAATTATATTCTGCATTAGTCTAGTATGCTACTGGTACCAGTTGAGGAGTCATGGTGACGTTGGAGCACATCTTTCAGAGAAATATCAACCACTGCAGGTGTAAGTTGTTCCAATGGTTTAAAAGTGGCACTGCTTTTCTAGACTGAAATTGTCTGACACTTACAGGGCTGAGTGTCAAACATTTTTGAGATGTGGAGCTTTTCGAAATAGCTTTTTATGCCAATGAAAAGCTGAAAATACTAATTTTCAGGAATTTATGGAAAAAGGAGTTGGGGAAGGAGTGAAACAAGGACAGAGATCATATCTTCATTTGTTGTCCCCCGTGTCTGTGAAGACTGGACGTCCCAGTGACTAAGGCATAAACCCAGGGCTTAAGATACTCTGGTGCAGTTCTTAGCTGGGTAAGAGTTAGAATAGGAATTTGAAACTTTCTGGCTACTTGGGGCACTCCAGTACAGAACTGAACTATTCACTGTGTATTTGAGAAAAACAGTAAAATTAATTACTGAGTAGCTTGATGATATATTAGCAACAAAGATGTTTTTATACCGTGATCTAGAATATTTTGCTAATAGGTTCAGAGGCTTTTATATAATCACCATTGTTTTATTTTCTAGAGGTGGGCAAAAAAAGGAAGTATTGTTATCACTGCTTCTGCATTTCCCATGGCCCCAAAACCCAACTAATGACCAGTCTTGACAAGTTCATTTCTGTGGAAGACATTCTCTTACTTCCAATTCACTACCACCCACAGATGACACTTTACAAAATGTCACTGTTACATAATTGATAATCACTCAACAACTGAGAAAATGGAACTTGGAAAGAGGCAACATTTCTGTGTCCAGAGAGGAAATTCTCTTTCAGCTACTCCATCCCAGAGTGGATAAAGAGAAGTGTTCTACAAGTTAGGAAAAAGTTCATTTTTGCATGGAGGCATCTTTCCAAAATGATGACCATAAAATTAAAAAAGAGAAAGAAATAGTTATTTAATACTTAGTAAAGAAAGTGATGCTCATCTCAGATATATCTTGCCTTCTGTAGAACAAAGACCTTAAGAAAATCCAAAGCAAACAGTCCGTCACAGGGGATGCAGTATGCTGAAGGAGAATCTTGACAAATTTCAGTGGTATATTAAAGCTGGGACACTGGAGACAGGAAGTGTGAAAGATAAGTTTTTCCCTCAGGTATTATGTATGGATAATTCCTCTGTAACTGGACAGTCATTGTGATTGTACAATCAATCCTATTGGATTCCTAGGTGAAGGGTGCAGTTTTTAATAAGTCCATCTCTTCAGGTTCAATCTTTTATCTGTTGTACAGAATAACGCATCTGGCGCTTCCCCCCACCCCCATCTCTGGGTAAGACTGTTAAAAGCATGTTGCAATGGAAGATATCCTTTCTTTAGTCTGTGATGTATACACCTGATCTCAATTAAATTAGTGGCTCTCCTGCCATTCACAGCCTGATGGTAGCCAGAGAAGACCCCAATATTTGCACAGCAAAGCAGGAGTGTGTGCAATATTTCTGGGTGCCCTACGAGAGAGCTCTTGGCTGGTGCGTGATGAGCAGCAGCACCAGTGGAAGAGAAGGGCCTCAGTTTGCACCCCAGAAGTACAAGGGACAAGTACTACTATAATTAAGCAAGGTACTTACATAGCACTTATACAGTGATATTTCCAAACTGGCATCCACAGGCACTTCCAATTCCTCTCATTTATTATTGAGGCTCCTCACAGCAGTGTACGGATTCCTTCCACTTCCCCCTGTGCTTGCATTCGTCATATGCATGACACCTTGGAACTGGTGCATGCATCCGTGATTTGTGCTGTGATTAACACATTATCAGCTTCCCGTTTCTTGTTAGCTAAAAATAGTCCTGGCTATCCCTGCTAGTCTGTCGCTCAGGTGATGGAGATGGAGGCTGCAGGAACCTTCTGTGGCATTTGGCAGTCAGGTCCATCTCTCTCATGCGTTTCCCAGATCTTTCCATGATCTCCTGGCACGGGTAATGGTTCAGGGTTATTTTTTGATGTCTCTTGCTCAAAGAATTGGAAGAATTTCCAAAACCTACATTTCCATCCTATCTTTTCTTCCTTTTCTGATGCTATCATGGACATCAGCAGTCTCTCTCCCTTTCCCTGCTTGCAATGATGCCCACATAAGGCACGTGAGGCTCAGTCCCTTCTTCCTGCAATGGTGCCTGGTGTGGTTGCACCACACAATTTTACAAACAAAATAGAAACACAAAAATACCCAAGAGTAAATGCACCAAAAAGAGTGCTTGTCATCTTGTATGACTCAAAAAGGCCCAACAGTATTTTTCTGAAACTTTCCTGGGATATTCAGCCGTAGGGTGTATGCAAGCAGAGGAAGGATTTGGGGAAGTAATGTGTTTTGGTTTCATGGTAAACTTGTATTTTAATACACATTCTGGAAACAGAACTTCAGGTTGGTGCAAATATGAGGAGATTAAAACATTAGAGATCAAATTAGCCTCAGAATTAGAATTTACCTATGTGCATCTCTTTCCTTACCCCAGGCACTTGCTTATTGAAGCTTCAAAATCTTGAACTCTTTGCAAAGCAGAGCACTATAGAGAAATGAATGCCTATGGTACAGAAATATGAATTCCTGCCACTTCTGTTCTATGCTGTTTCCTGTCTCCAGAGTAAAAGCTTCTATTTCAGAGCTGTGTCAAGAACCATGAAGCGTTATAGCCTGACCAAGCATCGACCTAGCACTAAGCAAACTCTTAAACCCTGGAGACAAGTCAGTGGAGAGATTGAATAAACTTCTTTTAGAAATGCTGTCTCTAAACAGTGGCAACAGTAGCACAATTTTGTGGCTCCTCAGGTTTTCTTCGATTTCTGATTTATTTTACCCTTACATATTCTTTTTTTACTAATTTATGCATCTTATTTTAGTAATTTTGTGCCTTCATGAAGAATTATATGCAATCCTCTACTTGTTAATATTTCTAAACCTTCCAAAATGCTGGGTCGTTCATCCTTTGACTTTATACTCCCTTGTCTTATCTACTGCATCCCAGAATCCCCTGCACATCTTTCAGCAAGGAAAAAAAAAGCATTTGGACCCATTTCTGAAGGCTGTAGGAATAGCAACTGAACATGAATAAATCAACCAGCTAATTTGATAGTTTGACCACACGTGTGACTGTGATGCTAGGTGCCTATTTTTACATGTATGTAGAAAACCTTAATGTCTGTGAGCAGAATGGCTGCAGCTACTTCTACTTAATCTAGAAGTTGCTGAATTAGAAATGTCAGATTTCTAGGTTGCTTCACTGGGAGGTGGTTACTCCTCCCTTAAGTGTCTCAGCTGAGGTATCTTACTACAATCTTAAAATTCTTTTCCCGCTGTCTGTGGCTCAAAGGTTGCCATGAATGTGTAGCAGGTGACAGCTTAAGGTTTAGTGTTCAGAGATTTTTAAGACTGCAAAAGATCACTGTTGCAGTGTGATTTGACTCTTTGTATGCCAAGTCTGTGGGATGGCATCTAGTTCAATAACTAGATGTATTAGAATGTCAGTTTTGGAAAAATGCTTAAACCTGATCTTGTTATTGAAAGCAAGGAAATGTGTTCTACACTGACATTTTGGGATAATATCTGTTGTTTGAAGTCTTGCACAAGGGAGGAGAAAGTTTGGCATTGCTGCAGACTGAGCCAGGGGAGGGTCCTCTGCCCCTGGCAGAGCTGGTGTGGGGAGACAATGCACTGACAAGGGAATGTGAGTGTTTCTGTATGCACAAAGTCTTCCCATCCACTTGGCATTTGTTATAAATGTGCGTCTGAAAGCTGTTTCAGATGTTTCAGTCCTTTTTCTCCTCTTTGTCTTTAGGTTCAATCCTCATTTCCCCTTGTCAGTTCAGCATCCAGAACACTTGCAGATACTCACTGGGAAGTGCAACTGTTAGTTTGTGCAATTTTACTTCTTTTTTTCCTCTAGAAGGAAGACAATGCAACTTCCAAAGCATACATTTAATCTGTTTGTGGGTACTGTGCTTTATTTGTTATTTAAAGGAAGATGAAATAAGAATAATTGTGCTTGATGTAAGAAGGGGCGTGATTTAAAACAGTTTTCCTGAGTTTTGGATGTGCTAGGTGCAGGTGTGTGTGACAAGGAAGGTAAATCGCAGGTTCTGGGGTAGATTTGAAAGGAGCATTATGTACAGACAGAGCCTTGGCATGGTGCTTTTCTTCTGTTTGCACTTCCTTTGGGACCTGGCTTGAACAAATACATAAGACCCTGAAAACTTTCAAATAAGGTTAAATGCAAGTGATCTTATGCTCCAGGGATGAGTGGAATTAGCTGTGCAAGTAGGGTTTTTTATTTTCTTTTATTTTGCTTTTTTCCTCCCCTTAGTTTTTATTTTGGAATGCTTTGAGTTGTGGCCATGTGTGGGTGTATGTCATTGGACTACAGGGCTGTTTAAAGTCAGCATGCATTGTAGGTCTGTGGGCCATATCTACATTTAGAGTCAGTGCCACATGGCAGAGCTGGCTCCCACCAAGCAATCTGGCTGAATCTGATTAAACAATCCAGATATTTTTCACACCTTATATGTCCCCATCAGCTAGACAGGTTTATCGTATAGCAGTTCACTAATGTCCCCAGGAAATCACTTACTACTACTGAAACATTTTGTATTCAACCTTAGCCTGTTGGGTGTTCAGTTTTGTTATGGAA
Organism: Geospiza fortis; assembly: GCF_000277835.1. Classification (NCBI taxonomy): domain Eukaryota; kingdom Metazoa; phylum Chordata; class Aves; order Passeriformes; family Thraupidae; genus Geospiza; species Geospiza fortis. The sequence goes on along the minus strand of NW_005054298.1, from coordinate 10,448,627 downwards.
ATTAAAACTTTAATAGCTAGTGAATGGGTCCCTCCATTCTCTGTCACGGAAAGTGACCATGATAACTTCATGTGATAAAGCTTCACTTTGGAGATGGGGGAACATGACTCTTGATGTCCCTGACCAGCACAAGGCACCACAGGGCAGCATGTAGCACACGGGGAGAACAGGAAAGCAGCTAATCCCAGCCAGATCCCGCTGCAGAACATCTTACTATCTGGCTAATCAGGATAAGTGCTGAAAAGCTCTGAGTGTGATGTCAGATTTATTTCACGATGAACAGGGAAGATCTCTTGATCCTCAAACACTTCAAGTAAAAGTTAAAAGGGGGGGTGTGAGGTGCGGGGGAGGAGGCGGAAAAAAGATATTGCGCTTTTTTTCTTTTTTTTTCCAAGTGTGATGAACTGTTTTCTCCTCTAAGTGTTTTAAATAGCGGCAGTGTGAAAATTACATTTGCTTTGAATAATTGCTAGCGTTTTTCCCATTGCAGTCCTTCTATCTGGAAGCTTTGTATCTAATATTGCTCTTGCCTGAAACTCGGAGGAGCAGTGTGAATGGAGCGGCAGGTCCATTTTTAAAACAAAAAATATTTTATAATATTTTATTTGCTCAACAGTTCTACGCTGTGGCAACACAGGCTTACGCAGCAGTTTATAAGCGTAGGCCCTGGTCCAACAAAGGCTTATATGGCGTATGTTTAGCTTTAGGCTGACTCCAAAGGGAATATCGTGTGTGATACGGACTGGAGGTAAGGCCCATTTCCTGCCCTGAGCAGCTTGCAAGTGAAGTAAGACAAGACCCAGAACAACCGTGCGCAAGTAGGAGTCTTGAACAGGGAGAGGATCCGGGGGGAAAAGCCCTACTTGGAGGGAGTTTTAAAGAGGGAGGAGAAAAAAATGGATTTTTTGTGTTGTGGGTCAGGGGCAGCGAGAGGGAGAGCTCAAGGGTGGCAGGGAGACCTTGTGGGAGGACAAGGCGATGCCTGGAGGAGCGAAGGCTCTCTGAGGAGATGGGATGCAGCAGAGTAGCAGGCCTAGTGCAGTCTCTTGGTTGTATCTGTTGACTAAATAAAACTGGTTGACACTTCGGGGCATTCATTTTTATTCAGTCTAATGAATACTGTCAAATCCTGAGAACAGCTTGTGGAATTCATACATAATTGTTTCACTGATGAAGAAACCGAGGCAGGGAGACTAATGATTTTCCCAAGGCCACAGAAGGAACATCATAATTTAAAAAAGAAATCTCTTTCCCAGGCCTGGGCTGAACCACTAATTTATCTCTGAACAGAGGGCAGTAGTTCCAAGAGGTGCTGTACTCTCATTTTGAAGTGATATAGGCACACCTAGGAGTTTGTGTCATTGGAAGGCAATGCTATTCCAGAAAGGCTAGACCAGGTTTCAGAAGGAACTTTAGACTCCTAAAGATACTGGAAAAGATGATCTGATATCTGAAAAGAGTATTTGATAGGAAATTATAGACACTTTACACCATAGATATAGCTGGGCTGAATTGTGCTCTGCTGAAGTCAAGCAGATCTGATCTGCTACAACTTGCTGAAAAAAAATCCCAATTAATTCCCAGCTTGGCAATCAGCTCTATCAAGTGTCCTGCTTTACTACTTTCTCTTAGGAGCTACGATACCCAGGCTTGTCTTAGTATATAGTAGCACTTCCTTTTTTTCCTCCTCTACCCATCAGTTTGGAAATCAGGTTCTAGTTGGCACCATCTTCCTCTTGTGTGGGTAACACTAGGAAAAAATGATTGTTAACTGTAGATACTCTGTTTAGGGAAACAGAATCTTTTCCCAAGGATATATATCACTTTCCAACTTAGTCATGTGCACACCCAAGCCTGTGCATGAACTGCATTTCTGTTGCATGATGCACACTCCCATTTCATTCAGGTGGAGTCCTGGTAATATCTAATAAATATCTGCTTCTAGCTATTTTGAAGAATATGCTCTGAATCACCTGCTGTTTGGCAACACATCCAATATGTAAACAAATTCGCTTAAAACCACTGCATGGATAAGCCGAAGCTCGGAGAAGCTGCAAGCAGTATGCAGGATAAGTTGTTTGGAGAAAGCTTCTACCTGTTTGAGCAGAAAGATTGCCTAAATGATTCACTCTCAGGTGACCATGCGCTGCCCCAAGTTACTGCAGGGTTTACTTTTCCCTGGGACAAAGTGCAGTGATGCAGGAGGAGAAGAAGCTGCAGTAGATGGGGTTTAGCAGAGGGAAGACCTCTGGCCTGTGCTTGCATGAGCACCACTGCTGGTTTTAGCTAAAGGCCAGGGAAAGCACAGTCTTATCTGCAGCCCTGCATTCATTCCTGCCTTTACTTTGCTGATTCAGAAATATCATTTGGTTGCAACTTCACTCATAAATCTGTGGTTTTGAAGTGGGAATCAGGTACATTCAATTAGGAAAAGACATAGCATGCCCTGCTGCCTGTGGCCAGAGAAGGGGCCACATGATCTGCAGGTGAGATTTGGGACACCTGTGCATCTCTTGCATTTGGACACATGGGAGCTCTACCTGAGTGAGCCCTTTGAAACCAGGCCCTAAGTGTTTGAGTGAAACCTTATGTTATGAAAGGTCCTTGTGTAGTGTCCTTTGGGAAAGGGCTTAGTGTGCTCATTTGCATCTCTATACCCAGAATGCTTTTCCAGCTCATTGCTGTTTCATAGTCGCTCTGGTGTCAGTGCTAAAGAGCAGCTGAGAATGGCTTGATGTGCTTCTGCATGCTGCTACTTTCCCTCTGGAGCAAAAGAAAGGATGTCTGTCTGGAAAGGGAGGATGAAACAAAATGTCCCTATCTTCCCCACAGCATGGGTACCCTCCTGGCCACCCAAACAACCAGCAAGTGCTGCTAAGAGGACAGATGCTGGTACTCAAAATCTTAAGCTGCCTGCAAAATATCATCGCGCTCCCAGGCAGAGACGCAGCTGTGTGAAATTGTGAACCTTTAACGTGATCCCACCTCCCTGACACAGACAGTTCGTGGCAGCTTGGAGAAGTGCTGAGGGTCTAGGAATGTAAAATCCTGACTTTTGTATCTGTTATAGGGAAGAAAATATGGTGGATTTTGCACTGAAACATCAAACGTGGCAATTGTGAGTGAATCTGATAATGCTAAAAGCCATGGGATCAGGTGTGAGGGCTACAAAGCATCCACTGAGCTGCAGAATGAGAGCTCAAATGGGAGAGCCTGATCAAGTGGTCATCAATTCCCTTCCCCGACAGGCAAGGGCTGTGCCCTGCAATGAATATTCTGGTTAAAGACATATCCTTGAAGATTCAGCTGTAATGATTTGCAAGTTGTAGCCTGAGATAACTCAGAGGAAGTACTATATAAATGTCAAGCTACTCTTAATATACTGGTGGTGGTACTATACACTGGTGGTGGTACTTTTTCAAGGAATTGTCACTGAAGTAAAATTAACATGCAAAAGATATGGCAAATCTACTAGCAAATTATGTAAATATTTTGCAAGGGGCAAACTTTCAGTGCCAGGCGTGAAAATTGGGTCACAATTCCCATTAACAATTACACAGCCTGCGTGCCTAATTTTCCAGGCACCATGCTGAAAATTCACCCCACGTTATGGAAGCAATTAATGGCTTAAAATTCTTTTTAGGCCAGTAAATGTGTAGAAGTGTTGATAGCCTTTTCTGTGTGGCATTTAATGAGCTATAATCTGATAACTAGATTAGATTGTTCTCTCATGATATCGACAAAGATTGCTTTATATCATTATTATTGCTATTTAAATACTACAGCAATGCCAGATGCAGGGATCAGAGCCCTGTTGCGCTAGGTGCTGTACAAATATCTGTGAACATGTGGTCTCTTCACTGAAGACAGATATAATAACTACTTTGCTATTCTGGTCTGCTTAGGCACCAGGGAAATGCTGAAGGTTCCCACACAGTATGAATCTATTAAAAAGATAATCTGAAGCTATTTTGGTTTCTCATATAGAGGATTTTTTTTTCCACTTTTCAATGCTTACACATGACTTTCATTAGCATTAAATGTGTGTGGAGGAAGAGTTGCTCTTAATGTTTGTAGCTCGGTACCTATCCCTTTCATATCAGTTAAATCCCAGCGAATATAACTGTTTAGTAATTGTCTGGTATTTAATTAAAATACAATAACCCCTTTCCAGAGACGCCAGTTGTGAATCTGGTGGCCCAGTCATAAAGATGCTAATTTAATGAATATTCATAAATCATGAATATTCATAGAGTGTCAGGGATGTTCTTTTGTACCCTGCTGCTATGCCAGGTCTTGCTGGCACAGCAGACGGCACATGTTGAAGGAGCTTTGCTCCTAGGGGAGAAGAGAAATATTCACGCTGGAGCAGGACAAGTGTCTGGGTGTAACTCCAAGCGGAGGTGCTGGGAGGAGAGGCGACGGCTGGCGAGGAGCGCATCCGACCCGCCAAGTGGGATGCGCAGTCTCGATGTGGCTACCAGGTGGTAGGATGTGTTCCCTCTCAGGGCTATTAGTGCTTTCACAGCTGATGCACGGCTCTGGCAGAGGTGTTGCGGTCAACTTTTGCAGTCGCAGTGGCCACAGCTACCACCATTACCGCCTCAGCAGAGCCTGCCTGCTGGGATTCCCAGTTATTCTTGCCCTGGCCAGGCTGTACCTGTGGAAAAAGCACTGTAGGAAGCTGCCTTAAAGCACTGCTGCAAGTGATACGTATGACTTGCCCAATACTGTGGGGTTCATGCAGGGGAGCCTCTCATCTAGGATGTTCCAGGTTGCTCTTTGCGCTGGGATCTTTCCCCAGGGTTTCCAGGGATTTGGCATCCTCCTTGGTCAATGAAAGTGACCCAGCTTGACACTGATGTTGTAGCCAAATATTTTTTTCATTAACTTCGGGGTGTGTAGGGGAATTTAATTGATACATCTCTTTATTAGTCAAAAGGAAAAAGAAAACCATTCCAGAAAATTGTGTTTTATCCTGCCACTTGGGATACTGCAGAACAAAGTCAGTGTCGCTCCACAGTCTCACAAACTCCATGCTTTCCTTGTGACATGTTTTTAAAGAAACTGAGTGTTTAACCTAACCCTAGCAATCCCTAATATGCCACCTAAGGAGCAGGCAAGGGAGCCAGCCTTGTATTTGTTGCTTCTACAGGTTTCAGTTGCCCCCAGAGTTGCAGGTTGATGGCTGAAATATGCTTGAATGCAAATGCTGCGCGCCCTTATGGTGCCTGTGCGATGCCAGTGAGGCGCTTTGCCGCAGCTTCGCGTTGGGAGGCGCGTACCTATGGGTGCAGAGCAAGCCCGCTTCTCACCCTGCCGCACACTGCTGGGATGCAAATTTGTTCTTGTGAAAAAATGTCAGCGCAGAGAGTTGAGCTGTTTGCTTTGGCAAAGTGTAGAACAGGAGACAGCACCCGTCCCTTTGTCCGGGCTGAGATGTTGGAAAGTTTACGAACCCCGAGCAACATCGGTGCTCTGAGTACCCTGCTGCCTCTTCCCCGGGAGCACTGCAGCACTCGGGCTCTGGCTTTGTGCAAGACATCCTTGCAAACCCCCTACCAACCCTTCAAATGTGTTTGCAAAAACTGGCAGGGAAAGGAGAAGGGAAGAAGAGCTGCTGGTGCTATCCAAGAGAGCTCTGTTTTCTCTGGTAATTTATTTCAGCTAATACACTTCTCTAATAGCTGCCGGCTCCAATCTTTGCTTACATAAACGCTTATTTAAAGCTCTTACGATCAAATCATTCATCTGGACTCAAACTCGCTTCTAAATTTGTGCATGTAAATTTTATTCATGGGCCCAGCTGTGTTCGTGCCGAATTTGCATTTGTGCATATGAATGTGTTGTTTTTTCCCTCTGTCAGCATACAACCACAGGCTGCAGCTGAAAATATGGACCTAGATTTCAAAAATTTTAATGACCGTACACTGAAAGTTTTAGTTCCTTTCCCCCAGAGCTGGTAAACTTGTCTGCATAAGCCTTATCTTTATCCTTTGCTTTAGGGAGCTTGCTACTGTATGTGTCTGAAGACTCGCTCGCACGTGGTGTTCAAATATAAAATGAGACTTTGTTTTGCCAATATGGGTATTGACATGAAAGGGCAATTAACTTTTTGTCTTGCTTTTTCTGCAACTAATCCTTCCTTCCTTCCTTTCTAAGTTTGTGCCACCTCAGTTTGTCTACCAAAAGATTATTTTGAGAAGAGCTGAAATTTATCTTGTTCCTGGGGGTGGCAGGGCAAGAAATCAGTGCACTGGAGGATGGGAGGAAAAATACCTTTCTGCCTGTGTAAATAAATACACTTCAGAGAAGGAAACAGTAAATCAGTCTTGCAGAGCAATTTAGATATCTGATGTATGCAGCATGACTAACCTCACTTCGTGTACTACCGGAAGAGTGAAGCAACAGTGGTGCTGCAGGTTCCCCACAACTGTTAATCAGAAGGGTCTCACAGGATTCTTTGCCTGATGCTTGGTGTAGAAGATTGTGGTGAGCATTTGCCTTCTGCATGCACCATTCATTATAATGCTCTTCCCTTATTGTCCAAGAGTGGGAACCCAGTTAAATTGGACTCTGGTAAAAAGTTTGTTAAATATACTTGCAGTAATTTCTAAACTTTAAGTAGTTACAAATTTGTTAAAAATCGAGAACCTTTGCAATCTGTTGGATACAAAAATATTGTAAATCAATTTGAGGGTACTAAAACTCACTCCAATGCTTCTGAAATGAGTAAACTGAAAGGCAGCATAATCCTGAGTAGAGTATGGAGTCAAGGGGATCCCAAGCACTTTGCGTGTAAGGGCTCTTCTGAGAGATACATAATGTTTTACATAAATTATACATTATGTTTTACATAAATTGCTTCTCTACCTTTTCACATGGCATAGGCTATTTCTTTGGAGTTGGGGTTTAGGTAACAGTGTAGGTTTTACTCTGGGAAATGCAGTTGCGAGTCACAAGTTGTTCTAGGTAAGTGAAGATGTTTATGCATCTTCAGTGCTCAAGTGCTGCACAGGAGCTGTGGGCACTGGGAATGAAGAGCACAAAGAGGTGAAGACCCCAGCATCATCTTTTGTTATCATTATAATTCTCTCTTCCAATAGGAAATGTTGGGTACTCATAATTTTTCTAGAGACTGGGGACTTTGGAAGGAGATGAAGGAGGTACTTGCTGATCTTGTGAGAGTTTGAGGACATTTAACTTCCTTTGGCATCTGACAAGACTGTGGGAGTTTTGGATGATGACGACCAGTAATGTCACAGGCATGTGTTGGAGGCACACTTCCTCTCCAGTAGTTTTTGGAAAGCTTTAGCCAAAGAGGTTAAAATAGGGTTGAACTGTGATTAAATGATAATTCTGGAAACAATTCTAATTCCACTTCTTTTACTGCTTAGACTGTTTGTGCAAGATAAGTAATTATATCAGATACGTGGTATAGGAAGCTGGGCAATTCCACACTTGAACAATTATTCTGCATTTGAGATGCAACCCTGCCTTTTAAAAAAAAAGTTGGTTTTTTTTTCTTAGTGGTTTTGGTCTGGATTTTTTGTGGCATGCTGAGCTGTAGCCTGTTTGTGCACTACTGACTTGACAATAGTTCAGAGCTGTGGTGTCCAGTGTCATTGCATGCAGGAAAGCATAAAAGGTGAAGTGAGAATTCCTTTTCATCACAATTTGCACTATGCTGAGGGCCACAGAGTATCTGGGATATCCCCTACCTTGTGCTTTTGTGCCTTCACAAGTTTGGATGAATAAATTATTCCTTGAAATGATAGCACTTCTTTCTTCAGTGCAGCCTTTCTCAATAGAAAAATGTCTCAGACCTGTAACCTTTGCAGGCAACATCTGAGTTGTCCTTAGTCTCAGGAATAAAATTTGTCAGTGTAACTAATTGGAGTTCTAAGATTACATTATGGACCCTTTAATGAAAAAAAAAATCTGTTGAGATGTATTTTAATTAGCTTGCTCATATCCTTTTGCTTAATTATCTAAATAAAAGCATACTTAAGGAGGGCCTAATTACATATTTATTCAATGTTTTTAATTTAGATAAGAATTTCAGTGGGATGTCTTCACCCAGAATATTCCTCAACTTCAATGAGGAACAAAAGATGATCTACAGAAATCAACATTTTCTGCTTTAAAATCCAGTAGTGCTTGTTTGAAGAAATAGTAGTTACAGAAGGGAAAATGACAGTCTCTTTAACATATACTTAAGTATGGTAAGTGCAACGATGAAAGCAGACATAAGGAGTGAGAAAGATATAAATGGAAAGATTAATGACAGCATTAATTTATTTGCATCTATCATGGAGAAGTTATTTGCAACATAAAAAGTAGCAGTTTGTGAAAGGCACTGTAGTAACTTAATTCTCATCTGGGTATTAAACTTAATACATGTAATATTTCTACAGTTTCACCTGCCTCCCTTCCTTTTTTGTTCTCTGCCTTGGAATTTACAATGCCCTTTTGTGTTCTTATTCATGGGGTGGTGAGCAATGCTTTGACCTCTTTTGCACTTCAGACGTGAAGCATGTGCGTTACCTTGTCTGGTGAGTACAGCTGTCTTTACGCCATTTAAAGAGAAAAAAAATCATTTGTGCAAGCAGATAATGCAAATTATTTCTTGGAAAATATTGCAGAATAGCAACTATGGGATATTCTCATTTATGTTGCAACTCTCTTTTCCCTTGGTATCCAGGCATGAGTTCACATGGGTGCTTGAGGGTTGTGTTTCCTCCCCTGTAAGCCTGCCTGTGTGGTGAGCAAGGTCTGCATGTCACCTGGAGGGGCCACAGCCCCGCGGTGCCCTTGGACCAGGGCAGCAGCTGCTGCCCTCTCTGCCACGGGATCCCTTTGCAGTTTCAGGTAGCAAACCTGTAGTAAGGATCAGTTTGATGCCAACTGACACAAAGAGGAAAACTGTGTTTCTTTGAAGCTGCGGGGGCTGGGCAGGAGGAGCAGAAGAGTTATTAGACTGACACAGAGTAATTGCCGGAAGCAGAATTTGGCCAAGCCTCGTGGTTCATGCTGGGATCACCTTATGCAGTTTATATTACAGTTATAGATTTTTCTTGTGATATCACTTACCTTAAATGACCATTGCCTCCTTAAATGACCATTGCCTGAAAGACAGCACATAATGAGATAATGTTGATCCTGACACCTTCCTGGGTAATGGCTCAATGTTCACTCAGGAGGAAAAATTCATTCTGACAAAATTACCTCTACAACAATTCTGATGCCTTTTTTTTTTTTTTCCTAGAGGGTTTATATCCAAAGACTGTCCAAACTTCAGGAAAAAATCTCACATGTTCACAGTCTGATTCAATAGTTTGCAAAGAGAGACAGCCCATTAAACAAATGCACAAGATTGTCTTGGCTCAGCATTTATTCATTGTTCAAAAATTTTAAACCAACAGAGGTTCTCCTGCATTTGGAAAGAGATGATCTTTATGATATATAATGGCTTTTCCTTTAAAAAAAGGTGAACTTGAGTATCAATTCCAAAAGACCAAACCGTTATGGCAGCAAGGCCATTAGGCTGCAATTTGTCTTATAACAGATGTTGTAGAGTCTTGTCACTTCGAATGCTAAAACAGATGGGAGATACACTTGAAAATGTACTAGAAGTATTTAATTTCCTTTCCAGCACTGGAGATTTCTTCTCTCCAAGGTCTTTGATGCTCTTTGCCTGTTTGTTAAATCCTGTTGCATTGGTTGGTATGGTTTAATCTCCTTGGAAAGCTTTGTCTGAGTTTGTGTTCTAATACAATTACTCTTGAATTGCTTTGGTTTTGCTGAATGAGATATGATTCTGTTTCAAGCTGACTTTTTATTAGCCTCTTTCAAGATCCCTTGTAAACTTGCTATTATCACTATGTACAAAACTGTAGAGGTGACACAGTATCTGGCACTGATTTTCAGCAGTTAATGTTATGAATAACATTAGCCAAATGCATATTATATATGTCTATGTATTGAAAAAAAGCCCTGGATAATCTGCGATACTCATATGCACTTTAGATTACAGGCTACCATGTACATTATGAGGTTACTCTTGTTTACAATAACTATGATTTCTCATCATCTGCAGGAAGACTCAGCTGACTTCATTGGACTCCATATCAGGTTTTCTAATCCAATGCAGATGCTTTTTCAAAGTCTGGGGATTATCAAGTCAATCCCCAGATGAACTGGGAAGTTGTTAAGTGAAAATGACGGTGCCGTAGTGGTGGAGGAGTGGAGGGCTAAAAACTTTGAATGATTCTCCCCAAGACATGTGGAGGGAAACTTGGAGAGAAGGTATTGACTTTCATGAGCTGGCCTTGAGCTCTTAACCTGCAAGTGCTGAACAGCAGATATTGCAGACACATTCATGTGTGTGCTTACATTTCATACTATATAATCAATTTTCTCCTTTTAAAATCAACTTTCCATGTAAGACTTGTGTTTGTTTTTGTAAGTCAAAGGAAAAGCCCTGATATTACCACATCAGTTTCGTTCTTGCTTAGTTTCAAGGTGCGCAGAATATTCTGACAAAATTTGCTTTATGAATATCAGTGTTTAGATAGCTAGCACAAAATTCAGCAGCTTTAAAGTGCTCTGTGCTGGGCCATCTTGGGTCTGCCTCAATAAATTAGAGGACTGCACTGGCTGTGTCAAATGGCACTCTTATTTTCAGCTCCTGAGAGATTTTTAGTGTGCATGTATTTAGAATCAACTCTAGAAGGAAAGCGCATCCAGAACGCAAAGGACCTTTTCATTCACTGTCTTGAGCTTGGCAGCTTCATTTTCTGAGCTCTGGAAGGAAAGCCATGAGTATAGTAGTTTATAAATGTTTTTATTTCTTCCTTTTCTTTCTGGGCTAGTGATCATAATTTTTGAAAACAGTAAGTAAAAGGTTTTTTTTTTACTCTTTTTCTTTTTTGATCATTTTAATGAACTCATTTTCTAGAGGGGGTAGACCATGGAGCACCTATTAATGACTCCTTCTGTCATGCCATTATTGGTCTTCTGCCTTTACTCCCGCCTCACCAGTTTAACTTGAGTTTTTGTAATTTGAGGATAAAAACCAGGCTGTTATAGGCTTTGTGCTGACATGAATTTGTACTTTAAGTGGATTTCCTTATTGTAATACTGAAGTCAAAAACAACTGCACTATTTTTCATATAGCTGCATCTTTTGGAAACAGAAAACTCAGAGGGCTGTTCCAATGCACTGAGCTGGTTGGTGAGAATGCTGAATAAGAGTTCAGAAGATAATTCCTTAGCTAAGGTGGACGTGGTGAACAAGGTGTCTTTCATGTAGCTCTTACAGTTTCCAGTTCTCAGGTGCTGCATCTTTATTGCCATATTCAGTTTCCTGTTCTTGGAGGGGATGTGGTAGTATGGGGAGTGGGGGGGAAGTTACCATTTCATGGAAATGACAGTTGCTCCCAAATTTTATTTCTCCTCCATCTGCATGTATGGGAATGTGGTATGCTGCTGCTTTTCTTTTTTCTTTTTTCTTTTTTTTTCTTTCTTTTTTTTTTTGGTAATCTTTTCTTAGATATTATTTTAAAGGGTAACACAATTTGAAGTAACAAAATACTTCAGGAAGTTTATACTTGCCGCTCTTTGAAGTGGACACAAGTAGAACAAAACTTTACCACCTCAAGAAAATCAGTCATCCTCAAATAATTTGTTTATTAAATAAAATATTGATCTCATGTTTACTTAAGCTTTTTACTGTCCATACTTCTCCCATGAAGTTTTTTTAATCATCTACCATGTAAGTCAAGCTGTTAAAGCTTCACATGGCTAAAAAGTTATTTTAAGAATTTATTAGCAGCTTAAAGTGATTCTGTTAGAAAGATAACATGTACTTGAACCTGATATGATTTGTGTACCATAAGAAGAACTATGGGAAAAGTAAAATTGTGTAAGGTTACCAGAGATTCAACTGAAGAGAGTGAGGCTTATACAGAAGAAATCATAGGCCTTTTTTTCCCCCTCAGTTAAGTAGTTACACAATTTAAACACGAAGTTTAAAATGAGAAAAGAAATTGAAAAACACATATCCGTGCAATCCAGAACTTATCAATAGCTTGCCATCTAAACTTTAACAGTGACTTCTGTAGAAACCATTTAGCCTGAAGCAAAAATCTAATCTTGCCTGAACCTATAAGTGACTTAAAATTGAAGTACAAATGGGTATACAGTATGGTTTTTTTTAATATTGTCTGCATAGCAAGAATACAAAAGCAACTACATGCAAAAAACACTTCTCTGCATTCTAAATATAGCAGTGCCCACTTGAATGAATATTTCATACAAGAATAACCTGTATAAAAGGAATAAACACAGGCAGCAATGATATTGGTAGGATATTGTTTTTAGATGGAACAGGTTTTAAATGAGTAAATGAATATCTAATAAAAGCACTAAATCCTTGTATGAATGAAAGTCTGGTAGACCGGTGTTTTGTTGGCTATTCAATAGAAAACTTGTAAAACAGGGAAAATATACATAAACTTAAGTTGAAATAGAAAAAAAAGTAGGAACTTGTGCATGTTTCTCTAGCTTAGACTTTTTATTGCAGCTGACTGGTTCACCTGTGATGGGAAGCAATAAAAGGCAGATGTAAACACTGCCCTGTTGTGTACAGAGCCCAGGATGGATCTGGCAATGCTGGGGAGGAGCCACGGGGTGAGCTGCCTCCTCTAGCAGGGGGAATGGAATGTTCTTTGGTGGTTTTGGACTAAATCTCTTTGAGGAAATATCCAGGGTCATGTTAGGCAACCGCTTTCCTTCCCAGAGCTTGACTTGCCTGGGGTCCTGCAAGGTTTCAGGCTGCTCCACTGACACACATTATGTTGGCACGGGATTACTGAGGAACAACACAGTGTGGGATGCGCTAGGTGCAAAAATTACACCAACCTTTACATTTCCTCCACCACCTAGCTCAGATGCTCCAGTTAGGTCTTGGGGGATGTTTGGAGCATAAAACTGAAAGTGTTGGCAGGAACTTCACACAACAAAATGAATTGAACCTTAGGCTCAGGCCAAAGGGACAAAGAATGCTTCAGCCTGCCCTGAGCAGGATCACACTGTGTTCCCTGTGTGCAGGCTGGGGACTTGCTGAGCTCTGCTTGGGAGCCTGCTTTGTCACTTTTGCAGTTGATGGGGAAGGTCAGTGGGGAAGCACTTTCTATGCAAGGACTAAAAATTTAAAGCTCACAGATTTTTGACCAAGTGTCTTGAATTTGATACTGTAGCCTAACAAGGGGATATGAAGGAGAAGGGGGATTGATGAAGAGTGTTAAATAGATAGCAGAAAGGTGAGGAAATATCCTGAGACCCAGACTGTAGGGATGAGAAAGAGATCTCATGAAAATTATGTGTAGAGATAAAGGGGGCTATGATCTATTGCAAAACACCAATCCAAGAAGGTCAGATGGATAAGAATTTTTGTGAAATTAATGGGAATTTTACATTCATCGGGAATTTTAAATGCTTGCAGACATCTCCTGGGGGAAAACCCATAGTGGGAAATGGATGATTCAACAAATTTTAAAGAAGTAGTGGGGCTTAGTCTTAATTTTTTAAAAAATATTTGTTTGTTTTGCAGAATGGAGAAATGTGTCAGGAGCAAAAGCTTTTTTATATTTTAGACAATGAAGGTGAAGTAGCTGTGAGTACAAAGGCAATAGGCAAGTTGGGTGAAATTGAGCATGAAATGAGATTTCACAATCTTTGTGAAGAGATGAGGAGGAACAACAATGTAACAAAAATGGACTTGAGAGAATGATAGCTAAGATTTCTCCAGAGACAAATTTAATAGTTGAAAGCAAAGGTGAATTAGCTGCCAGATCCTCAAAGATGTGACATTATGGTACGAGCACAAAAACCCCAATATAGAGATTAACTTGGCTAAAGAGCTGGGTTCTGCACAGGGAGCAAAAAGGAAATACATCAAAGGGAAAGAAATGGTACCCAAAATGGCACAAGTATGAAGGGATGAAAGGAAGGTCTAGGCACTAGATTGCAATGCTAACTAGCTAGTTAGAGATGTTGAGATGAGGAGGAATCATCCTCAGCATACATTAATAATAAGGTAATCTAGTCAAGGATTGCTGCTTTGCTTACAGGAGAAAGCAACCTGATAATGGAACACTGAAGAGTCTTTTTTAAATCCTTTCCTTTTTTTCTTTTTAATTGAGACCTCATTAAGAAAGTTTTTTGCTTTCATATTATTGATACTATTAAAATCAATAGAAAAGGGATACAATCCTAGACAAAAATAGAAAAGACCAGGTTAGGGATTTACAGATGATTCAGATGTTTTCAAATAGACTGATTGTGATGGACTTTGTTGCAGGGTTTGTCTAAAGGAATCTCAGAGTGATTAGTGTTTTCTTTGAGAGTTCGTCTGAGATCAGTGATGTACCAGAGGCTGGGAAAAGAGAAAACATAATGTCTTTCATTTTGAAAAAAGGGGGGGAAGAAAGAGGAGCCAGAGGATTTCAGACCAACCAGTGCTAACTCCAGCTCAAGTCCACAGAAAAATTCTGGGGAAGGGGAAAATAAAATCATAACCAAAAATCAAACATTTGAAAGCAGCTGAAGGGTAACAAGAAAGTAAAAAGCTGCCAGCACAGATTTTTCAAGAATGAATTGTCAAACCACTTGGATTTCCTTGTGCAGCAGAGTAACAGACTTCATGGAAAGAGAGGAAACAATTGACATAGTTTCTTGAGTATTGTGAGGTCTTTAAAGTTGGCTTGTAAGACATTCTCTGAAGCAAGAGAAACCTGGCCTGGATGAAAATGTTAGGTAAAAACAAAACTAGCTAGAGAAACTGCTTTGGAGAATGAATTTTAGGAGGATGAAGTAGTATCAAAGCAGAAGTATGTATTGAGGAGTGCTCTACAGAGCTGTGCCCAGCTCTCATTAGACCATGACATGAGTGATGCAATACACATTATACATGTTAAATTTACAGAAAACTGAGTGAAAGCTTTATGAATAGAAAATGGCCTTGAGAATGGGGAAAAGGGTCTGTAAGAATAGGTTGAGACTCTGTAAATTGAGTACAGAAGAATGGTAGTTCAGCAGAAACAATAAACTGCAGGAATATGAGAAGGGGAACACCCATTTTGACAGCAGTTCTTTGGAAAAATTATGAACCAAGAATGTCACGCTGTTGTGAAAATGGCAAACATCATCTAGGAATTCATAAATGGCAATATAACCTGAAGGGTGTGTTAAGTAACTCCTCTACCATGCTTAGCACAGGCGATGTCTTCCCAAAAGATGTTGACCACTTTGGGGATACCTTTGTCCTTCTAGCAAGATGTTGACCACTTGGAGACAACCCAGACAAGGATGATGGGCATGGTCATCATGTCCTGTCAAGGTGTTATGGCTGTTATGGAGATGTGTGGATGGATGCTGTTTATTCTAGGTCAGGGAAAATTCCTGTGGGGTCCTACCAGTAATCTTCAAACATGCAAAAGTATGGTGCAGAGAGGAAGAGACAGGTTTCATTTTGCATAAGGGGAAATGGGATGAAATCGTTGTTAGGAAGAATTGGATATTAGGAGAAATAAAAAAACCCCAGTTTTCTGATAATTCATGCAGGGCAGTTCTGGAACAGACTGTCCCCTTTGTGGCTGGAAGCTGTTAAGAAGAGGAATGACAAAATGTAGAGCTGATTCTGTCTTGGAGCAAGAAGTCCTGCAGACAGTCTCCCCAGTCCTACTTTCCTCAATTCCACAGTTTCACTGCTAATGATAACCATCCATCTTCTGTAAGTACTTGGAAGGGATTAAATAATTGTGGAATTGCTGTTGTTCTAGGACTTCACCCTTGACAATGTCTGCTACAACAGGCATGGCTGTCAATGTCCAAGTGAGATAGAAAGTACTTTGGGCAGGCAGTTTGATCCAGCTCAGGCCTGTAACAGACAGCACAAAGCAATAGGTTTTTCCTGCTGTTCTGAAACTCCTCACTGTATATTTGCAGATAATAAATCTGTCTCTGTCTTTCATGTACTGAGTTGATGGAACTTCTGAGCAGTGCAACTAAATGATTAGAAAATTGTTAAGTTCAGTGCTGGTGTATCAAGTTTTTTTTTTCTTGTTATACCAGTCAAACTGCTCGTACTCCTTTTAAATTCCTTTACTCTGATTTTGATTCTCAATACCCCAGATTAAAGCTCTTTATCCATACCTTCATGCTTTCTCTTTTGCAGTTCCAGTGCAGATTTGCATAGCAAAGGAGATATTTGTGTTTCTCCTGACCTCATCTATATTCTGGTGCGCAGCGTGCACTTATATGATAGTTTATTCCGGGATGATGAACAGATGCAAAAGTGTCTTCAATTGTCTCTGGAAATTAGCAATGGTCAATACATCCTGGAAACACAAGGCTGGATGCCGTGGTGCATGCAAAACATGCATGGCAGGCAGAGCACATAGCCTTTTCCTGCCTCTAGCACACTTCATTTAATTTTAATAGTAGAAGGAGATGTGGTATCTTTTGAACATAAATATCCTTGTGGGCTAATGTAAGGCTTGGACAATGAGAGTTTTGCATAGGAGAATTTGGCTTAACCTGTCAGTCTTCCAGAGATTAACAACTTCATCAGCCACTGTTGATATTGACAGTCAGTTGCTAGGCTACATGTTTACTGCTAAATGAATAGGCGACTTGGGGCCAGTGTGAATATTCAACAGATTGGCAAATAAGTAAAACGTGCTGTGACTTGATTTGTTAATTATAGTCAAAATAAATGGCTGTATTGATGACTATGATTTTACACAGCATTAGTCCTCTGAAAACAGCAATTAAGTCTGCCATGTAAACATATATCTTGCCTGTGACAAAAAAAAAAAAAAAAAAGCTTTAAACAACTGAAAACACCACTCCAAGCAGTTTCACTAGGACTCCTGAAGTGCTTACATTAGTTAAATTATGTCCTTGGGTGTTTTTACACCTCTGACTGAAGCACAACTTTCAGGCACGGTCTGGATTTTGAAAAGCTTTCTTGTTTGCTGCATGCAGTGCTACTTATGGTCAGAGTTTATCAAAAGAAGCATGAGCACACTTGAGAGAGAAAACTCAAGTAGCTGGATTTCAGGAAGATGGTGGTTTTTTCCTGCTGGGAGAAAGCTGAGCGTTCATTTTATGCTCTATATGCTCTTTTCTTGTGAAAGAGTTCTCACATATATACCTTGTTACTGTGTTCCAGTTTATCAGCTGGGTTAACTAGAATCCACTTCCCTTGATCCGTCCTACTTTCTCGTTATGTTTGAAGCTCTCACTGTATCAATGCACTCATTTTGTGTTTCAAGACTTGCGCACACTGGCAGGTGCACTGAGTATTCAGCATCACTCATTGTTCAGTGTTGCATGTGTATAGGCAATGCCACTGTTCTGGGCTGTACTGTGCCTTTTGGTTGAAACTTGGAAAACACATATTCTCTTCTCATTGCTGTTGTCAAGTTTTGCTGTGGCACTGGTCATGCCTCTCTCCCAAGCTTTGGCTCAGTTTTGCCATCTATGATAAATAGTTCTTGGGGTTTTTTTCCTTTATAAATAACAGCCAACCTGAAGAGCACTGAAGTTGCCAAATATTCTCCAAGATTTGCAACAGAGAAAGAGAGATTGTTTTAAGCTTGAGAAAAGTAAATGTGTTCTTGCATAGAAAAAAAATACCACTTTTCCTGGATAGGTCTGTGTTACCAATACCTGTTGAGATTGGGTTTGAGTTTAGGCTGGTAATTATCTTTTTCCCAAAAAGAGGTGGGAAGGTGCTCCCCTGTTCAGACCTCATTTTTATTTCAATGAACATCTGAATATCTGCCCTTATTTTTAAGCTAATGAATTGTTGTCTTCTGCTGTCTCACCATGGGACGTCCAAGACCAAATTTGCAAAAATAAAACCACACTGACCTGGTCTAATCATAGCTGGTCTGAGGCAGAGTGGTACCAAATGCTTAAGCCAAGAGGGAGTTTTGGCTGTTCTTTCAATGTGTTGCTGAAGGAGAACCCACCCAATGCAGATGCTTGGCTGGCAGATGTTTGGAGAAAATCAGACTGAAAGGGTGTTAGAAATGAAACTAGAAATGGAGTAGGACTAGAGATTGAGCTGGATATCTTAGAAGGCAGCAAATAAGAAGTGATTTGTATAGGGAGAGCTCCAAAATGAAGAAATGGCTGGGAGACAAGTGGTTGCACTGATATCAATTTGATGAGGGGAAAACAAAAAAGATTAAATAAAAACCAGAGTGATAATCAGCTGCAAATACTGTTAGCAGCTTTATCTTTGCTTAAGGATACGAGATCAGTGCTCTCTGCCAGCACATTGTCATACATCTGCATGCTATTCAGCACCTTTGTCACCAGTGCAGGTTATGTAGAAGGCTTGCAAACTACCCCGATTCCCAGGATCTACACTGACTGTTACAATGAAGGAGCAAGGTGCCAGGGATGTTGACAGCTCTGTGAATTCTTGTGTGCTCCACAATGATTAAGGAAAAAAAAAGTTAATAGTTACCAGGGAAATCACTGAAGACAACACAAAGAATATCAAGGTTCACCTTGAATGCACTCTTGTTTTGGACCTTTCATTTTTGAATGCTTTTGTGGATAGGGAAAAAAACTTCAAAGGAAGACAAGGATGTTCCAAAGCATTGAATGGCTTTACAAAGTGGGTGGTAGACCAGTGGAGCTCACTGCCAAAAGACATTGTGAATGTGACAGGTTTACATGTTTAAGTTCATGAAAGACAAAATCAGGGAGAATTACTAACGGCATGTAAACTATACACGGGTCAGGAAGTCTCAGAGCTGAAAATAGTTGGAAGCTGAGAGGCTGTGAGTCAGAAATAGGATTGCTCTGTCCTTCCTCATCTCCAGCATCTGATTATGGCCACCACAGCAGACAAAAGCACTCCTGATACATGGATTTTGTCCTGGACATTTTTCCCTGATTAGTTTGCCTTTGCCTGCACTGCAGCTCGTCTGACTCAGAGGGGTATTTTGAGGGATTTCTCTCCCAAGGGCTACACTTACCAAATTAGTTTTATGTCATATGTTGCACCATAAGTACTGGGATCTCTTCTTGGGAAGATGACAAATCTTCTTTCACTGGATGAAGCAGTAATATATATGCTTCTGGGAATCATGGGAAGATGACTGTGTTTCCCCAGAGATTATTAACTGTAATGAGCTACTGGACCAGGCATAGTTTCATAACCAGTGTGGCTATGCAAACATACATTGCTGGTTCAGTCATTTTAGGATTCCCACAATGTGAACCATTTCTGCAAAAGCTTGTTCTATGCTGACTATGGACTTCCTTGCAGATCCAGCATGGGAAAACTGTTTTGTTGGGGCATCTTCTTGTTGTGGGGGGAATAAATCCCTTCAGAAAATTTGAACTTTCATTCAGTAATCCACTTTCCAAGTTTTATGTGCAGTTGCACTTGCCCCCAAGCACTAATGAGTGGACAGGATGAAGAAGCCTCAGGGTGCAGGTAGCTAAGACAGGAATAATTGCAAAAGTCCTTTTCAAGTCTGGAGACATTAACTTTACACTGATTTACTGGGATGGTTTCCCTAATCAGTTTGGTGGTTTTGCAATGCTGAAAAATATGCTGATAGTCTTGAAAACAAGAAACAGAGTCCTCCCAGAGCTGGTGCCTATCCCTGTATGGGGGCAGCTGCAAGATCTGGGCAGCTTCTCATGGTCCAGGGAAGTCTTGCTCCCTTCCTTGCTTGATTTGCCCAAGGTAAATTACCTCTTTTTGAAACAAGCTCCTAGCTTTTCTATTTAGACAGTCTAAGACTAGCAGCTTTAAGCTAATTACAGTCCATTTATTAATGTATCAGTTCTTGTTCCAACATTTTACCATGCACCAGGATATCATCTAGGTGTAACAAACAGGATGAGAGAGGCATGCCACATAACACCCTCTTCGTCAGACTTTGAATGTAGCTGATGTATTGCACTAGCCAAAACCCATCATTTTAAATTGCCACAGTTCTTGTCCTGCTGTGAATGTGTTGGGTTTTTTCCCCCCTGTCCCTCTGGATCCACTTCTACTTGCCAATAGCTACTTTTAAGATTCAGAGTAGTAAACCAGACCAAGCTTTCACCAGTATCTAGGGTACTATTTACAGTAATAAAGGAGCACACACTAAATGACTTTGTGTTGTTTTCTGTAATCTGATGCTGTCACCTTTTTTCCTTAGCTGGCCTGACATTTGGCTGAGGGGTCTGTTCTAGCTTCCTGACATGCTTCTTCCATGGGCTTTTAAGGCTTCTTTACTGCTTCCCTCCTGAAAAGACAGATGCTGTTTAGGTATCCAGGATCACTCTTGTGTGGAAGCAGTCAAGTACAACTTAGGTGTTTGTCAGAGAGAGAATAATTTCTAACATAACAGTCTCAAAAATATTTTCTTGCATCTCTTTGAGTGGTTTGTAGGGTGCCAGATTAGAAGTTAATACATTTTCTGGGTGTTCACATGTTCACACCCAAACTTTCTAACGTTCATATTAATTAACAAGATCAATTTTTTGCCATCACAGTCTGCCTTTCCCCATATCTTTCGGACTATTGTCAGAAGCATTCTGTAAATATATAGAGATTTGCTCTTGTTTCAGATCCAGGAGAACTTCAGCAGCTAAAGATCCCCAGGGATCTGGGATCTCAAAGCAAGTTTCAAGCACTCCTCATCTTTCATTTGCTGGAAAGAGGCCACTGCCTGGAATTCCTAATGGTCTTTCTGCCCCTAAAGGTGGGGCTTGGGCACTGCAAAAGAGATCTGTAGGTTGAATGACCCATTCCCTTACCTTCTATTCCTGGTGTCACAACCAAAGTCTGACTCAGTGATTCTTGTGTATTTCAGATAGTTATTTATTACAGACTAAATAGTCTTCTCTGTCTATTTCTACTTTTAATAAAAGTAACTGTTAAGCTCCCTACAGAAACTACAAGCTGGTATGTGACTGGTGTTTGAACTCCTGGCTTGCTTCAGCTTCATGCTCCCCTCCAGCCTGTTCTTCATCTTGGTGTTGGAGGTCTGTTTTGGAACATGCCATGCTCTATTCTCACTAGGCCTGTGTTTATAACTATTCTCCGTGAAAGGCATTTTTTTCCTCCAGGATCAATAATGACCTCATCTGCATTCCTTCATTTTTGCCATTGTTGCCAATTTATTTTGCTTTATAAACTCAGATTGGTCATCACTCCTTCCACAAAGCATAATGATGGTATGAGCCATATTAAAATTGCTGAACTGAATTTGAGATAGAGAAACAGCACTGTAAAGATCTTGGCAAATTCCTGGCATCATATTCTGTTTGCAGCAGCTGTTTCCTTTTGTGGTATGCAGCTGTGAAAAAAGTTCAGGATCTGTAGTAAATTGTGCAGTCAGTACAATATCTTTTTGTCTTTTGCTGATCTTTATTTCCGGCTCTTACCTGAGTGTCTGCAAACTGGTGTATAGCCAATTTGCCCTTGAGGTCCTTGCTGATATTTGAGTATATCAGGGAAAAGGTTTGTTCCCACCTAATTCAAATGAAGTTTTGGGGTTTTTTTCCTATCCCTTCCTTTCAGAATGTCGTGGTTGTTGATACCGGTTCATTTTCATTCTCTGGGACACTTTTCAATTCCCTGAGCCCTTTCTGCAGTTTATCAGATAGCAACTTCCATGTTGGTCAAAGCTTTTGTAGCCCTTTCCAGTCTTATTTCAAGCCACAACTGTTGCAGCTGCAGCTCTTAGTTTCTTTGGGCATTTTGCCATTGGCTTTCTAAAAAGGGCTCATCTTTACCAGTAAGTTTTCAGGTGCTGTTTTAACTCCTCCAGTTCTTTACATGTTTGAACTGTGTACTACCTTTTGTTCTGCCCTGATACAGGAGAGATACCAGCTCACAGGCTTTGTTCTTGGAAACCAGAACATGGGGGTTTTCTCTCTTTAACCCTCATGTAGGAAGCCCAGAGTCTGAATGTTAAGAAGTGCAATTGATGATTGAGTCACTTATCTTTGATGCAATCCTGTTTATTTACAAAGTCCTGATTTCTGTTTCTGCAGGTAGAATCAAACAAAAGATAATTCCTGTGCTTGAAATTCCCAATCTCTTTCAGTCAGCACTTGCCTCAATAGCTTTCTTAAGGTTTATCTTGAAGTCATGCTGTTGATGCTTTTGTGGCTCTTTTTGATGCTTCCTTTTGGCTTTTGATTGGAGATTCTCCCACAACCATCCAAAACAAGCATTCTGCTACCAAAGTCCTAAACATCTAGACTCCAGGGCTTATTTTCATTCCAAACTTCCCATATGTTTATGCTTTGGTTGTTCTCCCATTGTTTTGATTATTTTGCTCCGCAAATGAGCTTAATGTTTATTTGTATTTAGTACAAATGAAAAACAGTTCTTCCACTCAATGATTTCAGCAAGTTTTGGTCAATCCTGCTGTGATGCTTTCTTATTGCTCTTTGGATAAAGGCCACAGAGGTACATAGACACACTGCAGAGAGAGGAGGGCAGCTGCATGGTGCTTAGTATGAGTTCTTGTCTGACCTCCTCAAGTGGCCTCTTAGCTGCTGGCTGTCCCTTCGGCTGTGTCCAAAAGGACTGATAGAGAGATTTGGTTGGAGAACATTAAATTTCTCAAATGAATAATTTAAAGATTTTTTTTCCTCTCTGAAAATGCTTTGTGGACTGCAGGAGTGAAAAAATCTTGAGCTTTTTGATGTTTTTAGTAAAAGGCACTACTTTAGGAAAAGTTCAAGATTCTTTATTTCATTTTCTTTGGTACTGAATAAGTATGGGAAAGAGGAATAAAGTTGATTAAATGATTTACACAAAAAGGGTTTTGGAGAAAATGTTCACTTTGAAGACTGCATCAGACCATTGTTCCCATGTCTTAGGTCCACTCTGAAGTCAAACTCCAAATTCACTCTCAGCAAAAATGTGTGAATTTTTTACTCCTAGCAAAATTGCCAAAATCTGAATCTCCCAAGGAGATTAAAATTAAAATCTCCCAAGGATGCTTATGGAAAAAGTTGCACAAGACACGAGGCATGGCATGGTTCAGTGCTGGTGTTTCACCATGGGATTTAGGCATTGTGTAACACTCCAGTCCCTCACACAGACCACAGGAGACAGGGACTTGCTCTCTGTGATAAAGTTCAGCGATGCTGCATGGTGAGTGATCACTGCAGGTTTGCAGAGATGCCAGTTTGCTACTGACTAAAGGCAAGTTTTAATGTTCTCATCATAATACCTAACTGAGTTAATCTATTCATTCACTTGTGTTTTAATATCTGATCAAATTCACCCTGTGGACTCAGAGTCCCTGGGGTTAGAAGTGACTGATCCACCAAGTTATATTGCATGGAGCTATAATAATCACAATAAAGTGAGATGAGTATTTGGCATGGAGTCTGGGAATGCAGGGATGACCAGGCATGTGGGATGAAACAAGGATGCTGTTTTGAGCTTTTTCACAATCTCCAGGCATGCAGTAGAGGATGGAAATGACTGTGACCAGGTGCTAGCAGCCAGTGTCCTAAAAGTGCAAGTTAGATAGGTGAAAATGTTGAGTTGTAAATTCTTGGCTTCCCGTGTCTTGTCCATCTTCCCCAGCTTTCATGCTTGCTAGAAGGGAACCTTACCAAGGGCACCCCATGAAACCATCCTGTTTCTCTGTGTTTCTGGGTGGAGAGCAGAGGGGCTCAAACCAGGGTAATCAGAGCTTCTGGACTCAGTGGAGAACCAAAGCAAGCACTGCAGTGTTTTTGCCAGCACAAAATGCCACATTGCACAGAATACAGCCTTTAATTCTACCAATTTCTTGTTTGACACAGGAAAACAGAGCGTGATTAAAAAATTGTGTCTTAACTGACTGCTCCATATTGTCATGCCAGAAACAATTAGCTTAACTAGAAAGTTAATTTAATTGCAAATGTGGATGGGCAAACTGTGCCAACCACTTCATTATCATTATTCTATGTTATTCCTAATGCTTAGTGCTGTTTAATATGTTCTTATGGTATATGGTGGTGGAATTAAAAGATTGCCTCTGTAGCAGTTAAGGGTGCTACTGAAAATAACTTCCAGTCTCAGTTTTACATGTCTTTATATGTGGGGCTTTTAAAAGAACTTCTAATATAATTTTCTAGCTTCTTTTTCAATTCTATGGAAGAAAAAGAACAAAAGCAGACGGACTGCCAGAAATATATGTAGCAGTAGGAATTGACCACAGATATCTTATGGTAAAATATTCTGTATTTTTCTAGGGGAAGAGATTTTCCCTGTTCAACTTTTGTCATAAATTTATAGATATTATAATTAATTTCTTTGCTTGTAATTTTTACAAGCAAAATAAGTTTGCCTTGAAACAGTGGGTAAACACTCAAACCTGGAGATTAAAATGGCATCAAATAATTTCCCTATTTTCTGGTACAGCTAAACATGGGAATGGACTCTTGCAGTGGGAGTTTTTAGGAATAAGCTCCTTTGGGGAGAAGAATCACAAGCGAAAAACTAAAATTTGGTAGGGAAACATGCAAATTGTGACTTTTTTCTTATGCTGTTACAATGGAAGATGCTGGTAATGACTCAGCCATCTTTTATCCATGGACATTGTTATTACAAGTGTTTTACCCCATATTATTATATTTTACTGTGCTCCTTAATATTTTTTTACCTGCATTTTATTGCTGGTTTTAGATTTGATTAGATTTGAAGATTGCTGTGCAGTAAACACACTGCACTGGCAGAATTTATTGCTCTTCTCTTTGAATAGCTTTGAATCAAAGATCCATCCTTGTCCTTCCTTGAACTGGAAAAATTCTTTTACACGTGTCTTCTTTTTAAGCAGTATTTTGTAATGCAAAAAAAAAAAATACCTGCTACATCAGGCTTCATCATGACAGTTCTAATGCACAATATTGAAGAGTGTGTGGGTTTTATATTCCTTATTGAACAAAAATTCAACCCCAAAGCCCTGTAAAAATTTGGATCCAGTGTGATTTAAGCCACCCACCCTTTGGCAGGCTCCCCTGCCTGAAAAACTCAGCTTGAGACAGGGAGTGCTACCAAGGTTGAGTGACAGAGAAAAATCATAATAAAATGGTATTTGCTTTAGCAATGTTGGCTGTAATCTTGTTTCATGTACACCAGCTACAAAATGCATCTCAGCCCTCGTGCCTCAGACCGCCAGCTGATCTTTGCTCTCAAGCTAAGCCATCCTACCTGTGTTTTCTGGGTTTTTGGGGAGAGTTGTTTGCCATGGGGCACTAAGCCTTTGCTTGCCGCGGTACACGGTATTAGCTGACAGAATATCTTGGACTAAGCAGGCCACTCATCTGATCCAGTATGTCATTTTTCATGTTCCCATAGAAACTTAGATTAATCGCTCATTCCTGATGCATTTCTTGTACAATATTGTCATTTTGATGCTCTTTTGCTGCTAGTTTTGAAGGCAGCTTCAAATCCATTCAAGGAAATAGAGCCAACTTTCTGCTGCTTTTTAGCAGCAGGTACTTTGCCTGTAATGAGGAAAATCTCATTTTACAGAATTCTTGCAAGGTAAAGAAAACATAGCTTCATCTCCTTAATGAGAGCTTTCTTATTCAAGAGCGCTTGACTGTAAAGAGTGCTATCCACAATGGTTAGTGTGGAGAGGAAACCTTAAGTAGAACATGCTATTGTGGCCTTTGAGCAGTTCCCATCTCCTCTATTCAGAAAGCAGAGTTAACTGAGGATAGCAAGAACAAACTGTACATGCGCTTGAGAAAAAGAACTTGACTTGGCAAGTTGGCATAAGTGTAACACAATATATTACCACTTTCTGCTGGGCTTATTCTCTTACTGTCATTGACCAGATCTGTTCAATGGCTGCCATTTTCAGTTGCAAGTAGAAGAAATCCCAAATACAAACGCCCACCCACTCACCCCCCCTTTACTTTCCAAGAAAGACAGTTTATGTAATCGATACTGGGTCTGTCTAGGAAGCAGTTCTGAAATTTGGGGGGTGGGGGGGGTGCAGGGGGAAGAGTGAGGGCTGAAGGATGAAGGAACAAACATTAGACCTGACAAAGCTTGAAATATAAAACAAAAAAAGCATCTGCGAGGCATAATAAAACAAAGTGTATATACGTGTTGTTCTCACAGAGTATTTGGCTGAGCCCGGGCAATGGGAAAGCATGCATAGCTAACGCTCCTGACTGTGTGAAACCCTTTGTATACTCCAGAGTCTCTGCAAGAGACCTTGATTACAGAGTTTGGCATGATACCCAATACATTTTTTGGAATGGTTTCTTGTCCATCACTGACACTCGTAATGAGAAATTTATACACCATCCAAAGCGGATAAATTAATTTCAAACACTTTTGACTTGGGTCAACAATGGCTATTGGCAGTGCCTATTATTTGCCTTTTTATTAAAAAAAAAAAAACAACAAAACAAAACAAAGAGGAGAAATTGCTCTTCTTCACGGTGATAGCATGGTAAAGACCCCAAGTACAGTGGAGATAGAATCTTGGCAAGCACATATATAGGTCAGGATAGATTATTTCACTTTTCAATGTAAATGAAAGTAATTTTCTTCAGTATGAACAGTTTAATAAATTCCCAGGATGGTTTTCATTAAGAAATTTGCATATTGGCTAGTGTAAAAAATTCTGAAAGCAATCAGTTGGCAAAAATAATTTGATTCTACTTCTACTTTCCCAATGCAGTTAATAGTCAAGGAATGAAGTATAAATTAGCTTTCCCTTTGAGAACTCCTTTTAAAACTTGGATGCTTAAGTTAGCCTTTTAAAGATGATAATTGTGCATATTCTCATGCAGATACACACACCAGAAATGGGGAAAAGGCATTAAAACACACACCTACACACACAAAAAAAATGTGTATTGGAAGCAAACAAGAAAATTGCTACATTTCCTTGGAAGATATTGAAATTATGGGGCCATACAGATAAATTACTGGTAAGTTCGCATTATGTGCAGCCAAATTAGATAATTTACTTAAATTCTTTAAGTCAATGTAAATTCCAGGGGTTTGACTTATCTTAGACTTTTTAGTGTGTTTTATTTTGTACATGCAAGGTACATGGATTTATTGAAGGCAAATCCCTGTTTATATACCAGAGGAATCCAATTGCAAGAATCTGCTAGCTTCTAAAATATAACTAGATAACTTAATGTAAATAAATTCTTTCAGTTTTCAGAGCCATATGATAATAGAAAAACATAATGCCAGTAAATATTAAAAGGTGAAAAATAAAAATAGGATGTGGATTTTTAGGAAATGTAAAATAGGACAAATAATCAGCCAGGATTATGGAGTGTGAACACAGATGATACTGCATGTGCACTTTTATTTTGTTGTGTTTTAGTTAGCTTCTTTGTGCAGGAACTGTTTATGGTTTTGATTTAGGCTTTTATGCCTGAAATTTCGGCCATGTTGCAACAGGAATGGCAAAAATGGTATATGTGATTTTTCTGAGAACTGCTTTGGAGGCTTTTTTTCCCCCTAAAAAGGCCAATTTCCCTTTTATCTCCCTTCTTACCTACCTGCTTCCTTTGTGCAAGTAGGATTGCCGGAGGAAGGTGGTAGCTGTGAGTGCCTCGGTGCTTTGGAGCTGGAAGGATGCTCCATGCAGCTGATACGCTGGCTGCACTGTGCATAGTGACAACTGAAACACGAATCCTGGGATGCTGTGCTGCTAGGTCCTGATGGCATCGCATGGACACCCATTATTAGGGAAGAACCAGAGCAGGTTTTCAGATGAGCTCAGACTAGATGATCTAATGGTCCCATCTGGCCTTAAAATCTGTGAGTCTATGAAAGACAGTCCTGCAGTTATAAGCATTTTAGAACTGTCAATTCCAGATTTACTTCAGTGTAAGAGGCAATTGCTTCCATGCTGAAATTCTCAGTTATGTATTATGTGCACAGTGGCATAAATGCTCTATAAAATAGAGATATGCAGTGTGAGCAAGGCACAACAAAGCAGAGCAGTTCATTGTAATAAGAATGAGGAGAGATGATGCTTATATTTGTAGAGGGCAGGTGTTTAAAAGAGATTTGAGAAAGGAGTAGAGTGCATTTGGGAAAGAAGAAAGAATGCATTCCCCCAAATATGAAAGACACTAAAGCTGCAAAGCCAAAGGAAGAGAGAAAGAAGCAGCCAGAGAAAAAAGGGGGTGAGTGAGATAGCAAGAAATTTAAAAGGACCAAGAGTAACAGACAGTGAAGTTGCAGAGTACAGAGGATGAATACAACTTGTTTATTCACTCCCTTTATCATTATGGGACTGTGCTTGGATGTGACAAGCTGTCAGTGGCTCAGCTGCTATGTTTTCTTCAACTCCCCAGCTAAAATATAGGAAGGGAGAGAACTGGGGTGGGGAGGAAAGGTGGGAGGTGAAGGAAATGTATTTTTTTGGTTCTTCTCCTTATTAATGGAGCTAGGTGTGCATACCTGGGTGTTGGAGGGCATGCTTAAAGTACAGGCCCTGGGGCTGAGAGGGGCCCTGGCAAGTATCTGACAGCTCATTAGAAAGAGTTGAGTGGCTGATACTGAAAAGAAGGGCTGCAGGGTCTTTTCCCCTGCACCCTCAGAGGAGAGTTCTGTAGATACAGTTGTGTTGTACTCATGTGCCCTTGTATTAGTCACTCTTACTCTGTTCTTAATTTTTGTTTTTATATTTGAGATGAATATTCAACTTTTTGCTGTGCCTGAGTATCCCAGAGCTTTTTTGGGGGGATTGGTTTTTTGGTTTTTTTTTTTTGTATAGTGTGGATTAATGTTAAACATCCTGAGAGGGTAGAGCCTCCTTGCTGGTGCAGATGTCTGCAGCTGAACTGTTTCCTCAAAGAACTTCCCCAAACAGCTCAGCAGCCTCTGTGCTCTCGCAAACACAGCAAAGCCTGTGCTGAAAATACTTACACTCTTAAAGCAGGCTGCACAATACTAATGATGGAAAAATACACTATGTTGAGATGAGAATTGCTTCTGTAATCTCAACAATTTTGAATTGTGAATTTTTGCTGTAAGATTCAGTGGTTAGAATAGCTTTTTCTGGGAGAATGAGGTTATTTTTTCTCTGCTTGTCAACAGCTTTCACCTGAGATGCTGGAGATGGTTTAAGACAGTGTTCCTCTAAACTCACAAAATCCTAAGCCTTATTCTTTGAGCTAATCAAAGGAGTGTGATAGTCACTTGACTATTATCTGTGATACAGTATCTTGGGGTTTTTTGCTACAAAAAGAGTGAAATGGCCAGAATTTGCACAATCAAATATTTGTGCTATTTATTTTGTTTTGTTTATTTTGTAAACCAGTTGTTTCCTCACCAGTTCCTAATTCCCATATCTCTGTTTGGCTCAAGCAATAAGGAAAGGTGCTATAAGGTGTGGCATGGCAAGGATGGGATTACGATTTTATTACCATTTTCCCCACAATCACAGAAAGCAGAAGTTGATTATCTTGTAATTGGTATCTCTCTAGGGTGATGCATTTCTTAAATCCTTGTATGTGATGGCACTATCTAGTTACACTGAACAGACTACCTGCTGATTGCTGCTTCTGGGATTTACTGATAATGCTGAATGCCAGAATCTTTCTTAACTGTGTAAGAATTAATTTCCACTGTCTTCATTTACTTTCTAGTGACAGTTAACACTGTATCTAGATTTCATTGTTTCAAAGCATAGATACTACAAAATCTCTTCAGAACAGAGCAGACAGGATTTGCTGGCACTTTTTACCTGTTGCTTTGATGGGACAGGGAGTTATTTTCTTCCTAGCTGAATGTCTTTGACTTAATGTTCACTCTTAATAAAGCAGCCAGGTTTTACCATCAGAGGCACTTTCCCTTCTGTGTTTGGAGATGGATGTTACCTCTAAAGTCAAAACTGTGTACAAATTTCTTTGGTATTTCAGATGTTCATCCAGGGATTTTATCTTGGGCTTTTTTGCAATCTAGCTGACAGAACACTTTTTGTTTCCTTTGGGATAATAAACTCTCTCAGTGTGATTTCTCACACTTTTAATTTTATTTAAAATATAAAATAACCAAATGTGATGGGGAGTAAGTAGGGCCAGGCACATTCAGACCTGGTGTAAGGGGTAGAGTGCAACTATTTACTGAAGAGCAGTGGCAGAACTGAAATGGGTCCCAAAAGATTCTCTCTTACAAGTTGGCTCCCTGGCACGCCTCCTCCCCTGGCCAAAATTCCACAACCCATGTGGCTGCTTGGTTGTGAACTGGGGTGCTCCTGAGGGACCGGGCAGGGCTTTGCTAGTAAACAGTGAGTGCTGGGGATGAATGGGGCTGGGGGATGGGGTGGGAGGGAAGGGAAGGGGCCAGTGATATATTCCTGCCGCCGGGAAGCAAAGCGGAACCATGCGCCGGGTATCATTGCATAACAGATGATGTATTGTACAGCCTGTACCCTCTCCTAAAGAGCAGAGGTGGGCACGCCAAGGAAGGCTTGAGCCTGGCTCCTGGTGAGTGCCTGGCTCTGGCCTGCCTCCATGGCTGTGAATAAAGACAAGTTAAGGAAGAGGCAAAGGGAGCATGCTGGCATCGCCGTACTCCCCGTTACTCACAGTAACGAGATTGTTGTGGGGGTGAAACAAAGCCTCGCTGCGGGCAAGGGACGGGCTTTTCTTGCCACAGAGTGGAAAGCCAGGGAGACCTGCTCTCTCCAGTGTCTCCTTGCACATCTCAGAGCCTTCTCTTCCCCAGGCAGAAGGGTGGGAGGTCTCCTAACAACATTCCTTCAGGGACATGGGAACTTGCTGCCTTTTACCCCTTCGGAACCCCAAACACTGTGCTGCTTTCTAGCATCATGTCCAGGCTCTAGGAGCTACTGCCACCTCAGCCCAGGGCAGCAGGACCAGTCTGCTGCTCCTTCCTGCACAGCTCAGACCACAGCTGTCTCCAGATCAGGATTTGCAAAAATGCATCTCATCTTCAGCCTTTAAACATTCAGCAATGAGCAGAAAATGGGTCTGTGAAAAAATCCCAAGATACAATACAGAGGGGATGTCTTTTCCCTCTTTGTGGCAGATCAAACACATTTATCTAAGGTTTTAATTTCTTTTCCTTTCACATCATAGTGAGGATCTTCAGCAGGGAACGGAACAGCCGGGTGATATATTTTTGGGTTATAACTTGAGAACAAAAGCTCATTAGGACTCAAAGATTTTATATGGATAACACCACCCACGGTTACTTTAGATAGGGTAGAAATGTTTTTATGCTTTAGGGCACAAACTAGCTATTAAATTACTAGGAACTACAAATATCTACTAGACATATCGATGGGAGTGCAAGCAGAACGCCGAGTACTACATAAAATAATTACATACAGCACAGCTAATATTAGATCACATGAAAGTACATGACTGTTCTATAAAAATCGTTTGCCTCTCTGTATTGGACATTGATTGAGCATGGCATTGGTGTTGTTCAGGGAGATGCTGACCTAGCTTTCAAAGAGTCAAAACCTTGTAGCCTCTGCCAGCATTTCTCGGCACGGCTGTGCCACTGGAACTGCCAGAGGAGCCAAGTTTCCTCAACTAGAACAAGTCCTCTCTTTTCTGTGGCTAGGTGGGATGTAGGAAACCCAAATGAGAGGGGATGGATTATCCATGATGCTGAGGATCCACCAAGCAAGCGTGTCCTTGACGTGTGAGCCTGAATTGGGGTCGGTGACAAGGACAACTCTGACATCATATGAGTCATGTGAGGAGGGAGGGGTGTCGCTGCCTCCTGACGGGGGGACGCATCTGTTCCACGCTAGCTCGTGAGATGTGAAGAGGTTGCAGTGCTAAGATGCACATAGGGAGAGTGGGAGTGTGCCGCTTAGCAGGGCTTTTTTGAGTTTGGGAATCTCATCGGAGCTGCCTCTCTTCTGCTCTGTGATTCCCACCCCTCAGGCGCAGGTGGTTGTTGGACCAGTGCTGGCATGGTGGCAGAGGGGCCAGGGGCCAAGCTGGTGTGGGAGAACACTGCAGGAAAGTCAGGGCTAGATGTCCCTCCTCTGTGGGACTGCAGGTCTGTGTGTTGTCCCTCAGGGGTGCCTGAAGAATAATGGGAGAAAAGCTTAAAGAAGGTTTTGTGGGGTGCGCTTCTATTAATTAGAGGGCATATAGACCTTGGAGGAGCTAGCTGCCTGGTGTTCCCACTAGAAAAGGCACACTTGCACTTGCTCATAACTTTGCTGAGCTGAGAAGTCAGGGCACATGTACAAATGACACTTTCTAAGCTGCCATGTCTTTCTCTTTGTGCATCAGCGCTGTGCACTCCATAGGGAAACATTCTTCTGAAGAGAAAAAACCTAGTATGTGAACTTATAATTAAGATCACCTAACAAGTGACTCCACTGACAAGTGGGGTCATTTCTAGCTGCAGAACTGTAAATATTTAATTTTCCGACTTATTTCTTCAGCTTTGTTACATGGTGGCAGAGAGCTAGGTCCTGGGAAAAGGTGGTGAAATAAAGTGTCTTCCCTCAAGTACTTTAGATGTGTGCAGTGAATACACATACTAGCTTCACTGGTAGTTACAGTTAGGTTTGTATTAGTTTTTAAAATTTTTTAATGGGCATTACCTGAAGGCTAATAATTTTGAAGAAGACAAGATTATGGGCACCATGGGGAGGTTATGAGGGTATGTGCTTGCAAATCTAACAGCAGGAAGATGCTAAGATGCTGAGGTTAAGCCACTGTATGCCAACTGAAGTGCAGTGGTTGCAAGAGGGCAGTTCTGGTATGAAAAGGCTAAAAAAGCAAACAGAAGCGATGAGACATGACATGCTTGATAATCTGAAGAAAAGGGAGCTGGTGGGGAAATGTAAAGAAAAAGCTGGCACAGTCTAGCAAGGGATGAAGAAAAGACCCTTAGAAAGTTCTTGGTGGATGTTGAATCAAAACAGAAATAGAGAATTTGCCATAGGTTGAAGTGAATATTAAGCAACCTGCATACAAAGGTCGAGGATTTGTATTTCTGCCTGAAATTAAGAAATGACAAGGTGTAGAGGAAGTAAAGAGGATAATACAGATGCTGCTGAGAACCACTGTGATAATTCCCCTATTGTGGGTTACTGGCAAAACCTGAAGCCAGAGCCCTCATCATTTGTGTGCAAAATGAATGCTGCTTGACTTCAGGTGCTTGACCACCACAGCCATGTGAGTACAGAATGGAACCAGTTGGTCCATGGAAGAAAAAATCCTACTCCCCCAAGCATGGGCAGTGACTTAGGGAGCAGCCATGCCTGTGTCCTTTCCATAGGGTTTCTGTTCTGGTTAGGGCCTGAGAAGTGAACTTCAAGGAGCAAAACATTTGAAGGGGAACTTGACCCAGTCCAGCTGCATTTCCTTTAGTATCTGCTTCAGCTCTGCAAGACTCTGCCATAAAAAACTCATACCTAAGAGTCATTTGTATACTTTATTTTTTTAGTGTGAAATTTTTCTGCCAAATTTTCCTTGGGAGCATAAGCTGGAAAAGTTTTGGGTACA
The DNA here is from genome assembly GCF_000277835.1 of Geospiza fortis. Lineage (NCBI taxonomy): Eukaryota > Metazoa > Chordata > Aves > Passeriformes > Thraupidae > Geospiza > Geospiza fortis. Next base: position 10,415,085 of record NW_005054298.1, on the reverse strand, counting down.
GCTGGATAGTACAAAAGCCACAATTTATATCTTATCAAAATCAAGAAGGATTTTTGTGGACCAAGTGAAAAGACAGATGTGCAAGGCTGGGGCTTTGTTCCAGCTGAATTTCAATGGTTGTGTATAAGTGCAAGTATGATAGCTTCTCACAAAAAAGACCCAGTTTTGTGTACTGGAATTCTTACTGAGCTCTACTCTAAAGCCAGCATTGTAAGAACTCATAATGCTCTAACACACCCAATAGCCCAGCTCATACTGGGACCCTGTTGCTCTTGGCACTTGTCACACAGGGTGAGAAACAAAAGCTTCTCCTGATACATTGCACACAGCATGGAATGAGCAAGTGTGCTTCTGACATGTCTAGTTCAAAGAGCAAGCCAGTGGAATTCCAGGGACTTAGAGCACACCTGATTATGGGGGTTTTCTATTTGTATCTCTTAGGATTTTCAGCACATCTTTGGACCTAAACATGTGTACTTCTCCCAGGGCTGCTGGTGCCCTGTTGTACACCTCTACATATGGTAAGAGAGAGGAAAGTCATGACAAGCTCAGCCTGCTTCACTTGGTGAGGGCCACCCCATGGTCTATCCCAACAGCTTCCTCCTCCCCAGCAGCCCTTCACAGGCCGCTTCACCATGCTGGCTTAGTTGCACAAAATCCTTTCTAAGGCCTTAAAACTGATGCAATTTACTCATATTTTCTTCAGTGTTTTGTTTTTGGTTTTGGTTTTTTTTTTCCTTTTCTTTTTCCTCAAAGGAAAGCCCCTAAATGCTGTGTCATTTACAGAATTCTTCCTTCTCTTTCCCATTTTCTCTGATTTTCCTTGCTGCATGTCTTTGGGTTTAGACTGGATACTTATCCAGGAAAATGCCAGAAGCTTCACCTGTAAAGTGGTCACAGGCCGCAGTAAAATGTGAGAGAACAAGGTGTTTGGACTTGCTTCTTTTCTTATACAAAGATCTTTCAAACAAATAGCCTTGAGAATTTTGTTACATTTCAGTCCTATATGGAGCCCTAAAGTAACCCCTATAAAAATATAGCTTCTGCTTTAGTGGCTCTCCCAACACTGATTTTCTTATTAATCTCCCTAGCAATACTTACAAAAATGCTTGACTGTGGTTACGCAGATTGTCTGATGTGATCACTAGCAATTATGCTAATCACAGTCTTCTCACAGTTCTTTCCCATCTGTTTTATCCACCTATGGATACTTAGAGTGATATAAATGATAAGAGAGGCTCTGATCACATCATGCTTTCATTTACTAGTTGATGTATGACCAAAAATTTTGCATATATAGACTAGGTAGAGGACAAGGAGTGAGAGAAAAGAAGTTACAGAGCACTGCCATTTTCTGTGGAAGAGGAATACATAACTTTCCAGGGATGCTGTGGCAGAGCTGTAGATCTGTGGCAGGCCTTTGGAAAACCTTTGCATGCAGGTATGAAGCCATGTAGGCTGAGCATCACTTAAAGGGAGGGTAGGGGGGAATGCAGCCTCTGTGCTGTCATTTATTGAAACTGGAGAAAGAGGAATGCAAGGGCAAGGAGCAGATTTTTGCCTGACCCTCTGATGTCATTAGCTGTAGGTGGAGGATAATAAAACATTGTTTTCTTTGCTGAAGAACTTCAGTTTGCCAAGTGCAACTGGGTTAGTGAAGACACACACTATTCAAAATGCCAGCCTCGAAGAGAGAGGCAGTGCAGCTGGCACCTACCCCTGAAAGCAAAGGGAAAGGGATCCTTTTTCCTACAGGGAGATCTCAGTGATCCTCCACTCTACAGCATTGCTTCTGCAGCCCAGTGACAGTGCTGCCTCTCAGCATCTGGGGAGAGAACAGGATGACCAACAGGGCATGTAGCTGTGATGTGTCTAAAATTGTTAATGTCAGGGCAGTAAAGCCTATTTTGGGGGAGGAGGCTGAAGACTCTGCAGTGGCATTTTGGCCTGAAGGTCCATACTGGTGAGAGCTGCATCCCTGATTACTCGTATGGGGACTGCAGAGAAGGGACGCAACAGGACTAGATAAGAGGACAACATATTTTTGGGTGGTAAAGTATATCCTCTCAAAAGCTCTTGGCAGCTGAAAAGAGCTCTGTGCTTTCACCCCTCAATGCCTCACTAACCTCTGATGCAACAATGAAAGAGATCTCAAAGAAGCACTTGTTTGTAGGATATTGCACTGCTTCAGGAAACTGAAGCAAAGGTTTATGACACGAATTGCTGTGGTGAATGGCAGTAACTTGTTTGGAAAGTAATGGCCTGTTCCTTTTTCCCCTTCATAAATTTCTCCTCTCTTTATGGGGAGACTTAGTGCTTGGGAGAAATGAAGTGTAGCCAGTAAAGCCTGGACAAGGAAAACTGCTGGAGTTTCCAGGTGGAGATGGGATCTGCTGCAAAGTGGAATCCTTAGTATGTCAAAAGTGTCTCAATTCCATGAAAAATGCTGTAGTACCTATTTTTCATTACTTTTGACTGCGCACAAATGATGAACTTCTTGAAACAGGAAATGTGTTTTCATTATGTGTATGGACACACCTATCAGACTGGGGCCCCAGCTCTGACCTGAGGGTGTAGATGCTACCTTGATAAATGACAATTACTTTTCTGAAAAGCTTGGATTAATCTTGGACACAAAAAAATGCAGCAGCATTCACTTGGAGATCATTTATGGCCATTGGAGAGAAGATCATGCTTTGGTGGAATATTACCTGTCAGAAAAGAACCCCTAGACCAAGAATCTTTCAGGGCTTTATATGACATTCAGTAAAATCATATCCGTCAGGAGATGCTTTCCTGCAGCAGATCCAGGTCCGTGTCCCGTTTCCGGCTAATACAACACACAATGGGACTACAGATTTTGAAGGAAATAAATTCTTTCCAAGCAGTTGTCGAAACTGTTGAGTCTAGGGAAATATATAGAGATGGATGGGATATGTCATTCTTAGAGGGATGAGTTATTTAAAGCTAGTCTGGGGTATTCTATTCTTAAAGGAATGAGGTATTTATTAACAGACTTACATATTCCTGTAATGATTCCAGCAAGAACAATGAAAATTGTGACTGAGTAAACATAAATTTAAAGTTTAAAGTTAGCTTAAGCTTGCAATTTTCAAAAGCACTTAATGTTGACCTAACTCTGAGCTCTTCAAAGTCAGTGGAAGTTTTATGCCTTGTGTCAGTAGAAAGAAAATTACTCTGATAGAGAAAGCTTCTGAAATCATGCTCTAAATTGATAAATGCATACTTTTACTACGTTTCTAATATACCCCAATTGATGCATATTATTCTAAGAATGGGATTTTTCAAATGAGTCTGATACTTCCCTTAAGAGTAATGGAATTTGAAAAAAAAAAAGAAATTTCAAACCTCTTTATGGTAAGGAATGTCTTCTGCATCTTACAAAGAGCTTATGGCACCAAAGCTTTAACATAAATAATTTAAAACTAACAGTGTTTCAAATTAATTTGTTAAATGCCTAACTATATATTTAAGTAATTGCATATCATACATAGTCTTAAAATAGTGTCTGGGTATTTACAACAAGCCTTAAGATACTCAGCTGATAGTTAAATCCATAACATATGCCCCACCTGGAAAATATGGCCCTGAAATAGCTGTTTGAAATTAAATTTCCATGTGAAGTCTGCATATTTTGGGCCTCATCTCCACATGGAATACTAAGATTAATTTCTTTGAGAGTTAACTCTCTTACCCCAGCTGAGCATTGCATCCCAAACTTGTTTTTGTCCTTCTGGTTAGCTGTGATTTTTAGAAAGGCTTGATTGTGCTTGGTCAGCGAGCACTGGGAAATATGTAAGATACAGAGTGAAACCAAAGTGGCTTTAAGGGGAAACTTGTGAGTGAAACCTTAGTGCTCAGAAAGTCAATTGGAATTCTGCCACCAATTGACATGGGGTCAGGATTTTATCCCTTAACTTCTCTAATGTCTTTACTTTTGATGACTTGCTATCTAAGTCTTTATGATACGCTAATGCTAATTTATATGTTCTGAAGATACAGTGACCAGTAAAATGTAAGATGTAAACCTAGTACAAACCTCTAGTGTGTGTTTCTGTTCTGTCTTCTTCAGGCATTAAAGGATGTGTCTTTTTGGCTACTGCTCTGCTGGAGCTGAAACTTTCCCAAAACTCACAGCTAAGCAGTTCAGTGTGTGTTGCATGGGACAGCTACAGAATTCCAATTACTGCAATGGTGAGTAGCACTGAGACATGTAATCCTCAAATTTAAGTCATTAAAGAAGCTGTAAATGCACCCGGCAGCATTCAGAACATAAAACAAACACATTTAAATATAAATATAGAAAAAGACCTTCAGGCCACAATACTCTCTGTCAGAGCACTCTCTGTCAGAGGTATTATTTGGTATTTGTTTAGTGTATCAGAATGATTTGCAAAATGAGAATTACAGCCCTATTTCATTAGGCATTATAAAGTGCTTGCGGACAGAGTCTCAGAAATCTAAGATATGTACGCTGAGAAAGCTGCTGCTGAAAGCATGATAAAGGAGGGACAGAAGCATTCAGTGCAGTTCTTGCATGTGTGTGTTTTTGTCTTATACACTACTCAAGCAAAGATCAGACATCCTGATTTATCCTTTAACCTGCTCATCAACCAGCTAATTTTCTACCGTGTCTGTAGCAGAAATAAGTCTTGAGAAGGGATTTGGGGGAAGATTTAAAGACGGATTTGAAACATTTGGCAACTGGTTGGTCAAATTTTCCATTACTGACAGTTGACCTGTGACTTCTAGCTCTGTGCTCACAAGAGGTTCAGATTAGACTATTTTTTTTTAAACCAGAGGCATGATTATGGTTTTGAATATAGATATGACTATGGTTTTGTTATATATATATGTATTATACAGTGTAACTTGATATTTATCCTGGTCAGTAGTAATCTATTGATATGAATTTAAATGAGATTATTATATGTTGGATATGCCACTAAATCCCCACAGTGAGGCAAGAGCTCTGTGAGCACTGCATGTAGCTGTACAGATACTTGGGTTTAGCTGAGTGATTAGTGTTATTTTAATATCATCTCTTCTGTGAAAATTATAACGTTAACAATAAATCATTTGTCTTTGCTACTATCACCACAGCATTTTTTAAAGAAAAATACAGATTCTTTTCCTGGTTGTAGTTTCTCAACTAAAAACCAGATATCTTTGAACTTATAAGCTATGTAGTGTTATTACTTGTGTCACAGCTTTAGCCAGGATTCTTTGCAGTGTTCTTTCTGTGTGAGACAAATAGACAGAAAAATGACTAAGTTTGTTTAGAAAGCCTTGTAAGCATTTCCTCTCTTGTGGGGTATGCTTTTCTTTTGCAGTGTTTTCTTTGATTTACTGAATTTGTGTCCTGTGTGATGAGCTGACAGCAGTTAGGTTCTTCGATTGTGCTTTATTTTTAAGATTTTTTCACTTGCAGCCAGTGAAAGCTGAGTTGAACACTTTGAAATTCTAAATGCATCTTTTCTATTATCATGGTTGTGGTTTAAGCTGTTTTGTTTCAAATGCCAAAGCCTTGTGGCCTAGGAAAATGCCACTGATCTTTCCAAACCCATGTAGTGATGCCAAGTATAAGGACCAACTTGTGGGCAGTAAATGCAGCAATTTCTCCCAGAATTGCTCAGCATTAGGTGCAGAGATATTTACTCTTGTATGGCTGAAGATGCAAAACAACAGAAGCCAGCTTATGCCTTCAAACTGTAACCAGATAAGGGACCCTTCACATCATCTGCCTTCTAGACATGTCTTCCCTTTGTTTCCAGACTCACCTTACTCAAAGGCAAACTTTATGGAACAGGAATCTAATCACAAGCTTCATTATATGCTGTGCCATAGCAGGCAAGTGAATAAGCAGGGTTCAGAATGGGCTTTTTCGGCTGAAAACCGTATGTGCTGATTGCAACTTTGTTAAATACATAAATAACTGGAGCCCTTCCAATCAGAGCTAGCCAAACCTTTTAATCATATACAGAAGTGTTCCTCGTGACATAATTATGCTATCCAGACTCCTTCCCTCATTGGGAAATATTCTGTCAAACAGTAAAATAATTAACATGGATTTTAAAATCGGCATTGACATTCTAATGTCTAATTAGGTAATTGTCATTGGCACAGCAATACCTATTAGGAGCATGCAATTTGTGGAAGGGGTTTTGATGGAACAGACTGCAGGTGCAGATGGTCTAACAGCAGGACTCTTACCCGATGTAAACAAAGGTATTTTAATTAGCCATGTGACCCTGATCATTGTTAAAAGGTAAGGGCTGCGCATTCATCTTCCCACCAGCTACTTCCTGGTCCTTTCAAGGGGAATGTTGAAATATCTTGACCTGTGGTAAATTATGTACAGACTTGATTGAAATTCTCTTCAAATCTAATTATTGTTTCATTCGGCTTCTGGCAACATTAGCGCTATATTGCAGTTGGCTCAGAAGTCTTACCTTCTTGCTGGGCTATTTTTGGTTTGTAGATCTCAGTTGCTAACCTACACAAAGATACCAACTTTTGCTTGGTATACTAGGGAAGACTTCCAAGATGTTGGGGTTTAGTTTTCAGACTGTGCGTGCTGGAACTACTTAAAAATGTGCAGAAGACCTGAATTGTATAAAAGTATAAAAATCCCTTGCTGGTGAGTCTGCATGTAACTCGGCACAGATCTTAGCTGAATGAAAATTAATTGGGAGAACAGGAATGACCATGCAGCCTCAGCAGCAATGAATGACCTTGAAGTTTAGGAACACTAGAGACTTGATCATCTCCCCGTTCTGTTTGCATCAGCTGTAGTAGAATCTCTGCGTATGTTAAATGGTCCAGAACAGAGGCTGCACCTGGTATCTGGACCAAAACTTCATGGAAACTTTGTGCATTTCAGTTTTCTTATTACTGCAAAGTAAACAAGTAGCAAAAAAAAAAAAAAAAAAAGGAAGTGAAGGAAAAGCACTTCTGTATTTTTTTTCTGCAGACTTTTATTTTGCCTAAATTATATTACAGTTCTTAATTTAAGAGTATATTTTTCTAATATACCTTAATCATGTTCAGGTTTTTTAGCACTTAATCACGTAAAACAGTCACATGTGCTTCACTGCAGTGATGTTGTTCTAGTAATGAATTGGAATTGTTCTTATGAGCAAAAAAATTAAGTATTGTAGAATTGGGGCCTTAAGTTGTACAATGCTTAGTGCAGGGTCTGTTTTCTGCAGTGTTTAGCTCAATGAATTACAGATTACTGAGAGCTGCAAAGCTGATATTCAAATACAGTGAAAGGAATATATCTATATATCTTCCCTCTCTCTCTGTTTATTGGAATCTGTTGGTGCTATGACAAGGCACAAGCTCTGGCTGACAAAGCTCTCAGCTTGGCTATTTAATAAACATCTAATAAATGTTTGCTAGGATGAGTCTAGGCCATTCTAGAACTGGTTTAAAGTGTGTGTGTGTGTTCTTTCTTAGGATTTACAAAAATATAAACTGTAAATATTTTGATTATTAATAATTATATTACCAAAGTTCTTCAAATTCTCAAGCAGCTGAGATGCACGAGAACCCAGCAAATACACTTTTTTGAAGACAGCTGAAATGGCTGCTCAGGCATATGATTTCTCTGGCATATGAGAATCCAAACAAAATTTTTCCCAGTTATTTGATTTGCTACTGGTTTTGGGGTGGGAGGATTTCTGAGGTGCTGAAGCATAGGGTGCATCTTAGTTATTTCATGAGGGACTTTTCCATCCTATGGCTTTATAAATGATGCCAGACAGAATCTCTGATGAAAGATATGATGGTCTTTTGACATTGCGTTTAGATTCCTCCAGAGCTATAAAAGGAAGAATCTATATTCCTGACACAGGTGATAAGTGCAATAGTTTTGGGGTTTTTCTGAAGCGATCAAATCCAAGCACAGAAATATTTATTTAATCAATGGTGAAAGATAAACTTTTGTTGTCAGGTTAAACACCTTTGGGAAAAAACTTTCATCTTGAGAATTGCCTGGGATATGTCACTGCTTTCCAATCAATGTGAGTGTTTTTCCACTTCTCTCAAGCAAATGCTATAGAGACCTTATTGTTTGAGTGTGAAATAATGTACACTTGTTAGTTAATGTGTTCAACCACCATGAGATAATCCTCAGGTGACATGATGACCGTCTGTGCTTCAAAATAAATAAATAAAAGCTAGAAAGAATACAAATGATAAACACACATTATATCTTGCCTACTGATGCTGGGGTTTAATTATGGGGGACAATTACCTACCATAGTCAAAGGATTCGCACATTAATAACATTATATAGGGATAATGTCTTTCTAAGCTGCTATAGCATTTAAAAGCTGGTACTTATGTTGCAATCCAGATTCTGTCTACCCGTCAGTCCTGTCTGGATTATTGCTACATTATGTAATGTGGTCTCTTGTGGTTTTTTTACTGTGTAATTAACATGTGGATCTGACTTATCCAGTCCACTCTAATAAACCATCCTTAATGAGTGAAATAATAATAACGATAGTAATAAATCCTACATGATTTCTGAGCTTCCCTGTAACTCTTGCTAAGACATTTGTATTTAAGCAACATGAAAGCTCAATTAAATATATATGTATCTAATTCTAATTCATGTGCAGTAGTCTTCTGAGAACTCTTCTCTGGTTTTATCCAGGAAAAAAGCTAACTGATTTGGAAGGGTAGAGTAAATAGACAAACTTTCTAACTCTGCATTCCCTGCTGCTCCTTAGTCTTGCACTTTCACAGAGGAGAGATACACTAAAGCCCGTCAAAACTTAATCTCTTGCATATCCTTCTTAAATATTGTGTTTTGTGCTCTTCCTACTGTAAAATCTGTTACTGATCTCTCCTAGGAATGAGTGAAGGATTTGTGACAATATTACAAAAGCACAGGTAATTAGAAAACCACAGAAATACTGCTGGTTTCCTTTTTTATTTTATTTTTTTAACTTTTGTAAAGGTACTGCTTTTTGTGTCATTTTTAGCACACTCATTGAATGAATGGAGTTTATTCTAGAAACAATATGACTTCAGTGGGTGTTAGTTTTCAGCAGAGGAAGACAAATCAGTGGCTTCAGTTAATGACAGTTGCTAATTTTCAAAAGCTTTGGGGGGAAAAAAAGAGCCATAACTTACTCATAAAGAAATAATTCCTGAGAGTTGAGCACTTTCTTTTGCATATAGTACAGGTTACTGTAAGCAAGTGTAGTGTGCCTGTGCTGTGAAGAGCTCTGTCTAATTTACATTGATAACTCCAGTGCTTTCTGCTGAAATTAAAGAAGTGTTTTTCTCAGTATTTGTTTGCTTTATGCCACATTTTTCCTATGTTGATGCATGAATAACTCAGATAATGATGCGTTGTCATGATTTTTATGGGTACCAGAAAAATCTCTTCTTGGCTTATCACAAAGTTAAAATTGCAAATATAAACAGAATGTATTGGTTTATAGCTGAACTATGACCCATGGCATATATCAATGGAATTCAGATTGATTCCAGAGGGGATTATTAAGATATATTACATATATATTTAATTTATGCCAGCTCTAAATTTGCTCTTGGATTTTAGGGGTTCTACTTTTATTACTCACTGCTGCTAGGATTTTTTTTTGTATGCCTTTAAATATCAGCATGTAATTGGAAGCAGAGCTTTTAAGAAGATAATTTCTGATTAAAGAAGTTTTTCATGAAAACTTGCATCAGCCTGCGTGTAGAAATCCATGTACTAACATAATAACTTCTTAATATAGATGCACCTGAATTCAAAGGATGCTATAGCATGTAATCTCTTTTAACATTAAGTATAGCTTAGGTAATACTTTCTCTTGGGATATGGTTTTTGCTAGTTTTATTTTTTTTTCACCAAACCATTTTTAGCCTTCAGAAATTTGCTAGCGAAATATTATATCAATCACCCTGAAACTGAAGGTAGAATGGTGTACTTTTATCCAAATTGCTTTAGCAAATATGTATGTGTTAGCTTTGTATAGCAAGGTTTGTAGGAAGTATCTTTTATTAGAACAGGGAAAATAGCTGGCAGAATAAAAAGGACAGTCTTAAAGAGAAACAGAAAACTTCTGCCAAAGAACACTTTGGAAACAGTTGTTTTTAATTTAATTTCTTGTTCCTCTATAAGGAAACTTGTAGGCATAGTTAGCACCTGTGGAGCAGAGCTGTAGTATTGCTGAGGGAGATGCAATATCCTCAGCGATCTGTGACAGGGGAGGCCAGCACCTGTGGAACAGCAAAGTGCAAAATCATGATATACCATAGAATGAGTGCTTGTATTGAATGCATCAATTCTTCTGGCTAGTACGTACTCCCAGGGCTTCAGGATGGTGCTGCAGCAATGATGGACCCAGGCATCACACCTCCTAATCCACAGGTAGCTACAGTCCAGCTCTCTGAAGGAGTGAGAATTAACATTCTAAATCAAAACACACAGTGTGGATAGTGACCATCAGTTAAACTACAACACACTCTTTGAAGATGAGGATAGGAACTAAAATTCCTGACGTGACTGGATACCAAGAAGCATGGGCTCAATAGATACACTTGATTTATGGCATGCTATAACTTCCTTCATTAATCTAGTTCTGCATTTCATGGGCTATAAACTACCTGCTTATTTTCTTCTGCTCAGGGAGAACCACATTACTATCTCTCTCCTCCTTTCCCTTTCTTTTCCCCTCTCTCTTTGCAAACATCCTCTCTGTTTCACTGGTGCTAACTACCTTTTATTTCAGAAATGGTCTTATAAATACTTGTCTTAATTACACTCTAAGCAACTGTTCTCAACTCGTTTTTAGCTTTGAAGTCTGTTGCTTCTATTTCAGACAAGAAATAGAAGAGGACTGTATGCCCAAAAGCTTGTGTTCTCTCTAACTGCACCAGTTGGTCTAACAAGGGACATTGCCTCTAACTACAAACTTGTCTTGCCTCATTTCCATGTAATTGTGGGCCTTACTGGATAATCAGGGTTGAGAAATTTTAGATGGAGCCATTGCTTTATGACAGACACTTCCCTGCTGGTAACTGAATATGTCTGATCATTATCAAGCCTCTTCCCATGTAAGTTGACTGTCCTCACCCCTGTAGCTGCTGTGCGGCTTTATGGATGGATATACCCTGTTCTGAGGTGCATGTGTATAGAATGCTGGAACTGGTGTTTCTTTTGCTTATGAGCATTTCTTTTTACTACTGGGAAGTTTAATGACTGTTTAATGACTTCTAGGGTAGAGTAGGATTAGCTGTATATAGGGTATTCACTTTGTACTGTAATGAGTTAGAATAATATTAACACTGCTCATTCAGGGAGATGATCTGTTCCCCATAGAGTATTCCTAGTGGATAAAGACCAGGCATAGCTTGGTGAGATTGGGTCTCAAGGTTGTTCTTCTCATTGAAAGTATGATGGTGCCTCAGGGTTTGGGTGTCTATTTTGCCTTTTTAATATGTATTCTGGATGATTTCTGACTCCATGATGTAGGTCTAGAGATTTTTACTAATAGTAATTTCTAGGCTGCCATTTCTTATGCTGTTCTGATTGTAGAACTGCAATGATATTATGGGTCTGATACTCTCTAGAAAGTAGATTTTTGTGAATTGTAATTTTATGGGAGTAATTCCAGATATACTTTGATGAAGGAATAGTTCTTACTGAATTTGTGGTGGGAACAAAGAAAAGAAGAAAACTTTTAGCCCTGTGTGTGTGTTAGTGTCAGCCTATGGTTGCTGCAGTTACCTAGAACCTGTTCTTTGTAGTGGGATATGAAAGAGTTGAGGTTACATGATCATTTCAGTGCTGGTTTCCTAGGGTCAGATAAAGTCAGTTTGGGAAGTTAAAATGTAAATTTGTTAATATATTTAGGTTTCAAGTCTGATGGTTGGCTGTTGCCTTCTAAATGCTCAGGAGTCCACTGTCACAGGCAGATAGATAGAGGATGAAGTCACCTACAGCTGAACATAAGGCTGTAGGATGTTTCTGTGAATTTTGCTACCCTCTTAGCAAGGATATCATAGATACCTATAGGTCTCCAGACATTCCTTAATTATGCATCTTGAGGACCATCTGACAAGTTTGGGGGATGAGAATGAGAAATTAGAGTACCATCTTTTCTAGCAGTTGTCAGGAAGTGGATCCAGTGGTATTGATCTGAGCTCTTAAATGAAAGAGGCACTATAAAGTCATTGTTAAGTCCCTTGCAGTAGGTAGGGTCTGCTAGTCTTATTCATGCAATCTTTGCACGTTAACATGATGGTAACCTTATCTTTGCCTGCTCTTTGACTGAATCATAAGGATTCTATAGACTTTAGAAGTGATGAAGGTAGGAATGGGAAGAAATGTCCAGAAGTTGTTTTATCCTGGCTATAAAAGAAATCTTGGATATATGATTGGTTTAAAGAAAAAAAAAATCCTTTAATGTTCTGTACACTTGCAGTTTTTTGGGGTAGCTTCTCTGTGCAGAAGTGTACATCCATGGAGAGGTTTTTTTTGTTCTCAATTTAACAGCTATGACAGCCTTGTACCAGATGTGGAGAAGGTGCTCTGTGGACATGGACATTGCATCTTTGGGTGAGGTTGTGGTGTCTTGCCTGGCCCAATGGTTTGTGTGGTTTATTCTGTGTACTCTTTCTATGGCGGTATGCAGAGCAGTAACAGAAATTGTTGATGTGTTTCTTATCTTAATATTGTGATTAAATTTAAATGACTGGAGATCATCTAATTGTGCACATACAAAACCGACTTATCTTCTACAGTAATATTTGAGGATTTGCCAAGGTTGGGGCCCGGTGGTTCTTGGCCAAGCAGCATAAAACCCATTCCCAAAAGAGGCATTGCTCTGATCTCTCCTATCATTGTTCCTCAACATTGTCTCTAGTTTTTACACCCACTTAGTGTATACAGATCTAAATTAAAATGAGAACTTTTCAGGGAAAGGCTTGTTTATTACTTTGTGTTACAATGCTTACTGTAGTGGAAATTCTGCTTGCTGAGAACTCTGAGGACACCAGGAATATAAACAATAATAGTACTGAATCATGGAAAGTTACCCTTTCATCTGTTTGATATTTACATTCTTTTTGAGGGAGAGACTCGGCCGGGTTCATACTTTTGCATTGTGTGTGAACAAGCTTTTGCTGGAGTTCTGGGATTTTCAGTTGGTGTCTTGCTGCTTGCATTGCCTCCTGCACTGGTACTGCTCTGATAACTTTGCAACAGCTCATATCCATAGCTGAGTGAAGAGAAGGGTACAAAGCTCAGAGAAAGCAGAGAAATATGGACTAAGGGTGAAGCTGTCAGGGACCCAGAGAGTAAATCCACTTGCCTTATTCCTGCCTTGATCCTGTGCAGGGGAGCAAGCGTGCCTGGAAGTGATGGGGATTGTGATGCAGCCCCCTCCCACAGGCACCTGCTCTGAGAGAGGGGTGAGGGGTGCCAGTTTGGCCCTGCTTTCCTTTGTGATGGTGTTTGTGGTCAACAAAAGTACCTTTCAGAATCTTTTCCTCAGACTACTGTATAAAGAAGAGAAAAATTAAACAACCCAGACTCCTTTCCAAAGACCCCTCTATAATATATATATATATATGTGTACACACAGAGATGTATAAAGATTCCTATGTAAAAATATACGTATTTAATTTACAAAATAGAAAGCATGTGTTTTTATCCCATCCATGGACCTCACAGACTCCTCTTCTCCCTTCTCTCATCTTTCACATGCTTTATGATCATGAAAACACACACAGGAGGAGTCTCCATGGATTTGGGGTAGGAGAGTTGTTTGTTTCTTGTTTTCTTTCATAGTTGTGTGGGCACACAGCCGTGAGGTAAGCACCTACAATTTAAATTTTTTTTTTCAGGTTTACCATTGGTTTATATCCTACCTATTTAATCTGTATATTTACATTTTTTTGCTTCTCAATATTTTGCTATGTTCTGTTAGGTATACACAGGCAATAACAACACTAGTCCATAAAGCCATCCGTGAGCCTTTGTACTGAACACAGAGAAAATTCCTGGGAAGTGCAACAGTCAAAATCATGCAAATTACCAACTGCAGCATCATAAAGATGTAATTACAGGACCAAAATGCCAAATTTTCATTCCTCTTCTGATTAGTTGTTGGAACAATGAGTTATCACAAGATTGCTACTTGTTAATATTGGCAAATCAACAGCTGCTATTCTTTGGTATAATAATATCACTCAATTCTGTGATTGTCATGTATCTAGTTTTACATCAGAAATGATTATGCCCATTAGGATTAAAGTCATTATACAGTAGGATTAGAATGGAGCATGAATTTGGATAATAACAGTGTTAGTGTCACTATAGATTTCAAATTATATTAATTTCTGTCAATATGCAAAAATACATTAGAAAATCTTTTCACACTAGAAAACATTTTCACAGTGACTGGGACATGTGTTTGTTTCCTGGTAATAATATTCAGATGATATCCAGGCTATAAATGAAATAGGATTGTATAATTTACTGTCTGCTCATAATAAGAATATGCACTCTGTCGTCAAAAATTCAAGCGTTGTAGAAATGATCCCATCTTTGAGCAAATGTTGCAATTACTTCAAGCTGTCGAAACTCTGCTTCCTTTGAACAGAAGTGTCCAGAGCAAATACTGTAACAATGAATCTTTTTATCATTCTGCAATCCCATTTGTGATAAGAGGAATTCCTTGGGGATTACTTTAAATTCTGTACATTAGCAGCAGTTCCGTGGGTTAAATCAGATAAAACGGGCTCTTATCAGATTATTAGTCACATTAGGCAATTACATTCTTATCTCTTAGAAATAATTCGTGCAGCCTTGGTGCTTATTTCTCCTCATTAGAAGAGGCTAATTCCTGATTAAGATCTTTTGCCTTCCGTACAATAAACCTTTATATTGGATTTGCCACATAAATTGAAAAATACCTTGCGGCAGAGAGGGACAGCTGCACTTCCCTTTTAGAAATATACCTCACTTATCACCTAAACATCAGCCATGCACATTTGCTGCCTGCAGTTTGGGACTGAAGAAGTCAGCACTCTAGCTTTTCATCAGCATCAAGGTTAAGGGCCTCCAAGGCAGAATAGTTTTAGGGGACAGGGAAAGCAAACATGCTTTCATTTAGTTTTATGGAATTTGGTTTAAATTGCATGAAAATTGAAGAAAGGGAAGGATGTTTCACATGCCATTTGCATAATGGCCATAAATATATTGCCCTGTGAGCAAACCAACCTGTGGGATGTCTTCATGGTGAACATCCTGTGCAGTGTGAGGGGGGGATGTTGGCTCAGAGATGGACCCTGACCTCTGATATGTGTTGCTCTTTTTGGAAGTTTTCTGCTCACATGGTGTCACACATATGGGGTTGGGCTTGCTGGCAGTTGTCTCAAACATGGGTTTGTGTTTATTGTAGGAACTGGATCAAAGTTGTGCTCTTTCATGTAATTAACTCAACCCAAAAGAAATATCCAATCGAGTGATTTACTTCAGATAAGCAAGGCATTTGGGAAATGTAAATACTTCAGTGGAAAGGATGCATGGGAAAAAAATGAGTGTCAAATTGCTCCTTAGGTATGTCATGCTTCCATTTCTGACATCTGTGTCAGAAGCTGGTTGCTGAAACAGATACCTCCCACTTCCCACCCTTTCAGGAGCATTTGCTTTTGCAATCATTCCATACTACACCATCTCTACTGCTGTTCTTTGTGCACCATCATGTAAAAATCTGTTTTACACTTGGAGGCCTCAGCCTGCGTTATGTGCATGCTTGTGTGAGAAATGAGTACAGTCACTGTTGCTTCATTATTTTTATAAAGGATTAGAAAAAATGTTTCCCTTACTAGAACTGAGATGATGGGAAGTTTTCAAAGACAAAAATGTCAAACACATAATTCCTGTTAAAAATAAATGGGAATTAGTTGTCTGCCAATTAGACCTGTGAAAATC
This sequence comes from Geospiza fortis, assembly GCF_000277835.1. Taxonomy (NCBI): domain Eukaryota; kingdom Metazoa; phylum Chordata; class Aves; order Passeriformes; family Thraupidae; genus Geospiza; species Geospiza fortis. The sequence continues at coordinate 10,399,097 of NW_005054298.1, read as the reverse complement.
TTTCTGGTGGTCTTTAGGATTGAACCAAATTATGTCAAAAACCAGAGGGGAATGTGTGAGGGGTGAAATGATTGCTTGAGACAAAGCGTTGCCTGTTGGAGGTGGTCCCAAGTGAAATTTTCAGTGTCTCTCTGTCTGTCTCTACACCAAGGGATGTCATATTAAGTTTACAGAGCACCTTTAGTAAGAAGTTCAGTGCGGTGACTGCACAAGTATTGCTATGTGCATTGCTTCCCTTTAGTTTTCATATTTTTTAAGTGGTGTTAAAGATTCATGTCTAGAGTATTTGCATATGTATCCACTGGATTGCATGGGAAAGCCTAATAGCTACTTAACTTGTTCATAGAGCTCCTAGAAGACAGTTCTGTGGCAAAATTTGAACCTTCAGGGTTGTAGCCTTTCAAAATACAAAAGGAAAACTGCATTTGATTAAGAAACTGATGACTTGTGAAAGAGGTTAGAACAGTTTCTTTCACAGATTGCAGGACAAGGGTAAGATGTTGCACAGGTGTTTAGGTGCCCACCTGAGCAGATCAGGACAAGGACTTAAATCTGGATCACCTTTGTCATGCAATGTCAAGAGAGCATTGAACCTTCCCCTCTCTCTGCCCAAAGCTCTGTCAAAGCCCTTCTCTGAAAATGTTCCCTCTGGGACAAAATTTCTTAAGGCAAAAATGTTTGACTTAGTCCCAGTTGTATGGTGCCACACAAGCCCAGAAGCCCTGAAGAGGCTACACAAATAATTTCCATGATAGTCTGCACACAAAATTACATTGTCTAAATAAATCAGAAGTCAGAAAAAGGAAGTATTATCTTTACCTATGTCTCTGAGGTATAAAGATGAAGTGATTTGTCCAAATCATGGGAAATTTAAGGTAGATCTGTAAAACTGAGCCCACATCTGCTACTCTCAATGTCACACTACAGATCTGACTCTGCCTGTGATATGCCAGTGTCCCAGCACTTAGTTGGGCCAGCATGATTAAAGGTTTGTGGCAATTGTGTACCTCATGTGATGGGGCTGAAACCATTGCTCTGAGCCTGGATGGCTCTCAGGCTGCCCAGTCCCTTAATCTCCAGCTCTGAAATAGAAGAGGGCTGGGTTCCTTGGGCTGCTATGCACAATTCCCAGTTGGCCAGGCAGTATCTCCTCAAGTATCAAAGCACTGAAGAAGGGCACATAGAACTATTTCTTAAACTATTGTAGAAGAAAAGAGATCTATAATGGTAAAGTCTTGGATATCAGAAGTTTTTACAAGTGGAAGCTGACTAGCTGATATCTAATCTCCACTTGAAGCAGAATAACACAAAATTGGTCAATGGACCAGTAGATCGTGGCTATTTCTTTACAGATATCCTTCTTCTCTGGATAAACTTGGTTGTTTGCCGACCTTTGTTTTGCTGTGAAACAGATAAACAGGTTCTGCTTGTACAATACTTTTATTATGATTATTATTATTGAGACTTTTACTCTGGCCTGGTTCCATTTATGAGGAAAGTCTGGTGGAGCAAAACCAGCTTGACAGGGTAAAGGGGTCTTGAGCAAGCTCCTATGCTGAAGCTAAACTCTTGGCTCTTACTCAAAAATCTTGTGTGAAATGTTAGATTGCCTAAGGTGTGATAGAGTAACCTCTTTTTCTAATAACTATAGCATTTTTCTCCCCTGTGTATTTCACAAATTCTATTTCCCTGTCCATTTAAGAAATGTGATGTGGGTAACTGAACTACGTGAGTTCATTAATCTTCTTCAGCTTCTAATAGATCAGCATTGACCAAAAACTGCATTCATTCTAGGTCTGATGGGTAAAAAAAAGAAAGTCTCTTCAAAAGCTTTGATAGATTTTATTTTTCCTTTTCTTAACTAAAAGAAAAAACTTCAGAGAGCTGCTACTTTCCTGGAAAGCCTGTTAATTTCATTGGAAAAATCCCAAGCCAAAACATTTCAATAGGAAATTCACATATTTCTATTTGGGTTTTCTCTCCTACCTCCCCCATTCTCAAGTTGCTAGACTCAAATTGTTCTTTTCTATATATCTAAAAATGAAATTTGCTACCAATGGATGCTGTCAGCTTCTGTGCAAGTCTTCTCAGAGGTGTTAGATGTTGATTTCTAGACCAGGATTAGCAGGCCAGGGTAGCAAAGAGCTCAATCAATGTGGCCATAAATTTATAACAGTTATGAACTCTATTTCTTCCTCTTCTCATCTAGAGTCAGAAGCATTTTCTCTTTTAAATACAAGTATTTCTAAAATGTGCTTAATAAAGTTATTTTTGTTCCCTGGCCTTTTCTCAAGGTCTGATGCTGAATGAGAAGTGGGCAGCTCTCTAGGAGCAGTACACGGTAATGGTTGCTTTGCTGCAGAGGGATTTGTGAGTTTTATGCCTGTGGTTACTTGATTTTAACGAAGTCAGTCTCTCTGGGACCAGCGATTGTAGTGGAAGCATAATGGCCATTTGTGACATAAGGAGAATTTATGACAGATATAACAACCTGCTTATGGTTCTTGTAATAGCCTAGGAGTTCATACACCATGACCTGCCTTTGGAAGCCCCTCAGATGTGGGCTCAGCTCTAAAATATGGAGCTTACAGTGACCATATCTTCTACTTCTCCCTTGTAAGACATTACAAGGGGGAGAGGGAGAGGTGTACCATGTTTTCTGAGCATTGATTTAATATTACAACCTGTGCACCAAGGAGCAGTTGGCTACTATCCAAGCTCTTTATGTGGGATGGAAATAGTTGTTTCTTGTTACCTTGAATCTACCCCATGACCAGAGACAAGAGGACAACAGATGAGAAGCCTTGCTAAGGGATGTGCTAACCTGTTAAGAACCATATTGGTCACAGTGACTAGATGGTCACTCCAGGGAAGGCTGTCTACTCACTCCAATTTCCATTCTATTTGATCTTAATCTATAGATTTTTCCTTCTGTTCCTCATTCCTATACACAAGATCATTGCCTGTTAATCATGAAATGATGTCTGTGTATTCCCTGCAACTCTTCACTCTTGGAAAATATGTTGCCACATGGAATGTTTCCAAATTTCCTCAAGGATTGCCAAAATATAACTTAATAAGAAAACAGAAATATAACAATATTTTGCTTTCCCTTTCAATCTAATTCTTTGTTGTTGTTGTTTTTAAATCTAGAATTTTTAGCCCTGAGTCTCTCAACACATGTAGAAATAATTGCCAAAATGCAAATTTGCCAGATTAGAATGAGAACGGCATAAATTCAGTGGCAGACCACAATGATCCACAGCAATCTGTGGACTAGCTCATAAGGGTGTTGAAAATCCTGGAGTAAAGCAAATTAATAATCAATAGACTTATGTTTGCTACATAGGGATCAGCAAATCAAAAAGATTTTAAAAAATCCCCAAAACCCACTGGAGTTTATTCTGTGCTTGACCAGAGACACGAGTCATCCTTTAAACAACCTTTTCACGACATGTTCTATGGTTCAGTGTTGCATGATGCTTTATAATAGAAAATATCTGTCTTCCAAAAAGACCTCAAATTCTGTTTAAATAGTAGGTTTTGCATATTATTGTCATGTTCTCGCTTGTTACAAAGTACTTACTGAGGCAGGTTTTGTGAACACCTCAAAGTTTATCCTAGGAATTTTGAACATTGTAACAGTAGCTTTTAATAATTTTAGGTTTGGTAGTTGGAAAAAATTGAAATAAATGTGCCAAGTTCCAGTTTTCTCCAGACAAAGGCAAGTGTTATTCCCATCTACATTACCTGAGCTGTTCAGGGTGATGATTTTTGCATATCTTGGGGCAAACCTATAAGACATAGTGATAGATAATTTTTCTTTAAATTGATTTATAAAGAGAAGAAAAAAATCCCAACAAACCAAAACCAAGCAAACAACAAAAAAGCTCAAATCTGAGCTAGAACAAATACTTAATCTTTCCACTTCCTGTAGCGCTGTATATTTAAAACATCATTACTTATATTCAACTGGGTCTTTTCCAATATCACTCATGGAACATGGAAATTCTCCAGCTGACTTCACAAGATTTTGGCTTGAGGCCTGATATGGAGAAGTGGACTGAGTGTGTGCCTGAGCACAGTGGAGCAGTGCCTGACAGGAGGCAGCCTGAACTTCAGGCGATGCTGTCTGATGACCTCTGCAGTCACACCATGGGAAACTGATTTACCAAGGGCTCAACTCATATCTTTGACTGGGTTCTGGCCCATTTGTTGATCTTTAGCTTCTTTCATCCTTAAAAGTACTGTGGGTATTGAATGTAGCATTTTAGGGCCATTCAAACCTTCAGGTCCTGCATTCTTGAACACACTGGAAACTTTACCAATAATGGGGGTGAGCACCTGCTGAGTCCTGATGTGTGGGGTTAGCACTGATTTATAAGGATGATAACAGTATGGTCTGTATAAAGGTCTGCTCAAATCAAACTTTACAGTAGAAGTGATCTAAGGATAATTGCTTTTATAGCCATCCTTACAAAGATTTTAGTGCTCTTAAACTCTTACTTGCTTAAATGCAACAAAAGTTCAGTTGCAGTCATAGCTGTTTATTTTACAAGGCAGTTATAGGTGGATTTTGCTGCTGGTCAGGTTTGTAAAAAACATATGCTTTAACCTTAACTATTGTGTTGAACAGAATAGTTTTCTCCTTTTGGACTGTCCTTTTGTGTGTTTGATCCTGTTAGCACAATAACAGAAATAAATTGTTTAATTCATCTTTATTATGAATGGGATTTGATTCATAAATTCAGCTGAAATTGATAAGCGCTTCATAGGAAATCCTTCTGTAGGAAATCCTCCTAACAAACCTCCTAAACATTTTGGTTTATTTGGTCATAATGAACAATATATTTTTTTATGTAGATAATTCTAAGTCTTGATTAATAATTACCTACAGCTTTGGAATTTGGTTTAAATTTTGTTTAACTTATGAAATTTGTTGGCTGACTAGAGACTTCCAGTGTCATGATGAAACTGCAAGTCTGTTCTAGCTGTATTTGCATGTGAACAATGTGCACAAAATATACAAAGCACCCTAATTCTGGAATCAGTTAAATACCTTACCTAAATTTAAGGAAAATCAATGCATTTGACTAATTAGAACAGTGGAGCATTACCTAAGTATATTTCACTGAAGAATCAGGTAGGAAAGAATTAACAAGTGGGATTTGTGTCCTCTTTCCAGAGTAGTTATTGCCTTAGATTACATGTGGCAAAACAATTAAAAGTCAGTGTACAGGATGGATTTCTATGTCCTCTGAAAGATAAATAGGTTCATTTTCAATAAATGATGTAGAAGAAGTTGGGCCTTTAACTTGTTATTCATATTACCTGTGGTCTTGCATGTTTAAACAGTTCTGCTGCTTTGGTTTGCAGTGATACAGATGCTACCACTGTTTGCAAAGCTTAATTTGCAGTTCTGCAATGTAGCAAGAGACATTTAATACAACCTTAAATATTTATTTATTTATTTATCCCTATGCCACACTTCGTCTCACTCCTGAGTGTTTTGTGGAGGAAAACATTTCACCAAAAGGAAAACTATTTCACCCCTTTTGCCTTTCTTTGGAAGGAGACAGAAATGAAACCTAGCTGGAGGAAAGCTCTATTGAGAGGGGGAGGAGAACAGAAAACTATTCTATTATATTGTTTGGATCAAGATATTAGTATGTGAAATCCGGTTTCACATAGACTTCAAAAACAAACAAAGACAAGTCCTTTTGAGCCTCTAGCAATGTGACTGGCTCCGTAAGATCAGAGCTCAAATTTACATGGATCTGTATTAGTTCAGGTATGAGGAGTTTCATTTTGCTGATCTTTTGAAGCAAATTCCACATAGCAGCACAAGAAAGGGCTGCCACATCGGATTTGACACCCTCCAACTGTGCCTTATGCCAATGTTTTCGTTGGTTCCCTCCTTACAAAATAGCTCTTTGCCAGTTTTCTGAGGGCTCCATCCTTTCTTTCTTTTCCCTTGTTTTCTTTTTTTTCCTCCCTGTTTGAGAATGGTTTAGTTTGGGATTGTTGAAGTATGTACAGAAATAGCCATGAAGGAGGGGGAAAGGAAGAGCTGGCTTGCAACCCTCCTCTATTTTAGTTGAAAAAACAACCCTATTGGAAGGTGATCTGTTGTTTTCTTTTGGTCTGTAAACAGTTCTTACTCTGTGCGCATGTATTAGCCAAACATGGGTGTAATTGATAACTTGACAATTTATAAGATCTGAACATGTAAAGTGTAAAATAAACCAAAGCTGAGCTCTTGGTTTTTATTGTTTCTTAGGCTCTCCCAGGCTGTGCTTGTGCATTTAAGTACCTGCTTTGCCCAGTTGTTTCAAGCTTCCTCGAACTGACTTCAAGCTTCCTGCCCTCTGGGCACAAGACAGCTCAGAGACGTGTGGCTACATGCTCAGGACCTGTATTGCAATCCCCTTTTCACATAAAGGACTGTAGAAACTGTCAGTGAATGTGAAAATTCCCACAGAGCTCTGGGTTAAGTCATGGCAGCATGAGACACAGCAGAAGGCAGCCAAAGCAGCAGCAGAGTGCCCAGTGCAGTCCTCAGTGCCTCTGGCTGTGCTCTGTACAGCCCCCTTGTACAGTTCTTGCCCTGATGGTGCTCCTGTGTTTGCTTGCTTGCAGATCACTCACAAGCAAGCAAACTGTGACCTGCTGTACCCAGCAAATTGAATTACTGTTAAAATAACACAGCTAAGGCAACATAGAGCTTGCTCTATATTGCTGTTGTGGCTCAAAAGCTGCTCTGAGCAAATGGTAGTAAGTGACAACTCCTATATTATGCTATATATGGGCCATAACAGCCTCTTACAAGCTTATCTTCTGCAAGATGGGTAATATTCATAGTTACTCCCTCAATTCTGCAACTTTGTCAGAGATGTAGCATTTAGTTTGCAGGCATGATGCACTGTATCAAGATCAGCAGTTTTCATACTGTTTTTTAGATGCTCCTGCCACACAAGCCTCCCCTCAGTAGGTGGGAAGTGGTTTGTGATCTAAGCTTTGCGAAGAGAAACAAGCAGGGTAACTTCATGGCATTCAATGCAGGCTGTTTCTACTCCCCAGAAATGGTTGGTAAAAAAGCCCCATTTGCGATAAATGTCTTGATTTATAGGTGGGTTCATTAATGATTTAAAGTTTGGAAGGGGTGAGGGTGGGTTGCACACATGTTGGTTCTTAGGTCTTCGTTTGGGAGGCTTTGAAGTTGGAGTCCATTTAGAAATTCTCTGCAAATCTTAGAAATAACATTTCTGTGAAAACGTAACGCAAAATCTGGTGGCATATGGTTGTATTTAGGTGACTAATACTCACTTGGGGCCACCTTCTTAATTTACTGCTGGCTTCACCATTCATGAGTAATGCATCCATTCCTAGCTCATGCCAATAAAGCTTTATGCCACCACACATATAATATTTCACTACGTGTCTTGCCTTCTCCATTGCCATGGCACTTATGTGGTTTACATTGACAGATAATTACCAAAATGAATAGCACAGCAAAATTATATAACTTGTAATTAGCTTTAACAATTAAAAAGTCTAAAAGCAGACTTTGTAATGCCAAGACTCCAAAGATACTATTTTGTCAAGAAATTGGTTTTTAGATCACAGTAATAGCATGTAAACATACTCTACAATGGGAAGAGTTTTTCTGCAAGAAATGTTATAAAAATAAGGTCATTTTTTTCTTTTTAAAAAGGTGTAGCTGGTGAGTTGGGCCATAACAAAATGGTCATTTTTCTGTCTGTTAAGTTGTGAAAATTGCCAGTGTTTGTTTCACCATAAATCATCCTGAGTTCCAGATATCAGCGTAAACAATCCCATGAAACATTCCAGTACCTCCTTTCCCTCACATCCTGGATTTGTTTGCCTTTGACAAAAACTTCTCCAGGCTGTTTTAAGTGACTTGTACATAAGGGAGAGCCTCATCTGCCTCTGAGGCTTGGTTGTCAGAATTTTTACAGATGATGTAAACTGGCATATCATCATGTTCCTAGGATGGAGACAAAGACAAAAATAGTTTTTTGTTGTAGGGGTGTTTAGTTTTATATTTTTTTTCAAGTCAGCACTGGGGAGATGAGTGTTCTCTAGAATGTAAACTGGAAAATCAGACTGCAGACCAAGGTATGGAAATGGGAGCTATTTTTACTGAGAACAGGTTAATGAGTGGAAGATGGGGAGATTAAAGATGGCAAAGAAAAGAAACTCACTCATCACCCATGAGCAGTGTGCTCTTGCCCTGGCTCCATCAGTTCAGCCTATGTAAGTGTCACTCATGATGGGGTCACAGAGTTATGCTTTCAGTTGTCTGTAAACTGTAGGTCATATGAAGAACATCTCTTAAAGATCTGACAAAGTATTTTAGACAGAAGACATAATTTTTTAATTCTTCAAAAGACAAGTTAAATGTATTCATTGCATAAGAAATCTATAATTTAACAGCAGCTGTGCAGCAGCCTTTCCATGCTATAGTGCAGTCTACTATATTGATGATTTCAAATATTTATACCATCATCCCACATTCATGAAAAATATTTAAATTAAACATGCATGGGAACAGATGCCATTCTGTTCTGGCAAGAAAACCTAGTCATAAACTTCTGCTTATGAAATGTTATTTCACTTGACCCCTATCAGTAGGAACTCATGAAAATTAAACTGGGGAAGGAGAAATATTGTATGTAAGCTTTTCTCTCAGTGAAACCTTTGAGTGGGTATGTGAAGACAAGTGGGTATGTGTTTCCATTAAAAGCAGAACAGAGTTTGATTTGATAAGGTGAAGATCACTGCTTTAACTTCAACTGCAAGAGTCAGTCCCCACTTAAAAGTTTCCTTTCACCTGCAGAAGACACTTGTTAAAGAAGTTTTCTAGACCAAATTGCAGCTATTCATTTAAATAGCTAATGCTTCTATTAATTGTGAGAGATGATGAAAAGTTACTACATTTAGTTTTGTATTAAAAAGCAGAACTTTACTTTTGTTCTTGCTATACTAAAAAAATCCAGAGAGAGATTGTTCCTTACTAATTCTAACTTATGTTATGAAATGGGGAAAAGAGAAAGGAAATGTCATGTAAAGATTGCAGGCTAAGGATGTCATCAGCCCCAATCTATTCAAATGAAACATTTACATCTCCTCATGTAGACCTAAAAGACTACATATGCATTTGACTGGCATATTTGTAGCATGGCCTGAACAAACAATTGGTTCTATCTATTGTATCTAATCTATCTTGGCATTTATACAATCCTTTGAATCCTGTTATCTGATGGAAGTTAGAAAAATAAGTGGGTGATTTCATGGTTCTCTCCACTTCTAATAGATCCTGTTTGAGATGTTAGGATTGAATTTTCTTCTTCTGGCCTTGCATTTCAGCTGTGTTAACAGATTTTATTGTGTATGTCCTCTCTTCCCCCTCTCCAGTGGATGTAAAAAATCATGGGACATACTGACACTGGGATAGTTATAACATATGTTATTTGTCATCTTACTCCTGTTTTAATTTGCAAAAGGAAAAGGGAGAGGGGATTCCTGGACTTAGACACTTGCTCTGTTTTTCCACATGATACTGTCGTGGGAATCAGAGTTGGGCTGATAGAAAGGTTTGATCATTCCTGGGGTTGAAATGGTCTCATGATACTGAGTAGTGACAATGAACCAGTATTGTAAATGCATCACACCTTGCATCTGTCCAGAGCATAGAGTTCTGCCTTGGTTTCAATGAGAGTCTCTTGATGAAAGAATTCTTTGGCTTGTGGAGGGAGGTCTGTTAGCCCTGTGGGGATGCAGCTGAGGGCAGCTCAGTATTACAACATTTTGGCCAAAATCATTGAGGGATGATTCTTGAGACCATGAGGTGCAGTAGATTTCCCAAATGGAATCGAAACCCAAATAAACTACAAGACCTTGCAACTTGTATATTAATGAAGCTCACCCTGCTAGATGGGTACAATTTGCCTTATTTTGCTGACTCTACAGTACAGTTTCTGGTGGCTTTTTTCTTCCCAATTTTTATTGATATAATACTAGATAAGGAAGTATTTTTACATCAACAAGATTCCAGGGTTAGGAAGTCATCAGATTTCCCCCACCACAATGTTTTCTGTGAAATGTCAGAAAAGACAAAAGGCACAAGAGCTGACTGGTGATGTGACAAGAGGGTACCTTCATTTTTGTATCCAGAGCAGTGTACAAGCACTGTTCCTTTCATGGCCTCTTTACTTGCCTTTGAACTTGATACTGCGTGAGTCAGAAGTAACAGCAAACCAAGATGCATGACCTGGCCTATGCAGACAAATGTTAACCCAACTCTCACCATGTCCTTAATTCTCTCCTCTTAGTCCCTGTCCTCAAAAGACTGCCTTAGAAAAATAATAACTGTCATTCTCTGAGAACAGAAGATTTGTCAAGTTATTAAAAAACCACAGGAACAAGAGCTAATCGACTTGGGTTTAAATCTCAGCTCTCTCAATTAATTATAGCATGAGGCTTTTTTACAAATTGCTTAATTTTTTTTTCAGAAATATGTACATGACACCTGTACTCTGGGAACTGAGAAAGAAGGAAATCTATTCTTGATACCAAAGAATAAGCAACAATAGATTGCATTTCTCAGATAGCCAATAGCCTATTTCAGGTTTTAATATATGTTTGAGCATTTGTGATGTCCTCAGATTTATTTATGTATTTTAGAATGAGTAACATAAACACTCTGGGATTGTATTCTTTTCTTTTTTCACATCATATTCTCCTCTGCCGCTTACTCCTATATAACTCCCTCCCTCCAAAAGAAAAAAATTTGAAAAATTACTAGCTTTTGGATGTTGCCAGGACAACACCATGGAACAGTGAAAGGACATTTCTTGGGCATTTTGGCAACAAAACAGTCAAATATTAGAGAATTAAAAATAATATTTTTTTAAAAAATCTACCAGGATATCTACCTTAAGGAAATACTGACCAGAATTTCTGCATAGATTATATAGTTTGCAAAGCAGGAAAGTATTTATTAAAACAAACCATGCTTTTATTAGGGTCAAAGAAAGTAGACCATATTTCCTATGGACTAGCCTTGGAACATTTGTTCATCTTCCATTTTTTATTTTAATATAGCAACTCATATATCATTACTGTAAATTCATTGCTTTTAAGTAGTAAGTGGATCAGTTGAACTGAATATTTATGGAAGGTCCTGGATTGATAGTCTGAAAAGCTTATAAACCTCTGTTTACATATAGTTTACACATAGTACTGTTGGAGCACAGGCAATGCAGCAGTCCTCTCACCAGAACATAACACGGTGAAGGGAATGATTTGCTTGGGTTCCTAGTCCAGCCATGGGCCCTCCAAAAAGTGTCAGAAGGGTAATTTGCTAAAGACCACTGAGTGATGGACAGGACCTGTTCTGGGACCCTCCAAAGTACTTGTAAGCAAAGCAGTTGTGGGAAAATGCCATTAAGATGCAGATAGTATCTTCCTGGCTGTTTGTATAATGGAAATTAGTGAGCTATCATAATTCTTCAGGATGGGTAAACTGACTGCAAATGTGCCCTCAGCTATACCAGTGGCAATTTGCAGTAAGTGCATTGCTTATGACAGAGCTGCTACAGGTCTCAAGAAAAGTAACTGAGGAAAGAATTGGCTTTATCTCTGGTCTTTTGATAAGTGGCATTTTACTAATATAATGTGTACACACCGATATCCTGTGAAATTCCTGCACGTCACCAGCGGTTTTTATTCATGCCCATTAAAATGCATTACAGTGAGGAGGTTGCTGAAATGTAAATTAAAGGCTACGGCGCTCATAGTTTAACAGCTGCCATGTAGATTGACAGCCTTTGTGCGCCCAGCTGGCAGTGTCAGGTTAGTGGGTCTCTAGTCACAACATTAATCAGCTTTATTAGTGCCACTAATACCAATTTGTAAGCAGACTGCAAGGATCAGACGGCCCAGCTGTCAGGCACTGCACATAGATTATTACAGGATTTCATTTTATTGTTTAAGATTGGAATTATAATTTAATTACAGAATTTAACTATTTTTTACAACCACTGAAAACCAGCAAAGGTTTAATAAAAAAAATGCTAACTTCTTTACCCTGCCATTCTACCATCTTTTCTACTTCCCGCTCCCCATCCTCCTCCCCGCCTCCACCCCAGCACGCACGGGAGAGAAAATGAATTCGCTTCACAAAACCTGTTGTAGCATATCACTTGCTGAGATGAAGAACTTCTTACACTGCAGCAACAGCTCATATTGTGCTAGTCAGGATTTCCAACTGATTTCAACAGATTTTCCTTACTGCGTTGATGTGATATACCCAGTGCCTTGAAGGACCAAGAAATAGAGGGATTGTGTTTATAATTTCCTCAAAAAAAACCTGCTAGCCGCCTGCCTGGTTCCTAGTTCCATCATAGTAATTACTAATTTTTCATCAAAATGTGTGTGTAAACTTCACGAATCTGAGGACTTTACTAAATTAGGGTCATGTTCTACAGCAAAATCTGATTCAAGAAAAGCAGAGCAAATACAAATACATGGACATCTCTTAAAACTTCCTCTTCTTTTTTGGCATGGGACCTCTTGTCCTTATTACATTACACATCAGTTTCAACTCAGTTTTAATTAATGATTTTAAATTAGGCTAAGAGGATATTAGCTTGCAAAGCTTAGCAATGAAGAATGGATGTTGTGGCTCAGACACAACCTTCCAAAATCTCTGCAGCTCACATCTTATAACACTTTCATGTCGGTCATACAGATTACATTTCCTGCAACACTAAAGCAGCTTTTCTAGTGGGTCAGAAACATGATAGGTTTATCCTTCAGTGTGGCCTGAAAATATACTGAGGAGGGAAAAAAATGCCTTTAACATCTTAGAACATGGAAAGAAGGAAACTTAAAGATAAAATTTCGGAGACTTAGAAGACTTATGCAGGAGATATTTTCAACAAGTGTTACAGAGGTTTTCTGATACCCCAAAATGCAGGGTAAATGGAATTTCAGCTGAGAGGTCTCTGACCCCAACAGTCTCCTGCCTGTACCTGTGGTGTGGCCCACACAGCAGAAGGGTCCATGCCCCCCATGTTGCCCTACCAGGATTGCTGCAGAAATGGGCAGGCTCTGCAGGGCTCTGGCTTTTATGCTACAGGCTGTTCTCTGTGGTAGGGCAAGTCCCATGTTCCAAATGGAGACCCAATGAGACAGGCTATTTCTTGTTTTGCTGGATTTCTTTTTATCTCAGAAAGCACTGAAACATATATGAAGTGTCCAGATGCAGCTGATTATATATGCAGCTGATTATATATGCAGCTGTACATATCTGATAAAACACTCAGTTTATATTGCCATTGCTGGGCAGGAGCAGAAATACAGTTTCTCTTTAGGAAGAGTCTGGTTTTAATATATGAATCCTGACAACCAAATGTAATCCCATATATTTCAACCCAAGTGCCACAATTATGAAGATATTCAGAAGAAAAAAAAAAAAGGAGACAAATTTAAGTTGATTTCTTGTATTTAAATTTTTTGATTTGTAAGGAGGTGTTTTGGGCAATTTCTGGATCTGAGGTATCAAGCCCAGATGGCAAGTATAGTGGAAAATACAGGGGAGCAGTTTTTAAACACAAGGTAAGGAAAAAACCCATTACATGCAAAGATTAAAAAATTGAAAGCTTCTCATGATGAACAGTAACAGTGACTTAATGGACCTCAAATGACCAGAACAATAAGAAGATGGCCAACAATTGCTGCCCTGTTACATAACAGAGGCAAATTATTAGCAGATGAAGTTGCAAAGATTAGAGTGCTTACTGCTCTCTGGCAGAAAGCCACATCTTCACTAAAAGGGCCAACTTGGTCCACTTTGCCATGAGTAATCCAGGGACACAAGGGCAACACCTCATCTTTCAATAAATAAAATCTGGAGAATACTTACAAGGGGTCTGTGTACTAGACTGCTGGAAAAAGGGAAGCTACCATATGCATTGAAAGAAGAAAAAAATAATTGAGACAGTGCAGCTTAATTTCTTCAGAAAATGCTGGAACTAGACATTAGGAGGTAATGGAAGCAAGCAAAGGCCACAGACTTACCAATAGCAAATAATATAAAATATGTCCAACTTCCTTCTGCAACAGAACAATACACCTTTTTAACAGGAGGGAAATTACATTCATTGTGTCTGCTGATTTGTGGGTTTGATGCTGTTTCACAGTGTTTTTCTATAAGTAAACTAGAGAAGTATATTTCTCATGAAACCACTGCAAACAGGGTGCCACTTTGACTGGAAAACTGTAACTGCAGGTTGCAGGGACCAGAGTAGACCAAGCAGAATGGTCACAGATACAGAAAACAGTACGGAAGAGAAGAATCAATGGAAGTTTTGTCTGTGAAAGAGAGGACTGAGGGAAGGCAAAGTAATCTTAAACAGTTTATTTGCTCCCTTTTATGCTTTTAATCTTGCATAAGAGAAAGTAATACGCTCAGATTGTAAAGAAAGGTTAGTCATTAGAAAAACCCTGACTTTGTAATGGTAAGAATAGTCAAGACTTGCTGGGAAGATTAGGGAGCCTTTGGTATCAGAAGGTTTTGCAAACAAGTTGGGTGAGCATCTGTCAAAATGACGCAAGTATTGCTGATCTTGTTTTTGGACAGAGGTGAGCTAGATTTCTCTGGAGGCCTCTTCCAGCTGCCTTCTCCTATAAAATTTGATTCTGTAACATCAGCAACATAATGCATGAGTTGGCTGTGGGCCTTGCCTTGCCGATATCATCAGCAAGTGCTACTTGGTGGAAAATAGCACAGGTTGTCTCGGGGCCAAGAAGGCAGTGCACTTCCTGCCATGCCCCAGGGACCTGATCCACTTGGATTCTGCCTGCTCCCAGCCCTGCTACAGCTTATTTACCTCTGAGTCCTTCTCACAGCAGCTCTCAGCTGGAGGATCAGGGCATCTCCATGCGAAACCTTGAGGAAAGATGCCTCTGGATAGCATGCTTGGCTTGTCAGTATAGGCAGCATTTCAGAAAGGCATCTTAATGACCCGAGGTGGGCTCTGGATAGTGGGTCCACAATGACAACAGCAGAGAAGGTGGCCCATGAGTATAGAAATACTACTGCTGTTCTTACTGGAATAGAGGCTAATAAATCACCCAGAAATTGTGCAGGATCACAAACAAGTACAGCTCTAGGCAATGAAAGTGCAGGATTCAAAAACCTGAAAATATTAAGAGGTTAAACCTGTAAAGGCTGCAGAGTTGCTCTGTAAACTAGTCAGGCTGAATGGAAGGTCACATTTTCACAAGCTCTCCTAGCTAAAGAGTGCTTCTGCCAAGTTTTCTTTTAAGTATTTACAGATAACTTCTCAAACTCAAAAAGCTCATTCTAAAATAAAAGTTTAGATGATTAAGTGTGCATGTTCAATATTTGATGGACTTAAATATTTTATAGAAATCTTGCAGAAACAGAGGAAAGTTACTGGAACGTATATGTTCTGATTATAATCCCTCTAGAAATTTGATGGGTTTATAAACCTTATGGAAGCTCAGATAAGTTGAGCGTTTTAATTAAATGTAAACAACTTTCTAATAACAACCTTGACGTCTCTTCCCAGAGAGTGATCCTAGAGGCCCAGTGCACTTAGAAATACCAAGGAGTTGCATTACAACCTGCTGAGACACTGCTGTACTGTCAAAATGATGTGGCAGTGAGCACATTTTGAACAGTCCTTACCCGATGTTCTGAGTCTGTCAGCTTTAAAAATGTATTGTTTCCTTCCAGTTTTATTAGTTCTTCATCTCTGTGTAAAGGGTAAGCTTTCCAAAGACTAGAAATTAAATTCAAAGTTTCAAACTTGTTCTGAATTTAGCAGATATGAATAGAATAGAGATATTTTGGCTGCCTGTATTTGTGGAGTTTATGCAGCAATGGTCCTGACATTCTCAGGTGCACTGAGGAGAGTCCCAGGGGCTGTTCAGAGTAATTTTATATTTTCTTTCATCACAGTTTTCAGAAGTTATGACCATGCCCAGCTTGTATTTCTCCAGTCAGGGAGATCGGGATGTGGAAAATCTTTGGTCAGCAGTAGAGGTAGAAGTCAGAAGGTAATCTGTTTCTGCTGGTGAAGTCACCCTGCACATCTTGCATGGCTGCTGCAGACAACTTGTCATGGCAAGCACATGGGAGTGAAGGTTGGCATGTCCTTCCTTTACTTTTGTATGTGGCTTTCACTGTGGAAGAGGGTAGAGGGTTAGTGCACAGTTATCCTGTAGCACTCGTTGGGGGTTTTTCTGAGCAAAGAGTTGGTCCTTTCTGAGTCATGAACAGCTGTTACTTCTGTTCTTTAAATGCTCTATTGCCTATTCTTGACTTGCCTCCTTTGGGCCAGAGAGAAATTGTATCAACACGCATACTTATCATCAAGTAAGAAATACAGATTTTGTGCATCTTTGCCAGAAACTGAGAGGGGTCAGTTATGCAAATTTTGCACTAGCATGCGTGATATGTTCAGTGCTTATCATGAATAGCTGAGGCAGATCAAGGCTTGCTAATCAGCAAGAAAGGGGAGTTAATACCCCCAAAAAGCTTTCAGTCAAACCATCAAGCAGCATCAAGGGTGCCTCTCTGTAAATGGGGCAGCCCTTCTGACAGTCAGAGACTGGGGTCCTGCTCTTTAAAACTGGTGGGAGAGACCTGTGAAAAGCAGGCAAGAAGCAGGTCAGTGAAGCAATTCCCACAGGCTGAGAGCTTCAGGACAAAGCATATTGATCCTCTCTTCTCTGCTGAGGGGAAAGCCCCAGGGAGCAAGAAAGCAGCATGAAGATGGAAACGACTGTTACTTGCTATTTTCATCTGTCTCTGCATTTGGAAAAAAACCCAGCACTATTTCTCAATGAAAATGGGTTCATTCCTTTACAGAAATCAAGTCAGGGATAGGAAATATTAGTCGGGAAAAACTGAGGAACAATTAGTCCTGCAGAGAAAAGGGATGAAAGTCAGCAGGGAAGTGGAGGAGAGTGAAGCTCATTTTGCTCTCCATGTTTATGTCAAAGACCTGGTCTCTGGAGTCCCTTCTGTCCCAGCAATGACATGCCCATCGTTGGACCCAGCTCAAGAAGATGCTCATTTGCTACTTGTGTGTGTGTAAAAGGCTGTCCTGAAGTAGGTCATAACCGTGAGTTGGGAAGGGCTGAGCACCATGACAGAGATCCTGTCTTGTGGGAACCATACAAAGACTTGAGTTTATTTTAGAGAAGAAAAAAATCTACCTAGGGAGCTAGCATTCTAGTCAGGTTCCTTTTAAATGTCAGCTGCTCTGTGTGTTACTACAGTGAAGCTCAGTCTGCAATAACTGGCATTTATCAAGGCAATCTGTTTATTTTTTTTTAACATCTCATTTATGGCAGTTTTAAGTTCTTTACATTGGACTGTAGAAAATCCTCTTACAGATTCAGAAATGATCCCCCATATATTTATATAAACAAAGCTTAGGAATGGGAAATCTAAATTGTTAATCACTTGTGCTGTTTTCTCCATGGAAATATCAAGCAGCTTTCCTTTGAGAGGGTAAAATACCCTCTTTGCACTCCATACAAAAAGGTTTTCTTTGTTACACCTGCCAGCATGAAAAAGGATTAATTTTAACAGAGCTTAACCTAGCCATCTAGGGGAAGCCGTTTAAATGACTCCATGTCTTGGTTGCTTTTAGTGGCACTGCTCTGGTGACTTCATTTAGTTTTGCAAAATAGAAGAGAATTTTTTGACCTATGCCACTCAAGTTTGTTGAATTTCATCTCAATTTTATAGATAATACAGGCAAGCCTTGCCTGTACCTCACTGTGAAAAATACTTACCTGTTTCTTCAGAATTTTTTTCAAGAGCATTCATCAGGGAGAGCAAATAAAAAAGTGCACCTTTTTTAGCATTAGGTCATTTTATAAGGCAATGAATTCAAATTCTGGTGAAAATTTGCAGAAGTCTTTCAGACTGTGTTATATAGTAAGCAAAAAATTGGTGGTTTTTCTGGGTTGGATTATAGGCATTTTCTTCTCTTTTAAGCTATTTTAAAATAAACCTGTCTTTTGTAAAATAGGCAACCCTAGAATTTCTTCTCAAAGGGACTGGAAAGAAAAATGTTAATCAAAGCAGGAGTTAACAATGGACATGCAGTGGCTTTCTATTATCTTGACACCTTCTGTAGCCATTACCAAAGCGAAAGAAATGCACAGGGCCACAACGAGCAGCAGTGTCACGCATCCCAGTTAAAGTATTTGGTTATCAGAGTATCAGGCTGTGGAAACCCTTGAGGAGGAGATGCTGCAGGCCTGCACACTGAGAACTCTGTAGTGAGGACTGGCCTGGAGCTGCTGCCCTGCATGAGGCCACAGGGACATGGGACATGTGCATCTGTAAGGCTGGTACAGAGCCACAAACAGGAAAACCATGGGACGTGTGGCTTTTTTAGTTTTTGTGATTTTACTGCCTTTAATGTGCTGGTAAATCTGTCAGCATAGATAATGGATTTTCAGTTTTCAGTTCTGTGAGTAGGTCTTTGGGAAAGAAATTATGAGCAAATGATACTGCAGTGGTCACAAAAATCAGAGAGAAATGCAGTCTTTTCAGTTCTCCAGTACTGAGGCAGAGTAAGCAGCTCTTAAACCATCCCTCCTCCATACTTCATAAAAAATGCATCAAATTCAACAAAATAAGTGTTCCCCACTGAAAATTATTCAAACTTTTAGGATTAGCTTAAGTATCTTAAGCACAATAGGCTTGTCTAATTGCTGACATAATTTAAATATTTGAATTGAGCTGCTGCAGGCAGTATTCAACAAGAAAACCAGAGCAGTGAAGGTTTTTTTTTTTCTTAGTATCCCTCTTACTCTCTTCTTTTCTTTATTCTTGGTGTTAGCAGTGGTAGCAAATAGCTTATTTAAAATTTGCTTTAACCTATTTATAATGAACAACCTCACTAAGCTGAAAAGTAAATTTGTACAAAGGTCCAGGTGACATCAGCTTCTGCAAATACACTGGAGCAGATCAGTGAACAGGAAGTAATTAAACCTTTTAAGGGAAATAAATCTCACAATTTAATGGAACAAACAAAAGTTCCCTATTTTAGTGTTGATTTCTTGTGAAGAAATATTTTATATCATAAAATAGCCTCGCTGAATTTAAGATTTAATCAAATTTTTATACATTTGGACTTTGTTTGTCTTTGCAAAATCCCTTGAATATAATGAAACATGTCACTTTGAAATGAAGTTTGCCAAGATACAAAAATTTTAGTTCAGCTTAAATACAAAAAAAGAAAAGGAATTTCTAGAAACTGTTAGTCATTCCTCTACTACTAAAAAACTATTTTAGCTCTATTTTGTTTCCTAAATACATATTTGCAGATAAAACACTCTACAATAAAGATTTCCAAAATTAATAGAAAATTGTAACTTGCCTTTTTGAAGGATTAAATCATCATGTGTGCAATGTGTTCTTTCTCTTAATATTACAGAATCATTGTTTCTAAAATTACCACAGTAATTTAAGTTTTCCCCCTTTTGTTTCTGTGAAAGTGAAGGGAGAGAAACTACCTCTAGCAAAAGTCCTGTGCTTCCTGACAGTGTTGACTTAGGAGTTTTTTAGAAGAAACTGTGGACAAGCTCTGTGAACCTGTTGTATCAATTACAGCCATGGGTTGGGAGGTGCTTCTGTAGTGGAGATGTGTGACCAGCACCAGCTCTGTGACTGCAGCACGAGACCTTTTGGGTTGTAATGAAACCTCAGGACTTTCCTAGCTCTTCCTCTTGTAGCCTGTGGGATCTGAAGGATCCCTTTTTTGCCTTGCCAGGCTTTGCAAGTCTGCTTAGCACAGAGCCATTAGGAGAATAGCTGCTCCAGCCACATTATTTATAAATCTGGATAAACTCTGTAGCTGAATATTTTTAGCAGTAGGTTTCTGAAGCCAGGAGAGCACACAGCAGTCTAAAAAGACAGTCTAAGCATTTAATGTGGTATTTGATTTAATTTAGATTAAGCCCCTTGAAAAAAGGTTGTGTCTACAGATTGATAAGGATTTGATCTGTACAGATCCAATAGGTCCATGGATCAGTAAGTGCAACTGTATTGCACTTAATTATGATCTGCTTTAAATAGATCATCAAGTGTAAATTATTTATTATGGAGGAGTACCAATGTTAGCTGAAGATGCTACTCTTTCCTGTGGCACTCTGCTGCTGTGTGATTTCTAGGCAGGAGGAAACAGAAATCTCCTTGCCACTGCCCATGTAGGAGATGTGCTTTTATTTTTTTCTCACTTGGGATAGAGTAAAATATTCATATAACAATAATAGGGCACAAAACATAGATTGTTTTACTGCTGGCGCCAGATTTCAAAATCACATCAAGAAAGTGAGTTTTTTAATGCCAGATTTTGCCCTAAGAGTAAGCAACTTCAAAGGAGGTGCTGCTAACTTCTAGCTGCATTTTTCCAGGGTGACCTCCTGAATTTTCTTGCATTTGTTGACTGAGTCTCGTGATAAAGTGAGAATTCCCAGGCATCTCTTTGGTTATATAAACTATATTAACCTTAGTTTTTAGAAAGTGCAATAAATCCCATAAATAAGCTACTAATATTATTTACAACTTTTTGAAATCATCTGCTTCTTAATTACAGGTTATAATTAGTGTTTCTGTAAGAGTACTTTGCTTTATTCTTTTCAATCCTCTTCACATCCATTTATTCTCCTATGCTGGCATATTGAATTTTACACGATGGGAAATGTTGATCTCAAGGTGATCTTGAGCATGACACAGGGGTCAAGATGAATAAAAGACTTCATCTGGAAAGGAGGTGACACAATGGCAGTCAGGAAATTAGCTTTTTCTTTTTCCTGAGTTTTCATCTGTTCAACACTGATTGTTACTAGAGCAGAAACAGGAATACGACCTCACCTGAGGTAAATTTCTAAGGTTAGTACATGAAGGTTGAAAGGTGGTCTGATGTGATGGTGCTGGAGAACTTGCAATGAATTACCATAAATCATGGTCTTTTTGTAGTCATTTAAGTAGAGGAATGGGGTTTAGCATATTTCATGTTGCAGGTTTTTTCTGATACCTGTGGCCACTGTGCCTCAGATTGCTGTGCATATCTTTAGGTGCAGTGAAGCATTTTAGCCTCTCTGAAAGAGCCTTGTACAATAATTTCAGAGGTCCCTGTATTTTGAAAACATTACTAGCCAAGTAAAATGTGCACTGAAGAACACAAGTGCGATGTAATTAATGTATTTGTAGTCTGACAAGAACTTTTCAATACATCCAAATTTCCAAAGACCTTTTTCTGCTCTCACCTCTGGGAGAATCTTGGTGTAGTGAAAAGAGCATGTCCATTTTTGGGGTTTTGTTGAGGTTTATTTTTGTGTTATTACTTCCCTTCTGTCATTCAGTTTTCTGGAAAATAAGGAAAGTCCCAGACATGAGACAAACTCTTTTTTTCCATGATTCCGAAGAATAAAGTAATGCAAAGCTGTTTGATAATAGAAAACAATATTCAGTCTTCCATCCTATTTAATAGCTATTTAACCCCTATTGCAAGGTCAGCAGAACATTAGAGATGAACTGTTCGGTGAAGCTGCTGTTTACCCATAGGCTTCAGTAGCACATGAGCAAGGTAAATTGCTTTTCTGTGAATACATCTTATATATGAGTTCAGGAGTGGCAAAAGTGACTGGATCGTCTTGTTCATCCCCAGTCTGAGTCTGTCCTTTCTGCATTCCAGCCAGGGGTGTGCCAATCTGTGTAAGCCCTATGGCACTGATGCTTACTCCCTGGCAAAGTCTCTACTATACCCCAGCCCTTAGGAGGGGATCAATATTGGCTTCAGATGCTTCATGTGCCCACTTGGTGTCCTCTGGGTATTCCTATAACCCTGCTGTAAAACAGCTGGCACTGATGATATTTGGGAGGGCTTTCCTTCTCCCATTTGTCTTGCTTCTTGAAGTGTGTTTTAAATTAGTTAGGGCAGAGAGAGTCTGAAATCTGTGATTCTCCACTTGTACACTGGATTTGTTCTGTCCAGTTCTCATCTCCCACAGATGAATTAATTTCCTTCCCAAATAGCATATTCAACCCCTTTGAGCAGCACCACATCATAGAATCAGAGAATAATTAAGGTTGAAAAAGACCTCTAAGATATCATGGTATCAGTAAGCTCTGGTAGGATCCGAACTGTGATAAAACTTTGAAGAATTGTACTTAGTGCCCTCATGGGACAGATATATGTGATTTGCTTGATTAAGCAGTTTGTGGCAATAACAGATAAATGTTTTGGTAATGTGTTTAAACTGCCTTACAGATTTTCATACCGCATTCAGTGCGCTCTCAACTGTTATCAGTTTTCTTCATTGTGTCCTTTAGAAATAAAAGATACATATCAACAAAGTATATTAAGTAAGTTTGCGGAGTAAACTCCCTGCTTTGGGAGTTTATGTAACCTGGTTACGGTTTTCCTGTAAACAAATCCTTTTAAATATTACCTTATGGTAATTGTACAACAGGACAACAAATAACATATAGCAGGGCCTGACCTGTAATTATTTACACTTCAGGTGCTTAACAAATGAGATACAGAGCATCTCCCTGACAAATGTTTACCCTCTTCTTTTCCTTGGGATAGTGACAAAGGTTTTCTATCCCTGGCTGATGACAGATGAAGAATTTGGAAAGTTCCTATCTCCCATCTGGGAAAGGCAATTGCAAGCTCACTTGGCTTCTTTTCGTTTCTAGGAAAAAGTGAATGAAGGCAGGGATTTGGAGGATTCCTGCTTAATCCTTTTCTCAGAGATTCTTTTCTCCTTTTCCTTTGGTTTTGACCCCAGAGGGCTGACCTGTACATTTTATCTTGTATCTAGTCTAAGAATCAGAAACACCATCTCTGCTTCCCTGCTACCCTACATTTCTGCAGTGACAAACTAGGAGGGAGGGTAGGAAGGGCGAGATGAAAAATGCTCTTCCAGCCCTCAGTGATGCTCAGGTCATGTCCTGAAGACTGAAGATCCTTTGCAATCATTATCCTGATTGCTGTGGTTTATCTGCAGGGGGGCTTCTTTTCTTTCCCCTCACCTCAGGCTGTGTGACAATTGAGGGCGGAAAAAAAAAAAGGAAAAATGAGAAAGGAAGATAAAATACCCCACCAGAAAGCATCTCCAAGATTAGATGCTTGCCTGTGGGATGTAGGCTGAAATGCTTATCCATGCTTTTGTGATTAGCAGGCTGGATTATTACGTAACCCTGCATCACCAGGTCTCCCCGCTTCAACTCTCGCTCAACCCTCTTTGCTCCAAGTTCCCACTGCAATGGAAAGGCCGTGGCGAAATCTCGACTATAATATCCTTATGTTGACTTAAGCAAGGCTTTATGTGGCCTTGGTTCATCTTACAGCCCTGATCTGACTTCATCCTGCTCTCTAGGGATGTCAGTGTGTTCTGCTAAAGCTGCTATGGATTAGATCACATGGCTTGTGAATGAGCATTTCCTTGTTGGAGACTCAGATGGAAAGCTCCCTCTAGGAAGCAGTGAGGTTTTTCTACGGCTGAAATCAATGGTAAAACTCTCACTGATTCCAAAGGAATTAGGATAGGACGCAATAAATGGATTTTTCCTTATATATTAATCAAATTCTACAATTCACATGGTACCTTGCTTGTCTAATTTTTTTTTGTTAAATTTAAAGCACATTTTAAGTGTGAGTGCAGTCTCAGAATGACAGATATTAACAATCCAGTTCAGACTTCATTGAAACCAAAGGGAAATTTTCATTTACTTCAGTGGGATTTGAATCAGGCTCTGAAATTATATTTTGATTGTCTTCTTCCCTAACCTTTTGCATACTGTTGAGTATTAGAATCAAGTAATTTTTTTGCCTTCTTCCCTCTAGTGGTTTCCATTGCTGTACATTCTTCAAGTAATCTATCTCACCATAACATGCTTTGTGTTTCAATCACCCAGCAACAACCCACACCCTGCTCAGATACACCGATGCACTCATCACCTTCCACATGTCCCATCAATGCAAAAACATTGATATGCCTAAACTATCTTTATGTAGCATAAGTATACAGCCTGTTCCTGCACAGCATACCAGAGAGAGAGCAGACCCAACTAATTGACAGAGGGGACTGATAAATAAGGATGTGTTCCTACTTCCACTATCAGGTATCACTACCAATGGATTGGGAAGGGACCAGGTGGGTAAAGGGTCCCCCTTTGGAAGACATTTTTTCAGCTAAATTTGCTTTTTGTGTTGTCAGATCCAAACCAGGGAGAAACCATCCACCAACTACAGACAGAGGTATAGCAAGCATTTAGCCAAACACAGGATGGGAATTCAGACAGCAGTTTTACAGAAAAATGTTCTACTTGTGGATGAAAAATGGAATATGAGTCAATAATATGGTACTAAAGAAGCCCTCCTTGGTCCAAGAAGAAAAAATACAAATGTCT